>NC_139461.1:144455833-145101666 GCF_057233095.1 Heloderma suspectum | reverse complement strand
ATGGTTTTGGAAGCAGAGATATGGTCTGAGGTACAAAGGCAGAGAGAAGTTTGCAATAGTCAAGGAGAGAGATGTCCAGGCCGTGAAAGTTTTAGCTGAGGGGGCAGAAAAGTTGAACTTTCACAATGGTGTACAACCCACCTATTTTCTTATGGATTTATTTGATATCATTTTAGAAAAGAACTATTTTCAATTTAATACTCAGTATTTTCTAGATTAAAGGAGTGGCCATGGGCAGCCCAACTGCCCTGAGTATTGCTAATCTTTTCATGTCAGCATTAGAAAATTCCATCATTCTGAACGCATCCACCAATCCGTACCAGAAATACTTTAAATTTTATGGACAGTACATTGATGATATCTTTGTTGTGTTTACACAAATTGCAGAAGCAAGCAACTTTTTTCTGTGGATTAATTCTATTGATGAGAATATTAAATTTACTTGCCACATGAATTGTCTTAAAATTCCCTTTTTGGATGTCATGGTTTATGTTAACAGTGGTACAGAAAAAAGTGGCACCGACTTGGCAATACAGGATATAGGAAGCAAAGAAGTGGAAGAAGTTAAAGATAAAACCACTCTTGAAAGACCCCTTACTGGTGTATGTTCTAGCAGATTTTCTGCCAAGCTGTTGTGCCAGGATGGCACACTATCCCCCTGAAGAACAGGTGAATAACCCAGGCAAGTGGACTACATTCTATGGGTGCTTGGCTAACTGCACACATTTGGCTTTATAAGAGAAAGCTATCTAGACCCTTTACCAATACAGCTTTAACTGTAATTACTTTTTGTGAACTGCCCAGAGAGCTTCAGCTATTGGGCAGAAGAGAAATGAAACAAACAAACAAACAAGCTGTAAAAGAGGATGGCACATTATGGACAATAATCACACAAAGGGCCTCATGATGTCAAAAGGGTTTGTTGTTGTTCAGTCATTCAGTCATGTCCGACTCTTCGTGACCCCATGGACCATAGCACGCCAGGCCTTCCTGTCCTCCGCTCTCTCCCGGGGCGTGCTCAAGTTCGTATTCATTGCATCGGTGATGCTATCTAGCCATCTCATCCTCTGCTGTCCCCTTCTCCTTTTGCCTTCAATCTTTCCCAGCATCAGGGTCTTTTCCAGAGAGTTTTCTCTTCGCATTAGGTGGCCAAAATATTTGAGCTTCAGCTTCAGCATCTGTCCTTCCAATGAGCACTCAGGGTTGATTTCCTTTAGGACTGACTGATTGGACCTCCTTGCAGTCCAGGGGACTCATAAGAGTCTTCTCCAGCACCACAGTTCGAAAACATCGATTCTTCTGCTCTCAGCCTTCCTTAGAGTCCAGCTCTCACAGCCATACGTTGCTACTGGGAAAACCATAGCTTTGATTATACAAATCTTTGTTGGCAAGGTGATGTCTCTGCTTCTTACTATGCTGTCTAGGTTTGCCATAGCTTTCCTCCCAAGGAGCAAGCGTCTTTTAATTTCATGGCTACAGTCACCGTCTGCGGTGATCTTGGAGCCCAAGAAAGTAAAATCTGTCACTGCTTCCATTTCTTCCCCTTCTATATGCCAGGAAGTGATGGGGCCAGACGTCATGATCTTAGTTTTTTTAATTTGAGTTTCAAACCAGCTTTTGCACTCTCCACTTTCACCCTCAACAAATGGCTCTTTAGATCCTCTTCTCTTTCTGCCATTAGGGTGGTATCGTCTGTGTATCTGAGGTTGTTGATAATTCTCCCGGCAATCTTAATTCCGACCTGTGATTCATCCAACCCGGCGTTTCTCATGATGTACACTGCATATAAATTAAATAAGCAGGGCAACGATATATAGCCTTGTCGTACACTTTTCCCAATTTTGAACCAATCGGTTGTTCCATGTCCGGTTCTTACTGTTGCTTCTTGTCCCTCGTACAGGTTTCTCAGGAGACAGGTAAGGTGGTCTGGTACTCCCATCTCTTTAAGAATTTGCCACAGTTTGTTGTGATCCACACAATCAAAGGCTTTAGCATAGTCAATAAAGCAGAAATAGACGTTTTTCTGGCATTCTCTTGCTTTCTCCATGATCCAGCAAATGTTGGCGATTTGATCTCTAGTTCCTCTGCCTCTTCGAAACCCAGCCTGTACTTCCGGTAGTTCTCGGTTCACATGCTGCTGAAGCCTAGCTTGTAGGATTTTGAGCATCACCTTGCTGGCATGTGAAATGAGCGCAATTGTATGGTAGTTTGAACACTCTTTGGTATTGCCCTTCTTTGGAATTGGAATGTAAACTGACCTTTTCCAGTCTTGTGGCCACTGTTGAGTGTTCCAAATTCGTTGGCATATTGAGTGCAGCACCTTAACAGCATCATCTTTTAGGATTTTAAATAGCTCAGCTGGAATAGTGTCATCTCCGCTAGCTTTGTTGTTACTAATGCTTCCTAAGGCCCACTTGACTTCACTCTCGAGGATGTCCGGCTCAAGTTCAGTGACCGCACTATCATGGCTATCAGGGACATTCAGATCTTTCCTGTATAGTTCTTCTGTGTATTCTTGCCACCTCTTCTTAATCTCATCTGCTTCTGTTAGGTCCCTGCCTTCTTTGTCCTTTATCATGCCTGTCTTTGCACAAAACGTTCCCTTGAGATCTCCGATTTTCTTGAAGAGATCTCTAGTCTTTCCCATTCTGTTGTTTTCCTCGATTTCTTTGCATTGTTCATTTAAGAAGGTCTTCTTGTCCCTCCTTGCTATTCTCTGGAACTCTGCATTCAGTTGGGTATATCTTCCCCTTTCTCTCTTGCTTTTCGCTTCCCTTCTTTCCTCAGCTATTTGTAAAGCCTCATCTGACAGCCACTTGGCTTTCTTGCATTTCTTTTTCTTTGGGATGGATTGAGTTGCTGTCTCCTGAACAATGTTACGGACCTCCATCCATAGTTCCTCAGGCACTCTGTCTATCAGGTCTAATCCCTTAAATCTATTCCTCACCTCCACTGTATATTCATAAGGGATATGATTTAGGTCATACCTGAATGGTTTAGTGGTTTTCCCTACGTTCTTCAATTTAAGCCGAAATTTGGCAAGAAGCAGCTCATGATCTGAGCCACAGTCAGCTCCAGGTCTTGTTTTTACTGACTATATAGAGCTTCTCCATCTTTGGCTGCAAAGGACATAATCGATCTGATTTCGATATTGACCACCTGGTGATGCCCATGTGTAGAGTTGCCTCTTGTGCTGTTGGAAAAGAGCGTTTGCTACGATCAGTGTGTTCTCCTGGCAAAACTCTATTAGCCTTTGTCCTGCTTCATTTTGTACACCAAGGCCATGCTTGCCTGTTATCCCGGTGATTTCTGGACTTCCTGCATTAGCATTCCAATCCCCTATGATGAAAAGGACATCTTTTTTTGGTGTTAGTTCTAGAAGGTGTTGTAGGTCTTCATAGAACCAATCAACCTCAGCTTCTTCGGCCTCAATGGTTGGGGCATAGACTTGAATTACTGTGATGTCGAATGGTTTGCCTTGGATTCGTACTGAGATCATTCATCGGTTTTGAGATTGTATCCCAGTACTGCTTTTCCCACCCTTTTGTTGACTATGAATGCTACTCCATTTCTTCTAAGGGATTCTTGCCCACAGTAGTAGATATAATGGTCACCTGAATTAAATTTGCCCATGCTTGTCCATTTTAGTTCGCTGATTCCCAAGATGTCGATGTTCAATCTTGCTATCTCATGTTTGACCACCTCCAGCTTACCTTGATTCATTGATCTGACATTCCAGGTTCCTAAACAATATTGTTCTTTACAGCATCGGACTTTCTTTTCACCACCAGACACATCCACAGCTGAGTGTCCTTTCGGCTTTGGCCCAGCCGCTTTACTCTTTCTGGTGCTACTTGGAAATTCCCTCTGCTCTTCCCCAGTAGTATATTGGACACCTTCCGACCTGAGGGGCTCAACTTCCGGCGTCATCTCTTTTAGCCTTGTGATACGTTCCATGGGGTTTTCTTGGCAAGAATACTGAAGTGGGTTGCCATTTCCTTCTCCAGTGGATCACATTTTGTCAGAACTCTCCACCATGACCTGTCCATCTTGGGTGGTCCTGCACGGCATAGCTTATGGCTTCACTGGGTTACGCAAGCCCCTTCGCCACAACAAGGCAGTGATCTATGAAGGGGATGTCAAAAGGGATAGGTAGGCAAATATTAAAGGGTCACATCAAAAGGCTGAGAAAAGCCCACCTTTTCTATACAAAATTTTAAAAGAAACACAGAAGAACATGGCTTTAAAGTTGATGTACAGCAGTCCTAAGAACTAAAGGATCTGTACCTGCTGAGTGGGGTATGATGAAAGAGGACTGTCTGTTTTGGCTTCATCCTTCCTTATCATATTTCTTCCAAGCATTAAATCACCTTCTTGAATTCTTGCTGGATTACTGCCATTCTCCCCATCTGCTTCTTCTGCATCTGCTTCTGATGAACTGCTACTAGCGCTGCTCCCCTGGGGAGACTGATCAAATAATTTAAAGGCAAAAAATATATACCCAATTCATTGAAGTTCTCATTTGACAAATACGTTTATGAAGTACATTTATTTCAAAATAACAGTACCTCAAACATTAATGTCATGTTCTTGACTCCACCATTTAACTGTTTCTGGATTCCATTCACATTTCCTACAACATCAGCATTATCATAGTGATTAGTGGAGTACATATCACCAAGTTTTTCTGATATTGGTGCAACGTCTTCGTTTTCAATATTACTGTGAAGAAAAAGCCTTATTTATGTAACATGCTCAGTAAGCCACGTACTAGAAATGAAATTAAAATGTACAATTCCCACTGGTCTAGAGTTGAGAATTTTCATATAGAAGTAGGTGGTTCGTGGTTGTTTTTAATACCATGCCAGTGGAATTTGTAACAGAAATGTGTACCAAAGCTAAAAGACAGAAGTTCTTGGTGCGAACACTTAGATGGTCATGCCCAGATTTTCAATTTAAAAGGGAAGCCCTATTGTATTCTAGCCCTGACAGTACAGATTCAAACACATTAGGCAGACTCAGCAGTGTGTGTCTGTCAACACAGCTGGGAAATGCAGAAAGGACCCATGAGCCCTGGTAACAATATTTCCCAGGGTGTTTTGTCACCCACAATGCTGCTCTTGTAGCGTTGCCATCACATACATTTCAGGAAGACAGGGAGAGGGCAAAGCTGTTTTGGCGTGGGCTGGTGGTGGAGCCAAGTTAACTACAAACAAAGCAAAACTTTAGGAGAGGGGTTGGCTGGGGGTTAGCTAGTAATTAGCCTGGGGGTTCTAAACTTCCCATTTCAAGACTTTAGCTGCATCACTAGATTATGCTTCCCCGTTATTCTAATTTTAATGTTTCTAATAAAACTAATAATGATACCTACGATTTAGTAATAGGCTCATATATGGAGGGGAGGCATGCAGGCTTCATTTGTGTTGAGAGCATGATAAAAAGCACTTGGCAAAAAAATGAACCACCAGTGATATGGTCTTCTTCATTAAGTTTGCCATGCTTTTTATATTAAAAACACTTATTAAAACTAGTATCAACAGGAGTGACAGTTTGTGCTTCTGATGAGATCAATATAATGCTATATTTAAGGTAATTAATAGTTCTAGTTTTTATTTTATTTTTTTCCTTTCTTTCTTTATTACATTACTATACATTTCTGTCCTGCCCAATAGCTGAAGCTCTCTGGGTGGTTCACAACAATTAAAACCATAAAATCTAACAAGTTAAAATACAATTTAAAAGTTTAAAACTACAGTATAAAATAATAAAAATATCCAAAGTAAACCTAGCAGCAATGTAAAGATGTAAATACAGTGACATATTTAAAACAGAAACTGTTTTTGTTATTTAGGAGTTATTACTATTATTGTAATTGTAATGGATCATATTTATATTTTGCTGGTTTTATTTATATCTGTTCCAACCTGGTTTTGGGATGGAAACAGCCTTGGTTGACCCAGTGGATGACTCACACCAGGTAATGGATGGGGAGAGGGGAGTGCAACCTTGTTGGTTCTCCTCGATACTATTAGCCATGGAATCCTGGATGTCTATCTGAATTGGCTTGGGAGGGATGGAGTTGTGCTGCTTGGGGACTTTTGCTGTATCTCATGGCAGTTTCAGGTTCCCCGAGATTCTATCTTGTCCCCTATGTTTTTTAATATCTACATGAAACCACTGGGGGGAGTCATCCTGAGGTTTCGGATGAGGTGTCATCAATATACGAATGACACTCCTCCCTACGTTTCATTTCCATCTACTCATTCTTTTTATCCGTCCTTAATCTCCCACCAACCAACTTCATAGGATGACCCAGGGTTCTAATAAGAGAGGGAGAAAAATGTTTCCAAATCCACTTTTTTCCAGACTTTTTACTAAGCCAAACAGTCCCAGACATTGTAACCTTTCCTCCAGCTCCTTGATCATTTTAGTTGGCCTTTTCTGCACCTCTTCCTATTGGGTGCCATTGTGTATATGCTGTTCTCTGATTTTAATTGTTAACCTTGATTTTATCATAGTTTAATAGTTGTTTTTATCATTGTTTTATTGCATTTTGTGGTTTTACATTTTGTATGCTGCCTCAAGAGTGTTTTCCCTAACAGAAAGCTTACAAGTCTTTAGAAATAAATAAATGTTCCTAGACAAACCACAAACCACTTCCAGGGTTAGACTCTAAAGCAGGGGATAAATTCAAATATAAATAAAATATGAGAAAAGTTTGAGCACTAAACTACAGGAGAGGATAATGCTGCAATCTGCCCTCAACCCTTGAAAGTAGGATTGCACTTTCAAGGATCCTTGTAATACACAAACTTTCCTTCTGTGTACCTCACCAGTCATAATGGAGTGTTGGTAGTAAAGTCACTTTCTCATTAGAAATGACCACACTGCCCTCTGACAGTATTAAAATCTTATAACATGAATGCAAATTAAAACAATAAATGTTGCTAATTCAAAAAATAAAAGATCTGTTCTGAGCTTGATGTTTATTCCTACAATTCCTAGCAGCTTTAGAAGTTAAAATTGTTGTGCAGAGTTAACTGCAAGTTTTTAGAATAATTTTCCTAATATGAAATTATGCCCTCATCTAGCTTTCTAGTAATTGCTACAATGATACAAACAACAACCTTCAAGTCATCACCAATTTAAAAAGATACAGTATTTCTAAATCTGATGTCCAACAGAGCCTTGTGCTTTTACATATACAGCAACGTTTCATCTTTGTCTTCTGACATGCAGTGCTGTGTGTTGCATCAGGGGCTGTTCCCAGGTTTCGTTTCTTCAGTTTAAGGAGCAGCTTGTTAGGCAGCACTGGGAACTGCCCCTAGAAAGGGGCAAGAGCCCATAAATCCCACTGCACATGGAGAATTGCCTTTTAGATTTGCATTGCCTTTTAGATTCTCATTCCAAAATGTCACATTTTGCTATGATCAAAAGAACAGCTACACTTACAAAAGTGGTCCAGAGCTGTTATCTGCCAGAATGAGTGATGGTCTGTCTATCTGCTGGACAGTAAAAGGGGAACTGGAACTGGACCCTGAGCTTCCTGAAGACAAGCTAGGTAGGTGGGTTTCAGAAAAATAATCTGGAGCAGAATCAAGTTGTAGTGGTAGGTGGTTACTATGGATGTCATCGGTAACTGGTGAATCCATGATTCCACACATCAGAATATGAGAAAGACTGCAGTCATCACAAGTACATCTGTTCATGAATTTAAAATATCATAAATGTTATTAGCACCACAGATTTTATTCAGTTCCTTTAAGTTAGCTGTAACTAGCTGAGAGTTAGCTGTAATAGTGAGCAACTAATCATGCACAGCTACTGGTGGCCCTGGATACAGATCGCATTCTCATCAAAAATGCATCCAGCCAAATCATTAAGGCCTGGATGAGCATCATGATGTGGATGGAGATATGCATCCAGATTCATAGATTGACAATATATGTGAAAGGCTGCTTATGTGCATAGATCTCTCTCACTGGATTGAGGCCACCATATTTTACACTATTTAATGTCCTATATTATCCAAACTAAAAGGGCTAATATTGTATTATGAAATCATATTAAAATAATATGTAACTGATATAACAGCAAAATGTTATATACTCACTTGCGCTTGTAATTGCAATTGGGACAATCAGAAATGCTCAGTCGTGATGACAACAGATGTCTCATGGTGTCTGTGAAGTTATTTTCTCCGGATATTGCTTTCTTGCCATTTAATGAGAATTAGCAAGAGTTTAATATATACTGCGAATTATTCTCAGTACAATTTTTATAGTTGACAAATCAATATAAAAATCTTTTCTTTTTAAAACTATAACTTCAAAATGAAACTGATAACTCAATAAAACACAATTGGATAATAAATATACTGCCCAAGATTGTTTTTAAACCCAACTATAAAATACTAACTTAGAAATAACAAATACTAATGATCATCTCCTAAAACAGCAACACCTGAGAGAACAATCCTATGTCCCCTAGACAGTGTGTGGGGAGCGATAATTCAGATTCCTGGATCTGAGTTCAGAGACAGACCCTGACCTTGGACCCAGGCGTCTGAGTGCCCCTCCCCTCCCCCTCGCAGCCGGTACAGAAAGAACTGCACCAGCTGCCTCTCTGAGGTCACACAGGTGACCTCAGAGAGGAGGGAAAGGGGGCAGTTCTGTGGGGGGGGAAGGGGACTGGGGAAGCGGGGATACGAGCTATCCCCAGCCCTCTCCAGCCTCCTTTCTTCCCTCTCCACAGGGGTCTAGCTAGATGAGCAGAACTGCAAAGTGGGAGAAGCACAAAGGTGAAGATCACCTCCACCCCCCTCCCATTCCACATAGGATGTCTGTCAGCCCCCAAGTTCGGAGGCTGACAGGCCCCCAGATAGGACTGTGCTCGAAGCTGTCTTAAAGACCAACTACAACTCACATGTTCCCCTTGGGTGAGTATAAATTGCCCCCAGATGAAAAGGGTTTATCAAGAGCTTCATGTTTTCTGCTTACTTCAACATGAGTTTGGCCTTTTAAATAAAAAAATGAATCCCTTATACATGCTGAGTTCAGCACAGGGAGCATTCAGAACTTGTGATTCAGTTTGGTGTGTGAAGCTTCCTGATTTGTTTCATAAACACCAAAGTTATTGCAGCTGCCTTTTGTGGTCTTTTGTAGCTAACTAAGAACCTGTAATTGATCGCATGATTATCTGGGCTAGACTAATTACTTTCTGCCTGCCCTGAAGCTGAGCCATTTGAAATATGTTAGGTTAGTCATTTGGGAATTCTTTGTATTTGAAAGAAGTTGCAACAATTTCTGTCTTAAGAGTAAACAGATGGAAACATGCTACAGATGTTGATGATGTCGGCACTGCTAAGTTGATCGTGTTATCACATAACACTGCTTTTGTAAAGGATCACGGAACTTATTTTGAATACATTCAAACTATAACTGAATTGTCACTATTTGTACTTTTTGCATTTCATTTCCCTCCAACCTCACTGCTTACAATTTCCCACCACCACTCATGTGTACGTGTAACTGCATTTAAGAATTTTCAATGCATCCACAAAAAGTTAATGCCATAATAAATTTGTTAGTCTTTAAGGTGCCACAAGACATATCTTGAAGACAGAAATAGTAAGAAAAAATCTACTGCTTGGTTCACTTTTTTATCCTAATCCTCTGACCCAAGAACAGCTTTTATATACCAATTACATTTAAATATATGGTATTAAAGGATTTTTTCAAGAAGTTTTTATTTTCTATCTGAGCCAGTGGCTTAGTAAAAAAAATTGTGGGCTACTAATTTTTGTGGACAGATTTGCAAAGTTGCTCTCATATTGTTTTTAGTAAAAGATGAGAACTCCAACACCAGTTTAGAGTAATGATATGAATTTGGATTTTTTTTAACCCTTTAAATGCACAGCATGGACAGAGAAGATATAGTGCATTTGTATGTATGGACTGAAGTATGGTGGAGAAAAAAAAAGTCTATCCTTGGGCATAGCTCCTCAATATATCACAGGACTCCACCTTTTCTGGTGAAGCAGTAAAGACAACAGCAAGGAGTCTATAGCCTCTGACAACTACTGGCTGTTCCTCAGGTCTAGCAAGGCCTATATAGTTGGTATGATCATCACAGGATAGGCAAAGCTGTGCTGCTAGCCACCATGAAGCAGTCAGATCTGCTGCTCTTCTTCAGTCTGAGCAACTTTCTGCCAAGGGAGGCCACTAGACTATTCCTCTGTGCTGCTTGCCTGACTATACCCATCTCTCCTGTGACTTTTTTTCCTTTGTACATAACATGGCTTTGTAGGAAGGGGAAATTCATGCCAAAACGAATAAACAGAAATCATATTTTCTTATGGGGGGTGTGAGTCATTTGGATTTTCCACCATAGGGTGCCATGCTCTTGTGTCAGCTCTAACCCCCAAATCAGAGATGCAAGACTTTGATCCCTTATTAATCAGTAGCAAGGATAGGACAGGTGCTTCTCTGGTATGAGCCCCTATAAGTCTGACAAGGAGTGGGGAGGGGAGGAACTAGGTGAAGACCAGATGCCAACTATCTGTACTGACATCTATGATGAACCACTGCCTGTCCTCACTCATGTCCCTCTGGACTCACCACCATTCTCCCAAAGCCCAGTGCCACCCCTTAAATAGTAACCTGAGCACCTGGAGGCTAGCTGGACACATCTATGGCCAAAGAAGAATCCCTCTCATGCCATTCACACAGATTTCTTTCTCTGCACATCCTGTAAGGTATAGCCACACTCACAAGACAAATTGCATTTCTCTCTCCAAACCAAGCTGAGATCACTATCTTTTCTCTCACAGGGCAGTATTCCTTGGTTAAACACTTACAGACTGGAAAGGACACCATTGTGATGATGAAGTATGTTCAGCTGGAGGTCAGGAATGTTTAGAACTTAGCTTCTTAAGGGTCAGAAACAGCCATATAAGTTATTTGCTCTCATGAAAGGTATAATTAAAGTCTGACGGGTAGTTCCTCTCACATTCTTAAATGAGGACTTCTTAAAGAATCCAGTTAGTAGCTGCCAGAGAAAAATGCCAAAGCAGGTGGAAATTCCTGGATGGCTATTGTCCAGGAAAGTTAAAATAGAGCAAAGCCTGTCAGTAAGAAGAGGTGCAGGCTAACGGTGTTGCAGAAGTTTTGATAGTGTTGATTGCACTCCTCCTCCACAGCCACCCCTGGCCGCAAGGGCCCCAAAACATCTCTTCAGCAGGGGGAAGGTCGTGGCGGCAAGCACTCTTACTCCCTGGCAGAGCATCTTTTCTCAGTGGGGACTGGGACTACAAATCTCAGAACCTCTGGTGGGAAATTAACATTCTACACATCATTTTTGCCAAAAAGAAGGCCTCTAGTTCCAATGTTAGCTAGTGCCAGGATCTCTCTAGCTTGGCCTGAGTTTCCACAAAGATACCAAAGAGGACCTGCTGAAGAAGCAGTTACAGGACTAAACAGAGATTGTGATAGAAGTCTGGAACCTTGAACTCAGAATCATATTTTGGGTTTAGGTTTGAACTGCCTCCTAAATAGAGCAAGAGCCTGTGACAGTTTTGCACACCCAAGATAACCGTTTCCAGCCAATGAAACAAATGGGCTTTTGCACTTGAAAGAGACCTTTATTCGAAGCAATTTGGGGTGATTTACACCACAATCATAAAGATGTTTACTCAGCAGTAAGCAGGGTTGATAAAAATCAATTATTTAAAAAAAATTTAAAAATCAGATTTTTAAAATTTAAATTAGATTTTTGTTATTTGAATCAGATTTTGAAATTTTCTTTAAACAATTAGTAAAAAAAGAGCCTAGGTCAAAGATATCATCATGAATACTAATTATACAACTTCTAATTATATTCTATGAATATGGTAACAGCAGTTAATGGAGATGGGAGATAATCTGATCAGTCCTATTCGGCATTGCAGCTGGTGCACAGAATTGCATGCTCTCTGTCTCTGTCTCAAGGCCTTGCCTCTCTCTAAGTGCAAAGATAGAGAAGGTCAGTGAATAGAGAACTTGGGGAGGTGGAGTAGATTTGAACAAGGAGGACAAGTCTGGATATAAATGCAATGGATAGGGGAGGGGAGCAGAATGTGAAACCAAAACAGAACATATTCATGCACTCCTGACTCCTGAGGAAACTTCTGCTGCAATGTATCCTCCACAAAAATCAGTGTGCATGTTTTGTTAATGTTGTTGTTTGTTGAAGAAGAAAACTAATCAGAAGAATAAACACTTACTAGTATAATTTAAAAGCCTGTTTGGTGGTGGTAATTCTGGCACACCATGACAAAAATATGATTAACTGAACAGTTGGAGCTAGTTCATCTCCTGAATGACTTCACAAGTTCATTCTGCTTTAGTACTAAAATGACCAAATTATCATCCCATTTTTGATGAAAATTTATCTGAAAACAATCCAGAATAATTGCTTAGTTTGTACCTACCTTCTAATAAAACCTACATCTGAATATATATGAAGGTTATATTAAAAACGTACTTCTACTAAAAATGATTACATAGAATCTTCCTCACTAGTGATTTAAACTGTGATTGAAATCATTAAAATTTAGTCTTCAAAGAAGCGATTTAAATCAATTTGATTTAAATAAATCAACCCTGGCAGTAAGTCCTACTGAAATCAATACAACTTATTAGGGAGTAAGTGTGCCTAGGGCTGTTGCTTTAGGCCAGCCTTTCCCAACCTGTTGTTTTGGAAAATGATCAGGAATGCTGGGAGTTGTAGCCCAAAACATCTAGAGGGCATCAAGTTGGAGAAGGCTGCTTTAGGCAAGGCATCTCAAAGAGCCCCCAACCACCTTTAATTTACATTATAATGCATGTGGCTGAAAGCTCACTTTGTGTAGAAAATGTGTTATAATACATAATATATAATGTCCAACCTAATGTTAGTGTGAAATCAAATGATTTCCAAGTTCCCCCAACCCCCAAAATACATTCCATTTATGTAAGAAGTTATATGGTTGGGACCAATTTGTGTGGAAATGCAATACAAAATATGAAGTCTGGAAATATTTTAGGGGGAAGGGTCCCAGGTCAGATACAATTTTTACACAAAAGGCCCTTTGCTCATCTTAAGGGACATGACAGAAACCATTCTGAGAGGCTGTATGAGGCATCTGGAAACCAGATGCCAAAGATCAGATGCCAAATTATCTTTTATCCCCACCTGGGCAGACAGGTGTGTCTCACATGCAGGCTGGCCTTAAGACAAAAGGAAACAAAACATCTCTTCGTATGATAAATTCATAGCACATTGCAACTGGGTGTGACCAGACCTACAAAAGTTATATGATCATGATATGACTTTGCAAGTGCAAAACAACCTTGACGATACAAGGAAAAGGAACCCTACAGTTCTTCAATGCTTTGGGGAATAACCTTGAAGAATCTAGCAGGCCCCATATAGACACAGAATCTGGAATACTAGTTCAGGATCACTGGAATAATTTATTTCAACGTTGAATTTCAACTGATGCAAACATCTGCATCAAATCCTGTCAGTTTGAAATCTTCTATTTTGAAAAGTACTTGAAGAGCAGACCTCTCATACCTGATGTGTTCTTCAGAGAACTCAGAGCTTTTCTTGATACATGAAGTATACTAAGTGAACATTCTTCAGTACTGCATGAGATTCTTGTGGGATATGAAGAGTTCTGCAAGGCAACTGAAGAAGGTGTTCAATTGGAGATACAGCAAAGTACTGGATAGCTTACATAAATTTCTTACATTTCTTTCATCAATTCTCAAGGAGCATTAGGAAACTCTGGCCTATACATCTAGGGCCTATCAAGGCTTTCCATTCTTTTCTTTGCATTTAATCAGCCTAACAAGAGGGTTGATGTAATTTCATCATAACATGCTGAAACCAGAGGAATCTCATTCAGGAATCAAAGCTGAATTCAACAACTGCACCTTTGCAATCTGAAGAACATTTCACTGAGTCCTATTGATTTCACTCTGGCACAGTGAATGTTGAGGCTGTAAGCAGGCTGAGATCACATTTGCTAACTCCATTTCAACAGGAATGGTGGGGTCAAGCCGTGAATGACATCAAAACCTGCCTTCTTTTGTAATCGACCAATTTGGGGTTGTTTTTGTTTTTTTAAACAACAAGAGTTTTCAGCCTCAAAGAACTTAAAGGACATAAGGTTAGTAACTGATGACACAAAAGAGCATCTCAATGCTTTTGATGGCAGTGTGAACAAGGAAATCTCTTAAATATCAATTCTGGAAAGGCTGCAAGGATTGCAACAAGGGTTTTTGTCCTGAACGCTGAAGAAAATGATAAGAGCTGTCAGGAAGCATTCATTATGGAGTAACAGATCTTTGTATACATTAATACCAATCTTCAGCTGAGATGGCTTATGTATCCAAAATGTCATTCCCCCCCCCCCACACACACACACACAAGGGAGGTATCTGCAGGCTCAAGGGAACCCCAAGGTTTCCAGAAATACCAAAAAACTTTTAGAAAAAAATGCTAAAGGGGGAAGGACTCCCCCGCCCCCAAACAGCCAAGGGAAGCCGGAAATTGCTCAGTGACGACAGAATGCTGACAGACTGTTGAGAGGGGGAAAATGTTGTAGAGGGGGACATGGAATGGAGTTGCGGGTCCCAACTGTATATACTAGTGGTGATCTCAATTCTTCAAATACTCCAAATACTAGATGTAGCCACACAACACCATCTATGCACAAGAGGGAGGTATCAGAAGGCTTGGGTAAAGGTTTGCAAGAATATCAAAAAAATCTTTAGATTGGTGCAAGGGGGAAGAATGGAAAACTAGGAGGGAGTAGGAATGGAATGGAGTGTCTGAAATCCTAAACAGGAAAACTCCATAGAACATCATTTTATTGCAGGTCCCACTTGCCCTAGTAAATCCAAGCATCTAGCATGCAATGTAAGATGTCTACTTTCATTTCAGATGTATGAAGACAAAGAAAAAATGCTGACAGAAAATTCTTCAAATGAAACTGGAGAGGCCTAAAGGGGAGAATCTTGCAGATTGTACTTGAAAGAAAAATGTTGACAAGGCATAAGTGTTCACAGTTACCACCTCACATACCACTTGTTTCATGTCCTACTGATGGTTTGATGAACAAATGTGACAAGTCCTTTCTATTAAGGCACTTTGAAAGTTGTGTGACAAGTAATCCATCACTTACTGCGGTTTGTGTAATTGTAGATAATTTTTTTTTTCTTTATCTCACTGGAGAACCGCCAATCACACTGAGTGAGGCAGCTTTCTCTCCACAGTCTGTGAAAACTGTGCAGTATAGCTGCTGAATAACCTGATGTACTAGGCAGAACTATTTCACCATCTATCAAAGTGCTGGAGTGAGACAAAAGATGTGACACAGATGATTAAGGGTTTCAGTTTGTAATTTCTGATGCAGTTTAGCAAAGACTAGACGACTTTCTGAAGGCACTAGGGAATAACTTCAAACAATCACAGGTTATATACACAATTGAATCATGGTAGGCTGACATTGCTAAGCACCAAGGCAATTTATGCCTCAAGTAATAAACCTATGATAGTAATTTAGGAGTGTAAATGCAAGCTGGAGGAGGGTAGTGGGTAAGAGACTGAGCTATGTATTGGCAAGTCCATGGTTCAAATCTCATGCCTGCCCTGAACTCACTAGGTGGCCTTATGTAAGACACTTCTCTCTCCGCCTCTACTCCCACCCCCACATCTATAATATGAGAAGAATACTAACTACTTTACAGATTACAATGTGTACATGACAAACAAAAGTGCTATATAAATGCTATTATTACTAAATGGAAGAATTACTTGAAAATTCCTAGAGGTCCAGATGTGTTGCTAGAAACCACCCTCCAACATTTTGAGATAACCGTTCTTGCTACCCATTTGGGCCAGTCATTGTGTGACGTCATTCCTACTTTTCTTGCAATGATCATTCTACCATTTTCAAGAAAGGCAAAGGTGAAGCCATTTGCCATCCTAGAAAGGAATCAAAAGGCTCAGGCTAACAGAAGTCATAGAAGAGGAGGTATACCTGGATTAAGAAATTAGTCTGCACTATATAAGGTAAAAATGGAGTGCAAGAAGCTCATTTCAAGGAGGATTTACAAGCATTCTGAAATAGACTTCCATTTTTTGTGACAGGAGAAGTAGTCTCCTTTGTTAATTTGGAAGCTACTTCTCCACTGCAAATCATTGTGGATATATATTTTGGATTACTGCATGTTTTAACATGAACCTGAACCAATTCATTCTTTTCTATATGTAATTAAATTATTCATATTTTTATTGTAAACTGCTTTGGGGTCATTTTTGATGAAGGGTGATATATAAATTACCTAAATAAAATAGTTATTATAAACAGGTCTCTTTGCCATTGGAGATTTGGTACCAAAATAGACAAATAGAGTTTTCTATAGTTAAGTCCCAATTCAGTCGGTTGAATTATTTCTTCACACACAAGAATGTAAGTTTTCAAAGGGTTAGAGCCCCATTTTTGTTATGGCAGATCATATAATGTAGGCTCAGTTATATAAACAGCACTCTCTATTTAGGTACTTAGGCTGCAATCCTATTCAGATAGGCGGCCATCTCCAAACTCGGAGGTGACCACCTATCCAATGCAGGGCAGCAGAAGCATGAAGGGGATCATTCCCTCCATGCTTCTCCTGCCCTGCATTTTCAGCTAGACAGATGATTGCGGCTGTCTAGTCGCAGGAGGGCAGAGCGGGGGAGGAGGCTGCTGTACGACACATTGGATGTGTCATATAGGCATTTCCACCCTCCCCGCCTCGGAATGCACCCTGGAATGCCCCTTTTTGGCCGCTCTGCACTCCTCTTGCAAGTGCAGAGGACAGGGCTGTTCTGCTCTACCTCCGAGCCGGCGTAGAAGTGGGGGGAAGGTCGGTTCCTCGGATCGCGGGCTCCGAGGTCGGTTCCCGAAAAACACCATATCCTATGGTCATCTAGCTGCTGTCTAGCGGCCATAGGATTGCTCCCTCCAAAATACAGAGTTAGCTATACCTTACTTAGTTTAAAAGTGAGTTACTTATAGCTCTATTTTTGTCAGTGTTTTAAAAAAATATTTAATTCTTTTCTGTACAGTAGTGAAGGCAATGCCGTATTCAATAAATGTAAAAGCTTTATTTTAAATAAGTGAGCTTTGCATATATGATTCACCCACAGAAATGAGTGTAAATACTCAATGTTTTATTATTTATTTACTACATTTCTATACCGCTTAACAGTAGAAGCTGCCTGGGTGGTTCACTGTTGCAGCTTTTAAGCTTTTTACTGACCATCTGCATAGCTCATTATATTGGTCAATCTTGAGACTTATTGATAATATTTTTAATTTATTTAAATATTAAAGTATACAGTAAGAATATATGAACATATACAATCAATAATTCATAGATAAAGAGAAATGAAATCAAGAATGATAAAATAAGTCAACCGATAACACAAATGAATTATCAACTTTTCTTACAATATTTTACACGAATATCTATACACGCAACCTGGGGGTATTCCAATAAAGTAGAAATCTACTCCACTGTTTACTACAGTAGGGACATTTATGAGAGCAGTGGCTAGTCATTTGTTAATTGCTTAGAATGAGTTCTTATAAGTATATCTTGTTCCTAAACGTAGAATTTAAATGTTTGATATCAGTAAACTGTTAATATGATTAAGACCTTGGGTGTCTAGTTTGAGATTTGACTGTATTACGTAATGCAATTCACTTCATTTATAGATCATCACTCCTCCATTTTTACCCTTCTATGCAGATCCTTACAGAACATTTATAGAATTACCTCTATAAAGATGCATAAATAAAATGAATTATTGAGCTTTCAATTTTTTTAAAATTTACAAATGTTAAAAGTAGTTATGGAAGCTGTTCATGTGATTTAACTGGGGCGGACTTTGATCATACAAGCTGAATCACATCTTGAATCCTTAAGTAGAAACAGATTGTTTCAGTCTTGCTCAACTTCTCATTTTGATGTGTTCATAAATAAATGTGGATTCTCCTATATTTAATTCTATAGCATCTTTGCACTCTGGCTTCATGATTAAGGCATTTGCCAAACTGGACAAGACCAGCATCCTACTGAAGCTCAGTTTCGTATCATACCGGCACAATGGACTAGTTCGCACAACACAACAGCTCACCGTGAGGCTATGGTGTGCGTGGCCACCATTTTAAATATGCGCGCACCCCCCCCCCCGGGGATTGTCATGTCATGCATACCTGGTGAGCATGGGTTAAAGAACTCTCGCATAACCCTAGAACAGACCATGGGTTATGCAAGGGTTGTTCACATAACTCATGCTCACCGGGTTCGCACAACATGCCAAACCCCGAGTGGGGGTTGGATATGCAAAGTGGCGCCTGCTCATGATGGCTTAAATAATCCACAACGAGCTACACCATGTCATGCAAATCAGGTCGATGTTTGTAGTCAAGCCTATCAATAACAGCTCAACAGAGATGTTGGAACTGAAGTTTGTTAACTACAGCCTCTCTGGCATTTGGATACAATCTCTTAATGACATATCAACTTTGGAAGAATATCAGTATATTTGGGACATTGTGGACTAAATGTTTAATAACTAATTTTTGTATATTATGTTGCTACACTATATCAGGTGGTCCTTGATTTATTGTGAGGGCCCCCTTCTATTTTCTGTTGAAGCTAGGCTTGATATGTTTGCAAAAATGGTCACGCTCAAGGGAGGCTGTTCCATTGCAGCAAAGGGATCAAAGGAAACAAATGTTCTCCATGTGGTTCTGTCACACACTTGAAGATTTGGCACATCAGTTCAGTCTGTGGATTTTTGACCAATGCATTGAGACATCCATCAATTTCCCATCCACCTCCACCCCAATCAAGTGATTGGGAACTACTTGTAGATAAAGTATGTTTCCTGCTGGTTTGAGGGAGAACAAATTCCATCAGGACGTTCTTCTTAGAATCAACAGAGAAACTGAGGAGGGTGAGGACAGCAATGTAGAATGGGAAATCCTGGCAGTGATGATGATCAAGATGATGGCGTGCTCAAGTGAATTTGCTATGAACTGTGCAAGAGCCATATGTCATAGATAAAGTTCTTTTCCATGTTCAGTATGAAAGCTCAGATTCCATTTTGGTAGCTCTTACCTTAGTATCATTAAAAATATACAATATATTGATTGGGATTGTAAACTGATACAATTTACTAGGCTCACTATGCCCTGTACATAATCTATATGTTTTACTGTAAATGAGTAAAAATGTTTAGGAGAACTATTTGCTTAATTGACTTGGGAAACATTTCCACACAAAATGGTAGATTTTAAGCACGTACCTCCTGAAGTGAGTGCACATATGCGCACACGTATGAGCACACCTTATGCTAGTCATGAGAAAAATGTCAGATTGAGGAATGGCCCCATAAAACATGTCAGACTTTGTTTTATACATTATGATACACGTCCACAAAAATCAGCATTTGTTTCAGCCACATACGTACCTCTTGATGCAAAAGAAGATATTGGGGTGGGGCACACTAAAGGTATCCAATTTAGTTAAACCCTGTTAAAATCAGTACACATTCCTATATAAAATGGTGTAGGTTTGGCGTACATTATGAAATCAAGAGTTTCTTGTGGTGGTCTATAATCGAAACGGCCACAATTTTGCTTCATGAGATTCACATTTCTTGTACACATGAGTAAGAGCAGAATTTATTGCTTTTAACAACTGCTTGGAAAATAGGTACATTTTAGGTGGGCAAAACCATCACAGGCTCTAAGAGCCACTGGAAGAGTTCCAAATTCACTTATCTTGAGAGCACTAGGCCCACTTCTTTGGGGGGGGGGGCATGGAAGGTTCCAGGAGCTGAAGCAGGATAGTTTAAGATGAAGTAGACCCAACGTATCAGCAGTGCTAGACCAACAATATGTATGTACATTCAGTGGTGTCCACACACAAATTCTTACAGTTTTAAGTCCTACTCTGGCCCTAAGGCTCAGGGCAGCACAGAGTACTCAAGCTAAATGTTATATAAAATTAAAAGTTTAGTTTATAGAGCTATACAACAAACACAGCCCATATTTATTTCTGGCCATCAAATTCTTCTCAAATAAGACCAATTTACACTCTCTCCAAAAACAACTTTAATCAGTCGACCAGGATATCACAGTCAAGAACCGCCCAGAGAGCTTCGGCTATTGGGCGGTACAGAAATGAAATGAATGAATGAATGAATAAATAAATAAATAAGAATACCTCACTGCTTATACTTTACACACTGTGAGCATTATTAAATGGCTATCCTTGGATAAATAAGGTTAGGACATACCATTTCAAGCAACAGATCAAACACAGTTTCCTGAATTATGCCCAGAAGCTATGCTGGAAAATCAAAGGAATTAATGCAGTTCCATTGGTACAGGCGCTAAGCACCCTATGGTCCAGTTTTATTGGATGAGTTTCAGTGACTGAGGCCTGAGGATGCAGACAAGGTGCTTGCCCACGTCTGGTCCACCACCTGTGTGCTCGACCCTTGCCCTTCATGGCTTATTAAATCAAACAAGGAGGGGTTGTCTGGCTGGGTCCAGGAGGTTGTAAATTCCTCCTTGAGAGAGGGAGTGGTGCCGGCCACTTTAAAAGAGGCGATAATCAGACCACTCCTGAAAAAGCCTAACCTGGACCCAGAGGATGTTAACCATTATAGGCCAGTGGCCAACATCCCCTTCCTGGGCAAGATGCTTGAGCGGGTGGTTGCAGGACAGCTCCAGGCACTCTTGAATGAAACGGATTATCTAGATCCATTTCAATCAGGCTTCAGGCCTGGTTTTGGAATGGAAACTGCCTTGGTCGCCCTGTGGGATGACCTCTGTCAGGAGAGGGACAGGGGGAGTGTGACCCTGTAGATTCTCCTGGACCTCTCAGTGACTTTCGATACCATCGACCATGGTATCCTTCTGGATAGGCTGTCTGGATTGGGAGTTGGAGGCCCTGCACTGCAGTGGTTCTGCTCCTACTTGGATGGCTGATTCCAGAAGGTGGTGCTGGGGGATTATTGGTCTGTGCCATGGCAATTATGCCATGGGATTCCACAGGGCTCTATTTTATCCCCCATGCTGTTTAACATATACTCCAGTAGATAAAGGTAGTGCTGGGGATTATTGCTCTGGGCCTTAGCAGCTATGCTACTGGGCTCCACAGGACTATATTCTATCCCCTATGCTGTTCAACATCTACATGAAACTGCTGGGAGAGGTTAACTGGAGGTGTGGGCTGAGGTGTCATCAATATGCGGATGACACCCAGCTCTACCTCTCTTTCTCATCAAACCCAGGTGAGGCAGTGGCTGTTCTGAATCAGTGCCTGGGCACGGTAATGGACTGGATGAGGGCCAATAAACTGAAACTCAATCCAGACAAGACGGAGGTACTGTTAGTGGGTAGTTCATCTGCCCGGCTAGGTGACAGTCAACCTGTTCTGGAGGGGGTTGCACTCCCCCTAAAGGATTGCGTTCGTAGTTTGGGGGTGCTCTTGAGGCACAGGTGAACTCAGTGGTATGGAGCACTTTTTATCAACTTAGGCTGGTATACCAACTACGCCCTTATCTGGACAGAGATAGCCTAGCTACAGTTATCCAAGCTCTGATAACTTCTTGTCTGGATTACTGCAATGTGTTATACGTGGGGCTGCCTTTGAAAACGGTCCAGAAACTTCAGCTGGTCCAAATTAGGGCAGCAAGATTGTTAACAGGGACTGGCCAGAGAGCACATACTGCGCCAGTACTTTTTCAGCTGCACTGGCTGCCAGTCCATTTCCTACACCTACACTGTATTCTTTCCAGCACCAGGTGAGGACCTTTTATTTTCCCAGGCATTTTACCTTTCTAGACTTTTAGCTTTGCTGTTTTAAATGTGTATTTTAAATCCCTGCATTGCTGCTAGGTTTTATTCTGGTTGTATTGTTATACTGTGGTTTTAATGTTTTATATATTTTATATTGTTTTATTGTGTGCTCTTTGGTTTTAATTTTTGTGAACCGCCCAGACAGCTTCGGCTATTGGGTGGTATAGAAATGAAATAAATAAAATAAATAATAAAGGAATGTGTATGTGCGGGCCTGGCTACATCAGAGACAAGAAGTTAGACAAAACTGGAGAACATCCAAAGCCATTCAGTGAAAAGGGGAGACTGAGTCTCAAGATGTAAAAACTAGTTTCATTCTTCAAATTAGCCCTGTACCCTATATTTCTGGGCGTTCCTTGGCGGTTAAAATTAGACTACAGCCTGCAGAGATCTCTGAAAAAATGTCTCCAGGTTTAGTTTTAGTTTAGGTTTAGTTTTTACATCTTGAGACTCAGTCTCTTCTTTTCATCGGGTACATCATAGACAAGGCACTGGATGCTTAACAGAAGTCCCATGTACAACACACTATTGTCAGTACCTTCATATCACACATTCACACAGTCATTTGCTCTTTCCAAGACTTGCAGTGCAATCTATCCAGAGAGTTGCTTTCTCAACAGCATTATCAGCATATATCTCCTCCATCACTTCTGCCCGTTCTCTAGATTCTGAAGTCTCCATCTTACACTCATTTCTGTCCTCTACGCCTCACTCTTTTTGCCCCAGTCTCCCATCTATTTGCGCCACTCATCCCTATGCCTAACTTTCTACAATAATTATCACCACTTGTGCTTTTGGGCATCTGAGCATTTTTGGAGGAAATCAAGGCAACAGACCCAAATTGACTTTGCTCACTTTAACTGCACTATCTGGCCAAGCACCATGACCACCTCACCCAAATTCACACCTATTCTAAATATTCCTAGAGTTTATCTGTGCTTGATGCTTTAAGGCAGGGGCGAACCATTTTTGGCCCTAGGGGTGAATGATCTTGGGACACGACATCGGTGGCCACATGACAGCAGTGGGCAGGGCAACTACTGCTGACCTGCCCCCCCCCACACACACATACACCTTCCCAGATGCCCCATTTCTCAGCTTATTCACGGACCCTCTCCATTCCTTTAAGAGCATCTATCTGTACCCAGAAACTTTCTACGTTGACCTGGTTCCCACAATATGGCAGACCATTGTGGGTTAATTAATCCTCAAGGAGCTGTGGTGCATGCTAGCTGCCATTATGAATATGCAACCCCTAACTGGGGGTTGTTGTGTCGTGTGAACCCTGCTGGCGGGGGTTATTGGAGGGCTAAACAACCCTCACATTCATGGTCTGATGTAGGGTTATGCAAGGGTTGTTGTTTTTAAAGGCTGAACTGCTCTTTTTTCCTCCCATCTTTTCCCAGTATCCATCAACACCATCATCTACCCTGTTAACAAGGCATGTAGCCTTGGCTTTATCTTCAGTTGCATCCCTCCTCCATCAATCCACTTGACAAAAGGTACTCTTCTAAAAAGCTAGTAGCCTGTGTTTCTATTCTGGCCACGATGAAAGAGACTTCCCTTCCTCTGCAACCAACATGGAAATGCAGCCTAATAACCTCTTAGCAAGCTAGTAATTTTTTTATCTAGCCTATAAAACTGTGTAGCTTTGTTTACAAACCTGTTATAAAGGTTAATTTTACAGCATTATAGAAATTTGTATAGGCTGTAGGTTTTCAGTATATTCAAAACAATATACAAATGAGACAGAACATTACGTTAAATGTGCACTGACAGTGTTGGCTGTTTGTGGAGCACACGATGGGGGCACTTGGAGAAAAACAAATCTCACCAAACACCACAGAAGGGATCTTCCACTTCTTTACATATAAAGAAGGAAACAATCCTATGCACATTTGCCTGGATGTAAGCTCAACTGAACACAGTGAAACTTACTTCCAAGTAAACATGCATAGGATTGAGCTGTGTGTGATGCAAGTATATAGCTTTACCTCTTCTATGAAATGCCTCTGTTTAAAAACTTCCCAGTCTTCTTTCAGAAAGTGTTGTTTTGTTCTCATTGCTACCTGGAACAAAATTAAGCCAAGTTCACTAATCAAATGCAGTTTGATTTCTACTTCACTGATTTCAGAATATACATGCTCATTTATGATAAACATACTACTTTCAGATCAAGTAATGCCATAAGGAGGCATTACATAATCAATTGTATTTGGAGGCAGGGAAGAAAAAATATGGCCCATTAAATTACATGTAATCGAGTTTGTTTCTACCTTCTGTAATGTAGAAGTCTGCTCTTCTGCTTACACAAGGCTAAACTTAAATTGAAAAGCAAGCTACAAATAACATATAGCTACTATGATTAGAAAGAATACATGATAACAATTATGATAAAATATAAATACCTGTATATATATCCAATAAAGTAGTATGTTTTACATGATCAAACAAGATGGACTGGGCTCATTATGGCAAGTATTCGCTGAAGCTCAATGGAACCCCCAATGATCACTTCAGGTGCTCAGGTCAGCTGAGCAGGCTTACCTGACCTTTGTCCACAAAATGGTTATCAAAGGTCTTGTACTAGGACCTGAATGTTTTGAGGATATTCACCTCCAGAATCAGGGTATGGGATCAAAAGATGCCTTATGTTCATTTGGCCGGGGCGGGGGGCAGAAAGAAGATGGCGATTTTTCATTCTGAAAGCAGTGCCTTGTGTTTCATAAAATCCAAACCTACAGCTGCAAACGCACACTAATTAAACCCTTATTTTGGTTAGCAACTTCAATAAAAATATCCCTTGAAATGTGTAGGTGTGAGCTTGTCTTTAGAATTCACTTTCTAGTTGTCACTGTACTCCAGTAGATAAAGGTAGTGCTGGGGATTATTGCTCTGGGCCTTAGCAGCTATGCTACTGGGCTCCACAGGGCTATATTCTATCCCCTATGCTGTTCAACATCTACATGAAACTGCTAGGAGAGGTTATCCGGAGGTGTGGGCTGAGGTGTCATCAATATGAGGATGACACCCAGCTCTATCTCTCCTTCTTATCTAACCCAGATGAGACTGTGAGTGTTCTGAATCAGTGCCTGGGCATGGTGATGGACTGGATGAGGGCCAATAAACTGAGAATCAATCCAGAAAAGATGGAGATTCTGTTAGTTTATTTTTATTTATTTATTTCATTTCTATACCACCCAATAGCCAAAGCTCTCTGGGTGGTTCACAAAATTAAAACTAAAGAGCACACAATAAAACAATATAAAATATATAAAACATTAAAACCACAGTATAACAATACAACCAGACTAAAACCAGAATAAAACCTAGCAGCAGTGCAGTAATTTAAAATACAGATTTAAAACAGGAAAGCTAAAATGCCTGGGAAAATAAAAACGTCTTCACCTGGCGCTGAAAAGAATACAATGTAGGTGCTAGGTGAACCTCACTAGAGAGCTCATTCCACAGCCAGGGTGCCACAGCAGAAAAGGCCCTCCTCCTAGTAGCCACTCGCCTCACTTCCTTTGACAGGGGCTCACGGAGGAGGGCCTCTGAGAATGGTCTTAAGGTCTGGGCAGGCACATATGGGAGAAGGCAATCCTTCAGATAACCTAGCCCCAAGCCGTTAAGGGCTTTGAATGTTAATACCAGCACTTTGAATCGGGCCCGGAAATGGACTGGCAGCCAGTGCAGCTGGAAAAGTACTGGCGTAATATGAGCTCCCTGGCCAGTCCCTGTTAACAATCTTGCTGCCCTATTTTGGACCAGCTGAAGTTTCCAGACCATTTTCAAAGGCAGCCCCACGTATAACGCATTGCAGTAATCCAGACGAGAAGTTACCAGAGCATGGATAACTGTAGCTAGGCTATCTCTGTCCAGATAAGGGCGCAGTTGGTATACCAGCCTAAGCTGACAAGAAGTGCTCCATACCACTGAGTTCACCTGTGCCTCAAGTGACAGTTCTGGATCCAAGAGCACCCCCAAACTACAAACGTGAACCTTTAGGGGGAGTGCAACCCCCTCCAGAACAGGTTGAATATCACCTAGCCGGGCAGATGAACCACCCACTAACAGTACCTCCATCTTGTCTTAGTGGGTGGTTTGTCTGCCTGGCTAAGTCATATTCAACTTGTTCTGGAGGGGGTTGCACTCCCCCTAAAGGATCGCGTTCATAGTTTAGGGGTGCTCTTGGATCCAGTATTGTCACTAGAAGCACAGGTAGACTTGGTGGCTCGGAGTACCTTTTATCAGCTTCGGCTGATCTATCAACTACATCCTTATCTGGACAGGGATAGCCTAGCTAGTTATCCATGCTCTAGTAGCCTCTCATCTGGATTACTGAAATGTGTTATACGTGGGGCTGCCTTTGAAAATGGTCCGGAAACTTCAGCTGGTCCAAAATAGGGAAGCAAGATTGTTAACAGGGACTGGCGAACATGATCATATTATGCCAGTAGATTTCTATTTGCACTGGTTGCCAGTCCATTTCCAGGCCCAATTGAAAGTGCTGGTATTAACATTCAAAGCCCTAAATGGCTTGGGGCCAGGTTACCTGAAGGATTGTCTACTTCCATATATACCTGCCCAGACCCTAAAATTGTCCTCAGCGGTCCTTCTCCGGGAGCCCCTGCCAAAGAAAGCCTAGTAGGTGGCTGCTAAGGAGAGCCTTTTATGTTGTGGCACCCCAGTTTTGAAATGAGCTTCCCAGAGAGGCTCACTTGGCACCTATGTTGTGCTCTTTTCAGCGCTAGGTGGAGACCCTCTTATTTTCCCAGGTATATCAGTCTTTCAGTTTCTGTTTTAAATCTGTTACTGTATTTTAAATCTTTGAATTTCTGCTATGTTTAATTTTTTAGTTTTTCATACTTGAAAAACAAAAAGTTTTAAACTTTTATATTGTATCTTATCATGTTGTATTTTATAGTTTTAATTGTTGTGAATCGCCCAGAGAGCTTCGGCTATTGGGCGGCGTAGAAACGTAATAAATATATAAACTTAAAATGTTTATCCCTTATTTAAGAGTCACTTATTGCCTTTCCTTTAACCTAGAAGAGTCAGTTCTTTACAAATCTAAAAGGTTCCTTAGATCAAAGGAAACAGCTTCAGTGCTGCTCACTTCTTTCCACACTAGCTTGCAATACTTGAGAGTAAGCCTCTGGCCCCTAGATAGCTTCCCAAGAGCTATAGGATGCAGTGGATCTCCTCCTCCAAGACTGGAGACAGTGGTTTGGCCTCGGAGGAGGAGATCCATCTGCAGATCTCCACCCCCTCCAAGCCACCGTGGAAACTTCAACGATGGTTCCCTCTCCTGAGTTCAGAAAAACAGGTGTGGCAGGGGTGTGGAAGGATAGGCTGTAGATCTGAAGGATCTGGCCTCTCAACCCCCCAACCACACCCTGGAAAGCATTTAGATGTTTAAAGAGTGTATCTAAATGTTTCCCTCCCGTTTCTGGCAGTGGGAGAAGCTGATTTTTTCTTTGTCTGTAGATGGAGAAAAAAATACAGGAAGAAAGATGGAGACAAATACAGGAAGCCCTGCCTCCCACCACACTTCCTCCTGTTTATTTAAGAAATGTATTTCCCATTTTTCATTATAAAATAATCCCAGAAGGGAGAACATGCAATAAAACACAGTAAAATAATAAAACAGTGACAAAATATAATCAAACAAACAAGAACAGTAACAAATAGATATCAGTTTACACAATGCAGCAGCAGAAGAAAATTCATTCAAAAGCCTGAACAAACAAACAGGCCTTCAACTTGCGCTGAAACCTTGTAAGGCTTTGCACCATCCATATATGATGGTGGAAGGGAGTTCCACAGTTGATGTGCTTGTATTGAGAAGGTCCTCTCTCTGTTGACAAGCCAAGCAGATATTGGAAGCTGTGCTCAGAGACCACACAATTGCTCTCTTAGTAATCTGCTGCTGTTAATGTTCTCCTGTTTTAATTGTTTTAGGCTGCTTGTTATTTTATTTTAATTTGATTTTTTTTATTTAGTCTGGAAACCTTTTAGAGTTGAAGTGTAGAGAATATGTATTTATGTAAATAAAAAGTTAAAAATACTTAAATCATTTTAATAACTAGCTACCAAATTCTATATGCCTTATCTGTGAACTTCACTAGTAATGTGGTAGCCAAAACAAGAATAGTGTGTGCCACAGGAATATATTAGGATATGCAACTGGTGCCCTTAAGCACAGGACTTCACAGTCCTACGATAGCCTGATTTGATAACACTGTACCGAAGAATCACTATTACTTTTTCTGTTGCAACACCCAAGCTTAGAAACACCTTCTCAGGGATATCCATTTTATCCCCTCCTTACTGGCCTTCCACTACAGTGGTAAAACTGTTCTGTTTAAAAAAACCTTTAAAGTCCTGACTTTACCACCTAGCCTATGGGGTTTTTTACAATTATATTTGATCACTGTCATGTTTTTTGTTTTGTTTATGTTTTATCTTTTGGTCTGCCATTCTGTTTCATTTTGTGATTTCTGATTTTACTGTATTTTATGGTTTTTGTTGTGAGCCACCTTGAACTTTCATAAAGAAAAGGCAGACACAAAAAGAGATAAAATATCTAAACAGAATAAATAATATGCTAAAAGAAAGTATACTACCATAAATCACATCTACTCTTACAACTCAAAAAAAAGAAGAACAATCCAATGTATCTGGCTCTTTCACTTTTTTTTTACTTACTACTTAGCACACAAAATGAATTCCACTTGACGGTGAAGACTCAGTTATCATGTTTGGATGATCATATCTTGCCTTAATAAGGTTCTTGGTTCTTGTGTGGCTGCCCAGCAAAAAGCGCACAAAAATATATTTCCCCTCCTACACTTTCCAGTTAATGCCTTCCAAGCACAGCTGACATGAGGCAACAGAAACATTTCATGGCAACTTTCCACCAACAAGCTGTGAAGTGGTAGGAACAGCAGAACTAGCATCCCCAACTCCTCCAACCTCTTGGAGCCAGTTCTTGACCTCCCTTTGGCCCATACGGCTGCCACTTCCTGACCCCCTACAAAAAGCAACATATATAAGATAAATAACTAAACTAAAGGGATGTTCATATACACGCGCACACACATAAATATTGTATCAATGAATCTAGTTTTAACAAATATCCAGTGATGTGGGGTGGAAAATTTTCCAGAAATGTTCAGGGCTTTTTTTCATGATACTTTCTCAATGTCATAAGTTTATCGTAACAATGAATGTATGCCAACTGCAAATACAATATTGGGCAAGTCTGGCAATTTCAAAGTTGTAATCAATGTTTTTCAGGTGATTCGTCCTAGCAAGTATGCAAGAGAATACATATATATCCTTGAAATACATATATATATATATATATATATATATACCTGTGTGAAATGAAACCGATAAGTAGTGACAACAAAACTGAAGGAGCCCCTACAACCGGTTCTTTGGGCTGCTAACATTAATTAGTGTCAACAGTTTTCAATACCTTTGATTTTTTCCTTAAATTTCAACAATGTAAGGGAAGTATATGTTATTCTCTTTACATTTCTACAACTATTCAAATACTTGTCTACATAATATATCATTTAAATCACATGAAGTGTGCTTTAATTTTTCCACCTCAAATTTTTCAGGTCAAAAACTTGAGGTGGATTGGGGCAAAAAATTAGCAAATTTTGTTATTTACTAAATACAAGTAAAATAAATGTGCTACATTAGATCACTTTATAGGGCATCTGAACATTTTCTGATGCAAACAACCTATGCAAATTAGCCTCACTCAAAATTTTCTGGAAAACCTTCATCACTGCATATATCTTTACACACAGAATACTTTGTTTTAACTTCTACACTTCTGATAAGACCGCCCCCCATATAACATTCTTACCTGTTCATCAACATAATCATCTATTCTTTTCTGACATTCAAGCCATGCCTCAGCAACTTGCCCCATCTCCTCTTCCAACTTGCAATACCGTTGAAGCAAGGCACTATATGTATCTTCACTATAGAAGTCGTGTGCTATTCCAAGTCTAAAAATTAAGATAGCAATAGGTGAATAGCCTGAACTAAAACAAATTAAGGGTGCAATCCTATGCATGTTCAGGGAGCAATCCTATGGGGATAGGTGGCCACCTCTGAATTCGGAGATGGCCACCTATCCAATGTAGGGTGGGCAGAGTGCAGAGGGGATCTTTTCCTCCGCACTCCAGCCACCCTGCATTCATGGCTAGATGGCTGATTTTGGCTGTCTAGCTGCAGATTTTTGGAGTGGGGGGGGGAGGCTGGACGATGCATAGAAAGCATCATACCAGCACTTCCGCGCTCCCCGCCCTTCCCCACACCACACTGCTCTTCTGAGCATGGAGCACAGGGACGATCCGCGTGGCTTACGAGGTGGTGGGGAGGGGGTTCCCGAAAACTGAACAATCCCATAGCTGTCTAGCATCCATAGGATTGTGCCCTTAGACAGAAAAAACAGTCCTACAACTCCCAGCATTCCCCAGCCAGTCATACTGCCTGGGGAATGCTGGGGATTGTAGGACTTTTTTTCTGTCTAAGCATGCACAGGATTGCCCCCTAAAGTATTTAATAGCCCTAGCTAGTAATTTATCATATCCAGGAAGTCTAGAAAGACTGGGAAGTTACCAAGTAAACAAGTTCAAATCAGAATTCCTGTTTATTGCTAAAAATCTTTGCAGACAAGTTTAAATATCATGAATATTCGCTAGAGATATTTTGGGACTAACTAAGCCCAACTCTTACAAGTATCAGAACAAACTATGATGGGAAACTTACCAAATCTCATTTTTGAGATATAAGGTTCTCTTTGTGTAAATTTCTATACTATATTTAACTCACAGCTTTGTGTCTCCCATGATCTATGATAGCAAGCCATTAGGGTCTTTAAATAAGACTTGGCTTTAAGTCTAGATGATCACTGACATTTCTGGTCAGAAGGGGTTGCTATTTCTATTATCGCTAATCAGTCACTTCCAATACATATAGTATTGTACACTCTGCAGTATTTTAATTAGCTTAGCTGAAATTATTACATACTACAGTCTCAAAGCTGGCATTGGGGGGAGCAGATTGTCGATTCTTCCTTCTGAGGTCAGGACGCTGTCTCTGACCTCAGACTGGAGAGTCCAAACTATCCTGTGGCTGCTCAAATGCTGTCTAGGGGCCCTAGTATTAGCCTTAAAGACGGCACTTCACCCGTCCTCCATGATTGCTCAAAGATAATAGACAGATACAGAGAGATAATAGACAAAGATAACAGACATAATAAGATAATACATTATCTTCTTATGAATCCTCTCGTACAGCCTTCCCCAACCTGGCTGGGAATTATAGGAGTTGCAGTCCAACACATCTGGAGAGTGTCAGGCTGGGGAAGGATGCTCTAGTAACACAAAGTATGGCTAGAAATATGACAAAATTTGAAGGTATATTATTATAACATATGGTCAACATAAAGGATTAATCTAAAATCTATTCACATCTTATTGAAATAGATGCAAATACATCAGATGTATTAAAAATAACATGGGAAGATATTGGGATAACTGTAGAGCAAAATGTATGGGATAAATTATGGATGACTTAATGAAAGAAATCCTAATTATCCTTAGGGAGAATTTGTTATGTTGTTACACTTATGGTATATTACACCAGTGTGTCTGGCAAGAATAGCAAACACGAATAATTCAAAATGTTGGAGAAATTGCAATCAGCTATTAATATGTGGTGGTCATGCCCTGTCATGTTACGGTGTTGGAACGTTATATTCTCAAGAACGGCAAATACTGCACATGAGCATTGGCACTGTTAACAATATGGGAAGAAGAAAATGCAAAAATGACATCTAAGGAATTAATCGTGTTCACGGCTGATAGCAGCTTGCACATTAATAGCTAAAACCTGGAAAACTGCAGAATGTCTAATACTGAAGTCTTGGCACATGGCACAATGGCAAATAGCCATGGCAGAAAAATTGACTTACTAACTGAAATTAAAGGCAAAGTCAAAATATCTGATTCTTATAAAATATGGCATGATTTTATTGTATATACAAATCAGGAACACACAGAGCAATTATGTGTCAAAGCCTTTCCTCAGATTATGGAAAAGAGACTAAGGGAGCAATCCTATGGCCCCTAGACAGCATTTGAGCAGCCACAGGATAGTTTGGACTCTCCAGTCCGAGGTCAGAGACAGCATCCTGACCTCAGAAGGAAGAATCGACAATCTGCTCCCCCCAATGCCGGAAGCCAGCTTGGAAAAACATGCTCCGGCTCCTCTCAGAGGTTGGGAAAAGAGGCATTTCGGTGGGTGGGGAGGAGACTAGAGAGGCCAGAATACAAGCTATCCTGAGGCCTCTCAAGTTCCCTCCTCTCCAAAGCGCCCCAGCTAGACAGGCAAAAAAGCCCATGTAATGAAAAACGCAGGGCAGGAGGACAGGGAGGCAAAAATCACCTCCACCACTCCTCCCGCCCTGCACTGGACGCTCCTAAGCCTCCAAGTCTGGGGGCTTACAATCATTGAGGGAGTAACCCATAGGACCATGCCCTAAATATAATTTGTTATTATAAAGAACCGTCAGAAAACCTCCAAGCACTCAATGGATTCCACCTACATTTTTATCTGTAAAGAGGAAAAAACATTAAATGTAAGTTTACATTTCAATAATTAGATTTAAATTCAATGTGTTTATCATTGTAAATAAAAATAGTAAAGCATTTGTCAATGAAAGAAAGACTTGGACATTTTTCAGTTACAGGGGGTCCAGCTTTCATAGATCAGAAAAAAAGTCTAGAAAAAATAATATAGCCTGTGTGATTTATGGGGAAAAGGGGGGCTTCAATATTCCCCAGGTGTGGCGGTATTATCACACTTACAAATTAGTATGGCTGTGACAGTGATTTAAAGAGGTGAATTTACAACACAGATGTCCTGCAGAACAAGTTTCCACGAAATTAGATCTTACAGATTTAGTTTGTCAACATTAGCAAGATATGTATTACATTGAGTATAATTTTAAAATCACTACTTGGCTGCATTAGATAAATATCAAAATAAGGTGGCATTTCAGTAAGCTCAATAGTAACATTTATTATAGATGAACATTGTAATTTAGATGGAAATCTAGGAAATGTTAATATTTGGTTGAACTACGATATGGATAGGTATGAACTGATGCTGAAAGTAGTTAATCCACAATTAAGGTTTAAAAGAAGGGGGAAGGAAGAAGAAGACCACCTTTTCCAGGTTGAATGGAACCTTGCACAAGAATGCTCCTAGGGGTTAAGGTACACTACAACATTTTGTTGGAGGTCTCATTTGTAAATTCCCTATAACTGAACTCTTGTTCCTTCAGGAAATCCAGGGCTGAGCTGTCTCTGTCCTCCCTAGACATTCCACCTCCCTAGACATTCCTGAGGGAGAGATAGGACAAGCAGGACCACTCCATCCGCTTGCCAGGGACTACCATTTCTCTCCTATCATCAATCATCATCATTTATTTGTATGTTGTTTTTCCAAATTATGCTCAAAGCGGCTCACAAGAGAAAACAAAAGAATATAGGTGTACAAAGACATAGAATTATAAATATATCAAACACATTTCATATTATATCCATGTTCCAACCAAACTCTATTCAGGCATTCAGAAAATAGCTTACCCTAACATGCAAGCAGGGTGTGGGGTTGTGCTACAGCCTCCCCACCATGTCATATGCATTATGTAGCCCACCCCCCAGCAGCTGTACATAGGGAGGGAGCCTACATCCCTATAGCTATATGTGTGTTGGCTGCAGACATCTGCACTGTACAGAGAAATGCCTGGAGGGGCCCTTCACATGCAGGCTGTGTTGGGGGTGGAACTACATGGCACAGTGTTAAGGTAAGCCAACTGTTGACTGCCCAAATGGGGCTACAGATATTACGCACAGAGTTCCACTACAATCCTCAAGGAGAAAGAAGCAATTTTACTCTCAGTAACTGCAGTCTCTCCCTTTGCCCTACAGAGGGACAGGAGACTGAGTCAAGACTACACTGAGTCAAGGCTAAACATTAGGGTTGCACCTCTCCTCACACACACCTACTGTGCATCCAGGCCCAAGGACGACTTTTTCCAGCCGCTGACTATTGCTCAATGCACTCTGTGCTTGTCTCCCATTGCTCTTCATAGGCCACTGTCCTGCAGATACAGGACCAATCCCTGATCCATGCAGACATCATGACCAGCAACAGTGACCAAGATGATCCTGGCTGTTCCTCCATGAGGTTGTCTATCTACTAGTTCCAGGCAGGTTCCTGCACCCTTGTGTGACAGACAGTTATGCAACAGTTGAAGCTAACATGGAACTGGTGCCATCAGGAACACTACACCTGCTATTAATAGAGCCACTATCCAAGGCACAAGAATCCTGCTGAGGGTACTGGGTAGCAACCCATGTCTTTTCCTTTCAGGACTTACTCCGTGCCAATCGATAAAGGATGCAACTTTGCCACACGTGGTGTTCCTTTGGGGCCAGGGATTGATAGATAGGATCCCTTTCCTACAACTTAGCATGATCTGGCTTCAGCTGGCCTCAGGATGGTGGGACTGTAAGAGGGGGAAAGGGGGCATGATGGACTTAGAGGCAGTGGCCCCTCTTCTCTACTCACTTAGGTACCATGTGCTGCGATGTATTAATTGTCTTAGTAAACAGGCAATTAAACTTGAGGGGCATAACATGACGGATCCGTCATATCAACCAAATGCGCCCGCAATATTCGCATTAGTTCAGCTCCTGAAGTTTAACTGCATGAAGAGGAAATTCAAACTGAAACCCAGTTAGACACAGAATTGATATTGAGGCACCACTTCAAATTTACATTCCACTGATGTTACATGCTACAGCAGGAGAGAAGACTCATTGACAAGTTCTCTTGTTTTGGTCTCAGCATTTCATACAATCGTGTGCGACCTCTCCTCTCAGATGGGACAAATGTGTGTATCAGCAACACCACAGTTGCCTGTTCACCTAGTTTATACAGAAATGTCTTTGTTATAGCAGTAGTGGACAACATGAGACTACAATTCCAGCTCAAGCAATGCAGTAGATTCTAATGTAGCACCCTTCTCACATAAAGAGAGCTTCCCCTATTGGGCGGTATAGAACTGTAATAAACACATAAAACGAGAGCACGGAATGTGGTTCTTTGATGCTCAACTGTGAAACAAGTGTTAAGATAACTAGACCACTACCACACTGATGTACCTCTGACCCTGTCATCATTCCAGTGACCACAATCACCACTTTGGCACATCCTCCTTACATTTCATGTGAAAAGGAGGAATAAAAACATTTATTTAAGGTCAACGTAGCTACAAGAATTCCCCATGGTTTACCCCCAAGCTGTTCACCAGCCTGTGAAGAATTAAAGCCTACACTGAATGGCACTGCTGCCGCTGTTTTGTGATGCTATGTGCACCAATGACAGATGTTGTTAAGAATGCTTAACACGATGGACAAACACCATCCATAACCTTTGACCAGCCATTGTATGTAATTGTTAAACAACTTCAATGGGAATAGCCTGATAAGTATGAAAAAGATAATTTTCTCATTCTTTGTCTTTCATATAGAGATGAAGCCTTCGAAGACTGCAGGTGACTGGTTGTAAGGAAGTGGTTGGATGGAAACTTTGCTAGAAGCAAATACTGCAAAATCTGGACGAGCAGAATAATTACTTAAAATAACTCACACTGGGAACACATGACATGTATACCGGATTAAAGCTGCTTCACTGGATATCCTACAGCATCATGCCTATAAGCAGTACATGGGAACAAAAAGTGTTCAAGTGAAAAGAACCACATGGACTTCAATACTTGGTGCGCACAAAAGAGAGGATCCTCAGTTTCAGTGCTGGTCAACTGTATGGTCATTGGAGCTTTGCATTTTGGTGTATGCATTCTTTGCATGTTAGAAATGACAAGTACCTAGCTGCTCTAGCAGCGCTCGTTCCATGGCTTTTTACTCTAGACCACAACAATTATGCTTGGTGGATTCCTAAGGGCTATGAATTACCAAGAAAGCATCCAGAAGTTTCACTGGCATTTAATACTGGAAAATACAGAGGACAGAAGAGAAAGTGTACATTCTCAGCCATTCCTATCAATCAAGCACATAAATAGTTGAATGCATGTATCAAGGCCAAAGGAAGAACTGTCACACTAGCTGGAAAGCCATCAGCCCATAGACACTGACTAGACGGCTGCTAGAATGATAGGTTAATTTGAAGAGGTAGAGCACCAAAATAAGATGAAGACAGGTAGACATCATCATGATCAAATGCCAAGTGTGCAAAAAGTATCTGAAGATGTCAGGTCTCTTGTGGAAACGCTTTAGGAATTTGGAAAGCCATTTTGTCCTTCACACCCAACAGATAGCAGATTTGTCTATAGTCAGGTCTATTCACAGTGTACTGAATGTTGGACCTTACGTCAAAGAAAGGGAAATACTGAAAGCTACCTTGAGTAAAAGGTGCCCTAAATTATCCTGCTATCTCACAATAAAACATTTCTGGAACAGTTCTCTAGGGCATATGTAATCTGAATACACAATGTAATCTGGACACATTTCTTTGTAAGACTGGCTTATAGAAATGAAGGCACATTAGTAGGATTACTAAATATGAAGCATTTAAGCTCTTCTTATGGGAATATGGACTCTCCTAAACAAGATTAGGGCAGCGTAAGGAATTAGAGACAGAAACACTCTACACTGTGAACATTCAAATGGAATGTTGCCATAGCATAACAGAGGCAAAAAAATAATAATCATTTGCTGAATATTGTGTGTATGTCACCCATAACCAGCACTCCAGATGGCCTAAAAAGGAAGGACAGTTCTGGGAAGGATAAGCCATTCTCCCTACACTGTTTCTACCACCATTACCAGTCACTCACTTCCATGCTATTCTAGCCTGTTTAAAGACCAGAGTGGCAGTTGAAATGCCCCACATTTAAGTTTCCTACTTAGAAGCATGGTAAAAGCAGCTAAAAGTTACTCTTTCCAACACCCATGCATACAATATTCAGAAGAATGTTTTTCTTAATATGTACATAGGAAACTTTAAAGAGCCCCTGAAAAACTGAAGAAACCTGCACCCTCCAGATCTTTTGTGAAGCATCCCTGTCACAATGCCAAATGGGCCTGTGGATACTGCTTTCCTATTGCCAGGCAACCAGTGCTACACCTGCAGCTGAACCACAGTCCAGGAACTAGCGCTGCACAGCCCTCACCTCTCTACAGCACAAAAAAAAAGGTGGGGGAGGGGGTCCCTGCAAGATCAGTATTTAAAACTTTAATAGCTGATGCACACTTTTCTGAATTAAAATTGGAGATATACTTTTTTAATTCTTACATCTAAAAAGGTTTGCTTCTAGAGTATGTAATAATTATCTGCCTCAAGAGAAGTTTAGACCTTGTTTCCACAAAGCACTTATCTGACCATGCTACCCAATTAGAAGGGAGAAAAAAACAGAACAATGATTCATGCAGAGAAGCAAAAGACATCTGTGCAAACAAGTAATTGTGCTGTGTGTCTACATCAGGAGTGACCGAATTACACAGTCACATCCAATGTTGAGACACAAGAACAATTATTTGCCCCCAAAGGAGGCCAACTAAAAGGAGACAAGGAGAGCAGAAAGCCATACAGAGATGTAGTAAGTACTAGCATCCTCCTGGAAGCCTCACAGAATCCTTTATTTCTCACAGTGGTTTGGGAATTTCTCCTCCACAAATTACTTTCCAGATATAAACATGCAAGTTTACTGATAATTCCCAAGAACATAACTGAATAAAGTACTATCTATTCAGACTATGGATGAAAAACAATTAACAAACAGGGGAAGGGTGAAGCAGATATCGAGTTATTTTGAGAAATACTTTACATACTTCCTCACATCTGCAGGACGAAAAAGACACACCCTGATTTTACTTGAACTGGACTCTCAAAGCAGTTCCCAAAGCCTTGTTTTAAACGAGAATGCGCCTCTACCATCTTGAAGGTAGTTTTAGACAAACATTTTTTTTTTAATAAAGAACTTCCCAATCCGCATAACATGAGGCCAAACTATGCGAGCAAAGGGTGTCGAGGATCGCTACTCTAGAGATGAGCAAAGGAGAAATAAAGCCACGCTACTGCCTGGAGAAAGAATAGGCCTGCGGGCCCCTCTGCAGCTTCAGAGCAGCAAAACGCCCAATATCACCTCCAGCAGTGAAGTCTTGGCCTTCTCTGCGCTGCTGCGTGAAGCGCCTGCGAGAGAGAGAGACTCAGGCAACAGACGTCTTAGAAAACGCCCCTCAGGAGACTAGATACAACGGGGACTAGACGACTGCCCCCACGCAGAAGAAACAGGCCCCGGGGGGGGGCAACAAGGCAACGACATGTCGTCGTCGTCGTCTCCCCCCCCCCCCCCGGCCGGCCTCAGAGCAGACGAGAGGCGCAGACAAGCAGACCGGCCCCGAGCCGTCCTCGGAGGCCCGAAGTCAAAGGGAAGGGAGCGGGTGGCTGCGCTAGGCCGTCCATAAGGCAGCCCAGGCATCCAGCGAGTCTCCCCCACCCCTCAACAGCGGCTTACGGAGGAGGGCGGGAGGGAAGAAGCGCCCAGGCAGCCTCACAGTCGAGCACCGCGGCCGACAGGCCGGAGGACTCCGTGAGCCTTCAGCACCGCATCTCACCTCAGGGACTCTCCTCAGCGGCAGCGCGTGACTAGGCCAGAAAGCGAGGCTGCGGAGGAAGACAAGGCGACGGCGCGGCGAGGAGCAGTTCTCGCCGGCCCCGCTTGCGCCAGCCCCTCCCCCTTCTCCAGGTGCTCTGCGCGTATCGCCCCGCGCGCAGTGCCGCGGGCTGCCTCCTGCTCCGGTGGCGGGAGGGCTGCCTCGGTAGGCAGAGCGCGATCGAGCAGGCGCTGGCGCTCTGGCGCTTTCCTTGCGAGAGGCGGAGGGGGACTACTGAGGCTTCTCCCTGACGACGTCACCGGGCCCCTCCGGGGTCCCTCTCGAACCCGAAGTAGTCGCGCGCCTTCTAGAGAAGCAGGCTTGGTGCCACAGAATGAGGTGGTAGAGTTCTGGAGAGGCGAGGGGCGACTGTACCACTTCAGGCTGCAGGGAGCGCGGGGATGTAATTTTGAACGCTCCTCCATGTAAAAAACAAAATACTAGGCCAACTTGCCCCCTGCTATGCTAATTTTCTACTTGTTGCCTGAAGTAGTATTCCACCTCCTCCTCATCGGGGAGGGTTCCCAACTTTAGCGTCTATGCGAGGGGAAATTGTTTGCTTGGGTATTTTAAAAAGTGTTTTATGACCTGCTGAATCCCTGTTCATTGAGGCTGAATAGAGCAGGGGTCCCCAACGCAGCACTCGTGGGTGCCATTGTGCCCACGGGCCTCAAATGGTGCCTATGAAGCTCTCCAGTCCCTGCCCCCTTCAAAAAGTTATTTTTAATAAAAGCCTTGAGAAATGTTAGGACACCAGATTCTCCTTCCCGTTCCTGAACTTCCTACTGATCAGCTGTTAGGCGAGCAAGAAGAGAATGAAAGTGTTGCTTCCTGGCCCCACCTAATCTTCTTGGCCCATACAGACCTTTCCCCTTTGATCACTCTCCCCTGCCACCTCTTTTGTTGTTGTTCAGTCGTGTCCGACTCTTCGTGACCCCATGGACCATAGCACGCCAGGCCTTCCTGTCCTCCGCTCTCTCCCGGAGCGTGCTCAAGTTCATATTCATTGCATCGGTGATGCTATCTAGCCATCTCATCCTCTGCCGTCCCCTTCTCCTTTGGCCTTCAGTCTTTCCCAGCATCAGGGTCTTTTCCAGGGAGTTTTCTCTTCGCATTAGGTGGCCAAAATATTGGAGCTTCAGCTTCATTATCTGTCCTTCCAATGAGCAGTCAGGGTTGATTTCCTTTAGGATGGACTGATTTGACCTCCTTGCAGTCCAGGGGACTCGTAAGAGTCTTCTCCAGCACCACAGTTCGAAAGCATCAATTCTTCGGCGGTCAGCCTTCCTTATAGTCCAGCTCTCACAGCCATACATTACTACTGGGAAAACCATAGCTTTGATTATGCGGACCTTTGTTGGCAAGGTGATGTCTCTGCTTCTTACTATGCTGTCTAGGTTTGCCATAGCTTTCCTCCCAAGGAGCAAACGTCTTTTAATTTCATGGCTACAGTCACCGTCTGCGGTGATCTTGGAGCCCAAGAAAGTAAAATCTGTCACTGCTTCCATTTCTTCCCCTTCTATATGCCAGGAAGTAATAGGGCCAGATGCCATGATCTTAGTTTTTTTAATGTTGAGTTTCAAACCAGCTTTTGCACTCTCCTCTTTCACCCTCAACAAGAGGCTCTTGAGATCCTCTTCGCTTTCTGCCATTAGGGTGGTATCGTCTGCATATCGGAGGTTGTTGATAATTCTCCCGGCAATCTTAATTCCGATCTCTGATTCATCCAACCCGGCATTTCTCATGATGTACTCTGCATATAAGTTAAATAAGCAGGGTGACAATATGCAGCCTTGTCGTACTCCTTTCCCAATTTTGAACCAATCGGTTGTTCCATCTCTGGTTCTTACTGTTGCTTCTTGAGCCTCGTACAGGTTTCTCAGGAGACAGGTAAGGTGGTCTGGTACCCCCATCTCTTTCAGAATTTGCCACAGTTTGTTGTGATCCACACAATCAAAGGCTTTAGCGTAGTCAATGAAGCAGAAATAGACATTTTTCTGGAATTCTCTTGCTTTCTCCATGATCCAGCGAATGTTGGCGATTTGATCTCTAGTTCCTCTGCTTCTTCTAAACCCAGCTTGTACTTCCGGTAGTTCTCGGTTCGCATACTGCTGAAGCCTAGCTTGTAGGATTTTGAGCATCACCTTGCTGGCATGTGAAATGAGCGCAATTGTGCGGTAGTTTGAACACTCTTTGGCGTTGCCCTTCTTTGGAATTGGAATGTCAACTGACCTTTTCCAGTCTTGTGGCCACTGTTGAGTGTTCCAGATTTGTTGGCATATTGAATGCAGCACTTTAACAGCATCATCTTTTAGGATTTTAAATAGCTCGGCTGGAATACTGTCATCTCCGCTAGCTTTGTTGTTACTAATGTTACTAAGTGGGCCTAAGGCCCACTTGACTTCACTCTCTAGGATGTCCGGCTCAAGTTCAGTGACCGCACTATCATGGCTATCAGGGACATTCAAATCTTTCCTGTATAGTTCTTCTGTGTATTCTTGCCACCTCTTCTTAATCTCATCTGCTTTTGTTAGGTCCCTGCCGTCTTTGTCCTTTATCATGCCCGTCTTTGCACAAAACGTTCCCTTGAGATCTCCAATTTTCTTGAAGAGATCTCTAGTCTTTCCCATTCTGTTGTTTTCCTCGATTTCGCCACCTCTTTACCTTGCTCTTTACCCCCTTCCTAGCTTCTATCCTTGCCCTTTCTCTTGCTATTTATCTCTCCCTCTCAGTCCCTAGCTCTGCTCTTTCTCTCCCTCTCACCCCTTTCTCTCCCTGTGGTGAGGAACAGAGTGGCTGAGCCTGGGGCTAAAGTAGGGAAAACGTTATCTTTCCTTTTGGAGCCAGGGGCATTTTCCTTTCCTTTGGGGATGGGAAAAGGTAGACAGGATGAGCAGAACAACCCCATGTAGGACTATTCAGAAGTAATTCCCGCAGGGCTTCATGTAAGCATGCATAGGATTGCAAGCTTAAATGGGTACTTTGTTGTGCTTCTGTGGGGTCAAATATGTAGATTGGTGTTGGAGTTCAGACTCTTCTTCTGCTTGTACTCAGTTTCTTAGGTGAATTACTTATCTTTTGACTAGCCAGGCCCCCACAGCAGCCATTATGTGACTAGCCACATCCTCCATGGGAGCCATTTTGTGGTGGTACCCACAGCAGTTTCTCAAATTCCCAAATGTGCCCACGGGTCCCAAAAGGTTGGGGATACCTGGAATACAGTATGGCAGTGCATGAGTAGGGACACTGGGCTAGCCACACTGGTACATAGCACCCCTGTTCCTTCAGTTCTGATGCAGCACAGCCTGAATAGTTCTACTCAAGTTCATTTGAATGTGAGTAAAACACTGTGTGGTCCAGGACCCTGCTTTATCAGGGTCCCTACTGCACTGAGACTGCTACTTCAGTTCAAGCAAATGAAAATTGAACTCCTTTTCAGACCCTGAGAAGGGCAGGAACAGCATTCACTGGGATGAATGAGGTGACACCAGCAGGCGAATCCCTGTGCCCTTACATATGTGTTGCCATACCCTGTTTGGGCTTAAGTAATATACTTTATTTGCCCTAAATTTGCTTTTACAGCAAGTTTTACCAATTTTGATGAGATTTTGAGTGCAAGCAAGTTTAACCTTTGATGAGATTTTGAGTGCAAGCTAATATTAGTCCTAGGAAACAAAAAGAGGGAAGGCCCCAAATGCAGTAGAGGAAGGAAAGAAACCTGAGTCTTTGGTGTCCAAAGGAGTTCCCAAAAGTGACCCTGAAGAATAATTCATATTTGAAATGTGTTGGGCTCAAGAAAACACCCTTGTGCACCTGGAGGTTACCTTCTTCCATTTCTTATATTAGGCCTAACATTATCTCAAAGGGTTTAGAAGCCCGAGGTGAAAAATTACAAATGGCAGCTAACTGAAATTTATGACTAAGTTAAATTCAATTAAATTTCAGTGGGTCTAGTCTAAGTATGACTAAATCTGGAACCAAGCCATTATTTGGTATTCAGAATAACGAAGTTCTAAACTAAAGAAATGGCATCTTGTAGTACCTGAGAACAAATCTTTACTCTTTCCAGTTTTATATATGTTTTTATATTGGCATTTTAAATACTTCTACTGAAAATATTCAAATTTATCATAATAAAACAATGAAATGTAGCAGTAGTATTTTGTGTTTTGTAGAAACCAAATGTTATTCTCAAAGTGGCTTCCAATATAAAATATACAATTCTATCAGAATAACAAGTTCATAACATAATAAATTAATTTTATAACCAATTTAACAATGAGCCAGTAACAAAAGCAACATATATAATATGCTGTAAACCGTTCAATTAAAAGCCAAAGGAAACAAATACATTTTTAAAACCCTCTTTAAAAGCAGCAACGGTGCCAGACACATATCTGTTGGGCAGGAGTTCCAAAGGACAGGGGCCACTACTGCGAAGGTTCGATCTCTAGTGCCCACAGCTGTATGGCAGGCCAATGAGTAGGGCCTCTGAAGATAATCTTAAAGCACAGGCAAGTTCATGAGGCTATCGGTCCCTCAGATAACCTGGACCCAACCTGTTTACGTCTTTAAAAGTGAAAAACAGCACTTTGAATTCGTCTTGGAAATAGTCCAACAACCAGTGTAATACAATCTGTCTAGTCCCCCACTCCACCCCCAAAAGACTTGAATGGCTAAGTTCTGCACTGGGTGAAGTTTCCAAGTCATCTTCAAAGGTAGCCACAAGTAGAGCACATTGCAGTAGTCCAGTCTAGATATAACTAGTGCATGCATAACAGGCTCACTCTGCTTTCCCTAAATAGGGTCAGCTGACATACCAACCAAAGTTCATAAAAAATACTGTTGTTGCCACCTCAGCTTCCACAGACAACACCAAATCCAGAAGTATCCCCAAGCTACAGACTTGGTCTTTCAGGGGGAGTGTAACCCCTTCCAACACCAGTTGAATCCCGGATTTCCCCACCCACAGGACTTCTGTCTCGTCTTGATTAAGCGTCAGTTTGTTCATCATCATCATCCATCCCAAAGCTACCTTCAAACCATGTATTCAGGAGTTCCACATCCTCCCTGGGATTAGTAGGTGGAAAACAAAGGTGGAGCTGTGTGTCATCTGTATATTGGTGAAACTGCAGCCCACACTGCCAAATGTCTTCCTGTAGTGATTTCATGTAGATGTGAAGTAGCACAGGGGAAGAATGGAATCTTGCTGTACCTTAGAGGCCAAAGGCTACAGGGAAGAGCAGAAGTTCCTCAGCACCACGTTCTGAAATCATTTTGCCTGGTATGATTGGAGCCACCATAACACTGTGCTCTTCAAACCCAACCCAGTCAGGCAGTCCAGACGGATAACATGGTAGATGGCATTGCAAGCCATTAAAAGGTCCAGGAGAACTAACAAGGTTAGTTACCCCATCCATTCCCCCTTCCTCTGGGGAAGAACAGAAAAAATCGCCACTCTTTCCAACTCCACACTGGCTGGCATGAGCTGGCAGGGCTATGGATGAAGCAGTAGATCTGCCCAATTGCTCCCAGTTGGCCCCACTCAGGGTTGCTTTGTTAGTCTCTGTACTATTATTGTCTGATTTATCCAAGGTGAATTTACTTTCACTACTAAGGGCGTAATCGTATGCAGATAGTTGGCTGCCTCCAAACTCGAAGGCGACCGACTATCCAATGCAGGGCGGGCGGAGTGTGGAGGGGAACCTCTCCTCCACGCTCCAGCTGCCTTGCATTTGTGGCTAGATGGCCGATTTTGGCCATCTAGCTGCTGGACTTCGGAGCAGTGGGCGGGAAGCTGGATGACACATAGGAAGCGTTGTACTGGCACTTCTGTGCTCCGTGCCCCTCCCCACCACCAGGAATGCCCCCCTTTGCCCCACTCTGCTCTGCTCTTACATGTGCAGAACCCTGGGTGAACTGCACCTCTTATGAGGTGGCAGGGGTAGGGAGGCAGTTTTCTGGGAACCAACCTCGGTATGAGGGCTCCAAGGTCGGTTCCCGGAACCTATGACTGTCTAGCCACTATCTAGCAGCCATAGGATTGCTGTCTAAATGAATTAGCTACTTCCATGATATCACTTTCTGTGTAGGAAGTGGTTGATTGGTTAATATCAGTAGACACTAAGTGGTGTGGACTCCATGTTCCTCATCTGGTGTAGTTGTAGGCATATTTTCAACATGATCAGGTGAAACCTTTCAATCCTTCGTTTTGCTGGCTGCGTTCTTGCATCTTTCTTTTTTGTCAGCCTTCTCTTTAACACAATTTAGGTATAAATACTGAAGTACTACTTTTTCTGATAGCTTAGCTTTGGGAACAGTGAGTCATCAAACCACAAAGTTGGTCAATCTTTCTTTGTTCATCACTAGACATTGGCCTCTGGATCTGGATAATTAATGACTGGTTTCCCTGATTTTATATATGCATACTCACACACACACACACACACACACACAGCCATATTAATTCATTTCAAGTGTTGCACAGTGCTATAGATCATGAGGTAGCATCTGAGTTTTCCAGTTCTTTTTCTGCCTTTCATGCAGCCTAATTCTTGCGGTGTTGTAGACTTCTTCCTACTTAACCGCATAACGACTGCACTGAACAAACTACGTGCCACCTTCCGTTACTTTCTTTTTTTTGCTGAAGCTGGGTTCGTTTGATATTTTGGAGGGCATTTATTTGTTCTGAATGTCACACAATGTTTTTTAAAACATCGCTTTTCTTATTTTAAATAAAAGAGTAGTGTCATATCCAGTAGCTGCATGCATCATGCCTATACTCAGGCAGATAACACATCCTAAGGTGTCATGAATTATCTTTACATTAGTATATGGGTCTCTGTCCACCTTCATGAAGGTTGCTGAATAATAATAAACTAGGAACACAAGAACATCTATATCCTTGGATACCACCTCCACCACGGGAGAGACGATCTGACAGCCTGAAGACTATATGTATGTCAGTCTCCACTTAGTTACATTGTTTCTGCACTTGTACAATGCACTAGATGTAAGAATTCATGTATATTCTTTCCGTTAAAACAAGGGGAATTGCTAGTTCCCTTTGGCAATTTTCTCATCCAGAAACTAAGAACTCAATTATTTCTCCCTTAGTCTCAGGATTGAAAGGAAAGCTGGTCCACTTGGCTGTGTCGGATATCTCCGCTGCAGAAGAACAATATAGACCTAGGGTGCTCCCAGATGAGGCTTTTCTTGTGCTATCTCAGTGCCTCATTTATAGAATTTTATAGGGATTCAAATGGCATTATCTTCAATTTGTAGCCCTCCCTTGTTTTCCCACTGCTTCTTCTGTCTTTTTTCTTATCAGGAAAAAAAAAAAATAAGGAAGAAAAAATTTCTGCACAATGCCTTCTAATTGTTAGTGCTAGGAGTCCTCTGTCTGGAATTACCCCCCATTAGGCAGAGTCACTTCTTTTCCTTGTTTGAGCCTTTATGCTGTCCATTCTGTAGATATTAAACACAATGTGGAGTGTATACTAATTACTTGAAATGGACATATGTAGTTAGTTAACAATTCTCCATGCTAACCCCAGGTTGTTTTTGATGGTAGGACACTGAATGTTGTCATTCCATCAATAACCCAAACTGCAAAGGAAGAACATTGGGCTTGAAAGGCCAAGGGAAAGTGTGAATGCATGGAAACTAAGCTGTTTGCGAGCACGATTTATGAGACTATATAACATGTTTACTGCTTACATGACATGGAAGCAATTTTGAATAAGTGTTTCATGGACCTTACGGTGTTTCTAATCGAGACTTCTAAAAAAGAAACAGAAGAACTTAAGATACAAATGAATAAGATAAGACAGTATTGCAGTTGGTCCAGATTTTCAATGCTTCTCAGGTAAGCTAAGTGAGTTCAATAAAGAACCGGACAGGGAATTTTCTAGATTGAAGGATATTAAATTTTTAAAAAATTCAAAGGGATTTGAGAGATTATGAGGTAGGAAAGGTGTATAACTGGTGGAAAAATGCCTCTGGGATACAGAAATCGGTGACTTTTAAAAGACAATTAGATACCAGTCACGAGATAGATAATGACAATAGTTTAGTTTCCAACAGGGGAGAGGGTTCTTCCCATGATTCCTTTTCTAAGAGAAATGAATCTTTTTTGGGAACTACATGCAATATCCATTATGGCAAAGAGAACAGGGTACAGACCACCAACAGATACACAGAAAAAAGATTTTGAAAACAAATTGGTAATGAATTTATTGGGTAGAAGGTTTACCAAATGTGAGAACAACGTACTGCAGAAGGGATTAACTTTTGTGCCTACTCCAAAACATAACTCATTTAATTCTATGGTTGAAATGCAATCACTTTTTAGAAAGATACGTATTTCTGATTATTTTAAGGGTGATAAGAGTTCCTTTTCATGAAAGATCTGCCTTATTTAGACCAAAATCTACCTTTAATCCACCCTCAAATAACCCCAGAATTAGGGTACCTGAAGAACTTGTCATAGGGGATGTACAAGATTTGGAATGTAGGGAAGTTCATACTTGGCACAACCTAACTACAGCTGAAAATAGGGTTTTGTCTGCTGTTAAAAACTACCAGGATGTGGTATTCAAACCAGCAGATAAAGGAGGCGCCCTAGTCATAATGGATCTTACGGATTATCATAAGGAAGCACATAGACAACTAGATAATACTAATCATTACCAACAATCTAGAAATAACCTCAATTTACAAGTGAATAATGATATAGTTAGAATAGTAGATGAGGCACTCTTAGAAGGATTTATTAATAAATCCACTCATGATTTTTTGTTAGAATCCCAGGTTTTATCTTCTCCCCCAAATATACAAACATACTTTTCCAATACCAGGGAGATCCATTACTGCAGATTGTGGGTCAATATTAGAACCTTTATCTAAGTATGTTGACTTTTTTTGGAAACCCTTTGTTAACAATATAGAATCCTACATCAAAGACACTACCCATTTTTTTAATATCCTAAGTAATACACCAAAGGATTTGCAAGATGTCTGGTTGGTGACTCTGGATGTATGTTCCTTATATACCACTATTCCACAGCAGGAAGCTATAGAAATTATAAGATCTAATTTAGAAAGAAGAGAGGATATTAGGGCCCCTCCCACTGAGTTTCTATGTTCATTAGCTGAATTAGCTCTTCAAAAAAACTTTTTTCAATTTGAAAATAAATTCTATTTGCAAATATCTGGGATAGCAATGGGGTGCAGGTTTGCCCCAGAACTGGCCAATCTCTTCATGGATGTATTTGAACAAACTCATATATTACAGGAGGGGAATATGTTTAAATCATATATAGGTTTATACAAGAGATATCTTGATGATATTTTTCTCCTTTGGAAAGGTTCTAAGAAAACCTTCATGGCTTTTTTTCAGTATATCAATAGTGTACATGACACAATTAAATTTGAGATTAGTTATAATCAGTCCAAGATTAATTTTCTGGATTTGGAGATTTTAGTGTGGAATGGGTCGCTTATTACCAATATCTTTCATAAAAATACGGATGCGAACTCATTTTTACAATATGAAAGTTATCATCAAAAGAAACTTACCTTATTCTCAAATGTTACCATTACGAAGGAATTGCGGCAACATCCAGGACTTTAAGATACAGGCTGAGATCCTAATAGAACAGCTAAATTTTGTGGCTACCCTATGAATTTATTAAGAGGGGCTAAGTATAAGGCCCTACAAAGAAACAGAAGTGAGTTATTGATACAAAAGACTAGATCTAGAATAGAAAAGATGGTGGTCCCTATTACATATGACAACTGCTTGAAGAGAATTCGGAACATAATTAACAAACATTGGAACTTACTAAAGGATGTCCCGGATTGTCAAGATGTCCCATTGTTTACATATAAAAGGACACAAAATATCAGGGATCTTCTAGTACATAGCACATGTGGAAGAAACACTTCATCTACTAGGTATGACATCCTGGGTAAGGACGCGTTGGGCAATTTCTCATGTGAACATTGTAGCATTTGTAAAAATTGCCTTACTGGGAAATATTTTGTCAACCCAGTAAATAATGTGAAATATCTCCATACACTTTTAAAAACTGTAACACTAAAGTGGTTATATATATTATTATATGCCCATGTGATAAAATCTATGTCAGCATGACCACAAGAGCCATCAAAATGAGAATTTGTGAACACAAGAGTTGCATAAGGAATCAGAGAATACAGGCTCCAATTGTTCAACATTTCCTAGAACAAGGACATAATGAAAAGGACCTGAAGTTTTGCTGAATTGAACAAATTCAGGAGCAAGGACCTCAACTGCATAGGAGATTACTGTAGAGAGAACTCTTTTGGATACACACTTTAAGGACCAAAAGTCCCACTGGCCTCAATTAAGACGTGGATTGGACAGTTATGGGTTAAAAGTCAGCTATAGTAGTGATTGTGCTGTATTAGTAAAGCTGTATAATTTGTCCTATGTATATATTGTGAATGTAATAAGTTGGTTGGCTATTATGAGTAATTTTGTATTTGGTTATGGATTATTTATATACTATTTAAATATTATGATTTATTTTTTTTTGCTTTAGTTTTACCTGTGAGATCTTTTTTGGTCTGGCCCTTTAAATAGGAATATGGTCTCTACAAAGCCTGAGTCAGTACCCATTATTTCAAACATCTGGTGCTATTCTAGAGATATTAAAAAAGGGAATGAAGTTTCCCAAATTCCATGGTCTGTAAACACTGCTGTTGGAGGGAGGAATTATAAACATTATTTATATTATTTTTACTGCTGAAAATTCATGTAAGTATTTTTATTTTATGTTTTCCTTAAAACTATGATTTGGGTACTTGCAATCCTTTAATTATATGCTGGGGTTTTTTTTGTTTAGGAACCTGCTTAGCCTTGAAGATTTGAGAGGTCCATTGTAGGAGGGCATTTTTTAGCTTTATTATTGCTTTAGTATTTTGGTTCTGATTAGAGCTTCATTTATAAGCCAACAGGTCGCTGAATAAAAATACTCATTCCATTTGGTAACTTTATCTTCCTAACCAACATTTTTATTTGTATTCATTATTTTTATTTATATTCACAAGTTTATTTATTTCGGTTAAGTATTTGTTTTATTGTGCATATAATTTTTTTTGTAGTTTGACCGCTGAGGAAGAACTGTGTCGAAATGCATTTGGTCATTTTATAGTATTTCATATTGTGGTTGTATTGATCATTTTAATCTGTTTTTCTAGAAAATAATTTTAGTATAAAGATTCCAACTAAAAAAAATTCTTTAGAGTTTTTAATCGCACTAATTTGTGGTGCATCCCAATTCACTGTTTGTTGTGTTTTGAGTAGTTGGGATTCATGTCTCCTTTGTGTGTGCGTTTATTTATAGCATACCCTGATTACTAGCACACACAAAAAAAGGCTCCCAGAGCAGTTTACAGAGATTAATAAAACAGTCCCTGTCCTCAGGCTTACAACCTAAAAGACACAGCATAAAAGGAAAAGGGAGTGGGATGAAGGAGGAAAAAAGCAAAATTTAGGCACCAGTTCCTAGTTTCAAAGATCTGATGATTGTTCTTTCTGGCAGGGAAGAAGGAAACAAGCTCCCTGTAGCTGTTCTTTCTCTGGCCGCTGTCTCCCCCTTATTTTTATTAATTAAGGGCACAATCCTATGGCTGCTAGGTAGCAGCTAGACGGCCAAAGGATTTTTCATTTTCTGGGAACTGAGCTTGAAGCCAGCACTCCAAGGTTGGTTCCCAGAAAACCGACTCCCTGTCCCTTCCCCCACAGTCTTGTAGGCGGCGCGGTTCGCCCCTGGCTCCATGCTCGCAAGAGCAGTGCAGAGTGGCTGAAAAGGAGGTATTCCTGGGGGAAGAGAGGGGAGGGGACAGTGGAAGTGCCGTTATGACGCTTCCTATGTGCCATCCAGGCTCCCCCCCCCCCCGCCTTCTGAAGTGCCCTGGCTAGACAGCCGAAATCAGCTGTCTAGCCATAAATGCAGGGCAGCCGGAACGCAGAGAAGATCCTTTCCGCGCTCTGCTGGTCCTGCATTGGATAGTCAGTCGCCTCTGAGTTTGGAGGCGGCCACCTATCCCCATAGGATTGTGCCTAAATTTGTGTCACTTCCCACCACAAAAAGTCTCAAAATGACTTACACACACAATACAGAAATCCATGATTAATAAAAGGGAAAATACAAAATCAATATAAACCATAACCAGCACAATACAAATAAAAAAAATAACATAAAAACAATCTAAAGACATAAGAGGAGCCATGCTGGATCATACCAAGGGTCCATCTAGTCCAGAATGCTGTTCACACAGTGGCCGATCAGCTGTCGACCAGAAAACCAGAAACAATACAATATGAAGTGTTCTTCCACAAAACAGAAATTCTTCCCCCCTTCATAGCCTAGAATGAACACCACAAAAGCAGCCCACAACAATGGGGGGGGGGCACATAGCTAATGTCCAAATGCTGGGAGAATAAGGACATCTTTGCCTGGCACCAGAAAGATGGCAGCATTGGTGCCAGACAAGTTTCCTTGGGGAGAGCATTCCATAAACATGGAGCTCTTGCAGAAAAGACATATTCCTGGACTGACACCACCCTCCACCACAGGCTTCTCTCGAAGGGGACACACAGGCAAGGGCCTCTGAAGCTGACCTCAGGGTCAGAAAGTAGATTCATACAGGGAGAGGTGGTCCTTGAGGGGCTGGGGCCCTAAGCCCTGGCTGTAATGTGTTTCCTGGGAGGCGGGTAGTCCAGCCTCCCAGTAGCCCTGTCTGTTGGGGCTGTGCGCATCTTCTGCCAGGGAGGCATGAAGCAAGCTCCCTCCCTGCATCTGCTCCCTCTCTGGCTGATGTCTGGGACCAGGCTGGTCTCCCAGTTGCTGTGATGCTCTTCCTGGGGGGCAGTGGGTGCAGCCTCCTGGTAGCCCTCGATTCTCTGGCTGATGGAAGAGGCCAGAGTCTGCAGACCCAGGGAGCGCTATGTATGCTGCCGTAAGTTCCATCATGGAAGAAATTCTTTAAAAGATCAGTTGAGCGGATATTTAATATCTTAATTTCAGCAATGACGTTAATTAGAAGATGCCAATCTATAAGGCAGGAAATACAACATCTGGAGAAATAGAAATGTTTTACAATTAAACCACCTTGACTGCCATTTTTCTTGGTAGAAAGGTAGGGTACAAATCAAATCAAATAAATTTAATTTATGGAAGAAAGAAAAGCTGGTAACATTCCTTTTAAGGTAAAATTGCTTCATCAGCAAATTACTGGGATGACAGAAATCATTGTTCAAAGGGTCAATCTTGACTGCGCAATTTACAGAGCAATCCTATACATATACTCATAGTTCAGTGTTTAGAACTGCAATCTAAACCAACGGATTTGCCTTTCAACACTCCCAACTTGGTAAAATGATCATACTACAAGCTGATGTAGTTCAACACCAGCCCTGTACCATGGCCTGCTGGCTGCATGAAAATCTCCTTGTGTGTTTTCAGTCCTAGGAAGAGAGGCAGTGTGGTGTAGTGGTTAGAGTGCTGGACTGGGACTTGGGAGATCGAAGTTCTAGTCCCCACTCTCTGGGTAACTTTGGGCCTGTCACTTACTCTCAGCCTAACCTACTGCACATGATAAAATGGAGAAGAGGAAGGTTATGTAAGCTGTCTTGGGTTCTTCGCAAGAATAAAAAAGGCAGGATACAAATAAATAATAAATCGCAACAATAGGTAGTTTAACAAGCCTAGGGTATGCCACCATTCATGGTTGGTGCGCTGCAGGCACATCGTGTTGCATAAACTTGGATGTAGAAATATGATTTCTATTTTAAGTGTTCTGCTTGTTTTGTATTTAGCAACTATACTGTTCTACACAGTTGTATTTTATTAAAAGAAATTAATTACCAAAACAACCGTTCTAAAATTATCTCAGGAAAGATGACGACTTTTCTGAACACAAATAGCCAGACGCATAGAGTTTACAGAAAGGGGAGTTTATTAACTACCGCCAATACCAAATGGGAGGAATGCCTAGAAATCGAGCACGTTAGTTTAGATCATGTTAAATTGCAACTTCATGATATACCAGCGTCTCATTGCGACTGAACTGACAAAATCTGCCAATGCCGTTCTCATTACGCGCCTCAGCCTAAAACTGCAACGATCCGCGGCCTGCTGGAGCCCGCCCGGCCGCCCTGCGGAATCGCTTGGGGAGAGCCAGCGCAAGGGTCCTCGCGGCCTCCGGCTTCGGCGCGGGACGCGAACGCCTCCCCTTTCTTCGTCACGACCCTGATTATGGAGGCGCCACGGCACCTCCGGCGCCTCTTGGCGGAAGGATCCGGGCGGCGCTTCGCCTGCGCAGTGGAGGGCGAGGGCGGCCCGCCCACCCCTCTGTCCCTCCCCTCGGCGGGGCCGGCGCCGGTTTACGTAACGCCTCTCCGGGCAAATTCCGGCTCGGTCCCGCCGCCTGACTCGGGACGGGTCGCCAGAGGCCCCGGCAGGTAAGCGCGACCTTGGGGGAGGCCGGCCCGCTCGGCCGGGGGGCGCTGCGCGCGGCGCGTCCCTCTCCTCCACCCCCTCGCCGCCGCGGCCTGGGCGAGGCCTGTCGCGCGGTATGGAGACGGGCAGGGCAGGACAGGGCAGGACGAGCAGGCCCGGCCCGGCCCGGCCCGGCCCGGCGTCTGAGTTGGCCTCGAGGCGAGCCGGAGGCCCGCCTGGCTTCCCGCAGGCGGGCCACTGGCCGGCCGCGCTCCGCGGAAGGGGCCGAGGAGGGCCGCGCTCTCCCTGGGCGCCTCTGCTTCCCGGCTGCCCGCTTGGCAGGCGCGCCAGGAGGCCGGGGGAGCGGGGGGGCGTGCGGGGGGCAGCTGGCCGCCTCGGCCTCGCCACTCCGCGCCGCCCGGCCGCGCGGTGCCTGGGCTGGGCCGGGCCAGCCCGGGGCGGGGGGCTCGCTCGGCGAAGGGCATTTCGCGTCTGTCATCTCAGCAGGTAGCCGCTCTCGATCCGAGCGCCCACTGCATGCCTTCCCGCAATCGACTTCCTTTCGCGAGGAGCTGGCGTGTTTCTTCACTCTTCCAGCGACGCCTCTGTGGTTTTGTCAAGGTTTGCTTCTCCCCGCTCGGTTTGGCACTGCGGTGCTGAACTGGAAGAGGGAGGGAAGGCTCCAGAGGCTTCGCGTGAGAGCGGCTTCCTTTGATTGGGCCACCTGCGCGGAGCTCGCCGTCGTAATAGGGCTTGCTTGACTTGGGCCTGATGGGTCCCGACTGGGGCGCAGCCCGGCTGCCTCGATAAGTAGGGTCACGGTTCTGTTGTCAGTGCTTTGATGGGTTTGGTATGTATCCATTTACTACGTTTGCATGCTGCTTTTGTGCTAAGTATGCTCAAGGCAGTCTAGGTAGGTGTCTGTTTTAGTTGTAAGTAAAGAGTGTCCGAAGTATGTACAAGCTTATTCTTAATTGTCTCCTGTTTCACCTCTTTATAGTTGGGTTTCTTGAGGTGTTGACTAGAAAATTAAAAAGCCAGCTATTTTGGTTACATACACTAGCTTAAGGGGGCAATCCTATACAAATTTAGAGAGAGAGAAAATCCTACAACTCCCAGCAAGCCCCAGCCAGCCATGCTGGCTGGGGCATGCTGGGAGTTGTAGGATTTTTTTCCTGTCTAAACTTGCATAGGATTGCCCCCTAAGCAAGGCTTGGTTTATATTGTGTTTGAAAATATTGCTCTAACCAGAACTATATTTTATAGATGGACCAAATCAAGTGTGTGTTTAACGCAGCCTTTCAAGTAAGTCCACAAATGTTTACTAGTTTGCCTGCACATACATGCTTAGTCATTTGTGGCATAGCAGTGGCTTGATGAACTCAAGTAGCAGTGCTAAATTGCAGGTCATACACCCAAACTATTGGCTCACATAAAAACAAATAACTGAATGAAAAGGATAATACAAGACTTGAGGTGCTGGAAATGTACACTGTGAAGTCCTAATGCTGCCGCTTCAAGGAGAAACTTGTCTTTTGTGATAGAGTTGCTTTTACATTCCTCTAAAATGTGGATTGAAGTCATGAGCAGTACACCAGGGACTGCTCTGCAAAAGATGGTGAAAAGACCTATATGAATTTAAACATTAAAAAAGAAATGAAAAAGGAAATCTCATCAGAATTTAAAGAAGGGGACACATAGTTCTGATACTGCACAGGATTGAAAATAAAATACCTGGCATTCTATATATGCCCTGAGATTTCAAAGGAGGAATTTTCTCTCAATTTCCCCAAAGTCAGTGTTTCTTATCCAGCTATTTGCAAGAATTGTTCATATCAGGGCTTTGTAGCTGAAGATGGCCATTTCCACCCCTAATTGAGCCCTAGAACAAGTCAACCTGTTTTCAGTACCAGGGCTTGAATCTTGAATTATGAGAAGTAGCAGTAAAGAAAAACACCTCTGAGCATGTGAGGGGGGCCTTTTCTTTTAGAGCAAGTAACCAACTACAGGTATGTCCCAATACATAGGATTAAGTTGTGGAGTAGGATTTCTGGGACAGATGGCATTGGTTTCAGGCATGCTAAAACTCTGGTGGCTCCTTTTTTTAAAGAATTAAACATTGCCTTTGAGTATATGTGGAATACAGAATCAGAATAATATTTATTCGAGACTCTTAATTTAGAAACACAGGCAAAAAGAAGTGTAGCTGTTTAAGAAATATAATTTTTAAAAAAACTGATGCAAAATGTTAAGCATTTATTTCTACCTTAAGGGAACTAAATTATAAGGAAAAATTAATTTTCTCTTCCACCAGAGAAGTACCTATTTTACAATGCAGAACAGTTCATAGTAGTATTTGGAAGCTGAATGTGAGATTGAAGGGTGTGATTGAAGGATAGGGAACCTCTGACCCATGGGATACATCTAGCCTGTGACGGTTCCCTCACAAGACCCATCCTTTCTCTTCTTTCTAGAGAAAGGCAGCATTTTTCTACTGCTGAGGAGGAAACTGCTCTTATCTCTTATCACTGAAAGAGACTCCTTCTCTAAAAGGTTCACTCTGATCACTGATTGAAGGTAAGAGCTGGTTTCGTCACTCAGCGCTGAAGAAAAGCAGCATTTTTCCAGAGCAGCCTTCCCCAACATGACATCTTCCAGATGTTTTGGGCTGCAGCTTCCAGCATTCCTGACAATTAGTCATGTTGATTGAAGCTGATAGGAGTTGAAGTCCCAAACATCTGGAGGACACCAGGTTAGGGAAGGCTGTTCTCGTGCTGAGGAGTTCCTTTATCCATACAGAGAGAGGCATGGGTCCTCTTTCTGGAAGGAGAAGAGGACCCCTATGATGGGGTGGGCCTTCAGGAGGGAGAGGCCCTCCCCCTGATGTGATCTGGTCCCTGAGGATTGACCAGGAACCTATATCATATACTATACATGCCATTTATTTATGTATTTATTTAAATTACTTGTATTCCACTTGATATCTTAAGATCTCTAAGCATTTTTTATAAAAATACATTTTAAAAGTTACCAGAACTGTGGAACAGAGCAGTTATGATTACAAGTCAGGGAAAGCCTGCGAAAGAGATATATCTTCAAGAGGCATCTAAAGCTCACCACAGTTACCACTTCCAAGGGCAAAAGTGGGAGAGCCTTTCAGAGGGTGGGTGCCACTGTTGAGAATGCCTGCCTACATGCTGTTACCCACCAACACAGTGATGGTCATAGAACAATCAATAAAGCCTCCTCGGAAGATCTGAGGGGTCAACTTGGTGTATATAGGGGACATACCATTTAAAGCACATTTAAGCCACTGTCCTGTGTGAAAGACAGAAATGTGATTTAAATGCATATGTCTAACAATTCTTAAATTGGCTGTTGTCCATACAGTGAGATGGACTTATAATCACCTTTCCAGTTCCTTTGGTTGTTGTATTTTATCTGAAGTGCACTTTTAGTCCACTCCTTTTTCCATATACATATTTTGAAATGGAACTTCTCATATTGCAATGTCTACTTCTTCAGTAGGAAAATGAATATTGGTCAGAGTTAACCAGTGCAGTGTTGCTCACTCACCCAATCCTTACTCTTTTTCCATGGTTGCGGGCAGGCGTTTCTAGGCACTTAAAATATTTGGGGCACCTAAAAATGGCAACTTTTGCACCCAAATGGAGTTTCAAAATTTTGATGAAGTGGTAATCTAAAAGGAAACCAAGGGCAAATCTGGGGATCACACCCAATTAATTTCCCCATACCTAGCCAGATCCTGCTCCAACATTCCTTTCAATTAATTATCCTTTCATCAGGTATCATTAGGTACATAAATTAAGTTCAAAATTAAATTAAAAAGTGTACAATTCCATGTGGGGGAGATGTTCCAAATTTCTGGGTGGGTGGTGGGAGGAGTGAGGGATGGAGAGTGGGCTGGGAGGCATGTAGAGGAAAGAAGGCAAGGAAGTTTAGGAACGAAAGTAGAGTGGAAGGTTGGAAGTACAGGCAGGTTTGAGGGTGGGAATCAGAAGTGGTAGGATGGAGTTATGACTAGACAGCATGAAGGAGACAGAGGGAGCCAAGAAAGAGAAAAGGGAAGAGGAAGAGGTGGCACAGGCAGGGAGGGGGTAGAAGAATGACTCCCTCGCTCTTTCCTTTTCTCTGCTCTGCAATTCTAGAGGTGTCTCTCCATGGGGTTGGGATTTGTGGCTTTTCCTCCAAACTCCCAACACCACACAGGGATGAAGACACAAGCAGAGCAGGCTAGGAAGCCCCACACCATGTACCACCTCTCTATGTGCCACAATCCAGGACAGGGAGACACATAAGGATCAGGACAAGCCATACCACACACATGACCAGGATCTGATACACACTTGGGGTACCTGGAAAAGGATGTCCTGCCCAGGTTGTTTAAACTTTTAGGAGAGCAAAAACATTTTTCTCTCCTTCTTGCCCGCTCATCTCCCTCTCCCTCTCCCACTCACTTCTCCCTTTCTCTCTGTCTGGCTACAATGGAAATATTTTTTCTAAGTTTAATTGACATGCAAGGGAGGATTTGAAGTTGCCCCCTGCATGTCAGTTAAGGTGAGAAAAATGTTCCATTGTCACAAATTGACACAGGGTTTTGGGAATAGATCCAGGGCCCTGGGAAATAAACACAGGGCCAGGGCCCCATGGGCCCGAGCCTAGCAGTGCCCCTGGTTATGGCACCTGCCATGTTACAAAAAGCAGAGAGTAGGAATAAATGGTAAATTATCCCAACAGAGGGAAGTAAATAGTGGGGTTCCACAGGGATCTGTATTAGGGCCAATGCTTTTCAACCTGTTCATAAATGATCTGGAATTAAGAGCGAGCAGTGAAGTGGCCAAGTTTGCAGATGACACCAAATTATTTAGACTGGTTAAAACAAAAAGGGATTGTGAAGAGCTCCAAAAGGATCTCTCCAAACTGGGAGAATGGGCATTGAAATGACAAATGCGGTTCAGTGTAAGCAAGTATAAAACGATGCACGTTGGGGCAAAAAATCCCATCTTCAGGTATAGCCTGATGGGATCTGAGCTAGTGGTGACTGACCAAGGAAGAGATCTTGGGGTTGTGGTGGACAGCTCAATGAAGTTGTCAACCCAGCGTGCAGCCGCTGTAAAAAAGGCAAACTCCATGTTAGGCATAATTAGAAAAGGGATTGAGAATAGAACTGCCAACATTATACTGCCCCTATACAAATCTATGATGCGGCCACACTTGGAATACTGTGTACAGTTCTAGTCTCCACACCTAAAAAAAGCTATTGTAGAGCTGGAAAAGGTGCAGAAAAGGGCAACTAAAACATTCAAGGGGCTGGAGCATCTCCCCAATGAGAGAAGGTTACAACAGCTGGGCTTGTTTAGCTTGGAAAAAAGGAGGGTAAGGGGAGACGTGGTGTGGAGAATGTGGATAGGGAGACATTTTTCTCCCTCTCTCAAAATACTAGAACCCGGGGTCATCCTATGAAGCTGATTGATGGGAGATTCAGGACAGATAAAAGCCCCCCCCCCCCGAGTACCTTCTCCAAGGGAAGCTCAGAAGGCAGCAATGACGGAGAGGGCCTTCTCAGTGGTTGCCCCCCATTTGTGGAACAGGCTCCCTGATGAGGTCTGCTTGGCGCCAACATTATTATGTTTTAGGCACCAGGTTAAGACCTATCTCTTTTCCTAGGCGTTTGGCAGAACATGATGACTTTTAATCCTGGATGTGTCTTTAGTTATGACTGATAGTTCAGTGTTGTTTTTAGTTTGTGTATATTGTCTGTGTGCTTTTTTGTAAATGACTTTAAAACTTCTAATATTGTATTTAATGTTTTAACTTCTGTAAACCGCCCAGAGACCTTCAGCTATGGGGTGGTATAGAAATGCAATAAAATAAACAAAGTACTTCACACAATGCATAGTTAAACTATGGAATTTGCTACCACAGAATGTAGTGATGGCCACGAGTTTGGATACCTTTAAAAGGGGGTTAGACAAATTCCTGGAGGAAAAGGCAATCCGTGGCTACTAGTCTTGATGGTTATGTGCTGCCTCCAGTACCAGAGGCAGTGAGCCTATGTACACTAGTTTCTGGGGGACATGGGTGGGAGGGCACTGTTGCGCTCATGCCCTGCCTGTGGGTTCCTGGTTAACAGCTGGTTGGCCACTGTGTGAACTAATGCTGCACTAGATGGACCCTTGGTCTGTTCTTGCATGGCTCTTTTTATGTTCTTAATGGTCGCTTCACCTTCCCTTTTCTCTGCTGGGAAGGTTGGGAGTAAGGAGCCTTGTCAATTTCACTGAATACCTTCTTGTGTCAAAAAGCAATTTACCTGCATACTAGTGTTATGTATATAATTCTGATTGATCTCTCATCAGCTTCTGATACCACTGACCATGGCATCCTCCTGGATCGACTCCGTGGGATGGGTTTTGGAGGCACTGTTTTACAGTGGTTCCAGTCCTACCTGCAGGGCCAGTTTCATAGAGTAACATTGGGTGACCATTCCTCAGCCCCTTGGCAATTGAGCGTTGGGGTTCCGCAGGAGACTATCTTGTCCCTAATGTTATTTAATATCTATATGAAGCTGCTGGGAGCAGTTGTTAGAGGATTTGGAGCCAAGTGCTACGAGCATGCTGATGACACACAACTCTATCTCCCTGTGACATGTGAATCAGGAGAGGCTGTGCAAGTCCTGGACCAGTGCCTGAATGCAATAATGGGCTGGATGAGGGCCAATAAACTGAAACTGAATCCTGGCAAAATGGAAGCCCTGTGGGTGAGTGGTTCCTGAGCCTGTTCTGGATGGGGTTGTACTCCCTCTGAAAGATCAGCTCTGTAGTTTGGGGATACTTCCTAGATCCATCACTGGCACTGGAAGCCCAAGTGGCCATGGCAGCTCTGAGTGCCTTTTACTAGCTTCTGCTGGTTTGCCAACTATAGCCTCTCCTGGACAGGGATAGCTTGGCCACAGTGGTACAGATGCTAGTAACCTCAAGACTGGATTATTGCAAAGCGCTATATGTGGGGCTGCCTTAGGGCTGCTCTGGAAGCTGGAGCTAGTGCAGAACACAGCAGCTCAGCTGTCATTGGGAGCTGCTCCTTTTCAGCATGTGACTCCTTTGCTGAGGGAACTGCTTGTTGTTGTTGTTGTTGTTGTTCAGTCATTCAGTCGTGTCCGACTCTTCGTGACCCCATGGACCATAGCACGCCAGGCCTTCCTGTCCTGCGCTCTCTCCTGGAGTGTGCTCAAGTTCATATTCATTGCATCGGTGATGCTATCTAGCCATCTCATCCTCTGTCATCCCCTTCTCCTTTTGCCTTCAGTCTTTCCCAGCATCAGGGTCTTTTCCAGAGACTTTTCTCTTCGTGGCTGCCTATTTGCTACTGGGCCAGGTTTAAGGTTTTAGAACTAGTGTATAAAGTCCTAAACAAACCCCTAAACAACTTGGGACCAGGATACCTGAGAGAGCACCTTCTCCATTGCCAAACTGCCTGGTCACTGAGGTCACTGGAGGACATTCTCCTGGTGGTTCCACATGGACCTATGGCCTGATTGGAGTCTACCAGGAGAAGAGCCTTCAGTGTGGTGGCCCCCTTTCTTTGGAACTCTCTGCCCCTGGAGGTCAGGCAGGCACCAGCGCTGTGTTGTTTCTGACACCTCCTGAAAACAGCACTGTTCCAGGAGGCATTCCTCAACAGACTCACCACAATTTCTATTGGCATTCTGTTTTTAAAAAGCAAAATTTAATATGGTGTTTTAATCTTTTTATTCTTTGAATAGTTAATCTTTTATGTTCACCACTCTGAAATCTGTTTTAGATATGGAGAAGTATACAAATATTGTAAATAAATAAATATACATGCCCTTTTGAAGTGGGGGGAGGGAATGCCACTATTGCTATAAAGATCTTTTCCCAGCCCTCAACCTTATCAGTGTCACTGGAGACCAGAGATAGGGTGTGGTGAAGGAAATGGTGGGGAGGCAGATAAGCAAGTAATGAAGAAAAAAGGCCTACATACTATTAGGTTTACACAATGAGACTGTTGCCAGCCACGTCATGATGGGATCGCATCCAAGTCTAGTTGCAGGGCAGCATGGTCCAGCATCCAGAGTAGTTTAGTGCAGAAGGGCTTCTTCTAGAGTGGTGTGGTGACACTTAAAGCTAGAAAACCATTACTAGTGAACCATGGTAATGTGCATTAACTGAAGTGGGGGAAAATTCCTGAATTATGTTAAAGTGCTTGACCCTAAAATGCTTTCAGCTTTAGTAGGGCTCAGACCCCAAACCAGTTTTGCATACCAAAAACCATGTAAATTTTTTTGTAAAGGCTGCTGAGTACATTTCCTCGGAATCATAAGTCTGCATACATCAAATGCTAGGCAAAAGCCTTACTAAGGAGTAAATGGCATGAGAGAGCTTCCTGTGATGAAATAGCTTAGCACTTAATTTTTACAGCTCATTTGCTTCTTCCTGATTATCAGCAATGACTGGCAGCCTTACCCAGGAGAAGATTAGCGTGAGATAAGTCTTTCCAAACCCAAGATCAAAGTGAGCAATTGCATGTCATAACTGAAGAAAAAGCAGGTTTTGGCAGAAAAATTCCCATTGGGGGGTGGGAATTAAAATAGATTCCTTATTCAAACCTAAACATTTTAAAACTACTTTAAGAACATATGTTCTGTTTAACTTAGCGCATAAAATTATACTGTTTGGGTATACTTAAGCAATATAACAGTATAAATGCCATAGTTTTATTTAGACACATTAAAATATGCGCATTGTGAGAGATGCAGCTGCGAGCTGATGGTACCTAAAGCCGTGATCCTATACCCACCTAACTGAGAATAAGCCCTATTAAACTCAGTGGGACTTACTTCTGATATTTATAGGATTATACTGTAAGTATATCTTAACTTTTGCCAGGTGAGGAAATATGAATACAGTTCAAAAAGAACACCATCACCACTGTAGTAAACAGAAGTTAAGCTTCAGCACCTGAGGTTAAGAACAACATGTAGACCTTGGCATTATCATGCAGAAATAGACAAAAAGAGTGCTAAGATATCTTTGATACTTAAGATATGGTGACATTTGAAATTGTATAACTATTTACAATATGGTTGTAATGGTTCCAGTGTGTTTGATTCTTGAACAAATTTTATTAAAAAAAAGAAATGGGGGGAAACCCCTCATTTTTAGAGATCGAACATTAAAATCCCTATAATATTACTAATGAGTAGCAATACTCTGGCATATTCAGTTTAATGTTTGTTAAACTCTTCAGTAGAATATCAGCAGCTGCAGCATTATACATCGGAGAACTACAATCTTATGCACACTTATAGTCCTATGCACACCTAGCAGTAAACTACTGAACTTGGTGGGACTTACTTCTGAGTAAACATGCATAGGATTTTGCTGCCAAGTGTCTTAGTAACTATAAACTAGCTATCTTGAATTGGTATTTATTTGTATCATGCTCCATTTCTGTAAAAAGCTTGAGTGTAATTGGCCAAATTCAGATGTAATTAGCATTGGTATCTGAAAGATATATTGCTTCTGAACGTTCACTTCTGAGATGCATGGACATGAAAATGTTGAAGGCATCCATAAACTGAAAGAAGCCTCTCAACTGTGCATGTTAATCTGTTCCGTTATTGCATGTGTATTTTCAAACATTCATCAGTTTATTTCACTTGACGTGGAAAAGGCAAATGAGAAGAAGCAGTCAGACTTCATGTGGTACAAAGGCTTTGCCAGCTTGTTGTTGTAGGAGTAATGTACTTGGCAGATTCCTAGATCATACTTCTGTACCATATACCTAAGGATGATCCGCATTATGTAACATTTGAAAAGATCAATCCCCAAGAGTGTAGAAATTCAGTCGTGTGTAGTGGCAATATTATAATTGCTGATATTACTAGGTTTGGATCTTAGAATCATAGAATAGTAGGGTTGGAAGGGACCTACAAGGCCATCGAGTCCAACCCCCAGCTTAATGCAGGAATCTAAGTCAGAGCATCCCTGGCAGATGGCTGTCCAGCCTTGTCTTGAATGCCTCCAGTGTGGGAGAGCCCACCACCGCCCTAGGGAATTGGTTCCATTGTTGTATTGCTCTAACAGTTAGGATGTTTTTCCTGATGTTCAGCCGGAATCGGGCTTCCTGTAACTTGAGCCCATTATTCTGTGTCCTGCAGCCTGGGATGATCGAGAAGAGATCCTGGCCTTCCTCTCTGTGACAGCCTTTCAAGTACTTGAAGAGCGCTATCCTATCTCCCCCCAGTCTTCTCTTCTCAAGGCTAAACATGCCCAGTTCTTTCAGTCTCTCCTCATAGGGCTTTGTTTCCAGTCCCCCGATCATCCTTCTTGCCCTCCTCTAAACCCTCTCCAGTTGGTCTGCATCCTTCTTAAAGTGCGGTGCCCAGAACTGGACACAGTACTCCAGATGAGGCCTAACTAGTGCTGAGTAGAGGGGAACTAGTACTTCTCCGAATTTGGAAGCTATGCTACTATTAATGCAGCCCAAAAGAGCATTTGCCTTTTTTGCAGCCACATCACATTGTTGGCTCATATTCAGCTTGTGATCGACAACAATTCCAAGATCCTTCTCGCTTGTCGTGTTGTTGAGCCATGTATCCCCCATCTTGTAACTGTGCATTTGGTTTCTTTTTCCTAGGTGCAGAACTTGGCATTGATCCCTATTAAATGTCATTCTGTTGTTTTCTGCTCAGCACTCCAGTCTATCAAGATCACTTTGAATTTTGTTTCTGTCTTCCAAAGTATTAGCTATCCCACCCAATTTTGTGTCATCTGCAAATGTGATCAGCATTCCCTGCACCTCCTCCTCCAAGTCATTAATAAAAATGTTGAAGAGCACTGGGCCCAGGATTGAGCCCTGTGGTACCCCACTCGTTACCTCTCCCCAGTTTGAGAAGATCCCACTGATAAGCACTCTTTGAGTCCGATTCTGTAGCCAACTGTGGATCCACCGGATCGTTGTTTCATCTAGCCCACTTTGAGCTTGTTTGCTCATCAGGATATCATGCGGCACTTTGTTGAAAGCTTTGCTGAAGTCGAGGTATATTATGTCTACAGCATTCCCACAGTCCACAAGGGAGGTTACTTGATCAAAAAATGAGATCAGATTTGTCTGGCAGGATTTGTTCTTGACAAATCCATGTTGGCTTCAAGTCATCAGTGCCTTGTTTTCAAGGTGCTTCCAGATGGATTGCTTTATCATCTGCTCCAGAATTTTCCCAGGGATAGATGTCAGAGTGACTGGTCTGTAGTTCCCAGGTTCCCCCTTTTTACCCTTTTTGAAGATAGGGACAACATTAGCCCTCCTCCAGTCATCTGGCACTTCACCCATCCTCTATGATTTCTTGTGTCTATGATTTACAGCAATGGCTGCAGCAGTGTTATTTTAACCACTGCTTTAAAAAGTGTTTCACTTACTCTGAATGAAAACATCCCAAAAGATATTCCTCATCCAAATTTCCATTTTTTCTATTTCATGCTGGGGGTGGGGGCTCTGTCATGGAATTTAGGTTTTGTGGGGCAGGGGGGAATCTGGAAAGTTCTTCTTAGGTGTGAGCTAAGAGACCAGGAGCAACTTTCATTGAAACAACTAAAACCTGGAAGCTTCTTTCTTTTATGAAACTGCTAATTGCAATTTACACTCATGCACTCTGAAAGCTCCCTCTGATCTGTGTGGAGCATTTCTGGTTCAGATGTAGCTATCAGTCAGAAGCTCTGCCTTTTTGCAGTGCCCTGTTGCTTATGGGCAATATCTGCTTGCCTCAGTGAGTGGCTATTTCTTAAGACAGCATTAAGCCAGGCTTGCAACGTTGCCTAGCACTAGAGCTTTATTTTTATAAAATGTCATATAAATCTTGGGTTAGTGCTGGTAAGGTTTGGAGGTGCTGAGATAATAAGCCAGACCCAGGTTTGTTTACAAGGGGCCTTTATTGAGTACTTACAGCACACAGGCGTACCCAGTGGTTGGACCAGACAGCTTCTCTGAACCCAGAGCCAAGGGGTACAATGGGTTTTATACCATACATGCCAGCAGTGAGGCAGCATGACAGAAGCAAGCGTTAATCATCTACAACTTTCCCAGCATAGACTAACAGTGCTTGTTCAGAAGGAAAACAACCAGAACTTTCCCAGCACAGACACTTGTAACTCGGCATAAACATAGCCTCACTTCTCAGGCACATCCTAGGCCCTGATAAGATACTAGCCTTCATTAGCATGGAATGTGCTGAGGCTGCACTATTGACCTTTGACTCATCTCACATGCTCAGAGGCCCAGTAGCAAGGAAATTGCACTTATAATGAACCTAAGCCAAGCATTATGGATCTCTAGCCCCCTCTAAAACTACAGGTGACTTGGTTACACTCCTGGGGCCATTACAGTTGGGAACCTGTAGACCTTGACCTAATTTCCTTCAGCCCTCAAGGTCATCCAGCTCTCTGGATGCAGCAGGCCCACTCTTGCTCTCTGGACTGCCCCTGTGTGAATCACTTCTGCAAGAAGTAGAGAAGGGGTAGGTTGGCACAGAGAGAACTGTGCAATTCTGTAACCTGGGCCCAGTTTGGGACCTGGTTCTGCCCACCATTGGCTGTGACCTCAGTTGACTTCCCATAGGTCAGTGATCTGTCATAGGAAAACGTCCCCCACTTCTGGTCGTCTGTGTGGTACAGTATAAGAAGTTGGGATATTGGAAACCTTGTGAAGCTGAATATGGAGGGGCCTCAATGAAATTACCATTTTCTCAGCCTAAACCTGCAGTTCTAGGAATTGTTGGCAGTAAGAACCATTGATCTCAGTGGAGTGGAACTTATTTCTGCCTAAATGTATGCTGGCTTGGGTTGCTGAACTGTAATTCTATATGTACCTGTCAGGAAGGTCCCTTGAAGTTAAGTGCCATTTACAGAGGGAACACTTTTATTAGTAACAAATGTTACCAGTAGCGCAGTTTGCTTAGTTTCTGAGTAGTAGACTAAAACATTCTCAAACGAGTTTGAGAGGCCTTGCTCCTAAATTTATGTGTTCAGAACTGGGCTGCAACTTGTTTAGTAGGGCTGTTATGTGAGGAGGTCCGCTATGAACCTTTGAGATAGGACAGAAAGAAATAGGAAATATTGGTGCTTGTACCCATATTGTTGTTCAGTTGTTAAGTCGTGTCCAACTCTTTGTGACCCCATGGACCATAGCATGCCAGGCCTTCCTGTCCTCCGCTCTCCCGGAGTGTGCTCAAATTCATATTCATTGCATCAGTGATCCTATCTAGCCATCTCATCCTCTGCTGTCCCCTCCTCCTTTTGCCTTCAATCTTTCCCAGCATCAGGGTCTTTTCTAGGGACTTTTCTCTTCGCATTAGGTGGCCAAAATATTTGAGCTTCAGCTTCAGTATCTGTCCTTCCAATGAGCACTCAGGGTTGATTTCCTTTAGGACTGACTGATTTGACCTCCTTGCCGTCCAGGGGACTCGTAAGAGTCTTCTCCAGCACCACAGTTCGAAAGCATCAATTAATCGGCGCTCAGCCTTCCTTATAGTCCAGCTCTCACAGCCATACGTTGCTACTGGGAAAACCATAGCTTTGATTATACGAATCTTTGTTGGCAAGGTGATGTCTCTGCTTCTTACTATGCTGTCTAGGTTTGCCATAGCTTTCCTCCCAAGGAGCAGGTGTCTTTTAATTTCATGGCTACAGTCACCATCTGAGGTGATCTTGGAGCCCAAGAAAATAAAATCTGTCACTGCTTCCATTTCTTCCCCTTCTATATGCCAGGAAGTGATGGGGCCAGATGCCATGATCTTTGTTTTTTTAATGTTGAGTTTCAAACCAGCTTTTGCACTCTCCACTTCCACCCTCAACAAGAGGCTCTTTAGATCCTCTTCGCTTTCTGCCATTAGGGTGGTATCTTCTGCGTATCGGAGGTTGTTGATAATACTCCCAGCAATCTTAATTCCGACCTGTGATTCATCCAACCCGGCATTTCTCATGATGTACTCTGCATATAAGTTAAATAAGCAGGGCGACAATATGCAGCCTTGTCGTACTCCTTTCCCAATTTTGAACCAATTGGTTGTTCCATGTCCGGTTCTTACTGTTGCTTCTTGTCCCTCGTACAGGTTTCTCAGGAGACAGGTAAGGTGGTCTGGTACTCCCATCTCTTTAAGAATTTGCCAGAGTTTGTTGTGATCCACACAATCAAAGGCTTTAGCGTAATCAATGAAGGAGAAATAGACGTTTTTCTGGAATTCTCTTGCTTTCTCCATAATCCAGCGAATGTTAGCGATTTGATCTCTAGTTCCTTTGCCTCTTTGAAACACAGCTTGTACTTCCGGTAGTTCTTGGTTCACATACTGCTGAAGCCTAGCTTGTAAGATTTTGAGCATACCCTTGCTGGCATGTGAAATGAGCGCAATTGTATGGTAGTTTGAACACTCTTTGGCATTGCCCTTCTTTGGAATTGGAATGTAAACTGACCTTTTCCAGTCTTGTGGCCACTGTTGAGTGTTCCAAATTTGTTGGCATATGGAGTGCAGCACTTTAACAGCATCATCTTTTAGGATCTTAAATAGCTCAGCTGGAATAGTGTCATCTCCGTTAGCTTTGTTGTTACTAATGCTTCCTAAGGCCCACTTGACTTCACTCTCGAGGATGTCCGGCTCAAGTTCAGTGACCGCACTATCATGGCTATCAGGGACATTAAGATCTTTCCTGTATAGTTCTTCTGTGTATTCTTTCCACCTCTTCTTAATCTCATCTGCTTCTGTTAGGTCCCTGCCTTCTTTGTCCTTTATCATGCCCGTCTTTGCACAAAACGTTCCCTTGAGATCTCCAATTTTCTTGAAGAGATCTCTAGTCTTTCCCATTCTGTTGTTTTCCTCGATTTCTTTGCATTGTTCATTTAAGAAGGCCTTCTTGTCCCTCCTTGCTATTCTCTGGAACTCTGCATTCTGTTGGGTATATCTTCCCCTTTCTCCCTTGCTTTTTGCTTCCCTTCTTTCCTCAGGTACGTGTAAAGCCTCATCAGACAGCCACTTTGCTTTCTTGCATTTCTTTTTCTTTGGGATGGATTGAGTTGTTGTCTCCTGAATGATGTTACGGACCTCCGTCCATAGTTCCTCAGGCACTCTGTCTATCAGGTCTGATCCCTTAAATCTATTCCTCACCTCCACTGTATGTTCATAAGGGATATGATTTAGGTCATACCTGAATGGTTTAGTGGTTTTCCCTACGTTCTTCAAAGTAATTACCAGTATCCATTGAAGAACAAATGTTGGTACTGTAAGGACACTAGTGACAAGTTTTGGTATGCCTAACATGCAAGTTAATATATCAGGAGCTGTTACATATGGTCTCAGACTGCTAATTAACACTAATCTAATGCTGCCTGCATTGACTAGCAGTAGCAGATATCATTTAAATATCTGGGTATCCAGTTCAGTGAAGGAATTAATTGGAAAACACATTATGATGCAGTCAAATTGACAGTACCCAGCACTATACAACAGATTATGACATTTTTCTTCTCCAAAGGTGGCCAACTGGTGGAGCCTGCTTTAAAAATATTTGTCAGTAAAGCAGTTTCTCAAATGTGTTGTGAAGCTGAAATCTGGCGTGGGAGTACTCCAGAATGGATTTATAAGGAAAATTCTAGCATTACCTCTGGGCATACCAGAGGTAATGCTACCGGAGACCTCTGGGTCTCTGCCCTGGTGAGAGCAGAGACTGGTCTTTCCTTGATCAAATCTAGAGTTAACCAAAGATTGATCCGATACTGGTGCCAACTGAATGAAATGCTGGTATGAACAATTGAGGGCGGGGGGGGCGAATGGGTGACCTCTCACCAAAGAATGAACCTATATTCAGTCTCCATAGAGTGCGCAGCTATGCTTGGCTTTCAGTTTAGCTTTAACCAGCAAAACGAAAAATTCCATTTATCCTTGGTTAGAGTGACTGTTAACAATAATCATTTTTCACGTTGGTTTGCTATCATTAAAAAAAGACCACCAGTTTTCAAGGTATTTAACAACCATTGCCTATCCACTTCTGAGGAAGACCTTTACAGAGTTACGATTCCAGCAGATTCCATCTGCCTATTTGGACGGCAAGCACTTCCACATTCTTGTCAATCAGAGACTGTATTTTGGGAAATGGTTCTGTGGAGGACCTAGTGCACTATTTATTGTGCTGTCCACTATATGCTTGTTCTAGAGAACGGTTTTTGTCTCACCTCATGTTGCAATGTAGTGGGTGGCCAGTTTAGAATATAATAGTCCACCTGCTATCTGATGAGCAGCAGTATGCCTCTTATCAAGTTGCATTGTATGTAACTGCAGCGAAGAACATTAGAGGGAGAACTTTGAATGAGATGGAGGTAGACTGTAAGGAGGTTTCAATGATCTGATAGGGCTAACCTTGTGAGGAGCTTTAGTAAATTTCAAGGTCTATTTTAAATGAGCATTTTTAAATTGCAAGTGTAATTTTATTTTTATATTGGTGTTTTTATCAGTGTTGATTTCACTGTCAGACTTTGTGAGTAATTTTAGTAAGATTCAAGCTGTATCAAAAATGCGATGGTTTCAAGGTGTATTTCTAAATGCGAGTGGCTTTAAATGAAATGTGTAATTTTCCCCCTTTTATTTTTATTTGTATATTATCCTGATGGATGCCTTTGTGTCTTGTTATTCTGCAATGGCCTGTGGCTAAAAGCAATAAATATATGATGATGAGACTAACAGTAGCTGTTCAAGGTCTCAAGTAGAGGTCTGTTACTTGAGATCCCTTAACTGGAGATAGGTAAAACATGGCCTGTGGCTCCTTTCCCTAAGGAAAACTTTAAACTAGAATAGTATTTTTGCTACCTCCATTTCCATCAAAATCATATAGATCCTGCTGTAGAGAGATACAAAAACGTCATTTTCTTACTCTTGTGCAGTGATGCAAATAAGATGGCATTACCTGGGTTCTGCCCTTCCTTCCTATCTTCCACCCTAACTCCCCTGCTTCTCCACTACTTCCCCCACTATGTACCTTTCACAGGCATGTTGGGAATGGGGTAGAAGGCAAAGTTGTGGCATACACAACAAGAGCTGTTTCCTCAGTGTAACTCTGCATGAATCTGCCCCCAGTCCCTGGAGGTTACAGTCACCTGGGCTGAGCGCATATCACACATTCTTCAGCTGTCCTTTTTCCATCTCTGTTCAGAGATGGCGTTGGGGAAAGGACAGCTGCAGAGTGCCTAGCCTGGCACTTAAGCAGTTGCTAACCTTTGAGCTGTGTTCTGTACTTTAAGATTAAGGCAGAAAGGCCTGGAGATTGGGCTTTCCAGCCTTAACTTCAAAGTAGCAAGAGTCCTGTGTGGGGCTGTTGCTTCTCAAAGGATAGCAGTTCCTGAGTGCCATGCACTCTGCAGCTGTCCTTTCCCCATTGCAATCTCTCAGCATGGGGCAGGGGGAGGAAAGACAACCAAGAGTGTATGGCTTGGGCAATGGCTAGTGTCTGTGTCTCCCTCTAGACCATAGAGACAGAATGGTCAGGTATCCAGGTTTCCTGTTATGCTTGACCTGTAAACACAGCAGGACAACCAAGCAGCTGCTGGCATCAGCGTTCTCTACTAGACAGGCAGAAAGGACAACACTGCGGCTCGGAGGTGTGTATGCAGCTGCCCCTTCCATTCAGTCTCAGACCTGTAGTTTGAGGGCTGGAAAGAAGAATGGACCCCTGTGTGCAGTCTCCAGAGTGTAGCCTTGTTTAACATAAGAGCGCATTCTAGAGGTGGGGCTCAGGCTGTTTCTTTCCCTCTTCAGGAAGAGTGGCTCACACACAGCCTTCTGATGAGAATTGGGGAGTCATCTGGTGCTGCATAGTTGACTGGCTATTTGCTAGTCTTCAAGGTACAAAAGTGCAGCATGACTTTCTAGCCAGGCAAAAACTGGTGTTCTGCCTGTTTTGGCACTGTGACGTTCTCATTCAACCAAAGATACTTGGGTTCTATGGAGTAGTTGTAGTGGCTGAATTGCTAAACCTCAGAGAAACCTACGGCCCCTTTTCTATAGAAAAGAGTTGCAATCATTATCAAACAACTCTAATTACATATATGTTATTTTTCTTAAGGTGCCATCGCCTATCAGAGGTTAGTTATCATTACAGCTATTTTTGTTTCTGATGCTGCTGCTCTGAATAGTTGTATAGAAGTACAACTGAACCATTCCCTCAGATTCTTTAACTGTGATGTTTGTCTTCTTCCTTAGAGAGGTTAAAATATAATCAGTATATTTTTAAAGAATATATTTTGAGTTATTCAGCTAAGTAAATTGAGCTGAAAACTAAATTTATTGTATGTGTTGTGTTTTATCAGTTGCTTAGTAAACTGTATTTTAAAAAGCAACATACAAGCGAAAATAAAGTTAAAACAATAAGTACAACAATTAACAATAACTTGGTGGCTGTGTTTATGTGCCAAGTCAGAATAAAAAGCCGTTGTAAACCAAACGTTTGTAAAATATTGGAAGAATTCAAATATTATTGTTTGGGGGAGATCTCAGTAGTGTGATACTGTGTTTTAGGTTGTCTGTCAAATCTTCTGAAAGAAGTATCTTTTTACTTCTATCTATCTAAGTTAAAGAAGCAGGCCTACCAGAAGAAGAAATGAAACAATCTTGCAAGATGGCTTCTGGCCAGCAGAAAACTACAAACGGATCCCCAGCGGAGGAACCACTAGAGTGGAATGCTGAACTGGCTTCCCAATTTACCAAGTTTGAAGAAGAAATGGTAGGAAAGATAATTTGGAACAAAAATGGGAAGACACTAATGCTAGAGTAGTTGAAAGTACAGCCTCAGAAGCACTTAACCTTGCAACTGCAGCAAAGAATAAAACTGAACAATTAACAATAAGAAAAGATTCAGATTAAGATGAAATTAGAACAAGCAGAAAATCGGAGCAGATGTATTAATGTGAGAATACGAGGACTGATAGAATCAGCAGAAAATAGGGAACTAAAATCCTTTTAGTACAATGGATGTCATCATTACTACCAGACTTTCAAATAAAAGAATTTGAAAGAGCACACAGAGCATTAAGACCAAAAAGTGTAAATGTTGACAGACCTTGTGATATAACAATCTGCTTTGCAAGATATACAAAGGAGGAAGAATTTATACATAAGATAAAATCTGCAAAAGACATACATTGTAACAGAAAGCCTGTCTTAATCTTGCCAGACCTTGCTCCAAAAACTTTAAAAAGGCGACGGGAGTTTTGCCCATTTACTAGAATGCTACAAGAAGCTGATATTCTCTAGGAGGAAACACACGTATGAAACATGAGGAATGGGAGTTAGCTCAAAGGTGGAAAACACTGAGAAGAAAACCAGCAGAACCTGATAGAGAAGAGGACTGACTACCAGCAAGACCACAAAGAACAATTCAGTATGAGAAGAAAAAATAAACTCCTAAAAAAGTCTTAAGAGAACTGTGTATTAGCAGAGGGACTGTAAGTAACATCATACATAGAAATCCAATTAGGTTTAGATGACAAAGAAGAGAAAAGTCATTCGTTATGAAACTTTATACTTTAAAAACTGAGGATGCCTCACAAAAGACTCAGATATAACCATTGTTAATATCTAACATCATAATGTATCTTGCTCACTGTAAACTCGTATTAGGAAAGCTTTAAAAAGATAAAACCTGGGTGAGATGTGATCACCCAGGAAGAATTATCCTGTGTTAAAACAAGGGGTTCAGGGAAAAGCTGTTCCTAAGAGGTCTAGCAACACATGTTAGGGAAATGCTGCAGAAGGATCTGGGGGGTGGGGGGAGTTGTGGGATTGTTCTCTCAAGGTTTCAGTAGTTTTGCTGTTTAAGCTGCGAAAGAATCTATATTTGATGGTCAAATATATATGAGAACTAGAAATATAAACGATAATATAAGTGAGTTACAAATAAGTACCTTGAATTTCAAAGGAGGAGGGACAATAATAAAATGAAATAGATTACAGAAATTACTAAAAGAGACGAATGCAAATATTATTTTCTTACAAGAAAGACATAAAATAACTGTTAGAGACACTTTCATGCCTAGCAAAAATGGGGTAAACAATTCTGTGCAACAGGAACTAATAAAGCACGAGACATAGCTATTTTAATCCGACCTGATAGTGATTTTCAATTACAAAAAATTCAAAGAGAAATTAGAGGTCGCTATATCTTCATAGAACAACTCTTAATAAACTGAGAAAGTTTTCTACTGCGACAACTATAGTAGGGGGAGACCTGAATTGGAACCTCCAAGGGGTAGATCCCAGAAAACTGAAGAATAAGGAAAAAGGTGTGCTAAATTGATCAAGACAACTTGTAAAACAAGAAAATGCAAGGAAATGTTTCAGGATATTTCAGAACCATGGTCTAAGGGAAGTGTGGGGAGAATGTAATCCAAATTACTATAGCTTTACTTTTTACTCAAAAGTGCATGACACCTACTCAAGAATTGATGCTGTCCTAATATCAGAAGGAGAATTATCTAATGTGAGTAACACTACAATTAATATAATTAAGGTCATAGATCATGCTACACTAAACGTACAATTAACGGAAGGGTCTAAAGAGATACTTTTACCGACATGGAAACTCCATCCAACCTTATTAGCAACTGAATCAAGTAGGGAAAAAATACAGGAAAATTTTGAACTATATATAAAAGAGAACACATTGGAAGGTATTTCCTCTACACTTAGATGGGAAACACGAAAAGTTGTAATCCGTGGAATATGCATACAAGAATTAAGTAGAATAAGGAAACAAAGGAGAATGCAAATAGCAAGCTTGAATTGAGACATTAAAAAACTTACTGACAGATACAGACAGTACAGATCAATTACAATTGGGAAGGAATTAGAAGAAAAATGCAAAGAATTGGATAAATTAGATATAAATAAGACAATGATTAACTTGTTATACCGTAAACAAAAATATTATGGATTTGATGGGAAAGGGTCCAAATTATTAGACAATAGGGTCAGAAATCGGTGAATGAAAAATAAAATTGTAGCCATAAAGAATTCAGAAGGTGAAAGAATATTTGGTTTACCCAAAATAAAAGAAGAGTTTGTAAATTTTTTAAAAAACATTTATGAAACTATTAATATAGATCAGATGAAGTTAGAAGAATATCAGAAAAAAGCTAAAGTAAACCAAATGATTTTATAAGATAGTTTAATGCTGGAGGAAAGAATCTCAGTTGATGAAATAAAATATGTCACCACAAACCTAAAAACACAGAAATCATCAGGTGTGGATGGATATGCTGCTGAATGTTTCAAACAATTTAAGGACACTTTAATCCCACAATTACATGAATTATTTAATGAAGTTCTGGAAGGAGCCCGACTCCCAGAAACGTGGAAAAAGTCACGTGTAGCACTCTTACTCAGACAAGGGAAAGACCATTAAAACCTGATTCTTATTGGCCAATCTCCTTATTAAACATGAATGATAAAATCTTTGCCTCCGTGTTGAGTAAAAAAATTAAAAATTATATGGAAAATTAATTATTGCAGATCAATTTGGTTTTATATCTAACAGATATATCTCTGATCCAGTTAGAAGGGTTTTTTTTTAACCTTGATGGGTTATTGTAAACAAAACAAACTACCTATGGCTCTGGTGGCACTGGCTATATATGAAGCTTTTGACAGCGTTAATTGGAAATTTTTAAAAAATGCATTGAAATTTTATAAATTTGGCCCCAAATTTTCCAGCGCCATTTATGCCATATATTCCCCATCATGAGTCTGTATAAAACTAACTCAGAGTCGGAATACTTTGTAAGAGGAAATGGAACTAAACAAGGTTGCTCTCTTTCCCCAACTTTATTTACTCTTGTTATAGAATTTTAAGCTAACTATTTAAGAAATAATGACAATATAAATGGAATCACAATAGGAAAAACAGAACACATAATCAATCTTTATGCAGATGATATGCTGTTAACCCTACAAGGTCCAACCCTACAAGCTGCCCCATTCTTACAGAATGGATTAGATAACTTTAACAATGTAGCAGGCTTACAAATTAATTATAAATCAGAATTAATGAATCTAAACATATCCCCGCAAAATCAACTTTTAATCTCTCAACAGCTTGGAATCCCCCTAGTAAATAAACATTTCAGATATCTTGGAGTAAATATAACAAACAATCATAATAAATTTTTTCTCATTAAAAAAAAAAATTCCCAAATTTTATGGGAAAATTTGGACTGACATTAAACAGAAAATTAAAAAATGGAATAAATTAAAGTTATCACTTTCTAGTTGAATTTCAGCAACAAACTTACATATTTGTTTTATATTTTACCTATTGAAGTCCCTAAAACAGTGCTAAAACAATAGAAAAGTAAATTGGAATACTTTATTTTTAACTCCAAGTGTCCCAGAATAGCTAAGAACTTGAGATATAGGCAATGTACAAATAGTGGATGGGGTGTTCCTAACCTAACTTTATATTATGAGGCATTTCACCTTAGACATGCACTTTCAATACTAGTGGGGGGAAAGGCAGGAAAAACATTGGATACAAATAGAAAGTAATTGGCTGAACATCAAAAATTTGAATACTATTCTGTTAATTAAAAAAAGAATTATGGAAATGTGAACTTCCAAACACATCCACATTACATGGAATGCTTTTGATAATAAAAAACAGCAAAGAAAAGGTATTTCCAAAAATATCACCACTAATTCCGGTATCCTGTCATCCAGATCTCAAAACAAATAACATTAATGTGAAAGGGTATTCAGAACAAGGTTTTTACTATGTAAGAGACTTTTATATCAATTAAAGTCCAATAGAATGAAAATATTGGAAAGAAAGGTTACAAAACATGCAAATTAGTTGGTACCCCTGGTACCAATTCGGAAATTTTACCAGAAATAAAACAATAATGGAATAAGCTACTAGAACATTATCCATTTTTGAGAATATGATACTTCATCAAACATAGCAACTTTATAAAATATTATTGGAACTGGATATGGGAACATCTGGAAACCTGCACTCAGTTTGGGAACGGGACTGGAAAATTCAAATTACTGAAGAAGAATGGAATAAAATTTGACAGAGATTTCCAATTAAAACGCTATCCTCTAAAATGAGGGAACAATCTGTTGGACAGGGTTGGACTCGATGGTCTTATAGGCCCTTTCCAACCCTACTATTCTATGATTGAAATGATACAAGGCTGGTGTCTCACTCCAGTGCGCTTATCTTATATTAATTCAGACATCAATAAATTTTGCTGGAGGTGATGTAAAGAACTAGGCACTACACAACACGTGGGAATGTGAGGTGGTGAGGAAAATATGGGACTTCGTTTTTCTAGAAATTAGTAAAATAACAGCACAACACATATCAAAAACACCAGAATTTGCATTACTGGGAATATTTCAAGGGAATAATGAGAATTTATTACATAAAACAGCTATAAGATTTCTAACAACTGCAGCTAGTTTGTTGATAGCCAGCAAATGGAAATATCTAAATGGAATCTCGCTTAAAGAATGGTACAACAGAGTATGGCAGATTGCATTATTAGAAAAATTGACAAATATTAAATTAGCAAAAGGACAAAGAAAAGACAGTTTTATGGAAGAATGATGCAGCTTTATTGTTTATATAAATGCTGAGAAATGATGGAGTGTTCCCCCTTACTACAAAACTCTGGTTAACATAGAATGCAAGAAGGTACTATACATGATTAAAATAACAAATAACGAGGTATGTGTATTAACAAATTGTAGTGCATGTTTTCAAACATACAAAATCGCAGCAAACGTTTAGTTTAGGTTATCTATTTGTTCTTAAGAATAAAGTATGTACATCTTACTGTTAATAGCATGGATAACTTGTAAATTGTTCAACAAATGCATAACAAATTGTACAACAAAGTTGTACAGATAATGTACATGTACTGTAATGGAAATAAAATAAAGAACAGTTAAAATCTAAAAAAAAAAACCCAACAGTTCAGAGAGAGGCCTCACTTAAAAATTTGGTGCCCGCTGACACAGTGTCCCCTTCAAAAATTGGTGGCTTGCTGCTGAAATTCAGTGAAAACCACTACATAGATTCAAAAGTGCCAATTTTATATTGCTTTCAAGCTAAATATGGCCCTTTTGAGTCTCCATAGCAGTTTCTCATCAGATTTCTGCAAAAATTCCATCAATTTTTTTGCTGCTGCCATGCTACTACCAGCAGGACTGTGGCCACCATAGAATTCTTGGGGCTGAAAATTTGCGCCTGAACCACCCGAAGTTTCCCACTCCTGCTCTAGGGACTGCATAAGTGTCCGCTAGACATAGTGTTATATTGTCCACATTGAGTGTTAATCAGGTGTCCATACAGCCAAAATTTGTGCTTGCCATCCTCTGTATAGGGAGGAGCAGAGTATTGAGACCCAGTACCTGAGACCAGTACAGTGGGGGAGAGAGGAAGGCCCTGCCCTCCTTCCCAGGTCTGAGCTGGGAAGGGAGTAGGAGTGAGGGTTATAGTCTCCTGATATCTTTTAAATGCTATCCAGCTAGATCACTATTTAAATATTTACACAATATTAACCTGTTTGATCTTATGGTAGTTACAGTAAAGTCCTGGATCAGAACTATGGGATGGCAAGATTTGGTATTGGCTGGATCCTTTCCTTCCGAATCAAAATCATTATTGTTCATATTCGTATTTCAAGCATATTCCTATGGTTCTTAACTTAATTTATATGTATTAGGTCATCTTTAAGGATCTGATAATTTGGCAGGTAAACCATCAAATCCTGAATTCTCTTTTACTAAATTTGTCTATTATCTTCCCCATTTCTTATACAGCTCTCAACAGATGCATATTTTTCTTGCTCATTTGGGGACATATAAGCTTACTCAAATGTTTCAGTATCTGTCTGGATTGCTCAGTTCATAGAATTTGGCATAACATTCTTCAAACTCTTTAAAAATATCCTACTTCTTAATCTTCATCCCATTTGACGTTCGTACTGGTGGTATTACTAAGCCTTCTTTTTAAAACCATACGAGATAACAATTTCCCTGATTTTTAGGCCAGCTCAAAAAACTTTTGAGAAGCCCAAGGAGTGACTTCTCACTTGTCTTTAGCATCTTTGCTCTTGATACTTTTTAATGTCCTCCATTCTTTACTTGATCAATTTCCTTACATTTATCTTCTAAATTCTTATTTTTGTAAAATACAGGTATTCCTCATTTCATTGCTTTTACAGCTTTTGAAGGCAGAAGCTGATATACAGTATCCTGTTATGAAAATTTTAAATGTATAATGTGTACTTCTGAAGTGGTGTTACTTTGAATAAACTATTTTCCCCATTCAATTCATCCACAATATTTCTGTGTACTAGAAGTGACGGGCTTAATCTCCAAATCTTGTCAGCCTTTTCCATTACTGTCATCCGAATATAATATGACACATGATCTAATATATCATTTTAATACCATAGTGTTACCTTAATTACTGCAGGTGTTAGAAGGAGCAAATCTATCCTTCAATAAGTTTGATGCACCACCAAGAAAAGTATAATCTTTGTTGTAGGTGTAAAATATGCCAACCATTTTTACATTCAGTCTGTTTAATCCCTGTTAAACTACTGGTCATCTCCACATCTTGTGGCAGTGACTGTCATAAATTTTGTATGATCTGAAGTACTTTTGTCTGTCCTGAATTTGCTAATCAATTTAACTGGATGACCTTAAATTAATGGCTGCTAAGACAAGAGGGGGAGAAACATCTCTCTCGACACCATGTATAATTTTCTAAACCTTTATCATGTCTCCACCCCTTGACTTAGCTGCCTTTTTTTCTAAACTGCTCTGATGACTTTGGTTGCCCTTTCCTTCACATCCTCCAGTTGCATGATACCCTTTTTTGAGATGGGGTGATGACATTTTTAATTTTTTTACTAATACATATATAGGCATGCAGTATTATACTAGCTGTATTATTTTCATCCCATTTCTTAATTGTTTATTTGATTTATTTATATACCACACTTCAATAAGCATTTCTCTGGCAGTTTACAGAGAGAGAAGACAATAAAAAGGCAGAATTTTAAAAATAAAAACAGCACCACAAAATACCTCATTAAGCTCAAAGGCCTGGAAAAATAAAAGGTCTTTGCCTGGCATCAAAGACATTAACATAGGTACCAGTCAAGCCTCCCTAAGAAGAGAATCTCATAACTGGGGCACCACAAATGAGAAAGCACTCTCGCCATGAGAAGTGGGTGGTGATGGACATGATGAGGGCACTTGGAAGACAGCCTCTAGAGATAATCCTAGTACACAGGCAGGCTGATATTGGAGTAGATGGTAACTTAGGTGCTTCAGTCCCACACTATGTATGACTTTAAAGGAAAGCAGCCAGCACCAGCAGTTAAAATGGGGTTCTGAAATAGTCCAGGAGCCCATCTCTAATCCTCCGCGATATGTGTTCCCAATTGTTGTTCCTAGTTAGTAGCCTGGTAGCTGCAAAGGCAGTGCCGTGTACGTTGCATTGCAGTAGATTAATCAGGAGGTTTCCAGAGCTTGGATCACTGTGAGATTGCAGGGATTGCAGTTGGCATCCTAGCATCAGCTGCTGGAAGGTGTCTGTGCCACTGATACTGCTTCGGCTTCCAGTAACTAAGCTGGTATTTGAGCACCCCCAGACTGCAGACCTGCCCTTTTAGGAGGAGTACAACCCATTCAAAATAGTTGGATACCACCTCCCTGTATCACCTTCTGTTTCTTTCTTCGCTCTTTTGCTTCTAAATTGCTGCTTTGTGTATTCCACATTTGTAAACCGCTTTAAGATCTTGCATAGTAAGCAATCTATAAATATTTTTAAATTTAAAACCTTGTCCTGTACAGTTGTCTCTTGGTAATCTGAGTGTATTAACAAGAGATGTGTAGTTATGTATTTTCTAAAGGTCTGTCAAATTAAGGGGTGGAGAAGAAACGGAAGGTTGCAGTCTTTTCCTCAGCTACTCTCCATCTAAGGCCATCCTCTTGGGCTGAGCAAGAGGGTAGGGCCAATTGTTCTTTCAAATCTAGCCCTTGCCTTTGTTCCCACAAGTTAAACAGCTTCCAGTACAGGCCCTGAGGAGAATTCTCCAGTCTTCCAACTCCAGTAGCTGTATTTGGAGTAAGGGAAGAACCTTTAATGATGTCTGAGCCACCACAGGGTCAGGTGTTCATCATTCTTATAGAGAGAACACCTATCACTCACCTATATGGAAGAAAATGAAGGTATGATTCAGCAACACCATTGAGGTGGAGTGTTAAAACTGTTGCTAGTGATTATAGCATCTGACGTGAGAAGGAGTAATTGCCGCTTTAATCTGTCCCAGATTGTTTCCCATGAATTTATCACTATAGAACCTAGAGGGAACAACTTGAGAACCCCGATCTGCTCAGCTGTTCCCTTTTCTGTTGTTTGATCACACTAATGTATGACAGTGTTGGAAGAACAGGATGGAACTCTGGAACTGATTCTTAGATATAGACTGCCTGTCACAATGATGGGCATTTGCTCATGTGCAAAAGGAGGGTTTGTATGAATCCTGGGAGATGCTCTGTGACATTTGTCACTGAGAACAAGGCTATTCAGTATCAGAGATGGGGGGACGGACGTTTTCCTAATCCCAAAATAGTTCCCAAGTGTGCAGCATCTTTCGCTATATAGAGGAATGGCAATCATTCACTGGTACAGGAAAAAATAAAAGCATACACTTGGAGAAATGGTGGCAGGAGTAGCTAAATCTATCTACATAACTTTGATTCATAAGAATCAAGTATGCTCCTATCTGTGTAGTTTCCTTCCTGGATACTGTTTCTTGGTTACTCTAGAATATGATAGTACATTGGAAAAGTGGAACAAAGTTGAGTAGTGCCTTTTATAGGTTTGAGAATATCTTATTGGCCATTAATGAGTCGCTTGCACAGAACTAGTCCCAGGAGCATTAAATATTGCTGGGGCTCCTAGTATTAATCATGTGTGCAGAATCTTTAACTCACATATTTTTCACATTTTCAGAACATATTGAAACAGCATTAAGATTTAGCTGATTTTTGTAAAACAGATATAATTGGTAAATAGTTCATACAACTTTGAAACTTGATTCTCTTCTGGGATTCACAACCAATAAAACGTCCATAGGGCGCACACACCCATTCTGGAATGCAAGATTTTATTATGCATTGCACTGCCTTGTTCATAGAATTTTACAGGAAGTCCAGATGTTGTCTTCGGTTAGTACCCCCCTCCCCATGACTTACCATTGCTTCTTACATCTTTTTATTTTGTACCAGAAAAAGTCTGTTAAGGAGGGAAGACCTGCACAGTGCCTTTTGATAGCACTAGAAGCCCTTCATCTGGAAGCAGCCTAGGAATCATGACTCAGTGTATCTGAGGGTTTGGGAATTGGGAGTTGCCATACACAACTCAGATTGAAATGCCATCTGTATGCTATGTGGGGCTATGATAGGGCTATGCCCACAACAGTATTTATACACTTAACTATTTATACATTTCCACAAGTTCTCTAGAATGACTACAGATTAGCTTGGTTTAAAAGAGGACTCTAATAGCTATTGCTTTTATTAGTGGCTATTGCTTAATGAAGAAATGCAGCCTCTTGCTAATGTTTTCCAATCTCTTTTTTACTATTTGTCCTTCAGTCTCTGACAAACTGCAATTGAATTATAGCAGCCTTGCGAGGTCTACTTAATTCTAGACTCTAAAACAACAAAAGTGACCCCAGAATTGGGGACCACGTAAGCAGAAGACAAGCAGATCAATTGTTCATAGTGGATATTTCCAGAGAACACATTAGAGTTGGTTTCTCTATATCTTAGCGGTGTACATGAGCATAATTAAAATTCAATTTTCCCTGTGTTCAGCTTAAAACTTTAGGATTACAAGACTTAAAAAAAAAAAAAACCCTTTGTTTTGCCTTGGTTTAAAAAAAAGTTGACCACTCACTGGAAGGACAAAACGTGTTGAAAACTGAAACATGAACATGCAAGTAAGATGCTTATACACGCTGTTGCATTTGAACATCATACTCTAGTGAATTCACTATAAGTGGGTGGGGTGAGTTTCTTGCTGAAATGAATTGATTTCCAAAATAGGGAGGCCATTCATATATACATTACCCAGATATAAAACTGCCCATTGTGTTTATTATTTTTTTCTGTCTTCCAATTTTTTTCTTGCACTGCCCAGCATATTTTGCCCAGCTGCCCTTAATCTCTGAAGAGTGCTTTCTCCTCTTCCCATTGTGTGTGCTCTCTCTTTCTTTTTTGGTGGTCACAGCAGGTGTATGTCTCAGTAACATCTTTGCTTGAGGCTTGGCTTTTTATAGGTGTCAATTTCTAGGAAGCATCTAATTACTCTTATGCATAGACTTGTGTGTGTGTTTTGCTTAATTGCTGTTTGTTTTCTTGATAAACATCACAGCTTTTTCTTTCCCTCTTATAGGTCCTGCTGGGGATTTACATCTGGCTTCAATGTGAAATTAAGGTAGAAAAATGCACATAAACATGTGTTTCCTGTTAAGATTTAGTGTACTCAGTGGTTATGCCTGAAGAGTGGGTCTTGTCTTTAGACTGATAACTGCCAGGAAATATAAATGATTGTCCTAGAAGTCAAGCGTGTCTCCTCCTTATTGGAGTGAAAAAAAAATCCATCTCCAGGTTCCCACGGAATATCATCTACAGAAAATGCATCACGGTCTAAGGATGACAGCCACCTAGATTCATGCACCCAATCTATACAGTTGTTGTGGATGGTTTGCCATCTGAAAGCTCCTCAAGCTCCTGTCTGGGTCCTGTACCTGTTTCTGAAATGTCTCTCCTTCATGCTTTGGGCCCTGTGCAGACCTGGCTGGGACAAGAGCTAGAAAAATGTGGCATTGATGCCATGATTTATACTCGCTATGTCCTCAGTCTACTGCTGCATGATAGTTATGACTACGACCTGCAGGAACAGGTATTTACATATTTTAGATGTGTTTGACTGAAAATTGAGTGCATATTTTGCTTGTGTAACACATGTTTGAAAGATGTTTGAAATTTAATGTGTGTTAACTGGTTTCTGATTCCTACTTAAGTAGTAAATTTCAGTTACAGATAGTCGGAGAAGAACACATAGGACTTCAAGTCTGCCCAAGAGTTTTAACATACTCATTGGGAAGTTTTACTTGTCTTTGATTAACTGACCACTGTGCCCTACCACAAACTGTTTTGGAAAGAGACTGTTTCAAAAATAGTTTTTCATGTGGTCTGGAGGGTGGTGGGACTTATCTTTAAAAAAAAAAAAAAAGTCTTCTTGACAACATGGAATGAGCTGTGTAGACCTTTAGGCCCCAACCGTACTATCTGATTTATTTAGCCGTGAAGAACATTGTGGTTTTGATATAATTGTAATCTTTGAAGATGGGAAACATACACTCTCTCAGTTAATAGCTCTGCAGTCTGTATCTCTTTTTAAATAATTAGGTATTAAGTGACTATTGAATCCTGAATTAAGATTCAACAGTAAGTGCTTCATTCAGTCCTGTAGAATGGGAATGGTGAACCTTTTTTCTGTTAGGGGGCTGAAGCCAGCAGTGTGTGGGGCCATAGCCACCCCCTTTTTTCTTTCCCTCTTCTTCCCACTCCAGTGGGCTTCTGAGAGGGACAGATCGCACTTGATCCAGGTCTGAGCTGATCAATTGGAGAGGGCTTCTGAAATTCAGTGAAGGGTTGCAGGTTACCCATCTCTGTTATAGAAAACTAGCTCTGGGGTAGAACTGAGAGCATGCTAAGAGAGTACACACACACCCACAGAGCTGCCTCCTGTTTGTATCAGAAACCAGCCTGGCAAACATTGCCAACAGTTTTCCTTTTCTGCTGTGTGGACTGCCAGGGCCATGCAGCATTCATGGCACTTTGTATGTGTGCAGTTCGCAAAGTATGTTGGTCTAAATCTTTTGGGACCTTTGTGCAGATGTGCCCCAATCTCCAGATGCAGAATGGAAGTAAAAAACTCATGTCTCCAGTCTAGGACAGCTATGAGCACTATCAAGCTGCAGATGAGCACTATTTATCTGTGGATCTATCTGTCGTTTTTTAAGTTGCATTTGAGGGAATTTTCAACATACTCTTTGTCTTTGTGGGGAGGCTGCTTAGTCTAGCTTGCTGTAATGCATCTGGTGTGGAGCTGGGAGGGTTCCTGTTCTAGCATAACTAAGAATAATTGTTAAGCGTAAGGCTTAACATTTTTGAAGTCTTTCTACCTCAAGAGTGGAAAGGGAGTCACGGCAGTAAAATCTACAAAGAACTGTGCAACGTGCATTCATTTTTCTACTCTGCCATTAACTGTTGCAAAGAAAAACACAATTCTGAAGACTTAGACTTTGGTCCTGCCAAGGCAATAAATCTGTTGTTATTCTCCTCTCCTTCCCTTCCCCCATTAATAGTTCGTCATTACAATTTATAGGAGAAAGTAAATATTGGTGTATTGTATTGATTCTTCATTGCCTGACCTTGTCTTTGGATTTGATCCTAGGAATAAGCACAAAATACTGTACAACAGGTCTGCAAAGTTTTTGTTCAGACATTGCACTCTGCACCACTTGCCTGGTATATCTTCTCTCCCCCTTTCCTCCCCCATATCTGCTTCCAGCATTACAGCCCTCTTTCCCCAGCTGTAGTGCTTCTCCTAGCTCCTTTGTGAGCTCCGTGGTGCTATTTTTGGCAGTTGCAGTGCTCTTTCTAGCCAAAACAGTATGCCAGTATGCAGATTGGGGGTGGGGACCACTGCAGTGATATCCTGGTCCTCCCATTTTTAGGACCAGGACAGTCCTGCAATGCTCTTTCCGCAAGGCAGCACTGCAGAAGTGTTCTGCATTGTGTGTCCTCCACTTAGAGCAAAAGACACAGAGAAGCAGCTGCTTTCATCTTTCCTGACTCCAGGAGAGAGTGTTCCATAGCAGAAGTTGTGGCTGAAGGATTAGGGTAGCTTTCCAACCCAGAAAAGTGACAAAATATACTTCTGCTCATTTGGGATCACAATCACGCGTGTGTGCACACACAGAGTGTTCTGGGATGTCAATTGATTCCTTAATTTGTATGCCATATTAGGGCTCAAAGTGGTGATTTCTTGCTCTGCTGCTACTATTTAGAAGCCCCGTCTCTTGCACTGATAATGTCCACCGCCCTGAACACATCCCAGCTTACAGAAATGAAATACGTAAAAATAAGTTTTTTTGGCAAGTACAGAGTCTACTTCAGTCTAGAGACTCAATTCCATATGAATTCCATATTGAGATGAGTCTTAAGTTGGTGAGAGAAGCTGAGACCATTTCTGCTTCTAGTTCAAAACCAATTACTCTGGCACTCTGGGTAGAATGATGTTGGTTCTTTGCAGCACATGCTCTGCCACAGAATAAAATGAAAAGATCAGAAGAAGTATAAATTGGTTAAGTATGCATATTTTACAAGAACAAAGAATACAGATTTATTTTCTTTCTCTGAATAAATGTAGTATAGAAACTTAGCAGCAAGGTTGAAATAATAGTCACACTTGGAACTAATCCACTTTATTCAGTGATGCCTACTCCTAAGTAAGCATGCATAGATGTAATTATATTACAGTCCCATTGTGACATGGGGGTTTGTACTAGCGACTAGTATTTTGTTCTTGTATGCTTTAATTCTGAAAACCAGCTTCATTGTATCATGTTCCTCAGCTTCCCTTCTGCATTTGTCATTGCTGCACTATCATTGGCAAAGCATTGTCAGCTTTATTTCCTTTCCATTTATTTCAATGGCCAGATCTAGTATTTTCTTATTAACTGCATCCTCTGGCTTAAACAGTCCCAGTGCAGTGAGTACCCTGCTAGGCCCCTTTACTAACTCTAGCTCTTTCTTCAATAACCTTTAGTCTAATGATAGTTTCCTGGCTTCTGTGGGAATTACTTTTCTGACATTATAGTTTATATTCCAGTCTCCTGGAATATAGTGAATGTTTTATCCCAGTATGCTAGGGCACATTCTAAAAATGGGGGACTAGCCCATGATATAATTGAAGGGAAAGCTTGGAAGAAGAGGAGGACCTAAATACAAGTACATACAGCAAACAAAAGATGGGCTGGGAGAGGAAAGAACTGAAAAGGCTTCAGTGAGACAGAAAAGACTGGGAAGTTCTCAAAGAGCAGTCTACAGATTGAAATACAAAAGAAAAACATTGTAGTAGTCATAGAGGACATAATGAAAAACAATGAAGAGAAGAAAAGCCTCAGTGACCATTTCAAGCAACCATGGTGCTTGGGTATGCTGAAACCTGATACAGTGGCGGCATGGATTAGATTTTTTCTCTTGGAACTGAACCCCTGCTGATGTACCGCTGCCCATGTGGATCAGTCTGGGTCTCTATGTTACCATGTGATACATGCTCATGTCATGCCAGATTTGTACAGGATTTCAGCTTGGAAAGTTGCTGAATAGGAAACTGTTTGGGACCACCGTACAAGCTCCTGTGAGCTTCCCAAAGGAAAAGAAGGATATATATTTGGTGCGGGTGGGGTGGGGAGTTCATCGTTGGCAAATGGCAAATGTGGCTCCACCCTCTTCAGGAAGAACTCAATTGTTGCTAGTGCTGCCGTTGGGCAGCATTGTTCCTGCATGACATGGCAAACCTGACTACAGAACATAGTTGCTTAGAGGACATAGCCTAATCTGACATACAGGCTGGACAGTGAAGTACTGGTGGAGCTCCCTAAGCCTCTACTCCTTAGGGGCTTTGGACTTTCTCCAGATGACTAAATGGGATGGGCATTAATTTCAGTCTACTTGTTTTGAGGTTACAATACAAGTCAGTCAGGTTGAGGGAGCGCAGGGCAAGGGTGTCTTGAAGATATGTCCTGTGGACGATGAGGCATGGAATAACTTCCTGAGTGGAGAACTCTACTGCCTTTCTCCAGCATGTGCTTCAGACATGAGCTGAGCGTTTAAAGCTGTGATACTGTACTGAGGTACTGATTAAAGGTGGGAAAGGCTAGGAAAAAAAACATCTGCCACCTCTTCACAACTTTAATACTGGTAACACCATGTAAGCTGCAGCCACACTGTGTTTATGGCAGATGCAGCCAGGCTTGCTGTAGAGTTACCATATCGCCCCAAATAAGCAAGAGTGTCACACCTTGACTGTAGTGCCTTCTAGACTTCTGCCAGCATCTTTGTGAACTTTGCTGTACTCCCAGCCTCTGATAGAAACTTGCAACATCCCAAACAAACAAAACTCTAATTGGTAAATGCTGCTGAAAGTTTATTTAAATGGTGATAGTAATGGTATACACGTAAAGCTCATGCTAGAACATAGATATCCAATTCAGATGGTTAGGAGGGCTAAACTCCCTGTCCAGCCCATAAGCTTGTGTTGTTGTTCAGTCGTTCAGTCGTGTCCAACTCTTCGTGACCCTGTGGACCATAGCATGCCAGGCCTTCCTGTCCTATGCTCTCTCCCGGCGCGTGCTCAAGTTCATATTCATTGCATCCGTGATGCTATCTAGCCATCTCATCCTCTGCCGTCCCCTTATCCTTTTGCCTTCAATCTTTCCCAGCATCAGGGTCTTTTCCAGAGAGTTTTCTCTTCGCATTAGGTGGCCAAAATATTTGAGCTTCAGCTTCAGTATCTGTCCTTCCAATGAGCACTCAGGGTTGATTTCCTTTAGGATGGACTGATTTGACCTCCTTGCAGTCCAGGGGACTCGTAAGAGTCTTCTCCAGCACCACAGTTCAAACGCATCAATTAATCAGCGCTCAGCCTTCCTTATAGTCCAGCTCTCACAGCCATACGTTGCTACTGGGAAAACCATAGCTTTGATTATACGAATCTTTGTCGGCAAGGTGATGTCTCTGCTTCTTACTATGCTGTCTAGGTTTGCCATAGCTTTCCTCCCAAACAGCAGGCGTCTTTTAATTTCATGGCTACAGTCACCATCTGAGGTGATCTTGGAGCCCAAGAAAATAAAAACTGTCACTGCTTCCATTTTTTCCCCTTCTATATGCCAGGAAGTGATGGGGCCAGATGCCATGGTCTTAGTTTTTTTTAATGTTGAGTTTCAAACCAGCTTTTGCACTCTCCACTTCCACCCTCAACAAGAGGCTCTTTAGATCCTCTTCGCTTTCTGCCATTAGGGTGGTATCTTCTGCGTATCGGAGGTTGTTGATAATACTCCCAGCAATCTTAATACCGACCTGTGATTCATCCAACCCGGTGTTTCTCATGATGTACTCTGCATATAAGTTAAATAAGCACGGTGACAATATACAGCCTTGTCGTACTCCTTTCCCAATTTTGAACCAATTGGTTGTTCCATGTCCGGTTCTTACTGTTGCTTCTTGACCCTCGTACAGGTTTCTTAGGAGACAGGTAAGGTGGTCTGGTACTCCCATCTCTTTAAGAATTTGCCAGAGTTTGTTGTGATCCACACAATCAAAGGCTTTAGTGTAGTCAATGAAGCAGAAATAGACGTTTTTCTGGAATTCTCTTGCTTTCTCCATGATCCAGCGAATGTTAGCGATTTAATCTCTAGTTCCTTTGCCTCTTCGAAACCTAGCTTGTACTTCCGGTAGTTCTTGGTTCACAAACTGCTGAAGCCTAGCTTGTAGGATTTTGAGCATAACCTTGCTGGCATGTGAAATGAGCGCTATTGTACGGTAGTTTGAACACTCTTTGGCATTGCCCTTCTTTGGAATTGGAATGTAAACTGACCTTTTCCAGTCTTGTGGCCACTGTTGAGTGTTCCAAATTTGTTGGCATATGGAGTGCAGCACTTTAACAGCATCATCTTTTAGGGTTTTAAATAGCTATTAAATTAATAGTTTTAAATAGAATAGTGTCATCTCCACTAGCTTTGTTGTTACTAATGCTTCCTAAGGCCCACTTGACTTCACTCTCGAGGATGTCCGGCTCAAGTTCAGTGACCCCACTATCATGGCTATCAGGGACATTCAGATCTTTCCTGTACAGTTCTTCTGTGTATTCTTGCCACCTCTTCTTAATCTCATCTGCTTCTGTTTGGTCCCTGCCTTCTTTGTCCTTTATCATGCCTGTCTTTGCACAAAACGTTCCCTTGAGGTCTCCGATTTTCTTGAAAAGATCTCTAGTCTTTCCCATTCTGTTGTTTTCCTCGATTTCTTTGCATTGTGCCTTTAAGAAGGCCTTCTTGTCTCTCCTTGCTATTCTCTGGAACTCTGCATTCAGTTGGATATATCTTCCCCTTTCTCCCTTGCTTTTTGCTTCCCTTCTTTCCTCAGCTACTTGTAAAGCCTCATCAGACAGCCACTTTGCTTTCTTGCATTTCTTTTTCTTTGGGATGGATTGAGTTGCTGCCTCCTGAACGATGTATGTTACGGACCTCCGTCCATAGTTCCTCAGGCACTCTGTCTATCAGGTCTGATCCCTTAAATCTATTCCTCACCTCCACTGTATGTTCATAAGGGATATGATTTAGGTCATACCTGAATGGTTTAGTGGTTTTCCCTATGTTCTTCAATTTAAGCCGAAATTTGGCAAGAAGCAGCTCATGATCTGAGCCACAGTCAGCTCCAGGTCTTGTTTTTACTGACTATATAGAGCTTCTCCATCTGCAAAGTGCAAAGTACATAATCAATCTGATTTCGATATTGACCATCTGGTGATGTCCATGGTGATGTCCATAAGCTTGTACCAAATACTGTTTCCACCAAATCTTCCATTCATTTCCATTAACATTAAAATTTGGGAAGTCAGAGTTCCCTGTTGTTTTGGCATGGTTGTTTTTATCACATATAGTACTTGAAAAAGTATTTGTAATACTTGCTGAAATCCACACTGCTAATCTAGAGGGGAAAAAACTTCTATTACGCATACCGTTCTGAAAAGCATTACAGAACCAATTCCAAAGCAAGCCCTAGATCTGCACATCTCCTGTGTATAAGTCTTCAGGACTTATTTAGGAGGCAGTGTGTGCTCAGCATGGTTTCTTCCTGAATCAGTCAAACATACAACTCCTTAGCTTATTGAAATGTTCTAAGAGCTAGTATCAACTGCAGTTGGGTAAGAATTTGCCCTAAGTCCTCCTTTCCTTCTTTCACCTAAATGTGGCTGAATTACAACAGTCTGCATATTCATTTTTAGCCTTCTGAATTTTATTCTACTTCCACTACTCTGTGCAAATTATCCTAGCAATCATTCACTTAAACTAGCTCCTTGTACTCTGCTGTCCCCCTACCCCCCATCTTTCCATCTTTTTTTTTAAATAGAAGTCACTTCAGATAGGATGGGGTCTAAAGGAAGAACTTGCACTAAATAGGGGCCAGATTAATTCATTAAATATTTTTTATGTTGCTCTTCAATAAAAATATCCAGGTACTGTACATAAAAAGAAAATACAAAGCAATTAAAATACAACAAAGGAAACGCAAAGAGTCATAGAACACAAGCGCTAAAATGCAGCAAAATCTTAAAAGCTAGGTAAAAACAATTAGCAGAACTAATATTATGTCTCAGAGGCCTAGGAAAATAAAAGATCTTTACTGGCCCCCAAAAGACAACAAAGTAGATGTCAGGCAGACCTTTCTGGAGAGAGCGTTCCATCATTCAACTTCACCACAGCTTGAACAAGTCCTCTCTCTCATAGCCAGTTGCCTCAGATGGCTGGGGCACCCACAGATGTTTCTCTACTGAAGAACTTTACATATGGGTATGCATATATGGAAACAGGCAGTCCTTCAAGTATCGTAGTCTTAAGCTGTAAAGGACTTTAAAGTTCAAAACCAACACTTTGAATTGGGCCTGGAAATGGACTGGGAAGCAGTACAACTAGTGTAATGGGATCATTATTTCTTTCATTTTTAGACCACTGAATACCCGAAGTTCTCTGTGGGGTGTACAGTTAAAGTAAAAACATGAAATACAAGATAATTAAAAAGTCATAAAACAGAACATGCTAAAATAAAATTAAACTAGCAACACTGATAAAAACAACTTCAGTCTTTAAAACATGGGGGAATTAGATGTAAATGCTTGGGGGGGAAATCCAGAAAAAATTAGGGTGGTGGACAGAAAAAAAATCCCCCATTCTCCCCACCTCTGGAAATTTTTAGAAAGGGGGAGCACTTTTTGTCCTGGTTTTTTTCTGGTTTACTTCCCCCCCCCCTTTGATCAGGTTTCCCTTCAAGCCTTCACATCTCTAGTGGTAATATTTCACTACAAGACAGGCCCCTAATAGCTGTAAAAAGTTGTCTGATGTTCCTAACAATTGCCATTATTATGCTTGTGTATAGTAGAAATTTGTACATTATCCCACTGTCTCATTTTGTAGCAGTTTTCTCTCTGATGCAGTTGTCTGTTTAAAAACTGATGGGTTGTTAGGGACAAGTGGGTGAGAGCGGGCATGCTGCCTGCAATGCGTCTGCCTCTTCCGCTTTTACTCCACAGCCCATGATGGGCTCCTTCATAGGTTATGGAGTACCTGGATCAATGGATTGTTCAGGGGATAAACAATCCAGTGGTTAACCCAACAACAAACCATGGGTTAACTGTTTCCAAAGCTTGCGGCAGCGTACAGAGCTAATGACAGTATCCAACCAATTAAAAATGTAAGGATACAATAAACTGCAGATTTGCCATAGCAGTATGATAAAAAATACAGTAGTCTGTTCTCCAGAAGCGGCTCTAAAAAGGTGGACACTGCACCTCTCCTCCCAGGGTAAAAGGGGCATGCATATACTGATAATGCCACCTTGGAATTGATTCTACAGCTTTGGGGCTACAGTGGGAAAGCCCCAGCTCCCTTCACTTTATCCATGTAAGCAGTTAAAACTTGGATCAGGGCTCCTTATTGATGTGAACAAGCATGAGACTTGATGCTGAGAGGCATTCCTTGAGATCTGCAAGTCCTACTCCATGTAGCGTTCCTCTAGATCAAGGTCAAAGCAAGCACCGTGGATTGTCCATAAAAATGAGGGAGCTGACCATTTTAAATGTTTGGATTTCGTTCTAGTTCAGGTTCATTGGTATCTTGAACTATATCTTGAAAGTTGCATAGAAGTTTCTATAAAATAACTATAATACTTCAGGACAAATATTTTTGAAATATCCTGTTTGCGCACACTAATATCACATCCTCCAGAGATGCAGTTATTTGACCATTTAGAGCAGCGGTCCCCAACCTTCTTGGCGCCAGGGACCGGTCCAATTTTTCCACGGACCGGGGGGGGGGTTTCCACTGGCGGACTTCCGGCCACTGGGACACAAATGGCATCCGCTATGCGGTAATCAGCTACGTAAAGATTTATGTAGCCTATTACTTGTAGAACAGGAATGCAAATGGTGTCCGCATAGCGGACACCATTTGCATCCCAGTGGCCGGAAGTCCACCAGCAGCCGGAGTTGGCTGGCAGCTCTGCAGACTCGCCGCAGAGCAGAGCCAGCTGGGGCCAGCGAGGATTCCGGGAGGGCGAGGGACAGATCGCCTCCCCACCCCCTGTGGACCTAAAGTGAGGGGCTTTCGCACACCCTTGCGGCCCGGTTGCTGACAGGCCACGGACCGGTACCAGTCTGCAGCCCGGGGGTTGGGGTTCCCTGATTTAGAGGACTGAATGAGAGCAGGTATTGTCTTTACACACACCAAAAATAGTACCCCCATGGCAGATTCTCCCCTATAATACTTATATTCATTGACTATATGATGCGGCTATATCCTTTGTGTGTGTGTTCTTGCCCTGCTCCACACTAGGGTTATGGGTGTCAGGGTGGACACTGAGCCCATAGAATCCCAGAGTAGTTCTGATGCTGAGGAAGAGCAGTCGCTCCTTCGGGAGAGGAGCGCGCTCCTTTTTTCCCAGGACCAACAGCTGACGGAGATTCCTCCCACCCACATTCCTAGTTTAGAAAGCAGTCCAGGGAGTGACTCAGCACAGATAGCAGACTGGGGGGGATGCGCGGCGCAGACGCAGAGAGCGGCGCCAAATGGTTTGCGCTCAAAGAACGGTTGCGCCCAGAGGATCCAAGGGAAAAGGGGAGGGATTCTCCCTAGTCCTTATATTCAGGGGTCTGCCAGTAATTGCCTTTCAAACGGGGACCAACTGTTCCAACTTAGGGCATAGGGATGCTGCTGCTCAGATCTAGTTGCTACCTGTAGAGTTGTAAGGTGTAAAAGAAGAATAAAGCTTTGAAAAGAATCCCTTTGTCTGCGTCTGGACTTGGCTACTGGATTAGACTGAGAGAGCCCTCCAAGGAGCCCTTGACAGCTTGGTCCCCGTTCCTCTTTTTTTTCTCTCCTCTCTCTCTCTCTTTCCGATTGCCTTATGGAGGGTGCTGGGGACCCAGCACTGCAAGCTCTGCTGCAAGAGAACCAGTTGCTCTGTGATCAGATGGCTCAACTGTCGGCGGCCGTGCAAGATCTACAGGCTAGGTTTCAACCCCCCCCACCTCCGCTTCCCCCACGCCGTAAATGCCCGGTGGCGTTGCCAGAGAAGTTTTCTGGTGAGAAAGAACTTTTTCAGATTTTCAGGGCCCAATCAGAGCTGTACATGCGCCTTCGACCTGAGGATTTCCAGACAGACCAGGTTCGTGTGGGTTTTGTCATTAACCTGCTGTCGGGCATGGCAGCTAAATGGGCTTCGGGACTTCTTCTCGCTAATGACCCCCTGCTCAGGGACTATCAAGGTTTCATGACAGCCATGGCCCGTTTTTTTGGTGACACCCTGTGCACGCAGATGGCTTCTCGGGAGATTCGCCGCCTCCGGCAGGGTAAGGACTTGGTTTCCAGCTACGCGACTTCCTTTCGCTTGCTGATGCAGGATTTACAGTGGAATGATGCCACGCTACTGGCTCAGTTTTTGGATGGTTTGAACGATGAGATTTTGGATGAGTTGGCGCGCGTGCCCAGCCCACCTACTTTGGAGGAGCTCATCCACACCTGCCTTCAGATAGATAGTCGACTGGAGGGGCGCCGGCAGTCCTGGTGGGGAGCCAGGGGCTGGTATTTCCCTCCTCCCATTCCCCCACGTTTCCTGCCTCCTCCCCCACCCTTCTCCGACGCTGGGGGCAGAGGAGACCCTGATACAGCTGGGAGCTACTCGAGCCTCGCTGCCGCCAGAGGAGTTTAAGCGCCTCCATTCTGAGCGCCGATGTTTTCGATGTGGAAAGCTGGGGCATTTCGCCAAGACCTGCCGAGTGACATCCACGGCTCCGCTGCCTCCTCCTCCTCCTCCTCCTCCTTCTCTCCTTCCCCCTCCTCCTTGTCCCCAGGCCTGACTAGGCTGCCCCCCAAGCCTGTTGGGGGCCTCAGTTGTGGGGGTCAGTTCCCCACCGGGTGGGTGCTTTCCCCAACCCCCCCACCCTCCCATTTGCTGTTGCATGTTCACCTCCGCTCCTCTCGGGGGGGGGGGGGGTGGAGGCCCTGGTTTTAGTGGACTCGGGGGCGACGACCAGTTTCATGGATGAGTCCTTCGCCCTTTTACACAAGATTCCTACCCTGCCTCTTCCTGCCCCCTTGGCAGTGGAGACCATTGATGGGCGTCCTCTCTCTTCGGGCGTGTTGACCCGGATTACAGTTCCGCTCACTATGCGCACCCAGTCCCACGTTGAGCAGATTCAGTTTCACTTAGCCAAGGTTCCCTTATGCCCAATCGTGCTGGGTATTTCCTGGCTGTCTAAGCACAACCCTCAGATTTCTTGGGGACTTCAGCAAGTGGAGTTTGCGTCTCCCTACTGCCAGCAGCATTGCCTCCCGGAGGAGGCGCCAGTCCCAGCCCAGGCCTTAACCCTTTCCTCTCCCTCCTCGTCGGTTTCTGGCAGTCCTTCAGCGACCGTCATCCTCCCAGAGAAGTATGCAGCTTTTCGGGATGTGTTTGACAAGAAAGAGGCTGACCGGCTTCCCCCCCACCGCCCTTTTGACTGTGCCATTAACCTCATTCTGGGGGCGACCATCCCCGCTGGCCGGCTGTATCCGATGTCGGAGCCGGAACTTCGAGCTCTACGGGAGTTTTTGGACACAAATCTCAAACGCAGTTTCATTCACCCCTCCTCCTCCCCCGCCTGCGCCCCTACCTTCTTTGTGGCCAAGAGGTCTGGAGAACTCAGGCCGGTGCACGATTTCTGAAACCTAAATTCCGTCTCCATCCCTGACAAGTACCCCCTCCCCCTCATACCAGAGATGCTGGAGTGCCTGGGGCGAGCCAAGATTTTCACAAAGTTGGACCTGCGTAACGCATATAATCTCATTCGCATCCGGGAGGGGGATGAGTGGAAGACCTGTTTCGGGACCCGGTACGGAGCGTATGAATACCTAGTAATGCCTTTTGGGTTAGCCTGCGCCCCTCCCACTTTTTCACGTTTTATGAATGCCATCTTCAGGGACTATTTGGACACTTTCCTCATTGTGTATCTCGATGATTTACTTATATTTTCTGAGGACTCCGAGGCCCATCAACGCCATGTCTCTGCCGTACTCCAGCGCCTCCGCATGAACCATCCTTATGCCAAGCTGGAGAAATGTGCGTTTGACCTAACCTCTTTGGACTTTCTTGGCTACATTATTTCGCCTGACGGTATCAGGATGGATCCTGCAAAGGTCCAGGCTGTCCTCTCCTGGCAGGCTCTGTCCACCAAGAAGGACTTGCAACGTTTTCTGGGGTTTGCTCATTTTTACAGAAAGTTCCTGCCCAGTTTTGCTCGGCTCACTTCTCCTCTCATGGACCTCCTTAAGGGCAAGAAATCTCCTTTTCATTGGACAGCATCAGCCCAACAGAGTTTCGATGAACTTAAGAGGCTTTTCAGTTCTGAGCCAATCCTGTTACATCCCAACCTGAAGAAGCCTTTTGTAGTGCAAACTGATGCCTCTGACTTTGTGGTGGGGGCGGTGCTCTTTCAGCCTCATCGGGAGGGCGGCGGGCTGCAACCCTGTGCCTACCACTCCCAGAAACTGACCATGTCTGAGAGGAATTATACCATCTGGGAGAAGGAACTGTTGGCCATCAAGTCTGCTTTGGAGACCTGGCGTCATCTCCTGGAGGGGGCACAACACCCAGTCGAAGTTAGAACCGACCATCGCAGCCTCGAACATCTTCAGACAGCCCGTGCCTTAAACCAGTGGCAGATTAGGTGGTCGCTTTTTTTTTCTCGGTTCCACCTTAAGATTTGCCATGTGAAGGCCTCAGACAACCTACAAGCGGATGCTCTTTCTCGTAAGCCTGAACTCCAGCCAGGGAGTGAGGAGACTCCCCCCCCCTCTCTGATTCTTCCCCCTCAAGGCCTGGCGGCAGCTGCAGTGCCTCATTCTTGGGACAGGCATTATGAGCGATCCTGGGATCCCGCGAAAAATGTGCATGCTCCGTTGCTCCTGAGGCACTTCCACCAGCTGTACCCCTACAAACCTGGGGTCCCAGGGGAGGAGCAGAAGGGAGGGCCTCATGGGAGCGGGGATGATGTCAGGGTGGACACTGAGCCCATAGAATCCCAGAGTAGTTCTGATGCTGAGGAAGAGCAGTCGCTCCTTTGGGAGAGGAGCGCACTCCTTTTTTCCCAGGACCAACAGCTGACGGAGATTCCTCCCACCCACATTCCTAGTTTAGAAAGCAGTCCAGAGAGTGACTCAGCACAGATAGCAGACTGGGGGGGATGCACAGCGCAGACGCAGAGAGCGGCGCCAAATGGTTCGCGCTCAAAGAACGGTTGCGCCCAGAGGATCCAAGGGAAAAGGGGAGGGATTCTCCCTAGTCCTTATATTCAGGGGTCTGCCAGTAATTGCCTTTCAAACGGGGACCAACTGTTCCAACTTAGGGCATAGGGATGCTGCTGCTCAGATCTAGTTGCTACCTGTAGAGTTATTAAGTTGTAAAAGAAGAATAAAGCTTTGAAAAGAATCCCTTTGTCTGCATCTGGACTTGGCTACTGGATTAGACAGAGAGAGCCCACCAAGGAGCCCTTGACAATGGGGTTAGAAAACCTTGGGTGCAGAACGTATGACTGCAGTCCATAATTTCATGATAGAAGTGTTCTGAGATGACAACTATCAAAAATAGTCAAGCTTTGTCATTGTATGAAGCTAGTCCTGCTTTTCACATACCATTAGTTTACCTTTCCATATCCGGTTAACTCCTTATCCTTTTGAAGTTCCCTAGTGTCCTTGCTTTATATTTTTCTGCTCCAGTATTTTTCTATATCCCTGCTCATGACCTTTATTCCAACTTTTCTGCAGGCTATGATTTCATGTTTTGAGAGGCAGGGAGAAGGAAAACCTGCTCCTTCCCGCTGATAGCCTTTGGGTGGGAGTGGGTCATTGCCGAGGCATTGATGGCAAAATATGTTGTGATAATGACTGGTGGAAAACTTTGCTGCATACTCAAGCTCCTTCACTCGCTAAATTGTCATTTGTTTTGCAGAGCCATCCAGCCCATGTAAATGATAGAATTAGCTGCAAAAGATAATCTAGCTATCCTGCACTTGGAAATATAGACAAAAGAAGCAATAATGCCTTATTCAAAAAGTTTATTGGTATCAGATTTCCATCCATTCCAACCATGTTTAATTGTTTAGTACTTTTTTGGCTGGATGTACCAGTTGATGGAAATAAAAAACAGAAAGCTTACATTGCAACATGATGATGGGTCTGAATGGCATAAAACACTATGTTTCTAAATGCTGGCTTTAGTTTTTACATCCTATGGGTAGCCAGGCAAGAATGGTTTTCATTTTGCTGAATGGCATGCCAGATCCCTGTATAAGACCAAACCTAGTGTGATGAAGCTCCTTACTTTCCACCAGCCTACCACCTTGCTCAGGTGCTGGTTAAAATACTTTGTTTGTTCAAGCCTTTACTGCCGATTTCCTTCTCACTTTCCTTTTTGTATCTTAATTCCCTTTCCAATTCCCGCCTTGTCCTAGTTTTCTGCGCCAGTTTGGACATTATACCAAACTATGGTCAAGCTTCTTAAACCATGGCTTGTTATGATGTTGGCATTAAATCTGTGTATCTGGTACTGTCCAGGGATATCTAGTAGCTGCAGCTTTGGTTTGGTTGTGCCTGTCTGAAACCTATCTGCAAATACTCCTTGAACTCATCACTTAGTCAATCAGTAGAAGAATATAGGGATCCATGTTCTTGGATTGGAGAGCCAAGCTAACTTGACTTTTTTTAAACAAAAGATACCACCTGCATAACACCACTGTGTGTACAGACTTGTAAATTCTGCACTTCCAATCAGCAACAAGAACATTACTATGAGCAGTGGTGACAATACAAAGGAAAAAAGGTCAGTCTGGGCAGCAAATCCTGGATGTGAGCAGCAGCAAGTGCAGCAGGAATAGCCATCTTAGTGGATGCAGGTTCTGCTGTTCCTAAATAGAGCTTAGCTTGGTGGGCGAGAGTGTGCCCTTTCTCCACTGTAGCTTTCTTTTACCACCACCTCCAAGACCCGGAAGAGCAAGTTGAGCAGCTCTTCTCACTTGGATTGGGTGATGCAGCAGGTGCTTATGAGCTTTGTTGCTCACCAGAGAAAAATTCTGTTGTGATAATCTGTTGGCTCACTTTCCCAACTCTGCAGGCTGTGTTTGCTATCCAGGTGCTTAGAGCAACATGAGGCAACATGACAATGAGACTTACAAGCACCAAAACAAGTTTAGGCCTGCACTTATTGCCATGGTCTCTGCCTCCCCCTGAGCTGTTGCAGCAGCCAGGACCAACAGAGCAGAGTCAGGAGAGAAGAGGAAGACACAGGTGCCTTGGGACTACTTCTGCTGACGATCTCCATGCCTTTTTCCTCCACTGCCTCTATATGCCCCACTTCACCAGCGTGCTCACTCACTTGCAAAGCTGCAATAGTTACTGTTTCGGGGTTGATGTCTGCCTTTCTGTTGTTGCACATCCCGTATGTGTGCCTGTTAGCAGGCAGCTTCAGCTGATGCATTGGAAGTACCATAACAAGCTGTTCATACAAGCTGCAAGCAATTCTTACATCCCACTAAGGGCAGAGCTACATGTTACAAGAAACACTGGTCAGCTGCGAAAATGGCAAGCCCGTGTTGAGTTCTTTTCCTTTGTAACATGAAGGACAACTTGCCCTATGCCCTGATACCATTATTAGCATCAGATGATATGGACTGGGGCCCAAGCACAACATTCAGTGCAGTGATGGCCAGAAATGAGAGAGCAGGTACTGCACATTACAGAGGGGAAGGATTGAGGCTGAATAACCTATAACTCTGCTCTAGACTAGAACAGCCCCAGTGAGGTGCTGGAGAAGTCAAGTGCCTTCCTATGCAAGATAATGGCAAGCCCACTTCATCTGTGGAATAATGAGAATTTAGCATGGTGAGCTGGCTGTTAATTTCAGTATGCATGTGCAATAACTCAGTTGGCTGGCACTGATTTTCAGGTGGGGGGGAATTACTATATTAATGAATACATATACATTTCTCTGCTTTCAGTAGAGCTCTTTAGTCAAAATTGTGTCTTAATATAGTTAGGTTGTATCTGCTTTTCATTGAATCTTTACATCAATATATATGTGACCGTTCTTCAGATGTAGTCTGTCACGCAAGGTGTTATAAACAGGAATGTTTGCTAATACCTTTTAAATGTTGTTCTTAAAACGCTAAGGTCTAAGTTGCAGGAAGGGACACTAGTATTTCTAGTTAAGCTTAGGAGCAAGCAAACATTGGTATTTTAACAATCCAGTTGGATGATTTTGATACCTTCCATATCAATAGACTCTGGGGCGTATCAGTGAAGTAGATAATTACCCACTTCGCACATAATGACAACCCATAGGTTGTTGGGGCAGGAGCAAACATGCTGCCTCCCACTCACTCACCATTTCCACTTTGTCCATGGTATGTGAACCCGGAACTCTGGGTTGTTCAGGGAGGAACAACCCAGAGTTTTAACCCATGGTTTGTTGTTGGTTAAAACTCTAGGTTTTTTCTTCTTGAATAACCCAGAGTTCCGGGTTTGCATATCACAGAGCACAATCAAGGAACACGGCATTTCTGGGTTGTTTTGTTTTAAATAACCCATGGTTGGTCATTACATTAAAATGAGTTGCAAACCACCAAAGTCTGTATTTGCTCAAATGGCAAATTTGAGGTCAGTCAATAGATAAAGGCTTTCAAATACCCAGCGATATAATTATTGCAGACCTCTTAGTGGTGGGAACATTTCAGTGTAGCTTCACTGAAATTAGCTAGAATTTCTCAGGCTTTACTTTATACAGAGGTCACACAATGTCCCCTATTTTATGACTTTTAAGCAGGTTTTCTCTCAACTTCATAGTGCCTAAATGACTGGTTTGATATAAATATTTATTTTACGTATTTGTTACATTTATATTCTGTCGTTCCTCCAAGGAGTCAAAGGTGGTGTACATAATCCTCCTCATTTTATTCTCGCAACAACCCTGTGAGATAGGTTAACCTCAAATATGATGGGAATTGGGGCGCTGTATTATGATGGATCATACTGGATGACAGATTCCAAAAGGTGGTGCTGGGGGACTGTTGCTCCCAGTTCTGTGTTCTGTGGCATCTGTGCTATGGGATTCCACAGGGTTTCCATTTTGCCCCCTGTGCTGATTAGTGTCTACATGAAATGGCTGAGTAAGGTCATTCCAGCGATTTGAAATGATTGGTCAGCAATATGCTCAAGTCATCCAACTCTACTGCTCATTTTCATTAGATGCAGATGTGGTTGTAGAAGTGCTAAATCAATACTGGGCTTGGCAGTGGACTGGATGAGGGCTGATAAACTGAAGCTCAGTCCAGAAGATAGATATGCTGTTGGTAGGTGATTAGTCTGTTCAGATTAATAGTGTTCAGCCCGTTTGGGATGTGGTTTCATCCCCCCTAAAGGATCAGGTTCACTATTTGGGAGAGTTCTAGATCCATCTTTATTACTGGAGGTGCAAGTGGCATCCATGGCAGTGCATGCATTCCATGACTTTGGCTGATATCCCAACTGTGAGTATTCCTGGACAGCTAGCCTAGCTTCAGTTATCAACTTTGGTAATCTCCAGGTTAGACTGTGTAATGCTGCCTTCTGAAAGCAGTTTGGAAACTGCAGTTAGTGCAAACTACAGCTGTGAGAGTGTTAACTGGGGTGAGATGTTAAGAACATGCTTCGATGGTACTGAAATATCTGTGTCTGAGCTCAGTTCAGAGTGTCGTTACTTAACTAGATAGATAGATAGATAGATAGATAGATAGATAGATAGATAGATACTTTATTGCTTAAAGCCATAGACCCCCACAGTGTACATTAAAAAAAAAGAGGGGGGAAAACAGTACAGTACAGTCACATATTTGTATATACAGAAATTCACACATCCAACAGAATCATCCCTACTAGGCTATTTGGGCTTTGGCACGTATTTTCCTTGCTGCCAAGGCAAATTTCGCTACCTGGGCAAAATAACTTAACTTTTAAAGTCCCCCCATCACTGCTTAAGACCAGGGCACCTGATGGATCATCTATTTCCTTGTGAGCCTACTTGTGCACTGAGCTCATTTTTTGGGAGACTTGCCTTTTGTGCCCCTACTATCACAGATACAGCAAGTCAAGACAGGGAAAAGGGCGTTCTTGGTAGTGGTGCCCCAGTTGTGGAATATTCACCCCAGTGAGGTTTATCTAATGCTTACTTTGATGTTACTATGGCACCAACCAAAGAACTTTTTATTCTCCTAGACATTTAACTGTGTGTATTACAATTGGATTCTATTACTTTTGTTGTGTTACTATATTTTTAATCTTTATTGTAAAGCTGTCATGAAAAAAAAAATATTTGAAGGGCAGGGTATAAAATATCCACTATAAATATAAAATCAGGACTTGAGAGGAGATAGGATCATGGGATACATATATGTTGTTGCTTTCTTTCCCTACCCCACATGGTATTTTGTGTCTTCCCTTTAAAAAAAGCCTTGAACAACTTGTGAAAAATATTGGAATTAATTTTTATTCTTTACCTTTATTTTAGGAGAATGACATCTTCCTGGGCTGGGAAAAAGGAGCTTACAAGAAATGGGGGAAGAGTAAGAAAAAATGCTCTGATCTAACACTAGAAGAAATGAAAAAACAGGCTGCTGTTCAGTGTCTTCGCTCTGCTTCCGATGAAGTAAGAATTAACGCTATCGTTGAATCGTATTTAACTTCTCATTCTGAACTTTGGTACTAGGTTAGATAAAATTGTTGGGTTTTGTTTTGTGTTGTTTAAATCCTTCTTTTAAAAATATTTGTTTACCATTTAAATTACACTAAGTGTCACTAATTTAAAATGAAATCTAGCATGCTTGTATTGAATTTAAAGCCTGCACTTCCAGTCTCTTAAACCAGAATCCATGATACTGTATACAACAAAGGGAAGGGCTGCATGTACCACTAAACCATAGTTTAGTGCATGAGAAGAAAGGAGCATGAGCAAAGTCTCAGTCTCGTATGCTTTCTCACTTCCTCTCTTTCCACATGTCTGGGAGGAGAAATAAACAAAGCAGGATTTGTTTTATCAGATTCCTGCCTTCTGATGTGCGAACTGGGAATAGTGGTTTAAAATAAACTTTCAGTCCATTACGAAATAAGCCACCTACAAACCATGGATTGTGCTTGCTGGCTTGTTTAACAAACTAGAGTTTATTTTAAACCACAATTCCCAATTCATATGTAATAAGAAGCCTTGAGTCTGCTAAAGCGAAATTGAATTCTGATTTATTCCTCCCCTGAGCTGTGCAAGAAGAGTGGAGAATGTGCGAACCTTGTCACTTTGCATGGGCTGCTTTCTGCTTGTGCACAGAGTGCTAAATGATGGTTTAGCATTATGTGCGAATGCAGCCATAGTGAGTTAAAAGCTGCTGTTACATGTAAAAGAGAAAATACCTGATTTTTGAGCAAGCATTGTACGTATGTTATTTTGAATTGATAATGATTAATGATATCTTCTGACCATGAGATCCAAGTATTGGCAAGTCCTTACACACACTAGGATCCAGGAGATGCCCTCCAAAATCTTACCAGGATCGTTCACTGAAGTCTTCTGTGTGATTCCGAAGCTTTATTTTATGTCTTCCAACTACCTGAACATTGTAGTGTGTTCAGTTCTCAAATTTTGAATATTTATAACTTGACCAAACAACAGGGTAATTTACTTCCCTGTTTTATGGGGCAATAGGTTAACCCTATTAACTACTAGCTCTCTTTTCTAGAAAGTTATGAACATTTAGCCTTCAAGGAAGTGATCCTGAATTATCCTGGCATGTATAGAGAGCTAAACAGAAATACTTTGATTTCACCACCCTTGTCTGTAAGCAGATTGATGTCTGTTCTGCAAAAGGCATTTGGGCTTCATGACTGAAGCTGTTGGATTATGCTGCTTTGTAGCACAAAGGCTATTTGCAAATCAGTATGTTTTAATTGTATTAGCAATCAATTAATGTGCACATTTGTTCAGACAAAAATGCGAAATTGTGTTAAATCATTTACTCGGCCTGCATGGCATGAGGGTGGTTAACAAGCCACCGTGGCTTATCAACCACGCTCGTGTTGTGCAGTCTGGCCCAGTGACTTCAGTCTGGTCTCTTTCTTGGTAACAACATTTAACATCAGTTCATAGTGTGTCTAGCTCAGTGTTATCCAGCCTGGTGCCCTCCAGATGTTTTGAAGTACAACTCCCATAATCAGCCAGCATGCTTGCCATGCTGGCTGGGGATGGTGAGACTTGTAACCTAACACATCTGGAGGGCACCAGGCTGGGGAAGGATTGTCTACCTAATATGACTCTTAAGTCAGATTAGGTCATTGTAGGTCTACCTCAGTTACAGTTAGCTCAGTTACAGTAGGCGTGTGAATTGGGAGTTGTGCCGAAGGTTAGATTTAAACTAGTGCATTGGGTTAGATATTCCCACTGCACTTCTCCATCTAATATTTCAAAATGTAGCTGGTTTTTGGGAGGATTGTCTTTCATTAAATTGGGATGGAAGTGAACCAAATTTGAAATCTGCATTTTTGGTGAGAAAAAAAATGTGGTCCTCTGGCATCTTTGAGATGAGGTACATGGCCCTCCAATCCATTTTAGTTACACTTCTGTCTTGAGGCTAAACTAGATATTATATAGAGATCCATGATAGGATACTCTGATTATTTATTTGCTTAAAAGTAACCACAGGGGACAGTTGCTTTGAATTTGAGCAGCTGGCTGCGGGAGGGTCTACATAATCTCACAGCTTCACTAGTTGGTGAAAGGGAAATCTATTTTCTTAGCCTCAGCATTCATCCCCCCCCCCCCCAATAGTTTCATTCAGGGCCATTGTAACAATTTTTGAAATAATATATGTGAAAGACTTTGAACACTTCTAAGGCATTAAATCACTGCTAAACTGTAATTATGCTTTGTTATTGTACAGAGCTCTGGGATTGAGACTTTAGTGGAGGAGCTCTGCTGCAGGCTGAAAGATCTCCAGAGTGAACAAGGTGAGTCTGTGTTTTGGAATAAATGGTTTCAGGGATTAGATCTCTTTGAGATATATTAAGCCACTTCTTTACACACAGTTGTTCTGTTGATTCAGGTAAACTAGAATAAGGCTTAGTTCCCATAAACAGAGGGAAAGTAAACCTGTGCCTAGACAGTGCTGTTTCAGACTGTGGGTGAGAGTTCACATGATGGAAAGTTCTCCGCCACTAAGCCTAGCCTTCTCCCTGACATCTAGTGTTCTATGTGCAGGGATTTATTTTACACAGCAGAGCATTTCATGCATGTGAACTTGCAGCTACAATCTGAAATGGATTGTACCATATGTACACTATACATATGGCATATGGAGGGAGCAATCCTATGCACTCTGAACTCAGAGGTGACCCCCTATCCAGTGCAGGGCGGGCGGAGCACGGAGGGGATCTGCGCTCCAGCTGCCGTGCATTGCCATCTAGACAGCCAATTTCAGCTGTCTAGCCAGAGTGGACCGGGGTGGGGGGGAGGCCAGACAGTGCATAGGAAGCATTGTAAAGTGGTTTGCACCACCCCCAGGAATGCCGCCTTTTGCCCTGCTCTGTGCTGCTCTTCTGAGTGAGGAGCCTGGGGACGATCTGCGCTGCCTATGAGGCGGAGGGGGTGGGGAGGCGGTTTTCTGGGAACCAACCTTGGAGCACGGGCTCCAAGGTCAGATCCTGGAAACCAACCAATCCTATGGCCGTCTAGCTGTTCTCTAGTGGCCATAGGGTTGTGCCCTAAGTGAAGTATTGTATTTACAATTGTGGGATTGATATGAGAGAAAAGCTATGTCATCACAAGGTTCATCCCTTGGCTCCAGGAGATGTTACGTTGTATCTCACCGGTGTCATCTACTGGGTGATGGGTGATCTCATACTTTTTTAACTACCTGAACTCTGCATTTTGTTCAGTTCCCAAAACATAAATGCTTCAGTGTACCGACCTACCAAACAGACAAGATGCACATTTTTTTCTATATGTAACTATTGGCTCTTGCCTCTGGAAAGTCTGAGCAGATGATTTTGCTCACCCTTGAAATCTGTTAATTTCATAATTGCCACCCCCCACACACACACACACACGTCTCCAAACAGATAGAATACTACATTGCAAAAAGAATGTGGGTTACTTGACCAAAATAAATCCAGTATATTTTAATGGTTACATGAACCTACAAGTGTGCTTAATTACAGAATGACACTAGTAAAATGTGGAGTTATATTATTGTAAAAATAATTTTTAGTAGGATGTATGTTTCTCTTTGTAATAAAATATTTGAAATGAAAAGTCTGAGATCACGTTTTCCGTTTGACTATCTTATTTTTTTTAGCAGAGGAGAAGATCCACAAAAAGCTTGAGGGCTCTTTGCCTCCTGAAGTTGATTTATCTCTTGCAGCAAAGGATCAAGTGGAAATGTAGGTTTCCCTTTAAAAAAAATCTTATGTATGTGCAGATGTAAGTATAAGTGCTATTTTGAATAGGCACTTGAATATTGTGACTGGACTTGAAATAAGAATTTGAATTTTGAATTAAAATGTTTCCTTCTGCAAATGAATTATCGGGCCAGTTCACGTGATCAAACAGCCCACTGGGGCTTATTTGAGCCACAGTGGGCTGTGGTGTGTGTAGCCGGCCCTTTTGAATATTCATCGCCCAGTCACAGCTTGTCATGTCATGCAAACCAGGGAGTAGGGGTTGTGCGAGGATTAAACAACCCTCGCATAACCCAACAACAGACCATGGGTTATGTGCGGGTTGTTTAACCCTCGCACAATCCCACTGCCCAGGTTCATACGACATGATGAGCCATGGCCAGGCATTTAAGATTCAAATCCCGCCCAGCACGCACTGCAGCCCACTGCGGCTGAAAAGCCACAGTAGGTTGTTTCGATCATGCAAACTGGGTCACTTTGTTAAAATCTAATTTTATTTTGTACCTAAAAGAAAAAAAATCGTCATTGCACTAAGCATGGCAAGTTACAAGGACATTTAGTACTACATAACCCCATCCTTTTTCTTTTAGCAAAGGGCACACACTATTGATTTTCATCCAAAAGTAACATTTTCAAGTTATAGTTGTTGTTCAGTAAGGCTTCCCCAGGATGCAGTTTGCCATTAGTTCTACCAAACAAGGTACTGAGGCTGAGAAGACCAGGCAGGGACACATTATTCCTCAACTTAACTACATTGCTTCATACAGGAGATGTTTTTGTCATGCCCAAAACAATACATTCGGTTGCACCTTTTCAGTTTTTCATATGTTGTGCAGTATAGTGTTGGATGGAAACCTTCCACTCCAGTCTGACTTGAATGAATCAAGGCAAACCAAATTACCTAAGCTGATGTCTCTCAGGATTAATTACAAATGAACCTGGATTCTGTGCCCCTTTGTGTGACCTGGTTTGCACAATCACTGCAACCCACCATGGCTTATTAGTCACAGCAGGTTGGGGTGTCTGTGGGTGGCAGGTTGACAATCCAAGCCCCTGCTGCAGCATCTCGTTACATGCAAACCTGGTGAGCGTGGGCTGTTGGGGTGTTTGACAAGCCACCCAGAATCCATGGGCTGTTTTAGGGTTGCAGCTGGCTTGTCAGGTGTTTTAGGGTTTCAGGTGGCCCCAGCAACACCCTCACCAGGTTCACATGTAACGAGAAGGTACAGTGCGCCGCTGCCACACCCCGAATATTCATAATGGCTGCTGCTGCAATAAGAAGTCCTGCTTTAGTGAAATTCATCCATGGTGGCTTCTTGTTATGTGTGAACTGGGCCTGTGCCTGATGATAACATTGGGCATACAAGGGCTCTAGAAGTTTCCCTGTGCCCTTCATGATGTAGATGGGACTCTTCCTGCTGCCCCCCCCCTTTGTGCTACTTTTCAGAGGTGGCAGAAAGATCCCATCCATTCTTGCAGGGAGACTTTGGACACACCTGTACATGTACAGTGCATCCAAAATAACTGGGTATCATGAGTCATAGATCCTATGACGCCCAGTCCCCTCAAATACACCCCACTTGTATGGGACTGTTTGAGAGAATTCAGTGCCCCTTCAGTCCAAATGGAACCCTTTAGGGCTACTTTCATGCCTGGGTGTGGCCCTAAGGAAGTGTGTCTGAGCGTAGAAGCCTCAGAATATACTGTGTGCCCCCGGAGGCATCTAAAGATGTAGAGGAGGCATGGATTATCTGATCCATGTCACAGGAGCATGACAAGCTTGAAGGTCTCTAGACGCCAATTGTGCCCCTTAATGTCACCAGCCATATGCCAGAGCCTGGTGGTTCTTCTTGGACTTTTGGCCCCTGGCCACTCTCACCTGAGCTATGAAATGGGGAAAAACCCTCCCTCTGGCGCTCTGCCCCATAAAAGGTTGCACATAATCCACTTATTTTCAGAGTTTGGCGCTAATTCTAGTGCAGTATGAAAGCTCTGTCGTCCTCTAAAACAGAGGTAGGATGCACAAAATGAGGGAAATATAAATGCACTTGGCAAAACTGGTATGTTGCTTGCTCTTTGTTAAATGGGCTGTACGTACTGAATTGTTGTCCTTTCCCCCACAGGTATTATGAAGCATTTCCACCTCTTTCCAAGAAACCAGTTTGCCTGCAAGAAATTATGACTGTATGGAATAAATCCAAAATTTGTTCTTACTCCAGTTCCTCCTCATCTTCTACTGTCCCAGCAACTAGCACAGATACATCGTCTCCAAAGGACTGCATTAGTGAAAGTGAAGTATCCAAAGAGCGAAATAGTAACAAAGTACCTGCCACTGTACATGAGAGAGCCACACAGAAAAAGGATAAAGATGAAAAAGAGAACAAGTTTGGGAATAGCAGTTTTGAAGAGAAACCTGCTTTATACAAAAAGCAAGTCCGACATAAAACCGAGGGAAAGATACGTCCTCGATCCTGGTCTTCTGGCTCCAGTGAAGAAGGTTCAAATTCTAGTGATAATCAAGGTGAATTAAAAGCAGCTACAAAATGTGTTAAAGTAAGGCATAAAACAAGGGAGGTTCGGAGTAAAAAAGGACGGAATGGACAAAGCAGGCACCTGGCAAAAGCTGGTGAGAAAGCGGAAAGAAAAATTCACGGTGGCAGCAGCAGCAGCAATGGATCCATTAAACAACTGTGTAAAAGGGGTAAACGGCCATTAAAAGAAATCAGAAGGAAAGAAGCTGGCAACTATGAGAGAAAAGAGCTCTATTTTGATAACAGAAATGAAAAGGAATATAAGGAAGAGCCCTTATGGTATACTGAGCCAATTACAGAATACTTTGTTCCCCTGAGTAGAAAAAGTAAGCTTGAGACGACATACCGCAACAGGCAAGATGCAACATCCGAGGCTGTAGAAGAATTAGCTGAATCAGTGCAAGGTCTTTGCATTAGCAACAATAATATTAATAAAACATACCTCGCAGCAGGTACTTTCATCGATGGCCATTTTGTGGAAATGCCTGCAGTTCTAAATGAGGACATTGGCCTCACTAGGACCTCAATGTGTTCTCAACCAGAGGACGATACACACTCAGATGGTGTTCATCTGTCAGAACTAACACACTTCTATGAAGTGGATATTGACCAATCCATGTTGGATTCTGGTGCCTCAGGCAAGATGCAAGGAGAGAGTCGGATTTTGAATATGATTCGGCAGAAAAGTAAAGAGGGGACTGATTTTGAGGCAGAATGTTGCATAGTGTTTGATGGCATGGAGTTGCAAGGGGAAAGTGCAATATGGGCGGATTCAGCCACCTCTGGTGCTGAAGGGTGGTTCTTGCAAGACCTTAGTAATTTAGCTCAATTTTGGGAGTGCTGTTCATCTTCTAGCTCTGGCGATGCAGATGGGGAAAGCTTTGGAGGAGATTCTCCTATTAGACTTTCCCCTACCTTAGACAGCACAATGCTTAATTCACACATGCTTGCAGGCAATCAAGAGCTGTTTTCAGATACTAATGAAGGGTCTGGTTTAAATTCTTTTTCAGTGTTTGAAGTGCAATGCAGTAATTCTGTCTTACCATTTCCTTTTGAAAAACTCAGTTTGGGAAGTGAAAATACAGATTGTAGTAGCAATGTTGGTATGTTTGGGAAAACACAGTCTAGATTGTTAATATGGACCAAAAATAGTGCCTTTGATGAAAATGAACACTGTTCTAATCTGTCAACAAGAACTTGTAGTCCATGGTCATACTCTGAAGAAACACGTTCAGACAATGAGACTTTAAATATTCCATTTGAAGAATCCCCTCAATTTAACTCCGATGATGTTAATTATGTAGTTCCCAGAGTATCTTCAAGTTATGTAGATGAAGAAATTGGAGACTTTTTGCAGGAGGAAACCTGCCAGAAACAGACTAGAACTTTAGGAGAAATGCCTACCTTAATTTTTACAAAAAAATCTAAACTAGAATCTATTTGTGGTATTCAGCTAGAGCAAAAAGCTGAAGAAAAAGAATATGAACCTACACATGTGTGTAGTGACAGCAGTCCACATGAAGATGACTATGGCTCAGGGGGTATTAAAGACATCTGGACAAATATGACAGATGGAAATTCTGCAGCAATTATAGAAATAGATGGAATAGAAGAGGAGTTATATTCAGCTGATGTAAATCATTATTGTTGCTGCTTAAGTGATGCCAAGGTAGAAATTCTTCAGGATCCTAACAAAGCAGTGCAAAGATCGGAATATCATCTTTGGGAAGGCCAGAAAGAGAATTTGGAGAAAAGAGCTTTTGCCTCAAACCATTTATCCAAAGTGGATTGTGGAGATTATACTACACCCTCCAAACCATGGGATATTAACCAAGATAAAGAAAGTTCATTTATTCTTGGTGGTGTGTATGGGGAGCTCAAAACATTTAACAGTGATGGAGAGTGGGCAGTGGTGCCACCCAGTCACCCAAAAGGAAACTTACTACAGTGTGCAGCTTCTGATGTAGTTACAATAGCTGGTACAGATGTCTTCATGACACCAGGAAACAGCTTTGCCCCTGGTCACAGACAATTATGGAGACCCTTTGTATCATTTGAACAGAGTGAGCAGTTGAAGTGTGGTGATCACGGATTAAATAGGGGTTTTTCATTTATCTTCCATGAAGACTTGTTAGAAGCTTGTGGTAATTTTCAAGGTGAAGAGTCTGGTCTTGAATATTCATTCTCTTCCTTTGACTTGAATAATCCATTTTCACAAGTTCTTCATGTAGAATGTACATTTGAACCAGAAGGAATTGCATCCTTCAGCCCTTGCTTTAAACCCAAATCTATCCTTTGCTCTGATTCTGATAGGGAAGTTTTTCGTCCTAGAATATGTGGTGCTGGGAGGACACAGTACAGAGCAATACGGATTTCTCCTAGGACTCACTTTCGCCCCATTTCTGCATCTGAACTTTCTCCATGTGGTGGAAGTGAGTCTGACTTTGAATCGGAGAAAGATGAGGGGAATATTACTGCCCCTTCTCAAGCGGAAGTATTTGATGATCCACAAGCAGATCTCAAACCACTGGAAGAGGATGCAGAAAAAGAAGGGCATTATTACGGCAAATCAGAACTTGAGTCTGGGAAGTTCCTTCCTAGATTAAAAAAGTGTGGGATGGAAAAGAGTGCACAGACATCTCTGGATTCCCAGGAAGAATCATCTGGAATATTGCTGGTAGAAAATGAAAACTCTTGCTTAGAGTGTGGTATAAAAGACCTACAAGACTTGATGGCTGTGGAAAATTCTAAATCTAGTTGCAATGTTGTGGAACCACAAGAAGAGGAAGACAAGTTTTGCAGTTGTAAAGATAATGCATATGAAAATCTTGTTTCTTCAGCACAACTGAAAGAGGTATGCTCTTGAGAGATGTATAATGTACTACACTTATTTGTGGTTGAAAGATACAACATGGTTCAGTAAGGTGAAATGTAATTTAATGAATCCATGATGTCATCATGGAAGACATATTTGAAGAATTCAACTTAAACCCAGGTTTTTTTTAAAAAAAAAAAACTGGATTGTTGTGAAACAAGTGGGAGCAAGCAAGCATGCTGGTTCCCAGTGCTCACTCCCACTGCAAATGGGAGGAACAAAATGATCTAGGGAAACTCCCATCAACTCTGGGTTGTCTCCTCCCCCAACAACCCAGAAATCACAGTTTGTACATCACACTTAACAACCCAAGGACAAAGTATCCCTGGGTTGTTTATCCCTAGCAGACTAGCATGCTCGCTTGCTCCCACTTTGTTTACAACAACCCAGGGTTTAAAAAAAAAATACTGGGTTGTTGTCATGTCCAAATCAGGCCAATGTAGTAAAAGGATAAAGGTTGTAATTGTCGTAGTTCACATGTATGTAAACTTAGGGGTACTTAGTGAAGTGCTCCTGGGAGGTAGGGGATAATGGGTTGTATCCAGTGTTAGTCTAACATAAGTCCCATTTATTTCAGTGGGTCTCCTCTAAGTAGGACTAACATTGAATACAAACCAGTGTGTCTTGCAGCCTGCTATCCAGCCCTGTTAAAGCTTCCTTTCCTGTGGCAGTGGCATTGTTGCTCTGTATTAGCCAATTGGAAAATCCTGTGAAGATACATGGAACTGTAGTCTAAAATTCCTCAGTTCTTTTCCTAGGTTTATGGAGAAACTTCGAAGAGCATATAGTGTGGATTCTTCTAAGTTTTCACTGCTGTATCTTTTCCCTCTTAAAAAAAGCAAACAGCTAAGCATGGAATGAGTATACTTTCATACTTAAGTTTTACTAGAATATTCTGAGTTAAGTAATTCAAAATGAAACACTTAAATTTAATATAGAATTATTTGAATCGTTATAAATGTACTGTGGAAGAGTAGAAAACGTTAACCAGTGCATGTTTACATCTTCTAACACGGAGCCCTAAAATGTAAAGCAAGATCCTGGCCCAATTTGGATGGCAGCATTAAAAGGGTATGAAAGGTAAAAGATAGTAGCATGCAGAACATGCCTCTAGTTGTGCCATATCTAGTAACTGAAAGACTGGTTTAAATTCCTGACTCAAAATAGATTTTAAAGTGTAAAGCATTAAGTATTAGCCATGTGTTTTTAAATGGTCCCCTTTATCAATGTTAGTTGAGAATCTTCAGACAAAGCCTGCAGTCCAGAGAGCAGCAAGAAACTACACACATGGTTCCCCCCCCACCCCTCCCCAAACGGCTTACTGTGACCTGGGATCCAGTTCCAGCATCTGTGTTCATCTTGAGGCTGAGCACAAGTACCTCCTCCTGTTTTTTTCTGTATCTTGCAAGGCAGGCTTCTTGGAGCTCCCAGCACTCTGCTTCCTCTGGTCAACTTCTTGACCTTCGCCAAGGCTGCCAAGGTTGGGGAGCAGAATAAAGAAGAGAAAGACGGCACCGTCCTAAACATGGGTTACTCTTGCCTCCTGTGCTTGGAGGCAGGCAGAAGTGGCAGCGGATGCTGCAAGGACTTGCTGGCTTGGAAGAGAGGCAAGGCAGGGCACACTCCATGCCAGGGAAAAGGGCTGCAGTTGTGCAGGACAGTGGGTAGAATATTAAACTTGGAGCTGGAAGATCTCAGTTTAAATCCACATCTGAGCCAGAAAGCTCACTGGGTGACCTGGGGCCAGTCCCCATCTCTCAGCCCAACGTACGTCACAGGGTGGCTGTGTGAATAAAATAGAATGGGGAAGAGAGAATGTCTGCCACCTTGAACTCCTTGGAGGAAAAATCATAATTCTTCTTAAAAAGCAGCCATAGTCTGGGCTTGTTACCGGGCTGTGGAAGAAATGACTGTGGAGCTTGGGCCCTAGAGGTCTTGTTGCATTTCATTTAAGCAGTTGGTTACCTCTTTAATGACCTTTAGTCACCCTGTCTTAGTTAAGTCTGCCATGGTTTTTGGATGCCTCCCCCAAGTCAGGTGTACATTTGACTCCTGTCTTGCTCACCTTATAAACTTGTATGGTTGAAATTGGTGCCAGTGAGTGTGGTTTTGACTCCAAATAGAATAAAGTTATCATGGACTGGGACTGTCTTGTAACTTGTAGAATTCAGATAATCCCTACCCTGTCTCCAACTACATTGGCTGAAAAGACACCAAACCCACGCCTCTTTCCTTGCCGTTATGGTCATCTCTCTTTTCCCTTCAAAATGTCTGGAACAAAGGCTTTTCTTCTCCCAATCTGATGTCACTTGACCCTCATTTCTCATGGACCCCAGAGTACATCAGAAAGCATGTATGTATGTATTTATTTAAAGCAGGGATAGGCAACTTGTGACCCTCCAGATGCTTTGGCCCCAAACTCCCATGATCCCTCACCATTGGCTATGCTGATAAAAGGCTGAATGGAATTGCAGGCCAAAAATCTGGAGGGCCACAAGTTGCCCACCCCTGATTTAAAACATTGTTAGCCCGCTCTTAGCCCCAGAGGTTCCCAGAACTGCTTTTCAGTATCAGCAGTAAGTCCCTACCCTCTGGCTTATAATCTAAAAGACAAGACACACAAGGAAAAAGGATGCGGAGGGAAGAGGAGAAAGAGCAAGTTCAAGCACCATTTCTTAGAATTACAGTTCTTGTGACTAGCTGGGGTGGAAACAGTTTAGGTAGCCTGAGGAAATGACTGCCACTAGATGATGGTTGAGGGAGGGCCAAAGGCACCTGGGCTCTCAGCGGAGGCAGTGAATGGCAAAGCCCTGTTTCTGTTCCCTCCCTCTGTTGTGCAGCCTGATGGAATGGCTCCCACAGCCATTTTTCTCTCACTGTATTTCCTCTAGTTTAAAGAAGTTCAGTTTAACAATCATTTATGTAGACTGTTTAACTTGGCCTCTCATGCAAAACAGACAGTGTTCAAACTGGGCATCTGTCCAACGTTATATTCGCCCCTCTAATTTCTCAACTCCTTCAGGAAAGCTGTATAATTTTGTCTTAAATATTGCTCTGAAAATGAACCTGCAAAGGAAAAGAAAAGCAGCTCATAGATTAATGTAAGAGGGGAAAGCATGGGGCGTCTGTAAGGAGGGCATGTCTTTCAGCTGGTAGGGAGTGATGTGTTTTTGACAAATTAAACATTGGCTATGCATTAGGCTTTTGTGCAATTACAGTCCAGTCAAAGTAGGCATTAACATTTTGTTTCCAGAGAGAGGAAGAGGAGAAAGAGAGATTGAATTTAATATGAAAATATGCAACCACGTGCAAGAACAAGAGACATGCAGTTATAAGACTTTGTTTTTTTCAGGGGAAAACATAGCTAGAATTGCATTCATACACAGTACTGTTGCAAAACTGTGTGGCTGCCATCCTGTGCACCCTACCTAGGAGTAAGCCTCAATTGAACGGATCTCTGAGTAAAAATGCATATGATTGTGCTGCACAAGTTTAACAGGACCAACTGATGTATACAGCCACTCCATGAAAAAGCTTAGTAACCTTTTTACAGCATCACAACCTACTTTAGCTACAGATTACTATATAACTAGAAGTGTAGTGTAGTATGTTGTTGTGTTGTATTTCTTTTAAACTAAATACAGTTATTCTTAAAACAGTTTCCTGAATTGAATAATGATCGTCAGAAGATAAGCTACAATCAAGCAAAGCAGTGCTGGTGGGAGAAAGCTCTTTACACACCACTCTTTCCTGCATCACAGTATGAAGGTAGCAGCATCTTTAACTTCTTTATAAAGGATTGAACACATTACAGTTGAAATAACGATGAATGTACATGACTATGTGCCAAGCTGTACCCACTTAGTAAGCCAGTCATCTTCCAGAAGACTTCCCATGCATCTGTGTCCTATGCTTTCTGATCCTTCACTAGTGTAATAAAACTCAACACTTGACAGGATGATACAGTTGATCAGCTTTCAAAGTTGTTACATGCATACCATGGTAAACTATTACATGACTAATGATCATCCATATTTAATCTTGGCTACCGTCTAACGAGTAATCTGTGTCATCACCACTCCCTCTAATAGCAAACTGAGGTGGTGAGTGCTGATAAGAAAAGGAGCCAAAATGGGGCTACTGAGAAACCAGAGGGAGGTATCAGCATGTTTGGGGGAGCTCTGAGGGTTGTAGACAAGGTCTCTGCTTTGGTGACCAAGCATTAGTTCCTGCTAGCCAGCTGTGAAGTCCAGTCCCACCAAGATAGCGCAACAATATTACATGTATTTATCAACACAAATATTATCTGCACTTTATCAACACTAAAACAAAGGGCTCCCAGAGCAGCCTACAAATATTAATAAGACATTATTAATAAGCCTCAGGCTTACAGTAGAAAACATGACACAAAAGGAAAAGGGGATTGGGAGGGAGGGAGGGGGGAAAAGTAAACCCAGGCACAAGACCTTAGTTACAAAGTTCTTATATCCATATTAGCATAATAGCTTTATTGGGCCAACTCAAAGGTCACCAAAATTGTGCAGGCTTTCGTGTTCTCCAGATCTCTTCATTGGCTAAGATGTTACAAAATACAGGCTGGGGGTAAGGGAAATACGAGAGGGAGAGGGGCTGGCTTGGTGTTGACATCATGATGAAATTAGGGCGCAATCCTGTGTGCGTTCAGACAGAAAAAAGACAGACACCTCCCAGCATTCCTCAGCCAGCATGTCTAAACATGCATAGGGTTGTGCCCGTATATAACTTGGACTTAGAGATTGATGAACACATGACATTTCTATGTTACTTTTAGTCCATGATTTATTCCACAGTTTTTGGCAGTTATTTTCTCTTTCAGATTTTATCATTCTTTTTCACACACACACACACACACACACACACACACACACACACGTATTTATATGTACACTTTTATATAAGCTCAACTATTTAAACAGTTTTCTGGTATAAACATCCAAACTTTGGGAGATGTCTATTTTAGCTAGTAAGATGCCTAGTTTAGTTTTCTCTAAGATGGGTTACTACAACAATGAAGGAAGAATTACCAGTTTTTTAAAATGCTCCTGTAGCATCTTAAAGACCAAACTTTTTTGTAGCGTGACTGCAGTCCTGTGTATACTTACATTGGAGGAACCTCCATTGAACTGACTGGTGCCTGCTTTTGAATGCATTCGTTCAATTTGTAAAACACATCGATCCTTTAACAAAGGGTCTTCAGCCAGCTGAAATGCAACCGTTAGTATTTAATGAGAAATACAAATCATCTTACAAAGAAGTGTTACCAATTAAACTGGTAGCTTATAGCAGGAAGCCCATTAAAGAAAAGGAAAAAACGTTTCATTTATTTTATTCAAAGCATTTTTACCCTGCTTTTCAACCAAGTAAACAAAATTTCCCAGAGCAGTCTATGAATATTAATAAGACATTCCCTGCCATCAGGCTTATAATATAAGACATGAAACAAAAGAAGAAGGGATTGGGAGGGAGGAGGAAAAAAGGAAGCCTAGGCACTAGTTCTTAGTGACAAAGTTCTTATATCCGTATTGGTGTCATACGTTTTATTAGGCCAGCCTAACAATCACAAAAAATATGCAAGCTTTCAAATTCTCCAGATCCAGAAGGCAAGATGTTTTTTTAAAAGCAGGTGATGGGGGTGGGGGGAATAGGAGAGGGAAAAATGCTGACTGGATGTTGGAAGTCATGATGCTGCATCATGGTCAGAGTCCTAAGATGAAATGAGGGAGGCGGGTTTGCAGACAATCAAACTGGGCTCCATCCAGTGTTATGATTTCAGGTTCTTCTAGGTGTTCTGTCTGGCAGGGAGGACAGAAGCACTCTCCCTGCACCTGCTCCCTTTCCAACAGATACATGTGTGAGGCCAGGTTGTTCTCTCACTGTGACGTTCTTCCCAGGGTGCATGGGGTGCTGCCTCCCAGTTGCCCTCGGCTCTCTGAATGATGGATGATTGATTTCACTTTCTTCCTTTCCTCACTCCCTCTTTTATTTCTGTTTCTTTATTTTGTATTGGTATTTAGTCCTTCACAGTTACGAGAAGGGCCTTCAATTCTCTTGTGACTGCAGACCAAAGGAGAATCAAGCTCCCCCCCCCCCCGCATCTTGTTGTTACGCTGGAATCCTTGTTTTCTCTAATTAATTAGCAGAGGTAAAATAAGCATTATCCTGCACAGAGTGACAGGCTTGGCAGGCTTTCTCTGTCTCCACACCTCTTGAGTTTGAGTTAATCTGTCACAAAGAACTTGAAAGCCTTGTTATTGTTCCATTCACTCGCCAGAGAAGGGTGAATCCATCACCATAATTACTTTGGTGAGGGAGTAGCTGGCTGGAATCCTGAGCAGAAGCACTTCCTTTAGGAAGAAGGATGTGCCGTGCTGCGACATCTAGTGCAGGCCTCACTTGTTCCCTCTAATAGTGGACTCTGCCAAAACAGCTCCACTAATAAAAGGGAGGTTTTGGCCATGCTGGATGAATCCCTAGTTATGCAGAGAAGTACACAGCTTCCCCCCCCCCAAAAGGAGACAAAAAAACCCAAAAGAGCCCAGTGAGAACTGAGCATGTTCAGTGCCCCCCAGACTCCACAGGATCTTCTGTATCCATCAGAAAAGAAAAATGGTGGGTGTGGCAGGAGGAGTGAATTAGCCTGCTTTGAGTCCCTGTTAATGTATAGTATTCTGGAGGAGGGCCTAGTTGGTTGCCTGGCTGGCTAGAACCTTGAACAGGAGCAGTCCTGATAGGGGGTGAGGATACGCAGCAACGTGTGATTGCAGGCTCCACATAAATTCTGTTCCTGCAAAGCTCTGTAGCTATACTCCTTTGATGAATTTGGACTTCTATAGTTTTTTCTCTGAGCAAGCGTTAGGGTGGATTTGGGAACAACAATAGGAGAGGGGTGCAGTGGACTATGTTATGTGGAGAGGGAGACAGTATTAAGTGCATGTGCAGTTTCATAGCTGCCTCCGTGTTAGAACGTAGCAGTGACAGGCTCTGCTGTTTCAAGACACCTGTGCCGTTGCTAGCTCTGCCATTGGGCCTGGGTGGCTGTGCTGCTAGAAAAGGCCTCAAGTGTTACAGTATTTAGCAGTATGAGCTGCTTGAATGCTTCAGACCAGAGTGGATGTGACTGAGAACTCCATGTTCCTAGCAGTTCTTTTAAACTGAGGGGCAACCTGCATGTTGCATGTTTTCTTTTTTCTTTACTGTATTTATATAACTGCCCTGTAAGTTTTCTGGGTGGCTCACAAACACAACAGTAAAATACAGTATAAAACAATAAAAACTATTTAAAAACATAATTAAAACACATTTTCCAGAGCGGTAGCCATGTTAGTCTGTTGCAGCAAAAACAACAGGGTCTTGTGGCACCTTAAGGACTAACAAACTTATTCTGGCACAAGCATTTGTAGACACTGGCTGCTTCTTCAAATGCATGATGAATTAATACCTGGGAATTCAGATTTTAGACCCAGTAACGTAAGTTACTTAAAACACCTAGAATAATAAAACAGGTTTCATTTGATGCTAAAAAAAGAACATAAAGATGGTTGCAGCTGGCATATTAGCTAAAACCAAGGGTGTTGTTATAGGAGGGCCCACTTGGGCACAGGCATGGGATCTTGCTTGGGCTGTGCCCCGGATCTTTTGAACTGTCCTAATTGCCATTTTTTTACATTTTCCATTGACTTGCGTTGAAAACCGAAACAGCCATAACTTTTTTAGTTTGTACAATAAATACATGGAAATTGGAGACTTGGTAGCCCCCACAGGGCTGATTGAACCTGCCCAATTTCAGGCAGTGAGGTCCAGTGGCTTTTGTGCTAGTCACAGGTAAAATTTGCTATTTTCAAGAAAATCTGTCAAAGTAAAGAGCCATATTTTTTATGCTTCCACATACATGCATGGAATTTGGGGACCTGGCAGCCCCTATGGAGCTGACTGAACCTGCCAAATTTCAGACAGTTAGGTCCAGTGGCTTTTGGGCTAGCCATGCATAAAGTTTCCTTTTCTCAAAGACTAAAACAAAAAGTAAAAACTGTCAAGCCACACAGGGGATTAGAGATCCTAATCAGAAGGTGTTTAAGGCGACCATTAGGAGGTCACTATCCCTAATCTCTGGTGTAGGGTTGATTTGAGATGGAAAAAACCTCTCTCCCCCTATTTTTCTGCTCTTACATGCCCACTGTTGGGAGCTTGCTTGCAATGAAACTTTGAAGAGGGAGAAGGAAGGGAAGAAAGAGCTCCATGTAAAATACTGGTATTTCAAACAGTATTTGGTTTTACTGCCCCAAACTGGAACCTTTGGCTTCTTCAGAAGTTTAGTAGCTTCAGAACAGTAAAGGATCCAATCAGCCTCCACAAACTTCTTTCTCCCCTCCTCTTTAATTTATCCTAACTAGTTGTAGGATTCAAATTATTCCAAAAGGACAGTTAGGACTATGTGGTGTCACGATTGAGGAACTGCTGGGGCTTTTAAATAGGTTCTACAGTTTTAAAAAAGCTAGAAAAAGCCCTCAGCCACCTCACCTCATAGTTCATTTAAGTACGTGCAATTCTTACAAACCCTCCACAGCCTCCTAAATTCCTCTGAAGTGCTACCTTTCTGAAAGGAGCCACTTGGCTTAGGGAATTCTCTCTACCCCTCACCCCTGCGCACATTTCCAATCACCATTCTTCTTTCCTCCCCTATCCTGTTCTTTCTTTCTCTTCTTTATTCCACCCAAAGCATAAGAATTCTCTTTGGTAGGCAAGAGAAGTTCTGAACTGTATTTGACTTTATACAAACAGACAAGAGGGTTTGTTTTTCTCCTTCTGCTCACTCAAGCCTTTGAGAAAAGTGGGTTCACATGGTTGCAGAGAAACAAATATGGGACTGCTTTGTCTGTCAGTTGCCATTTTCCAGCAATAGGAAGGGCTGTAGCTCAGTGGTAGAGCACAGGTTTGGCATGCAGAAGGTCCCAGGTTCAATCCCCAGCATCTCCTGGTAGGGCTAGGAAGGAATCTTGCCTGAAACCCTGGAGAGCCACTGCTGGATGGACCCAGGTTCTGACTCAGCATAAGGCAGCTTCCTATGTTCCTATGAACAGAAAGCTTTAATAAAAATAGTTTTTGGTTGTTTTTTAAGTGGAGGGGAGATAAATACTACTAATGTATACAATTTTATGTATACCTACTCAGAAGCCCCATTATGTTTAATGAGGCTCACCCTCAGGAAAGTATGCATAGGATTCCAGCACAAGTTACTTTTGCAGGGAGGTTTGCACCTTGATGTCCTGCATGTTTACTCAGAAATAAGTCCTGAGTTGTGAGCATGGTACTGCAGGCTTAATACAGTGCCTACCCAATTCCATCTAATGAATTGACTATCCTTTCAGCTCAGTCCTATGCATATTTTGTCATTTGTGGGTTTTGTTTTTTGCATGAACTCTAGCTTCAGTGGTGAGGGAATGGCACTTAGTACTTGCTCAGAGTATCTCCATAACTTAGCCCGAGTTCTGCAAACAGACTCATTGGCTGAATCCTGGTGAAGTCTTGGCACACATAAAGTTATGGGGAGGAAGATACAATGAGAGCTTGTGCATAACAAGGAGGTAGAGCAGAGTTGCACCAAACAAGACATCTGTTTTTATGAAGAGTTGCTGGAGGATGGTAGGATGAGGGATGGTTGCATGGAGGGGAATAGAATTAGTAGAAGAATGTAAGTGCTCAGTGGTGAAAGAATAGCATTTTACATATGCTCAGAGGCACTCTATATTTAAGAACATAAGAAGAGCTGTGCTGCGTCAGACCAAGGCCCATCTAGTCCAGCATTCTGTTCACACAGTGGCCAACCAGATGCCTATTGGAAACCCACAAGCAGGACATGAGTGCAATAGCACCTTCCCACCCATGTTCCCCTGCTGCTAACATTGGTGAAATGTAAATAAATTCTAGTCATTCTAAATTTGCATGTATGTATAGCCTTCAGAAACTCTGCAGGTTTCTTGCCTGGGGGACACCTCTAATGATCTGTGCATTTTCATACAAATTTACCCAAAAACTATCGGGGAAGGTTGGAAGGGAAGGGAAAGTATATCACTCCCTCCCCCAAATTGGAGAACTCCCCTGCCACATGAACTGCTGGACCTATCCTTCTGAAACTCTGCTGGTTTCTTACTTAGGGACACCTCTAGGTTTTCAGAACAATGGTCCACAAGGAAAATAGGGAGATAAGTATATCCTCTTTTGGAGACCAAAATGTCATGGCCACCTTTGCCCAAAAACCCTTGTGGCTATCATTTTGAAATTTGGCAGACATGATCTCTGATGGAGCAATGAATCCTGAAATTTTTTTCCAATTCTTCCCAGGTATAAAAGTGTTGCTGGCAGCTCCCTTTAAAAGAAAATCAAAATATAAACCCTGCACCGATTTTTTCTGACATTGGGCAGGTATAATCCCCTTCTAGGGGGCTACTATGCCTGAAATTATCATCCAGTTCTGACCAGGAGAAAAATGTTAGTTTTTTTCTAATTTCCCAGGGTAGTCAGCAGGAAGCATAAAGACTCATTTTTCCAAACCTTGACTCAGGTTTGGTGCTGAGCTGAAGTGGACCGACCACAAGTTGGCCAGAGCAGAAGTGGGATGTTTTCCAAAACGCTGAATCGGGGTCTGAATTGAAATGGGGTGGGGTGTGAGTGCATACTACTTACGTATGTTAGTAATCTATACACACATGCGAGCACACCACATGCACACACCACACACACATGTAGAGGTGCGGTTAGACTCAGATATATATTATATGCAAATTTGTGTTATGAGCCTGTGCCCTGGATCTTTTAAGAACTTAGCAATGCCTCTAGCCAGAACAGATAGAAGGCACTTTCACTTATTTTTTCTCTGAAAAAATGAGGGAAGGGTTTCCCTTACTAGCCATCATTTACGTGGGTGGATGAAGCACCAACCAACAATACTGGATTGAGTCTGTTTGTCCTCATGCAGTCCATTACCATTCAAGCACTGGTTTAGGACAGCCACAGACTCACCCATGTCTGATGGAAAAGAGAATGCTTAGTGTCATCCTCATGCTGGTGACATCTCAAATCAAATTTCCAGATGACCTCTCTCACCCCCCCCCCAGCACTTTCATGTTGATGTTAAAGAACAAAACCCTGCAGAACCCCAAAAGGATGAGCTACCAAGGGTTTAAGCAGTAATCCCCCATCACTACATCCTGCAACCGGCCATCCAAGCAGGAGTAACAGAGCCTTCCACACCCAACTCAGGCAGCCTATCCAGAATATTGAAAGCTGCTGAGAAGTTAAAGAGAATCAACAGGGTTGCAGTCCCCCTGCCCCTCTCCCTCTCCAAAGGTCATCCCACAGGGTGATTAGTGCAGTTTCTGTTCCAAAACCAGGCCTGAAACCTGACTGAAATAGATCTAGATTATGAACTTCCATTGAGTGTCTGGCATAGGCTGGCCACTTCTCTCTTGCCTTCCTCACCTGTTATCAAGGCCCTATGGTCTCTTGTTGCTGCAAAGCAGACTTGGAGCACTCTGAAGAGTGCTTAAGAGTGCTTCTTCCTCCTGCCAGCCTGTTGTCCCCTGAAACTCCCATGGACCAAGGTACTTGTATCCGTTTAGGGATCCAGCACCATATTTGTAAGCTAAACATGGGTCCAGAAAACTGGCAGAGATTAAAGCAACTGGGACGGGAGGTGGAGGAGGAGTTAAGGTGAAAACAGGTTGTGAAGGAAAGGGTTAAACACCCCCTTCCCCTTCAGTTCTCCAAGTGTTGGGCACTTTGCAATGAAGAATGGACAGTTGGGCTATAATGCAAATGGCTGCATAGTAATAATGTACTTTTCCCCTAATCTGCACCCTATTCAGGAAATGTTGCAAAACTAAATATAGCTGGTTTTGTTAGACTTCCTTGTAGTACATAGTATCCCATTTTTTGTTTTTTAATCCTAAATTCATTGTGTATACGCCTTTTCTCTCCAAAGATGTGTGTCTTGAGAGATTAACCTTCTGTTTGGGGGTGGAGCTGTAGAAACAAAGAAAAGAGGAGATGTGAAAAGCGCACTTGAAACAGTTTCTTAAGGTCCGATGTATTTCAAGTCAGAGGATTAAACAAGAGCAACTGAGCCAATTTTATCAAGTGGTAATCTGTTGTATAGCAAGGTTTTATTAGAATGTTAATTCTTCTTTTTTTAAAGTATTACATTGTGTAAACTACCTTGGGACCATAAGATAAAGGGCGGTGTATAAATATTTTAAATAAAAAAGATGACCTTAAATGTCCCTTGATGGAATTGACTCCAGTTTTTAAACATTTGGGATCTGGCCTTTGTTCCTGTGCTAGTGCCTTTCTTTCTTTGTGGGCAGGGCTGTGACAAAGAATGTACCATTTGGAAAGGTAAGGGGCAGTGAAGACAATTGGGGAAGGAGGACATTATACAAAGAATGTGAGATAATACTCAGTGGAACATGCCAACATTCTCTCACTTCCCTTTCACAATATCTCCTTGTCTCCCCCCGCCCTTTTCTTTACTGCCTCTTACCTATCTGATGATACTCATTTCAGAGAAAATCAGTGCTGAGAAACTTAATGTTTGGAATTAATGCATAAGTTTAAGACTGTGTAAATAGAAATAAGAAAATGCAAAATCAAGCCCTTTTTGCTAATGTCCAAAATGATCATAGAATAGTAGGGTTGGAAGGGGTCTACAAGATCATCGAGTCAACCCCCCTGCTCAGTGCAGGAATCCAAGTCAGAGCATCCTTGACAGATGGCTGTCCAGCCTCATCTTGAATGCCTCCAATGTGGGAGAGCCCACTACTTGCCTAGGTGATTAGTTCTGTTGTTGTATTGCTCTAACAGTCAGGATGTTTTTTCCTGATGTTCAGCCAGAATCTGACTTCCTGTCACTTGAGCCCATTATTCTGTGTCCTGCACTCTGGGATGATTGAGAAGAGATCCTGGCCTTCCTCTCTGTGACAACCTTTCAAGTACTTGAAGAGCACTATCCTAGCTCCCCTCAAGTCTTCTCAAGGCTAAACATGCCCAGTTCTTTTAGTCTCTCTTCATAGGGCTTTGTGTCCAGCCCCTGATCATCCTTGTTGCCCTCCTCTGAACCCTCTCCAGTTTGTCTGCATCCTTCTTAAAGTGTGGTGCCCAGAACTGGACACAGTACTCCTGATGAGACCTAACCAGTGCTAACTAACTAACTAACCAGTGCTAACTAACCCTAACTAGTACTTCCCGGGATTTGGAAGCTATGCTTCTATTAATGCAGCCCAAAAGAGCATTTGCCTTTTTTGCAGCCACATCACATTGCTAGCTCATATTCAGCTTGTGATCTGCAACAATTCCAAGACCCTTCTCGCTTGTAGTGTTGTTGAGCAAAGTATCACCCATCTGGTATCTGTGCATTTGTTTTCTTTTTCCTAGGTGCAGAACTTGGCATTTATCCCTATTAAATGTCATTCTGTTGTTTTCTGCCCAGAGCTCCAGCCTATCAAGATCACCTTGAATTTTGTTTCTGTCTTCCAGAGTATTAGCTATCCCACCCAATGTTGTGTCATCTGCAAATTTGATCAGCATTCCCTGCACCTCTTCCTCCAAGTCATTAATACAAATGTTGAAGAGCACTGGGCCCAGGACTGGGCCCTGCGGTACCCCGCTCGTTACCTCTCCCCAGTTTGAGAAGATCCCACTGATAAGCACTCTTTGAGTCTGATTCTGTAGCCAACTGTGGATCCACCGGATTGTTGTTTCATCAAGCCCACTTTGGGCTAGTTTGCTCATCAGGATATCATGGGGCACTTTGTCGAAAGCTTTGCTGAAGTCGAGGTATATTATGTCCACAGCATTCCCACATAGATGAGTCTGACACGATTTCTTTGTAGCTCCGCTTGGCGGTATCATTTGTTCCCACATGGATGAGAAGAAAGGGGTACCTGTCAGTGGGCTTTATGAGCGCAGGCAACCTTTCAGTCACGTCTCTAATCTGTCCACCCGGCAGACAGCATACCTCGTGAGTCCATGGGTCTTCGCGACATACTTGGGTTTTGATCCCACACTACTCCTCTTCCTGTTGTTGTAGGCCTTGGTTTCATCGCGTCTGCTTGGCTGACCTTCAGCCTCTTGCTTGCTCTCATGCAGGTTGCCCTGTAATTCTTCCTCTGCAGGCTGTCCTCCAGTCCACTGCCTCCACTGGTGCCGAGTGTCTTCTAGTTCTTCTGCTCCTGACTGTCACCCTTTTCCAAGGAGTATCCCCTACTTCATTTTTTCTCACCTCAGCATTTTCCTCTTCTGCCTCATCTTGCTGTTGCTCTTCAAGCTTCTGGTCTTCCCTTTGCTGCTGTAGTTCCCCCATTCTGTCCAAGAACTCTTCGTGTTCTCTTATTTCCTGGAGGGTCGACAGTCGCTGCTCCAGTCCACTTACTTTTTCTTCCAGCAGCGTGATCAACTTGCATTTATTGCAGGTGTAGGCCATGTTGTTCTCAGGCAAGAAAACAAACATGGCACACACCTTGCAGGTCACCACCACTGGAGAGTCTTATCCTTCCATAGCCTCTAGTCCCTTTTTGTGTCTAGCTTTGTGGTTGTTCTAGCGTAGCCTGTGCCTTGCCCTCTACTCACTGCAGGTTAAAAACAGAGTCCCACTGGTATAGAAGTGTGTGTAAAAGACAATTTTTTTAAAAAATGAAAAAAATGTTGATTGATTGATATATATATATATATATATATATATATATATATATATATGAATGAATGATGGCCTTAATTTGTGCTTAATTAAGGTTTGTACCTTAGTTTGTACCGTGTACATCTACAAACCTAATAGTGCAATTGGATCCTTGGTTTCTTCCTGGTGGGTGGGATATGATCACTACAGAATCCCCCTGCACCAGTACGTAGAAGGAGATGCTGGTATAACAATACTATCGCACCATTGTTAGATACCACCATGACATCATCAGTGCAAGGGGGAAAAGTGGGTAGAGTTGAAAATGTCAGAGGGGAGGAGTGGGCTTTGCTCACCCAGGATTTGCTCCTGCCCCCTGTACCTGTGCAATGTTATACCTACGAAATGGTTGGTGTAAGAGTTCAAATATTTGCCATTTGGAGCCAATGGAGGGTTCTAGATGACTGTATCACTCTGTCGATGTGCCCATAAAACGATGAGAACTTGGCAAAAAGGTACTTTGTACTAACAGTCAAGGCTAACATCAAATAGAGTAAGGGCCAACAGATAACTCTTGCGTTCTCAGACTCCTTTCAGGTACTCTGCTTCTGGACTCCAGACACACACATGCACCAGGAACCTCAACTCCACTGCTGCAACTGGGAATTAAAAGACAAGGCAACCCAGATAGGTAATTAAGGGGGGTGTTATTCACCTGGGAGGGGGTCCATATCTCATAAGCGCTCCAGGATGTGCAGAGCACTCACACCCATGACCAGAGGGTCTTCCCTATCACTCTAGGAATAGTTCAGTAATGGTGTACTGGCTGAATTCTCCCTTACTTAGTAGATTATAGTAGTGTCTCCCACAAACAACATGGCAGGCAAGTATACTTTTTGCAGAAAGGGGGCTCTATTGGACCCAAATCCCAGTGACACCCACTTTTTATGAAAACCAAGCAATCTAATGCTAGCCAAACGCCAATAATATATTTTTCCTTGCAGGGTCAGAGCCAGGACACACTGCAGAAGACCAATCATTGAAGAAAGAGTTCCAGTGCAACTCCCTACATTTGAAGAGTGAGTATTGTGTCTGGAGCAACTTTATCTCCCCAAATATAGACAGCAGGAGGACTACTAGGTGAGTGCCTACTTGCTGAGAGAGTGGGGAGACTAGCTGAGGTGCATGGAATGGAAAAGCTATGTGATTGCACCCTTTCTCAGTTATCAGTACTCATTGACTAGGTTCCATGTAATGGCTGCATCTGCAACAGATCTTGGGCAACACCTTCCCCATGTTTCTCTTGTCTCCCTTCAGGTAACCAGGCAGTCATCCAGCATACTCAGAAGCAAGGATGTTCCCCACATACCGTGTCCTGCAGGCCACAAGAGAGGTCTACACCTTCAGCCGCCGCCAGTGAGAAGCCAGCTATTCTTATATGGGGTTGCCAACATTTGTTCCTACATGGTTTATGGGTCTTTGAAAGCTGCATGTCAGTCAAGGGGGCAACTGTACTCAGCATTGGGACATCATGCTGGGGAAAGCTGCTCTCTGTCATGCAACTTTCAGAGGTGCAGGAATCATGCAAGAAAAAAAAGGGGCAACCCCCACTCTGTGGTGGTGTCAGAACTCACTCCACAACTGATATTGATCAATAAAACAATGACTGTGTCACTTTCCTTACTATGGCCAGCAGGAAGGGAAGCCCTTCCTCTTGTTACTTCAGTTGTCTTCGCAGGACAAATGATGGAAGGGATAATCCACCACAACAGCCCACCAGGGCTGAAGGTCTGCCTCTTTCCCATGACCTTGACATTGGGAGCACCAGCGGGAGTTCGGGACGTGGTCCCAGCACCTCCGTGTCCTTCTGACGTTTCTCCCCTCCTTCCCCAGTCACTGCCAGTGTGATAAATGAGGCAGTACTGCTGCCATAATGTGGAGGTGGAAATAATCAGCCGTTGACCAAATGACTGTAGAAGGTGAACTTGGCTAGATGTGGGCTGGGTAAAGTGAAAGACACCCCTGGGCATGAATGAGCTAGTTGTTTGCCTGAATAAGGCTGTAGGTCCATTACTGCCAGCCTGAGTGACTGGCTGAATGAATGGAGTGGGGGCTCTGCCCAGCCTCTTGTCTTGCTAGTCTAGCCAGGCCTACACCTGGGACCTCGTATCTGCTGAGCCTGTGGTGATCCGCTCAGATACAGCTCTCCAGAGGACTCCTTCAGTACTGGGCTGTATGGCTGGGAGCTCTGAGCTCCATATGTGGGGCTGCAGAGCAAGAAAGGGAATGTGTCATGGGCTAAGCCTTGAGAGACTAGTGGGGTTCCATACTGAGCCCCTCTTTTGTCTCTTCCTGTGGGATTGAGATGTTGTGTCTTGGACTAGGAAGCTTGGGTTCCAGTGGTGCTGCTGCCGCCCCGCTTTCCATGCAAAATTGTTTGTGGCAGGATGCTCAAAGGATTGGCTCTGTGCTGTAGGAGCCACACTTCTTATTTCCAGGGAGGGAATTGAGCCCACGTTGCATTGCTGTTCCCCACTGAGCTGTCAGCCGGGCACTGCGTTGCCTCCTGCAACAAGGGGGGAGGTCACACAGACTCGGATACCCAGCATATTGTGTGCAGTTAGGTGCAGGCGGTCTGTGTCCGCGGTGGGAATGTATGGCCCTTCAGTCCTGTCAGCCCTAGCCAGTATAGCCAATGGTGAGGGATGATGGGCATTGCGCTCCAGCAGTAGGTTCCCCACTCCTGGGCTACATGGAACCTTTATATCGCAACAGGACTGGGACCTATCTCCTGGGGGCCTGTTGCCTATGGGTTAGGTGTGCAGTTCTCCCCCCCCACTGGTGAGCTGTAGTTTCGGCTGGCTGCTATGACTGGAGTGCCACTCCTTCCTTCCCTGTTCTGTCCTGACTGTTACCCTGAAACAGGGTTGCTTGCAAGCTGCTGCTGCTGCATTTAAGCTGCCAGCGGACTTGAATTCCTGTGCAGATATCAGTTTCTCCCTTCCTGTCCACGGAACTATGGGAGGCTCTGATGGGGAGATACGATGAGCTCTTTCTGCATGTATGTGTATGTATTATATGTGGAAGGGGGCATAGACTGGGTTCTGTCCCAGCATCATAGTCTCCTGGCCATTGTGGCTTTTGTGTATGAATCATGGGGTGCACATAAGCACTGACGTAGCAAGATCATAGGATTAGCTAGCCCAAGAGATTCCTGTTCCACCAGTTTATTTAATGCGTATTTCTGTCCCACCCTTGCTTGCAAGGAGGCCAGGAGAAATAAAAATAAGATACAAAGAAATAAGATATGCAAGAAGCGATGCTTCTAAATCATGCTTTTATTCAGTTGTTTGAACTGATGGAACTGGCTACAGAGACCTCTGTTACCTATTAGCTTGTGTGGCAGTTCTGTTTGCCTCTGTCCTAACCAGAGGCATTTTATTTAGCGTCCAATAATTTTTTTGCCACTTAATTTAATTTAAAAAACCTTTGTAATGGCATTCCTGTTTTTTCTTTTCCCTCCCCAATTCTCTGAAACAAAATATTTAAAGAATGCTGTACAAATATCAAGAGAGAGAATGGTGTTGGAGAATTCACAGATATAAAAGAAATGCCACACAGTGAAGAACATCTAGATTTTAATATGGTAAGTTTAAAAAAAAATTGTTATGCCATCTAATTCACCATAGCCCTGATGACTGTAAATAAAGTAAAATCTGGAATACAAAAAAATCCCTCTTCATATTAAATGTATTTCATTCATAAACTTGTAATCTTAACTTGTTGCTTGAATAGAACAGATTAATCTGAAATAAGTGTGATTTCTGCAGAATAAATCCATGCCTTATTATGATTGCTTATTATGAAGTGGTGATGAGACTGGAGTTGGGTCGATGAAGCAGCCTTTAATCTGGAAGCTTTTTATAGAGGTATACTCATTAATTTTAAAGGCTGGGATCCAAATCAGCAGCCCCTGTGTGTGCATTTTCCTTTTCAGCCATGGCGGCTCAGACCACATTAAATCCTGTTGTAGATCTGAGGAGCCCAAGGGGCTGCAGAGCTAGCGTGAAGAAGGAAGTTCCACAGCGTGCATGAAACCCTTTTGAGTCCTAGCCGACATGTGTAATTGTAATTCAGTAATCCTAAGGTTTGACAATGGGTTGGATCCAGACTTGCCCTTCTATGAGCAGGAGAGCCCCTTCAGTTTGTGAAGGGAGCTGAGATCCAGTGGAGGCTTCCCACTGAAGGGAGGGGCTGGGCAGTGATTTTCACCAGTTCCCCCTTTCCCCAGCATCACCTCCACTGGATTACACAACCCTCCCCCACAACGTGGGAGGTTGCACTGGGACCTGAAGGGGGAGAAAGGGAAATCCCAGAATCACCACCACTGCTGGCAGTACCCCACTGTATGCAAACCTGGATCCAAGCCTTTGTTCGTGAACTAGGATTACTGTACAGAAGACATATGAAAGGTTTGGATGCATTTTTATTTGCTCTGAAAGAAGTTAACTTTTTCTCTTTTTGCAAAGCCATAATTCTCTGTGTTGTCATAATTCAAAATGCAAACCCGTAGGTTTCTTCTGTGCATGAAGCAAGGTGTGCAGATCCTAGAATTTCTGAAACAAAATCGAATGGCTTTAGGAAGAAGCTATATTCCAGTGACAGCTCCAGCTCTGAAGGCACAGCATCAGAAGGTGGGAATGGATGGACAGATCCTTGCGAAGAAGAACTTTTCTCTCGAACTCACCTGTAAAACCTGCAGAGTAGAAAATAGTTGGTTTAAGAATAGCATGAGATGGGAAATTCTTCCAGAGGGCCTGTAACTCAACAATTAATTGAGTTGTCCCTTCAGTTAATGGATTCAGAAGTGTATTTATCTTTCTCTTCTTGATATTTTATTTTCAATAGTTGGGATCATGGTCCCATTGAAGGCTTTTTTTCTCCCTCCAAACTGTTAGCTCCTTGGCTATTTGGACCTAGAGTAGATTGTGTTGTCAAATCAAGAATGGATGTGCATGTGATTGTCTTGGTAGTATCACTGCTCATTTGCATCCTAGCTGCAGTTATTTTTAATTTTAACTGTAGCCCTATCAGTATTACTATCTTACTAGCATTGCAGTGTCTACAACTATTCAGAGATTTTATCTTATGGCACATTTAGGCTTTTAAGATTTGGGAGATAAATACTTAACACTGTAATCTATTAGTGCCTTTCTGAATGTGAGAAGAAAGCATGTATGGCTTGTCCTGTCTTTTAAGATCTTATAACTCTGGAGTAGGAATACTTGGGCTGTGCTTTAGAGACTTTCAGAAACTGTGTTTTCTATTCTAGGATCTCCTCCTAACTCACATATAAACTAACACAGTTGAAACTATTGTTTGTTACATTCTTGCTAACTGAAGAAGCTAAGGATTTTTGCAGACATGGGGGAAAGAGACATGGTTTTCTGTCCTCTCCTCCTCTTGTTTTAGGGCTCAGTATTTCATCTTTTTCAGGGCTCAGCGTTGTAGAGAATTAAAAACACATGACGCTACAATTTGATCCCAAGCACCCTTACTTCAATGGTACATACTTGTAAGTGTACTGAGGGTTGTATCGTTAAACCCCATGGGGAAATAAATGGATTGTACACTTCGTTGCAAGCTGCAAAGATTTGGCCTGAATGACTGAAATGATCGAAGAGTCAAATGTTCAACACTTTATATGCAGAGGGTTAGTGCATCACTCAAAATAAATCCAGTGGCTCCTACAGTTAGCTACTATTGTGGCTCTAATTTAGTAAAACTTGTAGCTAATTTTGTGTCCTGAGAGAATGTTAGGAGTAAGTTGTGTGTTGTGGGTGGGAGTGGGAGTGGGGAACATGACTTACATGTGTGATTGCAGTAGTGATTGTTGCTTTATGTGACCTGCTCTTAAAGTTTATTTTAACATAGTCAATGCATCTGTCGAGTTGTAACTGTGCAAGACTATCAACTCCCTGTGCTACTAATGTATTATGCAAATCATAAAGCCAGGAGGAGCAATATTGGTTTATACCATTTCATAGTTTTAAAAAATGATCTATACAATAGCAGCATGTTTAAGACATCAGAAAGTACAGAAAGTTTACTATTGACTTGAAAATGCTAAGCCATTAATTTTGATAGGCAAGAAACTCCCAACAATTATAGTTGTTTGAAATGGTAAGGTGAACTGGCTTTGAAATTTTATTCTGTGCTAGAGAGCTAAACTGAATTTGAGTTTTGTTGCCTTTTCTTAATTGATAGTACGTGACTTAAGATCTAGGGTATCAACACCTTGTAAGGTTGCATGTATCCTTTCTGTTGAAACTTTGACTCCATTGGCTTGGTTTGTACTTTCCAGGGAAATGTTATTACTAACTGCTTTTAAGCTACATTATTTTAGCATTCATACAACAAATCTTTACAGTGTTGGGTTTTTTTTCCTTATTTGAGATTCTGGATAAGTTTTTTATATATTTACTTTCTTCTGGAGCTTCCTTTAAAAAAATATTGTATAGCACATGCACTGAGAATATTGTCTGTCGACATGAAAGCAAAAAGAACGAAACTGATAAATCCTAGTGATTAACTTAACTAGAGAGTCATTGTTAGAATAATGAATGACCAAATGGGAATATTTGTGGGGGGAAACCCACACCTTTTTAACTCAGCTTATTTAGATAGAAATCTCAGTGAGAGGGTGGTTCGTTACATTATGATTTAATATTTTAACACCTTTGAAAATGTACATGTTACATATGTGGGCAATAACAAATAATATTTATTTGTTTTGTAATTGAACGGATAAAATTCTGAAGCTTTCCAGTGAGAAGGTTGATGTGTGAGTTTGTGTTTTTATTTTTCTGCAAGGATAATTTAAAAGTGGAGATGCTGAAATGCACTGTGGTATGAAGCGCATTGCATATCCATAGCACTGAAGTATCAGTTTTTCATTCCTGGGCTGAATTTGTTTCTACTTTTTTGCTTCAAGTGGTTGTATTGTTCTGATTTCACATACACCAGAGTAACTGAATTTGTTTTTTGTGGAGTTACTTAACACCAAATAAAAGATAAAAGGACAGCTGCATTGTTTTGTTTTCTTAGATGAGCACTGGTACAGATCTGGGCCTTCTAGTACACTGCAGGTAGATAGCCAAAGACCACATCCCTCTACCTTTTCATTGGTGAACTCCCCACAAGAGGCTAGAATATTCTTTGCGCTCGTGGGTGATCCCGTTGTTTCATCTTTTCTGTTCCCCTCCCACAGTTCTCTTCACATCCCATCTCTGTTACCCTATGGCACACTGTTCATGTTCTTTCATTCGTTCTCTCGCTCTCTACACCCACATAGGTGTGTCTGCAGCCCTTCTGTTTTCCCTTGTTCTTCGGTCACCTTTGTTTTGTGTTCTTTTTCCACTTTGCTCCTTATCTCTTTTACTCTTAGCTGACTTTGGCAACAACAGTTCACAACAATTTTCACACTCCCAGGAATTGCCATTCTGAGGAAATTTTTGCAGACAGAAGTGGGCATGCGGTGTGGCTGGTTGGCTGCACGGGCTGGAAAAATGGGCACCAACATCCTTACTCACCTCTGAATCCAAGGAGAGGAACTGCTATGCAGGCGTTTGCCCCTCCTGCTTTTGATGGGCTTGAGCAGGCCTCACTTTTCCCACAAAGACATGAGAGAGAGCTGCAAGCAGCGGGTATCTGAAATTCCTTTAGGTAGCCATAAATAGGGAAGGTGCACTTTTGGCCTATCAGCTTTGTTGTGCAGGCCTCTCTACTGAAGAATTGTTCAAAACAATTATGTGGCAATAGGTTATTGCATTCATTGTAAATGGAAGTGGAAACTTTCATATGTTTCAGTGGTGTGTAGTGGGGAAGGGAATTGTGTGCGGCCCACTCCTCCTTGGAGCATGTTTTTTAAAATGCACTTCAAGTGTGCTGAGCAAAAGACACTCTAAAAACAGAAGACTCAAGTGTGGCAATTGTGTTCATACATAAGCTGTTCATTATGCATGTCCCTTATATCTAGGAGAGTACATTGTATCAGAAAAGAATAAATAATGATTTTATCTTTGTAAGCACATTATAATGGTAATTTGGGAAAAAAGAGATTCAGAGAGGATATGTGCTACAACTTCTTAAAAATATTTTGGTTTTATCAAGTTCATAGTACTATTAACATGAGTTATAAAACATAACAATCAAACCAAAGGAATTCATTAAGCATATATTAACAAGGTTTGAGAAACTTCCATCTGAGAGCTGTGTGTGCTACAACTTTTTTTTTTTCAGATTTGAAGATTGATTGATTTATGACCCTAGTTAGAAGATCTAGTAAATGTTATTAATCAGCTTAGTTGATCCCAGTATGTCAAGATTTCTGGCATAATCACATGTATTCATCTTCTTTCTGTCCTGTGGCATCATAACCTGCCAGATGAATTGAATTGTACTGCATTACTACAAATTAAAATGGTCAGGTGGCTTCTAAAAATGGTCTAAAAATTAAGTTTTCTTTGGGTATTATCTATGTTCCGGATAAATAATCTAGAACATGTTCATGAAGTCAAAGGAAAACGTAAGAGTAATACGTGTTTTTTTCTTTACCACCCCCCAAATGTGTGATAATTCTGCAGGTGGCCAAGATGATCTATGAAAGATTTTAAGCTTATGTTTTAATTGGTGGTGTTTTCTTTTAATAAATGGAACAGAGCTGTGTAGCCATGAGGGTTGGGGGTTCTCGGTGCATTCTAGGGTGTACTCCCGGTTCACAGGAAGCAAAAGCGAGGTCAAACATAGGCTTGTATGGAGCCCCCTGTAAATGGGCTATGCACCCTAGACCCTGCTTCAGTATCCTGTGAAATTTGCAGGCAGATGTCCAGGAGTTTACTGGCAGGCAAGTTGGTGTTGAATGTGTTAACACCCCCGAAGGTAGGAAACTTGAAAATGACTAATGTAAAATAATGTTTAGATTCCAGTTACTTCCCATATATTGTTTTTTTTTTCACATTCGTACAGCTGCCTGCCATTATAAGTGTGTTTCCTTTCCTGTACATATCCTCATCTATTCCTAGGAATAGTATGCTAATAGCTGTTACATAGTAGTGGTGTCCAGGGTGGCAGTGGAAATAAACTCCCACAAGTTGGAAAACCTGAGCTCATTATGACCAGAGCTCAAACACCCTCTGACATTCAGGTCTGGCTCACAATGGACTTTCCCCAAGAGCAATCCTGCTTACCACAGACTTTCCCAAACTTTTGAAAAGCAAATTGCCAATGTTTCAAGGAAGCATGATGTAGTAGTAATGGGGGACTTCAATTTCCCCGATATTTGTTGGGAGACAAATTCTGCAAATAATAGTCCCTCCAAGAGATCCCTGACTTGTGTTGCTGATAGGGATGGGCGGATTCTCTACCTGCTGGTCCAGGTGGGAATCTGCCCTTGGGGGAAGGCGATCCGTCCCTCTCCCTGGAACCCATCCAGGCCGGCTCTGCTCCGTGGCAATCCTGTGGAGCTGGCCACCAGGTCTGCATCGCTGACGATACGGCCAGCTGCCACTGCTGTGCTGTATCGCTGGGCTAACTCCGGACGCAAGTGGCGTCCAGTACGCCATTTGCAGCCATAAAGCTGTTAGGTTAATCTAAATGCAGCCATTTACGGCTGCATTTAGGTTAATCTAACAGCTTTACGGCCGCAAATGGTGTCCACTATACCATTTGCGTCCCTGTTTTTTCACATGATAGGCTATGCAAATTATGTTTACGTAGATAAATATACGTAGGCATAGCCTATCACGTGAAAAAACAGGGACACAAATGGCATAGTGGGCGCCATTTGCGGCCGTAAAGCTCTTAGATTAACCTAAATGTAGCTGTACATGGCTGCATTTAGGTTAACCTAACAGCTTTATGGCCGCAAGTGGCGTACTGGTCACCATTTGCATCCGGAGTTAGCCGAGCGATACGGCACGGCGATGGCGGCCGGCTGTATCGCCAGTGATGAGCCAGCCCAGACGGATTCCGGAGGGAGGCAGAGGTGAGTGCCCCATTCCGCCATAGACTCTGGAGGCAGGATTCTTTGGAATCCGGCCTCATTGGGGTCCGTGGCGGAATTCTCCGCCATCCCTAGTTTGTTTGTTTGTTTATTTGTTTATTTATTTCATTTCTATACCGCCCAATAGCCGAAGCTTTCTGGGCAGTTAACAAAAATTAAAACCAAACAACAGACAATAAAACAATTTAAAATATATAGAACATTAAAACCACAATATAACAATACAACCACAATAAAACCTAGCAGCAGTGCAGGAGTTCAAAATACAGATTTAAAACAGCAAAGCTAAAAATTTAGAAAGCTAAAATGCTAAAATGCCTGGGAAAATAAGGTCTTCACCTGGCGCCGAAAGGAATACAATGTAGGTGCCAGGCAAACCTCACTAGGGAGCTCATTCCAGAGCCAGGGTGCCACAGCAGAAAAAGCCCTCCTCCTAGTAGCCACCCGCCTCACTTCCTTTGGCAGGGGCTCACGGAGAAGGGCCGCTGACGATGTTGCTGATAATTTCCTCCTACAGAAAGTAGGGGAAGGAACTAGAGGATCAGCTATCCCTGACTTAATCCTAACCAGCAGAAATGACTTGGTGGATCAAGTAGCAGTTACGGGAACTCTGGGGGAAAGTGGCCATGTTATACTTGAGTTCTTGGTTCTAAGGGAAGCAAAAGCCAAGTGTAGCCAAACGCATACCCTGGATTTTGGGAAAGCCAATTTTAATAAACTCAGAACAATGATCAGAAAGGTCCCATGGCAAGTGACTCTAGCAAGAAAAGGAGTCCAAGAAGGGTGGGAGTTTTTAAAAGGAAATTCTCAAGGCACAATTACAAACAATTCCAATAAGAAAAAAGGTGGAAGACAACAGAAGAAGCCAATGTGGCTTCGCAAAAAGCTTAGAGATGACCTGAAAACAAAAAAGGACACATATAGGAAGTGGAAGGCAGGCCAAGCTACAACCAAAGAGTACAGGCAGGTAGCACAGAATTGCAGGAATGGCGTCAGGAAGGCTAAAGCTGAGAACAAGCTGAGGTTAGCGAGGGATGCTAAAAGCAACAAAAAGGCTTTCTTCAGATACATGCATAGTAAAAGATAGAGGAAATAAATGGTGGTTCAACTATTAAATAAGGATGGCAAAATGATAACAGAAGAGGTGAAGTACATGCTGAAGGGGCAGGATTGCAGCTTGAAATCGATAGGCATATGGTCAAGGAACACCTAATTACTTTGAGTGAGTTCAAATCTCCAGGGCCAGATGAACTGCACCCTAGAGTAATAAAGGAACCAACAGAAGAACTCTCAGAACCACTGTCTATTATCTTTGAGCAATCATGGAGGACGGGGGAAGTGCCAGATGACTGGAGGTGGGCTAATGTTGTCCCTATCTTCAAAAAGGGCAAAAAGGAGGAACCTGGGAACTACAGACCAGTCACTCTGACATCAATCCCTGGGAAAATTCTGGACCAGATGATAAAGCAATCAGTCTGTAAGCACCTTGAAAACAATGCAGTGATGACTCGAAGCCAACATGGATTTGTCAAGAACAAATCCTGCCAGACGAATCTGATCTCATTTTTTGATCAGGTCACCTCCCTTGTGGACTGTGGGAAAGCTGTGGACTTAATATCCCTCGACTTCAACAAAGCTTTCGACAGAGTGCCCCATGATATCCTGATGAGCAAACTAGCTCAAAGTGGGCTAGATGAAACAGCTATCAGGTGGATCCACGGTTGGCTAGGAATCAGACTCAAAGAGTGCTTATCAGTGGGATCTTCTCAAACTGGGGAGAGGTAACGAGTGGGGTACTGCAGGGCTCAGTCCTGGGCCCAGTGCTCTTCAACATTTTTATTAATGACTTGGAGGAGGAGGTGCAGGGAATGCTGATCACATTTGCAGATGACACAAAATTGGGCGGGATAGCTAATACCTTGGAAGACGGAAACAGAACTCAAAGTAATCTTGATAGACTGGAGCGCTGGACAGAAAACAACAGAACGACATTTAATAGGGACAAATGCCAAGTTCTGCACCTAGGAAAAAGAAACCAAATGCACAGTTACCAGATGGGGGAGACTTGGCTCAACAACAGCACAAGCGAGAAGGATCTTGGAATTGTTGCAGATCACAAGCTGAATATGAGCCAACAATGTGACGTGGCTGCAAAAAAGGCAAATGCTCTTTTTGGCTGCATTAATAGAAGCTTAGCTTCCAAATCCCAGGAAGTACTAGTTCCCCTCTACTCGGCAGTGGTTAGGCCTCATCTGGAGTACTGTGTCCAGTTCTGGGCACTGCACTTTAAGAAGGATGCAGACCAACTGGAGAGGGTTCAGAGGAGGGTAACAAAGATGATCAGGGGACTGGAAACAAAGCCCTATGAGGAGATACTGAAAGACCTGGGCATGTTTAGCCTTCAGAAGAGAAGACTGAGGGGAGATAGGATAGCGCTCTTGTACTTGAAAGGTTGTCACAGAGAAGAAGGCCAGGATCTCTTCTTGATCATCCCAGAGTGCAGGACACGGAATAATGGGCTGAAGTTACAGGAAGCCAGATTCCGGCTGAACATCAGGAAAAACTTCCTGACTGTTAGAGCAATACGACAATGGAACCAATTACCTGGGGAGGTGGTGGGCTCTCCCACACTGGAGGCGTTCAAGACGAGGCTGGACAGCCATCTGTCAGGGATGCTCTGAATTGGATTCCTGCATTGAGCAGGGGGTTGGACTCGATGGCCTTGTAGGCCCCTTCCAACCCTACTATTCTATCATTCTATGAAGTGGAAGGTCTGGCAGCATCAGCAAAGGCCTCATTTTAAAGGCTTGAACACTTGCACAAAATGTCCATTGATGCAGGGAAGCATGGGTGAAATAGGTTCCAGTGCCCCTCAGGAAAAAGAATTGAGCCAGAAGACACTGAAGGATTACATTTCTTATGTGTCTTGGTGTTAATGGATGTTCCATGCAAGCATGCAAGTCTTAAAAACGAGGCCCCTGCTGTCCTGCACTGCTGCTGCTAGTCCTCCGTGTCACTGGTTGCCCCCTTGCCTTTGCAAGAGTTTTAATGTTTAAACATTTGATACCAGGATAACCCAATATTGTGGAGCGGTTGTCTAAGGTGAGGATTAGGGGCACTGTGCTTCAGTGGTTCCATTCCTACCTGGATGGCCATTTCCAAAGTGTTGCTGGGGGACTGTTGCTCTCCCTCATGGCAGGTACGCTATGATGTGCCACAGAGTTCTGTTCTGGCCTCCACGCTATTTAAAATACCATCTCCTGTGAGCCTGTCTAAAATTTGTGCTCGTTATTGGAGGCCATGTTGTGTGTTCCACCTCCTTTTGTGTATCTATCAAACTTGGCTGAAGCTCTAGAGCTGCTAACCTGATGTCTGGGTTTGGTAATGGACTGCATGCGGGCCAGTTGACTGAAACTCAGTACCAATAAGATGGAGATGCTGTTGGTAGGTGGTCCATCTGTGCTAAGGTAAGTCCTGTCCCAATCCTTCAGAGTTCTATGGGAATGTCAATAAACATGTGGACAGGAGTGATCTGGCAGACATGGTTTGGACTTCCAAAAGGCTTTTGGCAAAGTCCTTCACCAAAGATGCCTGAGCAAACTTAGCAGTCATTGGATAAGAGGATAGGTAACTGGTTATTAAAAAGAAAGCCAAGTATGCATAAATGGACAGCTCTCCCAATGGAAAGGTATAAGCAGTGGCATCCCCGAGGATCTGCATTGGGACTGGTGCTTTTTTAACTTCATGTATGATCTGGAGTTAGGGTTGAGCAGTGAGATGGTCAAGTTCACTGATGACACTAAATGCTTGCTTGCTTGCTTGCTTGCTTGCTTGCTTCTTTATTAGATTTATTAGCTGCCCATCTGGCCGCCTACCCAGCCACTCTAGGTGGTGTACAATACAAATAACAACACGAAACACATTTACATAATCAACTGAACAAAACAGCATTGCTCTAAAAAAAAAATCCTAACCCACCCCAAATGCCCGCCTGAACAGCCAGGTTTTCAAAGCCTGGCAGAAGCTCATCAAAGAGGGGGCATGGCGGAGGTCACTAGGGAGGGAATTCCACAGAGTGGGAGCCACCACAGAAAAGGCCCTCTCCCTAGTCCTCACCAGCCTAGCTGTCCTGGCTGATGGGACAGACAGAAGGCCTACCAAGATCAATCTCGTTGAGCGGCATCCCTGGTGTTGCTGGAGGCGCTCCTTAGGATAGACTGGGCCAGAACCATATAGGGTTTTAAAGGTCAATGCCAGCGCCTTGAATTGGGCCCGGAAAACAACTGGTAACCAGTGCAACTCCCTCAGCACTGGAGTGATGTGGTCTCACTGACGGCAGCCTTTAATCAGCCAGGCTGCCGCGTTCTGCACCAGCTGCAACTTCCAAACCGTCTTCAAGGGTAACCCCATGTAGAGTGCATTACAGTACTCTAGGCGAGAGAAGACCAGGGCATGAACTACTGATGGGAGCAGATGGTTAGGGGGATAGGGGCACAGCCACCATATCAGGTGGAGTTGGTACAGTGCTGTCCGGCTCATGGCTGACACCTGAGCCTCCTTGGACAGCTGGGAGTCTAAAATTACCCCCAGAGTGTGGACCTGGTCCTTCAGGGACAGCCGCACCCCACTGAACACCAGGTCAGCATCTCCCAACCTCCCCTTGTCTCCCACAAAAAGTACTCTGGTTTTGTTGGGGTTCAGTTTCAGCTTAGTCCTTTCTATCCAGCCATTCACCGACTCCAGCCACTTGGGTAGGGTTTCTACAGCCAACCTTGGCGAGGATTTAAGTGAGAGAGTTGCCTGTCACCCACATATTGGTGACGCTGCACCCCAAACCTCCTGATGATAGCCCCCAGTGGCTTCACATAGATGTTAAATAACATCGGGGAGAGAACCCTGTGGCACCCTGCAAGTAAGCAGCCAAGGGTCTGAAGTCTCCACCCCCAGAGCTACCCTCTGGTACCTGCCAGAGAGGAAGGAACAAAACCACCGTAATATGGTGTCCCCTATGCCCAACCCCTCCAGGCGGTCCAGGAGGATACCATGGTCGACAGTATCAAAAGCCACTGAGAGATCGAGGAGAACAAGGAAGGAGCATTTGCCCCTATCCAGAGCCCTCCCTATATCATCCACCAAGGCAACCAAGGCTGTTTCTATCCCATGCCCAGGCCTGAAGCCCGACTGAAATGGATCCAGATAATCAGCTTCTTCCAAGCTTGCGTGCAACTGCAACGCCACTACCTGCTCAATTACCTTCCCCCAAAATGGCAGATTCAAGACCAGGTGACAGTTGTTCAAGTCTTGGGGATCCAAGGAGGGCTTCTTTCACAGTGGTCTTATCGCCTGCTTGAGGGCTGATGGCATCACTCCCTCCTTGAGGGAGGCATTCACCACCGCCTTGATCCCCTCCCTATGTCTCCCTGCAGCTCATAATGAGCCAAGATGGGCAAGGATCGAGTAAGCAGGTGGTCGGCCTTACAGATGAAAGCACCTTGTCCACTTCCTCCGAAGGAAGAAGCTGGAACCGATCCCACACAACTGGTCTGCCACTGCCCCTCGTTCACTAACTGTATCCACAGCGCATGGAATAGCACTCCTGACCCAGTCGATTTTATCTGCAAAGTGGTTTGCAAACTCATCACAGGAGGCCTTAGGATGCTCCATTGGTTCTAGAACAACTAGACCGACCAGGTTCCGGACCACTTGGAACAGCCTCCTGGGACAGCAGTTTGCGGATGCGACAGAGGCAGCATAAAAATTCTTTTTGCTGCTCTTATCACCACATGGTAGTCTGAAGCTACAGCTCTAACTCATGTCCAATCATCTTCGGAGTGAGATTTTCTCCACCGGTGCTCTAGCTGTCTCACCTCCCGCTTCAGAGCTTGCAACCGTTGGGTGAACCATGGTGCAGTCTGAGCTCTGTTCAGGGGGAGAGGGTGTTTCGGAGCCACCCGGTCTAATGCCCCGGGGATTGCAGCATTCCGGCCATCCACCAGGGTCTCGACCATGTGGCCATTTGCGTGCTCCAAAGAATCCCCAAGCGAAGTCAGGAATCCGTTTGGATCCGTAAGACGTCTGGGGTGGACCATCTTAATAGGTCTTCCACCCCTGCGGAGGGGTTGTGGAACCAAGAAGTCCAACCCCATCGGGTAGTGATATGACCATGAAAGGGGGGGGTGGATTTACCCCCAATTTCCAGATCACTCCCCACCTCTCCGGAAACTATGTGTAATGCATGGATGGCTACATGGGTGGGCCCAGTTGGAATAGGATGCAGCTCCCAGGAAATCATGGACTCCATGAAGTCTTGAGGCCCCCCATGAGGATGGCCTCTGAATGTACATTGAAGTCCCCCAACACCAGCAAGTTAAGGGACTGTACACGCACATCAGAGACCACCTCCAGCACCTTGGCCAGGCAGTCTGTCATGCAGCGGGGTGGATGGACCAATTACCTAGGGAGGTGGTGGGCTCTCCCAAACTGGAGGCATTCAAGATGAGGCTGGACAGCCATCTGTCAGGGATGCTCTGACTTGGATTCCTGCATTGAGCAGGGGGTTGGACTCGATGGCCTTGTAGGCCCCTTCCAACCCTACAATTCTATGATACTGTGGTACACGAGCAGCATCCCCAGACTGCCCTTCGGGCCCAACCTCCACTACATGCAGTCAGCAACTCTGGTCTCCCAGAGAGGGAGTCTGGTGAGGACCAAGGACTTGTGGTACATAACAGCCACTCCCCCTCCCCAACCCCCAGCCCTCGGCTGCTGCGCATACAAAAATCCGGCCAGGCAAATGGCTGCAAGAGTGGGAGCAGCAGCCTCATCTAGCCAGGTCTCCATAATACATGCCAGGTCTGCACCCTCATCCAGGATCGTGTCATGGACGAGAGGTGTTTTACAGGCAACGGACCTGGCATTACACAGCAGCAGACAAAGGCCGGAGGATGGGGCCACGCATCCCCCAGCCATCCTTCGGCTCTGGACAGGCCCAGAACGGATATTACGCATCTCTCCCCTGTTCCCGTTGCCTGGCGTGACCTGCCCCATGCACTCCGCCAGCATCTGCCGCCCAGCCTCGGTATGTTCTGGCCCCCAGAACTCCCCCCACTGCCTCGGCCAGGTGGACACAGGCCTCCCTCACTTCCGCCTATCAGGTGGGCACCCCACCCTTAAAATCACACACACAACCCCAAAGCCCACCACCCACCAACAATTTTTTAAAAACTTGTTACGACCCAGGCCCTCTGCTCCCTTGTGGCTTCCCCAAGTGATAAGCCTTTCGGGGTCGACCAAAAGCCGTGTGTTCTTTCTAGCAGGGAGGGGTGGAGTGAGCTCCCTGCAGCTCTTCCTGCTCTGGCCGACGTATAGGCCCAGGTTGGCCTCCCCCCTGTGATGATGTTCTTCCCGGGAGGCAGGAGGTGCAGCCTCCCAGTGGCCCCTTGGTTCTCCGGCTGATGGATGAGGCCAGAGTCTTTAGGGTGATTAAAACAAAAGGGATAGTTAAAAGCTCCAACAGGATCTCTCCAAACTGGGAGAACGGGCCTTAAAATGGCAACTGCGGTTCAACAACTGTAAACATCTGTAATGTTATGTGCGTTAGGGCAAAAAATCCTAATTTCACATATATGTTGATGGGATCTGAGCTGGTGATGACTGACCAAGAAAGAAGTCTTAGGGTTGTAGTGCATAGCTTGATGAAAATGTCAAATGTGCAACTGCTGTGAAAAAGGCAAATTCCATGTTGGGATCATTAGGAAAGGAATTAAAAATAAAACTGCCAAAATCATACTGCCCTCACACAAATCTGTGGTGCGTCCACACTTGGAATACTGTGTACAGTTCTGGTCACCACACCTAAAAAGGATATTGTGGAGTTGAAAATCTGCAGAAAAGGACAACCAAAATGATCAAGGGGCTGGAGCTAGTCTCTTAAGAGGAAAGGTTACAACATTTAGGGCTTTTTAGCTTAGAAAAGGCAAGGGGGGTAGATATTATTTAAAAAAGCCCTCCTTGACTGACCAGCCATGGTTTTTATTGGTACTCTGTTTTTAAAAACAAAATTAATAGTATTTTATTCTTTTTATCTTTTATTGTTCACTGCTGTTTAGATGTGGAGTGGTGTATAAATGTTGTAAAGAAATAGATAGATGATAGAGGTGTATAAAATTATGCATGGTGTGGAAAAAATGGACAGAAGAGTCTTTCTCCCAAACAATAATAGAACCCAAGATCATCAATGAAGCTGAATTTTGGGAGACTGAGGGTTGATAAAAGGACACTCAGTGCATAGTTAGTCTATGGAATTTACTCCTTCAACGTAAGGGGATGGCCACTAATATAAGATGGTTTTAAAAGGGAATTAGGAAAACTCATGGAGGATAAGGCTTTCAATGGCAACTAGTCATGATGGCTACATACTACTTGGTGCTATTGCATTCATGTCCTGCTTGTGGGCTTCTCGGGCATCTGTTTGGCCACTGTGTGAACAGAATGCTGGACTGGATCAGCCTTGGTCTGATCCACCACAGCCCTTCTCATGTTCATCTGAACTGGGTGATAGTGTCTGGCTGGTCCTGGATGGTGTCGCACTCCCTCTGAAGGATCAGGTTCATAAGCAGAAGGTGCTATCTGATCCATTCCTTTTTTTTGAGGCCCAAGTGGCCTTAAGAATATTAGAACGTAAGAGCCATGCTGGATCAGACCAAGCGACCATCTAATCCAGCATTCCGCTCACACAGTGGCCAACCAGCTGTTGTCCAGGAAACCACAAGCAGAACACGAGTACAATAGCACCCTCCTGCCCACATTCCCCAGCAACTGCTGTACATAGGGCTACCGCCTCTGGTACTGGAGGTAGCACATAACCATCAGGACTTGTAGCCATTGATAGCCTTCTCCAGGAATTTATCTAACCCCCTTTTAAAGCCATCCAAATTGGTGACCATCACTACATCCTGCAGTAGTGAATTCCGTAGTTTATGCACTGTGTGAAGAAGTTTTATCTGTCCTGAATCTCCCACCAGTCAGCTTCATGGGATGACCCCATTGGGTTCTAGAATTATGAGAGAGGGAGAAAAATGTCTATCCACATTCTCCACACCATGCATAATTTTGTTCACCTCTATCATGTCTCCCCTTACCCTCCTGATTTCCAAGCTAAACAAGCCCAGCTGTTGTAACCTTCCCTCAAAGGGGAGATGCTCCAGCCTCTTGATCATTTTAGTTGCCCTTTTCCCAGCTCTAAAATATCTTTTTTTAGGTATGATGATCAGAAGTGTGCACGGTATTCTAAGTGTGATCACACCACAGATTTGTATAAGGGCAGTATGATATTGGCAGTTTTAGTCTCAATTCCTTTCTTAATTATGCTTAACATGGAGTGTGCCTTTTTTACAGTGGCCACAAATTGGGTTGACACTTTCATCGAGCTGTCCACCACAACCCCAAGATCTCTTTCTTGGTTGGTCACCACTAGCTCAGATCCCATCAGGTTATACTTGAAACTGGAAGTTTTTGCCCCAATGTGCATCACTTTACACTTGCTTACATTTGCCATTTGGATGCTTCTTCTCCCAGTTTGGAGAGATCCTTTTGGAGCTCTTCACAATCCCTTTTTGTGTTAACCAACCTAAATAATTTGGTATCATTGGCAAACTTGGCCACTTCACTGCGCACTCCTAATTCCAGATCATTTATGAACAGGTTGAAAAGCATTGGCCCCAATACAGAACCTTGTGGGACCTCACTAGTTACTTCCCTCCACTGGGAGAATTTACCATGTATCCCTACTCCCTGCTTTCTGTTCTTTAAACAGTTATTGTTCCTGGCCTAGGTGGCAATAGGTGCATTTTAATAGGCAAGGAAGGTGTGCCAGCTATGGCCTCTCCTGGACAGTGAGAGCCTGGCCACAGTTACTCATGCTCCAGCAATGTCCCAATTGGATTATTTATTTATTTGAACTATTTTTATCCCACTTCTCAGCCAAAAAGGCTCCTGGAGTCACATATAATCAGTAATACAAGGCAGTCCCTGTCTCCCAGCTTACACTCTAAAAAGACATGACACAAGGAAAAAGAAACGAAGGAAGAGGGAAAAAAAATTAAGTCCACAAGAGTGGTGGAATGGCCTTGTTTCCCCTTCTCATCTCCCTCAGTACAACTTGCTGGAGTAGCCACTGGTGGGGACAGTTGAGGGAGAAGGCGGATGTGGTCTTCAGCAGGGGCCCCCTTCCCCCTCTCAATTATTGTAACACATTGCAAATAGGGCTGCCCTTGGAGACATTTTGGAAACTACATTTAGTGCAAAATACAGCTGTTGGGTTATTAACTGGAACCAGGTGAATGGAACACATCGCTTCATGATGAAAACACCTGAACTGGCTCCTGCCCCATTTCCAGGCTCCATTCAGTATGCTGGTATTGACCTTTCAAGCCCTCTACAGCTTGGGACCAGTGGTTACCATGAGGACCTCCTTCTCCGGTTGCTGAGACTTTCCTTGCATGTCTTCTTTCACACACGCCATCACCTACTGGGGTGGGATGGGTGGTGACCCATAATAGTCTTTTCAGCATCCAGTGAAAAGTAAACCTCTATTTGCCCAGGTTTTTCAAGATGTTGAGTTTTGTATAGTTTAATCTGGCTTTTGGTTTTTACTCCTGCCACTACTGTTTTTAATATTTATGCTTTATCTTTTAAGTTTGTTAGCTGCTCTGAGATATGGCATGATGATTAAAGATGTTTTGAGGAAGGGTGGGAACTGGCATGGAGAGTGTTCCAACATTACATGGCAGACAAGAACTCCCAGGAAAACCTTCAGCTTTATCTCCAAGTTCTCCAAGAAAGCTTAGAAAGATCTATAGCAAGTCAGGGGCAGTGGGGAGGTGGCCCATAATTATCTGCAACACCTAAATAAGGGGAGGGGGAGGCCTTATTTCAATAAATTAAAGCAGAAGCTTTAACTGGGTTTTTTTTCTCCCTCTCACACATACTCTGTGCATATTGTATACCATATGTGAAACTGTAGAATATGTTTACAGTTTACATGGCGCATAAGCCCACTTACATAAGAGCCATGCTGGCTCAGACCAAGGGTCCATCTAGTCCAGCATTCTGTTGACACAATGGCCAACCAGCTGCCTGTGGGAAACCCACACAGATGGAGTTCTGAATCTTATGGATAAATTGAAAGTAAATAATTCACCAGGCTCAGATGGTATCCATCCTAGAGGTCTCAAAGAACTCAAATATGAAATTGCTGATCTTCTAACCAAGATATGCAACATGTCCCTAAGATCGGCCTCTGTACCAGATGGGTGGAAGATGGCCAATGTAACACCAGTTTTTAAAAAGGGATCGAGGGGGGGGGATCCAGGAAATTACAGGCCGGTTAGTTTAACATCTGTTCCGGATAAGTTTGTTTATTTAATTGCATTTATATCCCGCCATTTCTCTTCTTGCAAGGAACCCAAGGAGGCTTACATTATCCTCCTCCTCTCCATTTTATCCACAAAACAACAACCCTGTGAGGTAGGTTGGGCTGAGAGTCTGTAACTGGCCCAAAGTCACTCAGTGAGCTTCTATGGCCGAGTGGGGACTAGAACCCGGATCTCTCAGCCCAACACTCTCACCACTACACCAGCTCTCAGTTTGTTGAAAGCATAATTAAAGATAAAATTGGTAAGCATATAGAAGGGCGAGCCCTGCTGAAAAAAGAATCAACATGGCTTCTGCAAAGGTAAGTCCTGTCTCACTAACCTTTTAGTGTTCTTTGAGAGTGTTGATAAACATGTAGACAGGGATCTGATGGACATTGTTTACCTGGACTTCCAAAAGGCTTTTGAAAAAGTCCCTCACCAAAGACTCCTGAACAAATAAGAGGAGAGGTCCTCTTATGGATCAGTAACTGGTTAAAGAACAGAAAGCAGAGAGTAGGAATACATGGTAAATTCTCCCAATGGGGGGGAAGCAAATAGTGCGGTCCCACAGGGAACTGTATTGGGACCAATGCTTTTCAGCTTGTTCATAAATGACTAGGTGTGAGCAGTGAAGTGGCCAAGTTTGCCGATGACACCAAATTATTTAGGGTGGTTAAAACAAAAAGGGATTGTGAGGAGCTCCAAAAGGATCTCTCCAAACTGGGAGAATAGGCAGCCAAATGGCAAATGTGGTTCAATGTAAGCAAGTGTAAAGTGATGTATGTTGGGGCAAAAAATCCCAACTTTCAAGTATAACGTGATGGGACCTGAGCTAGAGGTGACCGACCAAGAAAGAGATCTTGGGGTTGTGGTGGACAGTTCGATGAAAATGTCAACCAGTGTGCAGCAGCTGTAAAAAAGGCAAACTCCATGTTAGGCATAATTAGAAAATGAATTGAGAATAAAACTGCCAATATCATACTGCCCCTATACAAATCTATTGTGCAGTCACACTTAGAATACTGTGCATACTTCTTATCACCACACCTAAACAAGAGATATTCTAAAGCTGGGAAAAGGGCAACTAAAATTATCAAGGGGCTGAAGCATCTCCTCTCTGAGGGAAGGTTACAACAGCTGGGCTTGTTTAGCTTGGAAAAAAGGAGGGTAAGGAAGACATGATAGAGGTGAACAAAATTATGCATGGTGTGGAGAATGTGGATAGACATTTTTCTCCCTCTCTCACAGTACTAGAACCCAGGGTCATCCCATGAAGCTGATTGGTGGGAGATTCAGGAAAGATAAATGAAAGTACTTCACACAGCACATAGTTTTTTCAAAATTAAAAATGTATACAACATATTATAAACTCATCACATAAACATATAAATGCAATGCACACTCACAGAAAACAATCAGATTTCAACTTTGGAGCTTCAAGATATTCTATGGTACCAACAAGTTCAATAAATCTCTCCAAAGGGACTTTTGGATCTCCAGGGGCATGTATTCAAGAACACCTCTATTCACAAATGCAAAGATGGGAGACCAAATTTCAATAAAACAGTCCCTTTTGCTAAGTCCTCAAAGAAGTCTGCGATGATGCGTCAGACGCTCCACCAGAGCTATTTGCCAAACCTTCGTTAGCCAGCCTTATAAAGTAAAACCTGCAGTTCACTCCCAATGCTGAGTAATTTCTAAGCAGGCCACTGCTAACAAGAAGTTTAACAAGGCCATACAGATTATGACAATGTTGGTAGAAAAATAAATGGATAATAAAGCAAGTAGTGGGTCAGGACTAACAGGGTGAGATACAATGTCTGAGATTATTCCAGAAATCTGAGACCAGACACAGAGACCCTGGAGCACTCCCACCACATGTGCATCCAAGAGCCTGTAGTGTTACAGCCTCGCCAACAGTTAGGAGATACAGTGGAGTGCATACAATGGAATCTGAATGGGGCATAATACCATCTATGGACAACCTTAACTGCATTCTCTCTGAGCCTGGCAGAAATGGTGCGGAATGGGAACTGTGACTGCGGTGCTTTCCAGCTTGCATCAGAAGTTGAAGATACCAAATCTGCCTCCGAAACAGATTTTAAACCACCCAAGTCCCGTGTGGCGGAAGGAAGCATCGAAGAGTATCATTCTGATAGGGTCCCCTTCCCTAGCTCCCCTGATTGAACACACAGTTCTTCAAGTTCCACCAGGGCACGGGAAGCCTCGCCTTTAGCAACTGCATGTCTAAAGAGGGAGACTATCTGAAATATTTGTAGCCAAGAGGGACGAATCTCCTCCAGGCAGTTGAGCAATTCCCTTTCTGTAATTGGCTGCCCTCCTACCAGATCTCTAATTCGGTAGATGCCTTTAGATTCCCAACCACAATACAGTTTACATTTGTCACTATGATGAAAACACGGGTGATCGAGAATTGGTAGCAGGGGGGAAGGGTGCTGATTTCTTAACCCCCATTGACCAGACCAACATAGAGGTTTTAACAGATGGATTATGCAGCTTTGCAATCATTGTATAACGAATGGGAAGAAACCTCTTGACGGAGGAGGCTGGGTCACCGAGTCCATCTCCACCCATGAGATTTTAACTTCACTGCAGATTATCCACAGTAATTGGCCCAACTGTGCTGCCTGGTAGTAGTCTCAGGTTGGGGAAACCTAATCCCCCATCACGTGACCCTCTGTAACAATTAATTGACTTAATCTACTCCGCTTGCTTGCATGGGCAAAAGCTTCTCTGCCAATTTTGAATACGTGGTTGAGGTAAAAATATTCCAAGAGTTTGAAATAAAAACAACACCAAGACTGTAGGATACCAAGACTGTAGGACACAGGATAACAGGTTAAAGTTACAGGAAGGCAGATTTTGGTTGAAAATCAGGAAAAACTTCCTAATGGTCAGTCATACAATGGAATCACCTGCCTAGGGAAGTGGTGGGTCCTCCGTCACTGGAGGTATTCAAGCCAAGACTGGACAGCCATCTGTCAGGGTTACTTTAAACTAGATTTCTGCACTAAACAGGGGTTTGGGCTCACTGGCCCCTTCCAATTCCATGATTCTTTGATTCTAATATGGCACCCATAAAGACTTCGAATTGCACCTATGAAGCAACTCCTAGCCCCTTCAAAAACTGATTTTTTGAAAAAAAGTCTTTAAAAAATTACTAGGTCCCAGACTCTCTCCCTTGACCCTGAATCTTCTTCCTGAGCAGCTGTGAGGTGAACAAGAATAGGAAAGAGTTACTTCCTGGCCCCATGCAATCTTCTGCCCACACAGCCCTTTCCCCACCTCATGCTTTCTTTCTCTTCTCAACCTTGCTCTGTTCAGCCCACCCACTGCTTGACCTTACTCTTTTTCTCTCCCTCCCAGCCCTTGCACTCACACTCTTCCTGAGTGGGGGCTCTGATGAAGGCAAAGCATCAGTGCCAGACGAGAATAGAGTGGAATGGAGTGGCTGAGCCACAGGGAGATTTGGGAGGAGAGGTTGGGAGAACCTTTTATTTCCTTTTGGGTTTGGAGATATTTTTCTCTCTTAGGAGCTTACTTATCCTTTGTGACCACCCACCCCATTGGTTGGTTATGCCCACAACAGTTTCTCAAATGTCTAAATGGGTCCAAAAACGTTGGCAACAACAGACCCTCAGTGGACCCTTTTTAGGTTTGGCTTTGGCCCTTCTTTAACCACATTGATGTGATTATTCTCAGTAATTACAACAATCCCCTAAGGTAGGTCAGTTATTATCCTTGTAATGGCTGAAACAGAAAGTTTTAGCCAAAAATCAATCTAGTAAACTTATGGTTGAGAAGAGGCTTGAACCAGGACTTCACAACTACTCCTCCAAAGAAAAATAAAACTACAACAAACTTTTTAAAAGCATCTATACAGAAAATGAAACTGATCACCCCACACACAAATAATTGTAAAGCTGGTAAGAAATACACAACCAAAGAAGTTACAAAACAGTTACGCAGCCAGAAAACATTGAGCAAAACAACAAGGGAGACCAAAAAAGTTTTTTTTTTTAAACTAGAAATACCTCCTCCCCCAATACCTACATACCCCAGTGGAATTGGGGAAAGATCTATACTATTCAAAGGGATTTCCCCCCCACCCAACACTCTGAAAACACGCATACAAGCGCTGCAGGAAGCCCCAAGCCCTCCAAATAATGCCCTTCACGATCTCCCAAGTGCTTCTGGCACCCCCCTCCCCCCAAATACACAAAAAGTTTCCCTAATCTACTTAGGAACAACTCAGTATTTCAGCAGCCAACTTTGCTGAGGGAAAAGTCTTCCCCTGGCAGAGTCATAAGAGGCACTGAGCAACCACTGAACTATATTCCAGTACACAAAATGGATTGACTTGTATTGAAGGATCTTTTCACTTTACTTGATAAGATACACAACAGATTTTTATCAGAATAGCAAGGGCAATTTTTGGACACAAAGGGGCAAGGGGGTGGGGGCAAAGGTATGTTATTTACTGTGATGCTTGGTGGAAACGCATCAAAGAAAGGCAGATGGCCCAGAAAGGCGAAGTAAAGCACCTGCAATAACTTTAAGATTATTATTATATAAAAGTCATTAGCAGTGCAATCCTATACATGTCTACCTAGAAGTTAAATGCCATTGAATTCAGTGGGACATCTCGGGTAAATGTGTATATGATGCAGCTTAATAGTTTCAAGCAGTCCCTTGGACACAGTCTCCTTTAAAATTAATCACACTGAGCACTTTGCGGCCTTAGCTATGAGTTTGGCTTTGAACACTTTTCATAGACAATTTTAAACTGACATGGTTTTAAGGCACAGTTGTCTTCTGACAATTACACAGTATATAAACTGTAAGAACAAACAGCAAGTATGTGCTATTTCATATTTTATTCACACACACACACACACACACACACACACACACACCATTTGGCCCTTTTCGACATTTAAAGTAATTCAGAACGGTAGAAAAGATTTCACCCCTCTGATTTTCTTCTTGACTCCTTTGCAAGTAAGGGAGAGTCCAGCATGACGACGTTTCAGAATCTCCAGCCTCTCATTCAGTAACTCAGCAGTAGCCACCTTGTCCTCAAAGTCCCTCAACAACAGTGTGTTCCCAAGTAAGCCACACTTCTGCTGGAGCCTCAGATTGTCCACTCGCAACTTATCCCGAGCTTGTTTTGTCTTGGTTAGGGTGTCTCTCTTTTGGGCCACCACAGCCTCGACTGCCATTAGCTGAGCCTTCTGGCCTTGATTCTGTGCTTCCACAAACTGCAGTTTTTCCTTCACTTGAGTCAGGACTTGCACTGTGTTGGTGATCTTTCTCCGGAGCTTCAGAAGCTCCTCATTGCGCTCTTCAATCTTCTCATTGTAGGTCTGGTTCTCTATCTTCAGCTGCTCAAAGTCTATTAAATGCAAACCTTCTGCTAACTCCTCCTGGGCTTTTAGGCTTGCTTCAAGTTTTTGGATTCTGTGCTTCAACGTTATATTTTCTAGACGAACCTGGAATGATAAAAACTGAAGTGGTGAGCCTACTGATATACTTCCAGAATAGCTTATTTAACTCAAGCAATGCTGATTTGAAGGACTGAAGGAATGGAACACATGCAGCCACAGCTACATGTGGCTACTGTGGTTAGGGGTGAAGCTCTTTCAAATGAGAAATGATACTATGGGAGGTTAAAAGGGTGAGACAGGAAACTGTTGGGAGCTAAACGGGATCTTCATTGGCAAGGAATCACGGGAAATGGTGTAGTAGGATATGAGGAATTGTTTGTTTTTAAATCCAGCCATCGTTCAGCAAAAGCTGCTTATGTTTTATTTCCTATATCCCCAATGCCTTGGAAATGGTGGGAATATCCAGTCTAGGGATATATGCCTGTATTGTTAGAAGTCAGCAGGTAAAGGCAGTCTGGGGTGGGGGAGGATGAGTATGTTGGTCACACAGTGGATAGAGGGTGGCAGAGAAAATATCTAGTTCTTGCTCAGTTTATAAGGAACGTCAGAATTTATTATTATTATTATTATTACATTTATTAATCGCCCATCTGGCTGGTCACCCAGCCACTCTGGGCGATGTACAACATACAATAAAAACAGTTTAAAACAATAAAATTCTACAATAAAAACATTTTCTAAAATACCCTTACCCACCCCAAATGCCTGCCTGAACAACGTTTTTAATGCACGATGGAAGCTCATTAAAGAGGGGGCATGACGGAGTTCCCTAGGGAGGGAGTTCCACAGAGTGGGGGGCCACCACAGAAAAGGCCCTCTCCCTCGTCCCCACCAGTCTAGCTGTCCTGGCTGATGGGACAGAGAGAAGGCCATCCGAGGCTGATCTTGTTAAGCGGCCTGTCTGGTGCTGCTGGAGGCGCTCCTTAAGATAGGCTGGGCCGGAACCATATAGGGTTTTACCAAGAATTGCCTTGGTAGATAAGAGTCCATCTAAATGAAAATGTAAATAGTCTCCAAAACGTAACCATGATGGTGAAAGTTGTCCCATTTGTCTCAAGCATATGAAAAAAAAATATATAAACCTAGAGAGTCTGTCTCTAAACCTAGAGATTGCATTTAATTGTCAAGGCTAATGGCCATTAATAGACAGTTGTAACACTGGGTTTATCTGAAGACAGATTCCTGCCTTAAAATATATCTGCTGAAGACTCAGTTTGATTTGCCTCCCAGAAATTAATGGAATGAATTTGATTTCAGTTCTCTGGGGCCTATACCCAGTCCTTTTGACAGCTGTTCTACTGATAGCTTTGGCCCATGAAACAGAATGCTGTCTAGCGCCACTAACATAATATATCCCTCATACTTGTAAACCATAAGAAGAAATTAGTAATGCACCTCATCTACAAACTTCCCCTTCAGGGAATATCGTGGATTAAAAGGTTGCTCTCCAGTTCTAGTAAAACTAGGAAGATGTCACCTTTCTGGTGCCTTGCTGGTCAGCTTCAGTCTTGTTCCACAATCTCCACCTGGAGATCAATAAGACCTTTTGTGCATTTACATCTGTTTGTAAATGTGTTCTTTTGATTGAATCGTATGGTGTTTGTGGTTCAGTTAATTCATGGTAAGTTGAAGGGCTGCCCCAAGACATTTTGCTGCCTGAGGCAAAGAACAAGATGGCACCTGGCTCCATTCCATGTGCAGAAGTTGACTGGCCTGGCAGCTGGATCTGACGTCAACACTGGCACCTGGTAAGGGTCATCCACACCTGAGGGCAGCAGGCTAGTTTAGGGAGTACAGGGCAGGCTGTGTGGCACATATAGCTCTATCCACTAACAGAGTGGAATGGCTGCAGAGCACAAGAGGAACAGATGGGAGGTTGCCACTGCTAGCACGCCCACCCCCAGAAGCATCTGTCTGAAGCAGCTGCCCCAATCTGCCTAATGGGAGGGCCAGCCATAATAAGGTGGTCCCTGCAATTGGTGTTTGCTCATCTCCATGGGGGTTGTGCTATATGATCTCACAGGTATTCAAACTACTTTCCCTCTACTGTTTCTGGGGTGGGGTTGCTCACAAGGCTCCTGAGTGCCTTACAGAAGTATGGCATTAGCTGTCAACTGTACATGGATGACACAGAGTTGTGCCTGTATTTCATCTCATGAAGGTCCTGTAGTGCTTGGTTAGTGTCTGGCCACGGTGAGAACTAAAGGCAGATGAACTTTAGTTCCATCAAGCTAGAAGGGTAATTGGCAGATCCTGTGAGCTGGATCTTTCCTGTGAAACATCTTTCATTGATGGAATTTAGCCTCATCTGTTCACTTAATTCCATAGCCCTGGTATTCCTGGATCCCCCAATTGTGTCAGTGGCCCACAGTGCCTTACACTATTTGAAAAAACAGCAATGGCAATTTTTGACAGATGAAGACCTGGCAACCATCTTTCCTGCCTCTGTCATCTTATTGCAGAAATGTGCCTGAAATGGAACAAGAGGGAAGGGTTGTGAGCTTCCCAGGGGCATCTGATCAGATCCTGAAAGAAATACAGTATCTCACTAGATGAATCGTTACTCTGATCCAGCAGACTGCTGCTTATGTTATTGGATAAATTTATGAAGGGGAACCTCGTGATCCACTCGTCATAGGAAGAACCTTTCGCTTTCACGGGAGGGGGTGGTCTTGTACAAGATGTTGCATGGCACAGAGATTCACCTAGTTGAATCTCCCTTGGACTGATGACTAAGGGGTGAATTTTGCTTGCATTCAGGAAATAGGAAAGAATTTTGCCTGTGGACAGCTTGGGAAGTGATGGTTGGATTTATTATATTTATTATTATGATTATTATTAAATTTGCCTTGTCTGGCATTCTGCTGCTTGCTCAGTTTTGCAGATGAATTCCTCTTTGAGAAAAGGTGTTATGGCTTTAACAGAAGCTGTAGGAACACCCATATGAAAGAAAAACTCTTTAAATTCTGCTGATCTGAATAATTACATCAGTTTCAAATATACCGTTCAGTGTGTTTATGTATAGTGGCAGCCAAACTCCAAGAATTTCCTGGATCCTTTTAAGTCTAGCTTCCAACCTGGTTAAGGGACTGAAACTGCCTTGGTCACCCTGGCCAATGATCTAAGTAGGGAGGACAAGGGTGGAGGTCCATCCCTGTTGGTCCTCTTGAATCTTTTAGTCTGACCCTTGGTCTGATCCAGCATGGCTGTTCTTATCAGCCATGGCAGCCTTCTGGGCCTCCATGCTGGGATGAGTTTGAGAGGTGCTATTCTGTGATGGCTCTTCATTCCTGAAGGTGGCAGGTCTCAGAAAATGGTGCTGGGGGATTGCTGCACATGGCCTTTGGTTTACAACATTCTGCAGATTTCCATCTTATCTCCCTGCTTGCTATTTAATACCTGTGTGAAACCTCTGGGCAAGGTCATCTGTGTTCAGTGTCATCAATATATGATAAAACTCAAATCTCTCCAGCTAATCCTAGGAAGGAAATGGAAGCCCTGGATCAGTTTCTGAGGTCAGTGAAAGTCTAGACATGAGAACTGAAGTTTAATCCACACAAGATGGAAATGCTGTTGGTTGACAAAGGAGCCTATATCAACTGCGATAAATACTTCCAGAGAAGGGAAGGCCTTTGTAAACTGGAAGTGAATTGGCTATCCCTTGCCCCAAGCCTGTTAATCAGTGCAAACACTAATTGCCTTGGCAACTGAGAGGCCAAACAATTTTAGCGGGCTTATTTGAACTGGATTAACATTTGCTCTCAACATTGCATTTCTCACATTCTTATACGGGTCCTTATGGGAAAAGAAACTGCAGGTGATTTCATGGGGCCCTTGGGGTGAGTGACTCTCAATTACAAGCAGATTAAACTGAGCAAGAGAAGGCGATTTCAGACATGCTTCTCCTCCAGACTGGGCCCACCTCTGTCATGTCTTTTTCCTTGCTTTGTTCGCGTGCTTGGATCTGGTCCACTTTGTTGATGGCGGCCTGCCTGCCACCCAGCCGCCGGCCCATGGTGTACACAGCCACCTCCTTCTTGTCGGCCAGGTAGGCCTTCCACTCCTGGTCTACCTTGGCCAGCTTCTCCTCACAGGAGCGCTGGAGGGCATCAATCTGCTTCTGGTACCAGGCCATCTCGTCCGCCTGCTGGCTCCGCAGCTCCTGCAGCATGGCCAGGTAGCGGCTGTAGCGCTGCTCCTTGTCTGAGACGTGCTGTGCCAGCTCCGCCCGGGCCCGCTCCTTGCCCTTGTTCAGCAGCTCGCCCAGCTTGCCCTGCAGCTTGGTGTTGTAGTGGCGGAGGCGGCCTCTCTCCGCCAGCAGCTGCCGGTACTGCTCCACCAGCTCCGCTCGCTGCTGCTGCTCCTCGGCCAGGCGTCGTGCCAGCTGCTCCTCCGTCTCTTCCTCCGCCTCGCCCTCCTCGCTGCCGGGGCTGAGGCCCGTCACTAGCGACCCGCGGCTGAGGCGCCTCTCCTCCAGCTCCCAGAGGCTGCGGCTGACCCGGCGGCCCAGCTCCTCGCCCACCTGCAGCGCCGGCGGCTCGCCCAGCTCCCCCTGGCTGAAGGAGATGCTGCTGGGCAGCCCGGCGAAAAGCGACGCGTTCGAGGGAGCCTCCCGCAGCTCGCCCTCCGCTGCCGGGAGGCCCTCGCCGCCGCCGCCGCCCTCCGCCGCTCTCTTCTCCTCTTCCAGTCGGTCACTCGAGGCTTCCCCCTCCGGCTGCCCCTCCGCCGGGCCCTCGCTCGCTCCCTCCGACGCTGGTGGCTCCTCGCCGCCCAGCTCCGGCGGCTTCTCTTCTTCTACGGCCGCCGCCGCATCTGCTTCCCCTCCGGCCGGCAGCGGCGGCTCCGCGGTGGCGGCGGAGGGGGGACTCTCCGCAGCCTCTGCGGTGGCTGCATCCCCGGGCGCCGCCTCCGCGCGAAGCGGCGCGGCGGCGGCGGCCTCCTCCGCCTCCTCCATCCAGTCTCGCCACCCGCCAGCTTCACGCTCAATACTCGGCCTGTTTCCTCCCGTATCTAGGCAACACAACTTCATTTGCTCAACCAATGGGAAGACAGAAAGAGGGAGAGGCTTGGTTGGAGGTTGCGAGGGGAAACGCATCCGAAGGCTCGGAGATGATTGGCCGCTCCCGCTTGGGCCCCGCCCGCAAAGCTCTCAGGCCGCTAATTGGGCGCGAGCCGCTGTCTGTCGCAACCTCAGGCGTCAGATCTGCGCCCGTCTGCTTTCCTTTGAGGGGGACGCAAGATGGCGGAGCTGGGGAAAAAGTATTGCGTGTACTGCTTGGCCGAGGTGAGCTCGCTCCGCTTTCGATGCACCGAGTGCGCCGACATCGAGCTGTGCCCCGAGTGCTTCTCGGCGGGCGCCGAGATCGGCCCGCATCGGCGCTGGCACGGCTACCAGCTGGTGGACGGCGGGCGCTTCACGCTGTGGGGTGCTGAGGCGGAGGGCGGCTGGAGCAGCCGCGAGGAGCAGCTTCTCCTGGATGCCATCGAGCAGTTCGGCTTCGGCAACTGGGTGAGAAGAGGAGCGCGGGCGCTTTCCAAGCTTCTTTGTTGGGCGGGCATCCCCACCCCGGGGCTTCACTCTCGTTCCCCAAACAGCCCCTCACCCCCGGCTCTTGCGCAGGACGGGGGGCCCTTCTTCATTTGAAGTGGTACGGCTGAATGTCCCCTTTCGCCACAGATGGACTCCCCAGTTCTAAATGTCCGCTCTAAATCAGAAGTTCTCTTCGCATTCTCCAGTTTTCACTCCCACCTCCCAGTATTTTAACCACATCGTGGGAAACAGAAAACTGTACTGCGAACCTGCGAATGAAAAATTGAAACTTATTTGCAAACTGCAGCCCTAATCCAGTACTCGCTTTTGCACGGCTTCAGTTAGTGTGCTGATTCTTGGAAAAAGCAGATCTGGTCATGGTCACACAAGTCTTGATAATATACAAGTTAGGCTATTGTAATACACTGTATTGAGGTCCGGAATGCTGCAGCCGAAGTGCTGACAGGCCTGGTTTTTGGAGCATATTTATCAAATGATATTATGAGTTCATTGGCTTCTGCTTCGTTCCTGAGCCCAGCAAAACACACTTCTGAAGTCCTAAATCGTTTGGGACCTGGGTATTTACAGGATTTCCTGTGCCTACATGATCCTGCCTAACCCCTGAGCTCTGCAGGGAAGGCCCTGCTCCATGGCTGGGAGAATGTGGGATAGGGCCTTCTTTTTTTGTAGCACCCAGACTGTGGAACATCCTCTCCCAGGAAACTAGATCTGGTCCATTCTTTATTGGTATTCTTGACAGTTGGTGAATATGGTCTTATTTCAACATTAATTAGTTGTACTTCTGATTGGTAGCTTTGATGCAGTTGCCTAGAACTGACCCTGTTTTGTCTCATTCTTGTTTTTAATATTTGATATCTTAACATGGTTGTATATTTGTGCTGTTTGGGGGACTTTTGCGGGGGTGGAAAAGCAGCATATGCGATAGATAGATAGATAGAATATGGCCTAAATACAGTAGGGTGGTGAGATGTGCCTGGACTGAGAGTCTGCAGCGCATGCAAGTAAATCTGGTGTTTTGTCATTCGCTAGAGCTTATGTTTAAAACTTATTCCTTCCTGTAACTTAAAACATTTCAAGGTAGCCAAATGAAATTCTCAAAAATCTGATGTATTGCTTTGGCTTACATATTTGAAATAAGACCACCCTATAGAATTTATGTTGATAATTAAGTATATGAAAATGTACTTTTAAAATATGAAGGTGAGATGAGGCAAAGCAGGAGTACTTGCCAGGTTTAAATAAAAATGCTTGAGGGCTCAATCCTATACATACTTAGACAGAAAAAGGCCTATAATTCCCAGCATTCTTCAGCTAGCCTTGCTGGATTTTTTTCTGTCTAAACTTCCACAGGATTGTGCCCTAAAATATATATCCGAATACAGCATGCAATAGCATCCTCCACTGAAATTCTTATTTGGCATTTGAGTATCTGCCTCAAAGTCAGCATTCAAACCTGTAAATAATATTTGATGAACTGGTTTTTATATTGTTTTTTTAAAAATAAAGATTTGGGGCTATTTATCTTAAGCCTCTTGACATATTTTGTATTACCATTAAAGTAAAATAAAATACAACCTTAATCCTTTGAACTGGCTTCCTGAGAACATTCCAATGGTTTTGGAAATTCTTAAGCTTACAGTGGTGCAGTCTGGTATATATGGCTTCTCTCAGTTGGAAGCAAGCTAAATAAAATACTTTCCATCCCTGCTTCAGGACAACTCTGAAAATATTCTTTGTTAGAAACTTTCTTTGTATGTGCCAGATGTTAACTGATAAGGAATGGATAGAACTGCCTCCAGTTTAGGATTTAATTTTTATATGAATACAAATTAACTGGGGTTGCTACTTTGGGGTAGGCCATTGGTATGAACAAACCCTGGCATCCTGAAGTCTACATTCACTATATCTAGAAGTAGGAATAATGTGATATATTACTCTCTAGTTTTATGACGAAACAGCACTGTACTTGTATCTATATTTTGTGTGTGTGTGTATATGTGTGTGTGTGTGTGTATATATATATATATATGGGATGTTATTGTATAAGCTCCATATACGTTTTTATTTTAGGAAGATATGGCTGCTCATGTTGGAGCATCTCGAACTCCTCAGGAAGTGATGGAACACTATGTAAGCATGTATATACATGGTAATCTTGGAAAAGCCTGCATCCCTGACATTATCCCAAACAGAGTGACTGATCACACCTGTCCAAGTGGTGGTCCGCTTTCTCCTAGCCTAACCATGCCTCTGCCGCCTCTAGACATATCGGTGGATGAACAACAACAGCTGGGATATATGCCACTTCGAGACGATTATGAGATTGAGTATGACCAAGTTGCTGAGGCTCTAATTAGTGGACTTTCAGTTAATTATGATGATGATGATGTGGAAATAGAATTAAAAAGAGCTCATGTGGACATGTATGTAAGAAAATTGAAAGAGAGGCAGCGACGAAAGAACATTGCCCGTGACTACAACTTGGTTCCTGCTTTTTTAGGGAAGGACAGAAGAGACAAAGAAAAACCTTCAAAACGCAAAATCACGAAAGAAGAAAAAGAGCTGAGGTTAAAACTGAGATCTCTCTATCAGTTTATGTCTTGCAAAGAGTTTGATGATTTCTTTGAAAACCTACACAAAGAGAAAGTCCTTCGAACCAAGATCAGGGAACTACAGCGGTATCGACGGAATGGTATAACAAAAATGGAAGAGTCTGCAGAATATGAAGCAGCTAGACATAAACGAGAGAAAAGGAAAGAAAATAAAAATATTAGTACTTCTAAGAGAGGAAAGGAAGATGGTAAAGATGGGGAATTTGCTGCAATTGAAAATCTCCCTGGCTTTGAGATGTTATCTGACCGAGAGAAAGTACTTTGTAGCTCTATTAATCTGAGTCCAGCACGTTACGTGACTGTTAAAACTATTATCATTAAAGATCATCTCCAAAAAAGACAGGGCATTCCATCAAAAAGTCGCCTTCCTAGTTACTTGGATAAGGTGCTAAAGAAAAGGATTTTGAATTTCTTAACAGAAAGCGGTTGGATATCCAGGGATGCTTCTTGAATCTTGTATGTCTGCTTTGAAATAACATCAGAATGAACAAAGGACCTATCATTGCTCAGAGTAGTCTGTTAACCTGCCTCCTTTTTTAAAAAACACACAAAACCACCTAAGATTTCGCTTGTAAAAGCTCACAATCCTCCACAACTGGAATTTTCTGTAGTGGATCATGCAGAATCTTACCCTGTGACACACCAGGAAGTCATCTTTAAAAACTGTGGGCGAGGTGGCTATCTGTTGACTAGTCTATCAAAGGTGAAATGTGGAACCTGGACAGTAGTTACTGAGCTCCACCTCTGCTGTACAAGCTATTTGTGTAGAGGGACAAGACCTTCAGCTTGTGTTTTGGATATAGTGCCGGCTGAGGTTACCATCCTTTGCACATTTACTTGGGAGTAAGTCCCACCAAATTATGTGGTACTTGCTGTTGAGTAAACCTGCGTAGAATTGGGCAGCATGTGTACTAAATCCTGGATACTGAACTACAAAAGCACAAAGAAATTAGGATTTCTTGCTGAATACCTTTAGCTGTGAGCTTTTTATATTCATTAGCAAAGCGAAGTATTCTGCTATACTGGGAGCAGAGCATAGAGGATACAATGTAAGACGGCATTAGAACTTTTCTCCGCTTACTTGCTTGCGTACAACACGCTGGTGATACATTTTTTAGGGTGGTAGATTGGTTCCCCCCACCTAATTAAGTAGACTCATTGGAAACCCTTCGGCAAATAATTGGCATCCCAGTTCTAAACTTTGTGGCAGCTAGCTAGGTGCTCTGATGTGTGTACTAGCGCTGCTCTTTCCTATGGTTAGAAAAGTGCCAGGAGGAATCTGTGCATGTACCTTATTTCACTTGATTCAAGTGGAAATGTCATGCACAGAAATGGGTATGATCCGAACCATATGGCAGTAGGGCCTACTGCATTCAGTGGAATGTGCTGCCACATAATATGCTTAGGATAAGTCTGCACCACTTGTGACTGACCAGTCCAAACGTAGTCCACCAGACATGTACTGTGGCCTGATAGGGGTGTGACAGCTGCCTTATCTTTTTCAGTATCAAGCAGCAAAAGTGGGGGGCTGTGTTTGGACTTACTGGTTTACAAGTTGTGCAGGCCAAATTTAGGATAAGGTGCCGCATGCTATTGTGACAGCAAGTAGTTGATATAAAGCAAACAAGATGGGCTGCTGCTTTGAAAGTGGCTGTACTCACTCATCTGTTGCCCCTTTCTCAGCAGTTGGAACAAACTGGACTTCACTGTAACCACAATCAAGGGATCTTTACTCTGTGTGGAGTGGCCTTCTTTTAAAAGAGCAGCACTTCCTGCATCACCCTAGATGCTTTTTAAACTTGAGAGGGGTGCTCCACAAGCAGTTTTGCAGTATAGTGTATAAAAGTTGAAAGCATGCCTGGATACATGTAAGCCCCCCCTCTGTACAGCAAGGATTGTGGTGATAAAGACAAATGCTAAAGCAATGCTTCTGCTCTATTCTGCTGGAGATTATGAGCTATGCTGCTGTTACTGAGCTTGGTATCTACAAGAAGAATCCTTCTGGGAAAATACAAGTCAAAGTACCACATACGCAGCACAAGTTGCAGTAACTTGTTTCTTCAGCTGTTCCCTTGATTTTACTCCCTAGTAAATGTGCTTATGATTACAGCCTTAAAAGTTTTCTGTGTGCTCAGACCCCTGAGTTCAGAGCTGATAGACAATTACATAGAATTCTGGAACTCTTCCAGGTAGTGGATTGCATTTTAAATGCTTTCTCCATGTAATAAACTATAATATCACAGGGAGATTTAGCACAACCTCCTTGCTGATATATGCTAATTTAATACATGGGGTGGGGGGAAGCATTGAAAAATTACATACCATGCATGGTCGATAGTGGTATATTCTGTCATCTCATTCTGCTGCATTTGTAGATCTAACCCACCTGCTACAAGTAGCCTTTTGCTGCTGTTTAATCACTAATCTTTTGTTAACTCTGTATAGCCACAGCTGTGTAACTATGGCACATCCCACTTTCCAGCAGTTAATGAAATAGTAATGGTGCAAAGGCCAGTCCCTGAGGAAATAAGTAGTGTTCCTTTTCAGTTTGTGTGCTTCTCTTGGGATTGATAAAAGTTAAGCCTTTGCCTCACTTTAGAAGTGACTTTAATTGTATACTATTTTGTTTTGACAAGAAGAGAACTCTGGTCACAAGCTTTGAGGAATTATGTAGTAGATACACAGCTACAGATTTTGGCCTTAGTCCTGAGACACTTGGTCCCACTGTCTTCAGTGAGGCTTAAGACAACTAACTCTCAGGAATGGCAGAGTTATCTTGTTCTTCCTAACCTTTTAAACATTCTGAGACTTTGTTTCATGGGTGCCATTATCTGAACGTCTACTTTATTTAGGTCTAGATCCATCAATAATTGATTTTAGTCTCCTGTGTGCTATCAATACACCTGATAGATCATTTAAAAGAATCTCACAGATAGACAGGATTCATGTACGCCTTAAATTCTGTTGTTAGCCCTTTGTTGTTGCTTGAGAAGAGCAACTGGTGCTAAATATAACTTATTGATAATCTGAACGTTTAAATGTGTGAATATTTATTACACTTCTGCAAGGCTTTTACAGCGAGCACTTTCATATGAAAGCAAACATTCCTGCAAAGCCTCTTACTAAAAATAGTGAATAAATACTTTAATATCACTGTTTCATTAAGATGATTTAGAAGTAAACTGAACTATTTCCTTACAGTGACTGAAATCCATTGGAGAAATATGGGCATACCAAGAGCACACAATTATTTCGTGGCCTACAGCAGTTGAAAGAGTACATGGACATAATTGAGATTTTATTACTTACATACTTTGAAAAAGGCATAAAGTGTACTCAGTATGAATGTTGTGCCAAATTACCACTACTGATCAAGTTCATAATTTGTGGGGGGTGTTAACTTGTCCTCACCTTATTGCTTTAATTTTGCACTTAAGTTTTTCCCACTGAATTCTTCTGGTCCAACCCAGCTTACAGTATTTGTGCACATTAGAGGCAAATCATTTCCAAGCAATATATACTTACTACCTAACTAGTATCTCCTTATAAATATTTCTCTCTCTCCTGCAGGGCACTGATAATCCTCACCCTCAAAGTTGGAACCTAGCAACCACAAAGCCAAACAAAATACACCGGAAATACAGCAAAACTTAACTCTTGTCTGCTCTGGGCTGTATATTTAGAGTTTAAAATAGGGGTCTTGCTCCACTGCAGATGCGGGCAACTAATAACATAAAATGGCTGGCCGTAGATGGGCATCCCTATTCTCATAGAAGAGATAGATTTCGAAAGTGCATTCATCATGTGCTTCTGGCTGGATAATTTGTGCAAACTACAATGTACAGAGATCTCCTAGGACTGGGCTAATGAACTCCAATTCAAAGTAAAATCAAAGTTGGTCTGAAGAATAAGTTAACAAATAATACACTATAGAACCCAAAGGTGGACAGTTGCTTTGGTACAAATGAGTATATTAACACACCCCCAGAAAAACCAAATTAGATAATAGTACTTCACTAACTATACTGTAAAATATTTCTGTAACAAAAAGTTATATTATTACTCCAGAATTAAAAATAGAAGTGAAAAACCCCTTGCCATATTTAACTAGAAAGCTTGAGTTGCTAGTACCCCTTGGATTGTTTGATTAGTCCTACTTAGAGTAGACCCATTTAAATTAATCGGATATAAGTTGGTCATGCCTAACTTAAGTCTCATTCGTTTTAATGGGTCTAGTCTAAGTAGGACTAACATTGGATACAACCCAGAGCAAGAAAATTATTTTGCCTAAACTGGCAGTCATAATAAAGAATAGAAGATTTCTGGAGCTGGATATCTCCATTCTGTCTCCTCCAGTTCTGGTGCCAGCATTAGAAGATCCCCTCTCTCCGTCTCTGTAGCAGCAGCTTATCATGGGACACAAAACAACTAATCACTAACCTTTCCAATAATTTAAATGACTCCATCTCAGTGTGAAAGACAGTGCCTTCTCAGATCAGGCATACACCCAAGTGCACTAGAAGCTCACTGGGCTTATGCTATAGATTCGATTTTTAGAAAGCTAGACTCTTGTTGGGGACCCATTGTAAACAGTTACAGATCAGTCTGGATCTGTAACTGACTGGGGTGAATAGAAATTGCTTATTTGCAAGCCTGATTCCTTGTCAACATGGTATTTAGGCTGCTGCCTATGGAAATGTATACCTTAAATCAGCTTGAAAAAGGTGTTACAGTAGTTTGTCATGCTTCTGGATGTCTGGAATGTGTTCGACAGGCCTACAGAAGCCATCGTTGGCTGTACAATTCAGCTACGGAGGAGAGATTTCTGCATGATGGGCAGGGGGTGGGGGGAATATAACACACAAGTACTTCTCTAAGGACCAAATTAATGTTGGTTGCCACATGTTTAGTGTAACATCTAATCTGGCCTTTTAAAAGTCAGGATTAACATACACATCTCAGTTTTTAAAAAAGCCTACATCCTCATTTGAACAACAAGTCTTTCTGAGATCAAATATTATAGCTCAGTCGCAAGATTTAGCTTTGCTTCGAGTATAAATTAATACAGATGTAGAAAAGAGAGCCTTGCAAGAAAGAGTTAAACAGAAGCATTATAGTGTTTCATTCAAAGTACCTACAATGTTAACAGCCAGGGTTCCACAAACACAGACGTCACCAGCAATCCCCTCTAGGCAACTGTATTTGTGGACAAGCACAGACACACCCTCTGATTCAAATGACAACATGTTCTTATTTTGCATCAGGCAGGTGCACAGCCCCAGCCCTCCCACACTCCCCTGTATGTGCCAGAGGAACTTCAGGAAGGTCAATGTGTATGGACTCTTTAACTGTATGATCCAGTTGAGTGTATACAAACAGATCCGTAATGAACTTGCTTATTTGTTTCTTTGAAATTGCTCCAATAAGTTTGTATAGCAATTAACACTGTGCAGCTCTGAAATGACATTTAATACTAAGTTAAATATGGAAAAGGTTGACAGTATTTTAAAACTTTTCTGTTATTTCAGTGTCATACAATTATTAGATGCCTTCCATGAGAACAAAAGCAATTAAGTAGATGTTGGACTGGTGTCCAACCCTCTATTCATAAAGGAATGAGCAAAAAATGCTGCTGTAGAGGTATAAATATAACATGACACTGAAAGTTTAAAGGCTTTCATTGTGGACAACAATCCACACTGAATTATTCTTATTAAATTACCCAATTACAATACAAAATGCCTTTGATTAATCACAATATTAATCAGAGGGTACAGATGACTTGTAGTTTATACCACTGACTTTGTAGTCTCTCCACATTATCTGTATTAATTTAAAAACATGTTTTCAAACTTTCTTCATCTGCATTGCTGCCCCACCCATCATTTAGTTTGGCCTCTCGCATCTTTTCTTGAATCATCACTTTGTTTAGTGGGGCATTATCCAATAGTTCTAAAGAATCTAGTAGTTGTGTGGCACTTTTTAATTCTTTCAAATTGGACTGCTAAGGTTCTTTCACAACTCCTACTAAAGCAGGCCTCAAAGTACGGCCATGCAACTTATAGCCAACCTTAGATACTAAAGCAACAGTGCTGGGCTCTTTGCCTTCCATGGGAACATGGAATAATGCTTCATGTTCGTAAGGATCAAATTTGGCTCCAAGAGGATTCAGTTTCATCAAACCATGTTTTTTGAACACTTTCTGTATTTGAACTTCTGTCATGGCAAGACCTTCATAAAGGTTTTTCAGATGAGGGTTTTCATCCTTGAGTTCCTCTTTGGGAACAGACTCGGTTGCTTTTTCCAGAACATCAGCAACTTCCAGCAAGTCCTTGCAGAAACTTTGAATTCCTAAAGTGGAAAACCACATTAAATTTTTAGTCTATCCTTAAAGATGTGTTGACATTTCAACTGACTGTAAAACAATAGTTTTAGATTTGCTTCCAGGATTCAGAGTTTAGGGATGGAAACACGCCAAGTATTATTGATACCAAAAATCTGTGTCACTGAATCTCAATTATTCAGATTTAGCCATAACAGATTGAAATTGAATACGTTAGATACAGACCAAGCAAGTCATGCTTTATTCCCATTTAAATCAACAGGACTAGTCATGATTAACTTCAGTACCACTGACTTCAATGGGACTAAACGTTGACTAACTTAGTCTGGATCCAACCCAATGTGTTTATACATGTCTACAGAATTGGAGTATAAAACATTACCTGGAGCATTACCAGCAGCTTAAGCTTTTTCAGACTTACCTTCAACATGTAATATGGGACTCACCTACAGTACAAAATTATGTTCATTTTCCCTTCTCTTTAGAATGACTAGATGCTAAAGATGACAGCAGATCTCCTATATGTAGAGATATGAAGTCCTGGGGGGGAAAAAACTGGGAAAAGTTGGACCCCCCCCCCCCCGTTTTTTTCCCCAAGGACCACTTTTGTTTTTTGCCAAAATAATGAACAACTTTATATTATGAAGTATTTTCTTTAAGAATTTAAGACATGTTGTTTATATATTGTTACCCAGCTTTTACTCCCCCCAAAACGATTTCTAAAAACTACGTAATCAGAACACTTTTATAGAAAGACTGTAAAATCTCTGGAAATAATGAAGCCATGGGGAAAATGTTTTTTTAATCCTCCCTGTAAGAGTTCCAGCACTGTTACTCCTTCCATCCCTTATTTCCATTCCAAAACTAAGTATCGCTTATTTTTCAATTTGCCCCCGAATTTCTTTTCTTTCCGGAAAAAAAAGTTTTTTTCCATGGCTTCAAAATTTTACATCTCTACCTGTATGTTTAATTTTTGTATAAGAAAGGGATGTCTGGAAGTTTGTCTTTCAGGGGTGCACAAATTTCCATCTCAGTCCTCTGCATTTGGCCTCTTTTCCTCCCATTTTTACAAAACCTAAATAAGAGAAAACTATAGTTTTACCCAGTGATGCAACCCACCTACTGAAAATAATACTTGTACGGTCCATGTGTTTCAGTCTCTCTTAAAGCATCATGATATGTGCATGGAGTGGCATTATGATTTCCAAATTTCCATGCTTCACTTAAGTTTATTATGGTGCCTCAGTTCTAGTACCAACAAGTAAAGCCTACACCTACCATATAACTTTGCTTCTTCTACCAGCTTTTGAGTTCTCTGCCGCAGATTTTCTGCATCTGCCAGGGCACGTTTATACTTGTCCTGGAAAAGAAAAAACAGTGATGTTAAAAGACCAACTGCCTTTTGTTGTAGGATCTAGGAGGGACAAGCAAACAAAACACATCATCCTATGTTTGCTCCTCATTCAAATGGGCTCTCTTCCCCACCGCCTTAAGTGTAAGGTTTTACAATGGAACGTCATGAATGGTATGGCACATGGAGGTCGCTAGTCAAAATCAGGATACAAATCTAAGCCACGCATACATAATTTACTTCAACCATTTGCTATTCTATAATCCTACAACAATTTGCCACCTTTCAAGAGTGACCTGTTTACTCTAGGTATTTCTAGCTCATAGACCCTGTGCCATGAACACACTGTATATGCGGACCATTAGCCCATAATGCAAGCCATGGGACAGTCCCCCTTTTTTGTGCCACCTGGATCCATTTACCTAAACAATTAACAGTAAAAGATTTAAAATGCTATTCAGAAGCCAAACCAGCATTTTTCTTAATTGGATACACAGTAAAATCTAATAATACTCTCTTTACACGACGAGGAAACCTAACTTTTCCTCACCAGTGGGGAAAAAACTGAGGACTACCTGTATTGAATTCAGAAGGGTCTCAAGCCATTTAAAGTGATTTATATACATGCTCTTGCATCTTTCCCTTTTTATTTATTTACTTCTAAACTACCCAATAACCAAAGCTCTGAGCAGTGGACAATATATTCAAAACATAACATTAAAACATTAAAATAAGGAATAAAGACAACACAAAATAAAACCAAGATAAAAGTAGCAGCAAATAATAAAACCATTCTAGCACATAAAAAATTAAATCCAGCAGCAGAATAAAGTACTAAAAGCACTTAAGAACAGTTTGTAAAATGCATGGGAGAATAAAAAGGTCTTCACCTGGTGCCAAATATATCATAACATAGGTGCCAGGCTCTCTGGGAAGAGTATTCCACAAATCGGGTTCTATCACTGAAAAGCCCCTCTATCTTATAGCCACCCACCTTGCCTCATTTGGTGGGAGCATCTGGAAGAGGGCCTCAGACTTTAATGTCTAAGTAGGTAAATATGATATTTTGGCCACCTAATGCGAAGAGAAAACTCACTGGAAAAGACCCTGATGCTGCGAAAGATTGAAGGCAAAAAGAGAAGGGGACGGCAGAGGATGAGATGGCTAGATAGCATCACCGATGCAATGAATATGAACTTGAGCACACTCCGGGAGAGAGTGGAGGACAGGAAGGCCTGGCATGCTATGGTCCATGGGGTCATGAAGAGTCGGACATGACTTAATGACTGAACAAACAAACAAACAAAGCTAAATATGAGAGGAGATGTTCCTTCAGGTAACCTGGCCCCAAGCTGTTTAGGGCTTTAAAGCACTTTGATTTGGGCCCAGAAACTGGCAGCCAGATGGAGAAGTAATGGTGTAATATGATCACATTGGCTTGTCCCAGTTTGCAATCTACCCATCTTATTCTGGACTAACTGTAGTTTCCAGACTTTTCAAAGGCAGCCCCATGTATAACCACTGTTTCGAGTGGTTGGGGGTCTTTTACATACCAGCCCACAAGAGGATAATTTAAACCTCTCGACAGCCAGCTGTGAACAATTTGCTCAGCACTTTGCAGACAAAATGGCTTGGAACCACTCTGACTTGGATGCTATAGTTGATACAGAGCCAGTGGATGTAACTTTGGCCCCTGCTTGTCCAGTGTTGTTGGATACTTTCAATTTGTACAGCCTGAGGATGAGGACAGGATCCTGGGAGAGGTGAGAGCCACCACGTGTGTTCTAGATGTCATAAAAGCCGCCAGAGGTGGACTGGCTGAGTAGGTAAGGGGAGTGGTTAATGCCCCCTTAGGCAAGGCAGAGTTCCAGCCTGCCTGAAAGAGGCGGTGGTGAGACCTTTGTTAAAAAAAAAGCCCTCCCTGAACCCCACCATATTGGATAATTATCGGCCAGTCTCCAATATTCCATATCTGGGCAAGATATTGGAGCGTGTGGTGGCCTCCCAACTCCAGGGATTCCTGGATGAGACAGATTATCTAGATCCATTTCAATCTGGCTTCAGACCTGGTTATGGGACAGAAATAGCTTTGGTTGTCTTGGAGGATGACCTACGCTGGGAACTAGACAGGGGGAGTGTGTCCCTGTTGGTTCTGCTGGACCTCTCAGCGGCTTTCGATAACATCGACCATGGTATCCTTCTGGGCCACCTCTCTGGGATGGGACTTGGAGGCACTGTTTTACAGTGGCTCCATTCCTTCTTGAAGGGGCGGACCCAGAATGTGGTGCTGGGGGGCTTCTGTTTGCCTCCCTGGCCATTGGCTTGTGGAGTCCCTCAGGGTTCTGTTTTGTCCCCCATGCTATTTAACATATACATGAAACCACTGGGAGAGGTTGTCCGGAGTTTCGGGGTTCGGTGTCACCAGTACGCTGACGACACCCAACTCTACTTTTCCTTTCCATCTAATTCCAAGAAAGCTGTTGGGGTGCTAAACTGGTGTCTGTCGGCAGTAATGGACTGGATGAGGGCAAACAAATTGAAGCTTAATCTAGACAAGACAAAGGTGCTCCTGGTCAGTCGAAAGGTAGATCAGGGAATAGGGATTCAACTTGTGCTGGATGGGGTTATGCTCCTCCTGAAGACTCAGGTTCACAGCTTGGGTGTACTTCTGGATTCAGCCCTGAGCCTGGATGCCAGGTTTCAGTGGTGGCCAAGAGTGCATGTGCACAGTTAAAGCTGGTGTGCCAGCTGTGCCCATTCCTTGAGATTTCTGACTTGGCCACAGTAACACATGCCTTAGTTAGATCCTGTTTGGATTACTGTAACGGGCTCTACATGGGGCTGCTTGGAAACTTCAGCTGGTTCAAAGAGCTGCTGCCAGACTGCTGATGGGCTGGTTACAGGGAGCATACAACTCCCCTGTTAAAACAGCTTCACTGGATCCCAGTCTGTTTCTGGGCACAATTCAAAGTGCTGGTCATGTCCTATAAAGCCCTATATGGCTCGGGTCCTCCCCTATGAGCCTACTCGTGCCCTGAGATCTTCAGGGGAAGCCCTTCTTGCCGTCCCACCACCATACAGGCACGCCAGATGGGAACGCAGGAGAGGGCCTTCTCAGTGGCTGCCCAAAGGCCCTGGAACTCCCTTCCCAGGGAGGCGAAAGTGGCACCCTCCTTGATATGTTTTCATAGGCATGTAAAAACTTTTTTGTTCCAGCAGGCCTTTGGGGATAACTAGTCTGGACCTGTGAAAATATGACAGATGGATACTATTTTTCTTGTTGTCTTTTAATGTTTTGATATTTTTACAATTTTAATATTGATGATTTAATTATATTTTAACTTTCGTACATTTCTATTCATATTTCTATTTATAGTTTTAACTGTACAAGTTTTTAATGTTGTAAAGCTGCCTTGAGCCCCAATATTGGGGAAAAGGTGGGATATAAATATAGTAGTAGTAGTGGTAGTAATAATAACAACAATAATATAACATTTTGCAATAATCCAAATGAGAAGTTGCCAGAGTGTGAATAACTGTTGCAAGGCTATCTCTCTCCAGGTAGGGTCATAGTTGGTATATCAGCCAAAGTTGATAAAAGGTGCTCTGGGCCACCAAAGCCACCTGTGCCTCTAGAAACAATGATGGCTCTACGTGTACCTCCAGACTACAAACCTGTTCCTTTAGAGGAAGTGCCTGTTCCTTTAGAGGAAGTCCCTCCAAAACAGGTTGAATACCACTTAACTGGACAGATGGACAACCCACAGTAAGCATCTCCATCTTGTCTGGATTGAATCTGTTTACTGACCCTCATCCAGTTCAATAACCTGCCCAAGCACTGGTTCAGATCATCAACTGCCTCACCTTTATTAGATGAAAGGGAGAGGCAGAGCTGGACATCATCTGCATATTGGTGACACCTAAGCCCACATCCCTGGAAAACTTTTCCTAGCTGTTTCATGTAGTTGTTGAAACACACGGGGATAAAACAGCCATGAAAAAGCCCACAGCACAATTGCCATAGGGCAGAGCAATACTCCCCCAGCACTATGTTTTGGAATCAGCCATCCAAGTAGGAGCACAAACACTGCAATGCAGTGTCCCACATCCCAACTCAGACAGCCTATCTCTAAGGATATCAAGATTTTCAGTATCAGAAGCTGCTGAGAAGTTCAAGAGAACCATTAGGGTCACACTTCTCCAGGCCTGAAACCAGATTGAAATGGATCTAGAAAATCAGTTTCATCCAAGAGGGCCTGGAGTTGGTCAGCAACTACTTGCTTGAGCACCTTGCTCCGGAAGGGAATGTTAGCAACCAGCCTATAGTTGCTTTCATCTTCAGGGTCCAGGTTAGGTTTCTTAAGGAATGGCCTCATTATTGCCTCTTTTACAGTGGCTGGTACCACCCCCGCTCTCAAAGACGAACTTACAACCACCTGGAGCGAAGCATACAGGTGGTTGGCCAAATATGGCCAAGCATCCTGTCTGCATCCTCAGGCCTCAATAACTGTACTCACCCAACACAAATGGATGCTTTCAAGTCGCGATTTCTGAATCAGTTTCTGAAAAGTAATTTGAGTATCATATATATCCACTAAGCAGTTTGAGGGCTGTAAAACAGGCAAGCTAGAAGCATCCTTACGGTAATTTCTTGTAATTGTTCTTCCAGTTTGGTTTTTTCCTCTGTTAATATCTTCGCAGCAGAGCCAGAATCAGACTTTTGTTCATTGTGGCTCTGGTTTGGTTCCTCTTCCAACTTTGGTCCAGTGCTTTTCTCTTGTGTCATTGTGCAAAGCAGTTGAGAAGTCCTGAAACAAAATCAGGTTCAACAAAACTCAAGCAAGCAACAATCTGAGAGTACATCTTAGTACAGAGTACATTACACTAAGAAAATATACGAGGCAAACATTTAATGCATTGCTTAATACGATTTGCTCTTGTACTGGTGCAGTTTGTCTATGCAGTCTTCTTGCCATTAAACAACTTGTTCCTGACTCTTAGAGAAATGGCAATAAATCAAGGACTTGCTCATCATGCAGCAAACCTATATACTGATGAAGCAAAACTGTGTACAGATCATCAGCAGTTGGACCTGATGAGAAGCCAGCCCATTTTACTTCCTTGCTTAGTCAAGGGATGATTAAACTGAAGTTCTAAGTTTTCCAGACCCACAACAGATCCTATCAGTGAATTCATTACAGATTATATGAGCAATATATTTACATTCACTGTTGAATAGAAACACTAGGTTGCTATATTTATTAATAGAAACACTAGGTTGCTATATAAATATTTATATTTATCTGGTTGGTTTTTAATTATATATTCATAATTAGAGCCTTTTATTGTGTTCCTACACAGTTACTGGTATGTATAACTTGCTACAGATTTGTATAATCAAACTCTTTGGTGGTTCTTGATTATTAGATGAAGGTTTATATGGTTGTTTTAGGTATCAAGATCAGTTTTCACCTTCACAGTAGTTCAGCAGAGGTTCCTGCAGCAACATGGAAATAACATTCACAAGGAATACTTCTGAATTTTACAAAAAGGGTAATGTTAATGCTGCTTGGTACCGAACCAGGCCATTGGCTACAGTTTTGAGACCTCCTGAAAACCAGAAGACATTTCTCACTCCTCCACCAGTTACCAGAGAGCTGCAGAGCCCACTAGCTCCTCAGATGCCTCCACCTCGTCCACTGTCCAGGCAACATTTACTGGCCTTGGCCATGCTACCTTCTCCCACCCAGACACCAAAGCGTCCATGGGACCAGGCTATTGAGCAGCCCTACCACTGCCTTCAGAAAGGTCACCACCACTGCCTACAGAAAGGTCGCCACTATCTGGCACAAAGGGACATGAGTCTGATTCCACATCACTCTTGTTGCAACATTCTTCCCTATCGTCTCCAGACAGAGCAGGCACATCTCACGTAGCAATTTCACTATCAGAAGATCTCAGGCAATTCTCAGACCAAATCATGAGGATGGCTCAGTCACTGAGAGTTGCCACCCAACAGGCTGCCCTGACCGTACAGGACCCAGTTTTGATTCTGTCAACACAGATGCAACCAGATCAGTAGTAATCCTGCTTTTACCTGCAATGTGAGACACGATTAAACAGTCATGGAAGGCTCCCTCCACTATGCCTCCCAGGGGATGCACTGGCTGCAGGAGGTGGATGCAGAATTCTTATTCAACCACCCTTCCCTGAATCTGACTGTGGTCCAAGCAGCTCAGGGAAAGTCCCATAGGGCTCACTCCTCACCAGTGGATAAGGAGGACTGATACCTCGATTTCTTGGGTTTCTCCAGTACATACACCTCTGCTGCACTTGGCCTTAAAGTTTCCAACTATCAGGCAGTCATGTCCGGTTACCAGTTGTTCCTTTGGGACAAAGTAGGGAAGATTTTTGACCATCTACCTGAGGACAAGAAAACTTTAGCCCATGTATTTCAGAACGAGGCAATGAAGCTGTCCAGACAGCAGATAAACACCTTGAGACACCAGGTGGACCGTCATGCCAAGGTCCTAGTAAGCTCCATTGCATTTCGATGACACGCATGGCTCAGATCAGTGAGACTTTCTCAGGAAGCTCAGTCAGAATAGAGGATCTGCCCTTTGAAGGCCAAGGCTTATTCAATGCCAAAATGGATGAGGCATTGGATTCGGTACAAAAAGCCAGAACCACAGCCCGTACCATGGGGTTTCAGCTGCAGCCACATGACAGCGATGATGGTTCCAACCATCTACTCCTCCATACCAACCTCCTGCCCCACAGCAGTGACAAGCCTTCACAATCCAAGAAGCCCTACTTGGCATTGAAGTACCATTCCTTCCACCAGAAGGGTGATGGAGGAAATAGGTGGCATCTTTGACTGTCTACCTCTTTCTCTTCATCCAGCTGCTCAGCCCCCTCTCTTCTGCACTGTTTTGCCCCATTTTCGCTCTACCTGGATGAACATCACCACGAACTCCTGGTACTTTCCATCATACAGAGTGGCTACAGGATTGAGTTCGATACCCTCCCTCTGCTTGGTACCGTGACATTTATGGCTCCATCACCTGTTCTCCACCAAGAGGCCAACATGCTTCTCAGGAAGGAAGTCATCATACCCGTTCTGCATTCACATCTCCGCAACGAGTTCTACTCGAGGCACTTCACAGTGCTACCCTTCGGCCTAGCCACAGCCCTGAGAGTATTCACCAAGAGCATGGCGGCGGTCTGTTCCCATCTTTGGCTGCTGGTGGCGTTGATGAGGAATTGTCTCCTTGGTAGATAGAGATGACCTGCAACCCCCTTCAATGCTTGGGACTTTTGCCTCAATCTAGAGAAATTTCACTTACAGCCTACCCAAAGTCTTCAGTTTATTGGGGTGTTGCTGGACTCCCAGTCGGGTCAGGCCTTTCTGCTGCAATACTGAATGAAGGTGCTGACTTTGCTGGTGACAGAGATAGGTAGCTTCCACAGAACATCAGGGACTCCCTGTGGTGGTGGACGGTACCAGCCAACCTGTCAGAGGGCATGCCCTTTCTTCAACCTTCTCCACCCCAAGTAGTAACTATGGATGTGTCGCTCTAGGGATGGGGAGCTCATTGCTCCGGCCTCACGGTCCACCAAAAAATCGGCTGCAGAGACAAAACAACATATCAACTGCCTGGAGCTCAAGGCAGTGGACAAAGCCCTTCGGGCATTCGAGCTGGACCTAGTGGGCAGACTGGTCCAGGTCACATTGGACCACACAACTGTGGTCATGTACTTAAACAAACCAGGAGTTACGAAACTGCTTCCACTCCTCCCCTGACGCTCAATATTTTTCAGTGGTGTGTACCTCATCTGATCAGACTGGTCACAATTTATGTTGCTGGAGTGGACAATGTCCTGGCCGACCAACTCACTCTGGCCAGGCTAACCTCCCACAAGTGGGAGTTGGGCACATCAGTCCAGAGGATGCTTTTTCAGCACTGGGGCACATCAGAGGTGGATCTCTTTGCCACACAGCACAATGCTATTTGCCAAGCCTTTTGCAGCCAGGCAGGCCACAATACAAGTTCATTGGGAGACCTTTTCCCTCTGTTCCCACTGATTACAAAGGTCCTGGCAAAGACTGGAACAGATGGTAGCAAATGCATACTCGTAACCCTGTGGTGGCTCATCAGCCTTGGTTCGTCCTGCTGCTCAGAATGGTGCAAGGTCGATACCATCGTCTCCCAGTGCATCCATCCTGCCTCACTAGGGAGAACAGAAGAGCCAACACCAAGACCTAGTAACCCTTCGCTTGACGACATGGAAGATTGGGTGACAGAAACTGACCTGATCCTGGTGTTGATACAGAGCATCCTCAATGCCACTTGTAAGCCTTCCATGCAGTACTCTTATACAATGAAATGGACTGCTTTCTCTTCCTTTGCTCGAGCACAAGGTTTTCACCTGCTCCGGTGCTCTTTGCATCAAATCCTCCAGTTTATCCTGTCCCTATTTGAGAAAGGACTCAAGCTATCAACTTTAAGAGTATATCTGTTTGCTGTCTCTGCATTTCACCCTCCTGTTGAGGGGTTTTCAGTTTTCTCACATCAAATAGCGGAGAGATTTTTAAAGGGGATCAGGAATCTGGCACCATCTGTTTACAGGTAACAACCACGAGGTTGTTACCTGTAACTGTAGTTTTTCAAACAGTCATCTATGCATTCACACAACCAACCCACCATCCCCTCTTTGGTGTCATACTCAAGTACGATGCTGGGTACCAAAGGTATTTCTTCTCAGTTCCGAGGCTACAATGTTGGTCTCAAGGAACTGAGAGAATAAGTGAGAACCGTCTAGCAACATGTGCAATGGGATGGTGGGGGAAGGGTTCCTGCCCAAACTCCTCAGCTATAGAAGTTTCTCAAATGGAGGCTCCGTGCAGGCACAGAGCCCATATGTGTGAATGCACAGGTGCCCACTTTGAGAACTACAGTTACAGGGAGCAACCTACCTATCTTTCTGGCTGTCAAAGTTCACTTGTGCCGAAGTGGAGCCTGCTCCCAGCCTTTTCAAGGCTTCGTTCCATAGCAACTGCACCAGTTTTCTGCACCCCAGCGTTGACTTCAGGAAGGATTCACTGGCACACTGAGAGGTATCTTTCAAGTCCTATCCTTCCTTCTAGAGGTCCTTTCCCTACAAACTGTAGCCTCCATCCCCTTTATCTGCTTTCCTGTTGTGTGAGTGTTGCGAAGCTAGTCCCAGTACATTGGCTTGCACAAGGGCTATGCACCTGCCTTGCATAAACAACTGCAAAACTCTTTCAAGTCTGTAGATAAACCCAGATTTACCTAGCCCCAACCTCTACAGCTCCCTAGGAACCAGAACCCTGCCCATTTAAGTCAAGACTCATTACACATGTCCATGGCCTAGCCTTCCATGTACAGCAGTCAAGACACTGAACACAGCCTTTAAGCTAATTTCCCCACCTTTTGAGTCCTGTGAAAAGATGTCTATGTCATTCATTTGCTTATTTGCTTTACAGGATTAGGATGTTTGCTGTGGATGAGGCACTTAACTCCTTTATAGCTCCTACTACCAATAAGCTAATTCCCAGTGTGATCACCATGTACATTTCATGATTCTTATGTGTTAAATACGCCCCCCACCCCCGGGAATAGACATGTGTGCGTGCACACACATCATTGGGATAAATCTGCTGAGATGCACTACTGCCAAAGTTAAAAGATTCCTTAGATGTGTGTATCTCAGATCATGTGTAAGCCTACACACCCATATGGAGGCCATTTGCTAACACATCTGAGTGAAGAAAGACATTTTTGCACGGTACCTAAAAAGACAGCAGTGCTGGCATCAGGCAAACCAGGGTGCGCATTCCATAGCTGGAGTGCCACTGCCTCAAAATCACTTTGCCTCATTTACCATAGATGGAAGAATGGAGAAGGGCTTTGGCATATGAACTTAAAGTATGGGCAGGCTGGTATAAGACTAGGTACCCTTTTAGATATTTGTGTCTCAAGGTATTCAGGGCTGTAAGGGTTAAGTACCAGCACCATCTTCATCAATTGAAGATATTTATATAAACTTCAATTGCAAGTTGCAGAGGTAATGTGAATTAAAGCTCTTTGATTCCATAGAAAGGTTGGCAGTAAAAGCAGATTTGTAAATTTCTTTGAGTAGTGAATTTCTGTAGGTCATCACAGACTACCCTATGACCAAACAGCTAGGCTACTGGAAAAGGTTGGAATGAAAAATGGGTGCAAAGGAATGCTCATTACTTCAAGAGCAGGGCCAGCTCTACCATTAGGTAGAGCGAGGCATCTGCCTCAGGCAGCTGATTCTGGGCATGCTGAACACACCAGTGGTTTAACTAACAAGCATATATGCAATCCTATGCACTTTTAGAGAGAGAAAAGTCCTACAAGTCCCAGCATTCCCCAGCCAGCTATGGGAGTTGTTGGGTTTTTTTCAGTCTCAACATGTATAGGATTGCGTCTTTATAGAACCATAGAAGAGTAGGACTGGAAGGGGCCTATAAGACCATCGAGTCCAACCCCCTGCTCAATGCAGGAATCTAAGCCAAAGCATCCCTGACAGTTGGCTGTCGAGCTTCATCTTGAATGCCTCCAGAGTGGGAGAGCCCACTACCTCCCTAGGGAATTGGTTCCATTGTCATATTGCTCTAACAGTCAGGAAGATTTTCCTGATGTTCAGCCAGAATCTGGCTTCCTGTAACTTAAACCCATTATTCCATGTCCTGCACCTTGGGATGATCGAGAAGAGGTCCTGGCCTTCCTCTCTGTGACAACCTCTCAAGTACTTGAAGAACGCTATCATATCTCCCCTCAGTCTTCTCTTCTCAAGACTAAACAGGCCCAGGTCTTTCAGTGTCTCCACATAGGGCTTTGTTTCCAGTCCCCGGATCATCTTCTTTGCCTTCCTCTGAACCTTTTCCAGTTTGTCTGCATATTTCTTGAGGTCTGGTGCCCAGAACTGGTCACAGTACTCCAGATGAGGTCTAACCAGGGCTGAATAGAGGGGAACTAGTACTTCATGTGATTTGGAAGCTATTAATGCAGCCCCAAATAGCATTTGCCTTTTCTGCAGTCACATCACACTGCTGGCTCATATTCAGCTTGTGATCTACAACAATTCCAAGATCCTTCTTACTTGTAGTATTGTTGAGCCAAGTATCCCCCATCTTGTTAACTGTGCATTTGGTTTCTTTTTCCTAGGTGCAGAACTTGGCATTTATCCCTATTACATTTCATTCTGTTGTTCTCAGCCCAGCGCTCCAGCCTATCAAGATCACTTCGAATTTTCTTTCTTTCTTCCAGGGTATTAGCTATCCTACCCACTTTTGCCTCATCTGCAAATCTGATCAGCATTCCCTGCACCTCTTCATCCAAGACATTAAGATCACTGGGCCAGGACTGAGTCCTACGGTATACTATATTTGTACTGCCGGAGGGGGGGGGGGGATGCTTCTGGAATGTCTGCCTCAGGTGCCAAAAGAACTTGGGTACCTTGTACCTTGGAAGGGTGCACCATTTGCTGCTCCACCTGAGGCAATCCTATACAAGACACACACTCGCAAGCTGGACTAGAGGCAGTACGTCTCATTTGACTTTCGAGGCCCACAACTCTAAACAGAGTTAAAGAACAAAGATTCAACTCTAAATAGTGTTAAAAAACAAAGAAGAGGTAAGAAATGAGTGCTCCTTGCTACACATATGGGTTTCAAAAGCTTCACACAGACATGCGGCAGCACCAGGCACATTAAGGGCGCAATTCTATGGCCGCTAGACAGCAGCTAGGCAGCCATAGGATTTTTCGGGAACTGATCATGGCGCCTGGGCTCCAAGGTCGGTTCCCAGAAAACCCCCTCCCCCTTGTAAGCAGCACGGATTGTCCCAGGCTCCACGCTTGGAAGAGCAGCGTGGGGCGGGAGGAAAGGGGGCATTCTGGGGGTGGGGACGGCAGAAATGCTGTTACAATGCTTCCTATGCATCATCCAGCCCCGCTCCCCCATTCAGCTAGACAACCAAAATTGGCCATCTAGCTGGTAAAGCAAGGCAGCCGGAGCATGGAGGAGAAGCTCCTGTCCATGCTCCACCCGCCCTGCATTGGATAGGCAGTCGCCTCCAAGTTCAGAGGCAGCTGCCTATACCCATAGGATTGCTCCCTAAGCAAGAGAGGAGCAGCAAGGCAGAACCGTGCTGATGGAGAAAATACCCTAAGCCTTGCTCTAACCAAGGCAAGTATTTTATGCCCGTTACCTTTTTTTCTTTCTCCCTTATGCATCAGCTTTTCTGCTTTAGAATTATTTTGTACACCACCCGGAGCGCTGCCAATGTTAATTGTATTTTATGGTTTTAAGTTTTGTTTTGTCAACCGCTCAGAGAGCTTTCGCTAGTGGGCGGCACAGAAAAGCAATAAATAAGTAACTACACAAAAAAGGAAATGGGAGGAAAACTGGGGCGGGAGGAAAGTAGAAGTAAATTAGTGCGGGGGGAGAACAGCGTTTCGTTGCGGAGAAGGGAAGAGAGGAAAGGTCACCTCCTCTCCCGCGAAGAAGAAAGGGCTTCCCGAGCGTGTCCGCGGCCCAGCGCCCGAAGCACGTCTGTCGCGTAGAGCACAGGCCTGCCTTCCCGCCCGCGCGGGGCTCCGCCTGAGGCCCCTCCAGGCTGCCCGGCCCGCCCGCATCTTCCTCCCAGCCTCCCCTTTCCCAGCCCCGCTCGGCTCCCCGAAGGGCAGAGGGGAGGCCTCCGTCTTCCCCGTCTTACCGCCACCGAGGCCCCGGGAAGAGAGGGCCGGTCCGCCTCGCCAGCCCCACGAGCCGCCGGACGGCCGCCGCCATGTCGCCCGCCTGCCTCTTCCCTTGACGCCCAACAGAAGCCAGCGCCGTCCAATGAGCGGGCAGGCCGAGCGGGCTCGGCGGAGCACGCAGCCAATCCGCAACGCGCGGGGGAGCGCGGGGCGGGGGAGCGCTGCGGGAGGGGACTGAAGTTCCTTGTTGGAAAGCGAACCGCCCCGTCGTTTCCGCGGGGGCAGCATTGGACAGGAAAAGTTCCTCCTGTGCAAGCACCGAGTCATGGACTAAAGGTCGCAGTCCTACGCATGTCTAGACCGAAAAAGGCCTACAACTCCCAGCATGCCCCAACCAGCCGTAAGACGGTCAGGCGCGGGCGCAGCCGACTTCTAAAAACCAGTTCGGCTTGGGGGGGAGCCGCGCAGTCGCAGAGAGCCCGGCTCTGGCCCTAATAATTAACTAGACTCGACCCGGCGCTCGGCATGTTCCAATTAGGTCTTCCATTTTCTCCCCCAAAGCAAAGGCGACAGATACCCACTGAAAATAACGGCGCAATCCACGATTTTGGCGGGCCTGCTCCCAACTGCAGGGGAGCGGGGCGTTGTGGCTGAGAGCGCGCGGCAGGCGCCCCTTCCCTCCTGCGGATGCGCGGTGCGATGGCCCCTTTCGCCACGCGCAGCGGAGGCTCCAAAGCCAGCGGGAGAGGGGGCGCCTGGGGGTCTCTCGCCTTCCCCCAGGAGGGGGAAGCTGCCGAGAGGCTTTGCTTTTTCGAGTCATGGCTCCGAGGCAGAGTCCTGTTGGACAGCGCGAAGCGCTGCTCGTACACATCGATCTTAACGACACAGGGCGGGATATAAATGTTTTAAATAACTAACCAACTAAATAAATACTTTGAAAATGGCTGTGGCGGGGAGACTTGCGGAAAGCCTTGCCTCCGTGGCGAGCTGGTCGCGGACAAAGGGAGCCAGCCCCCCGCCCTTTCTCAGGGGCTTCAGGGAGGGGCGCTTTGTTTTTATTCTCCGGCACATTTGCGAAGAGCTTCTTGTCCTCCTGTCTTCGTCTTTTGTCTTAATTTCCTCGTTGATCTGAAACGTTACTAGTTTCCTTGACTTCTCTCCCTATCTTGGTTTTGGGAGATTTTGATAGACATATTGATCACATTTCTAGAGATCGTTGGATGCTTCCTTGTTTTGTTTTACTGAGTTCTTTTATCTCCTGCCTCACCAGTCCATTTAGCTACACATATTATTGAGCGAATATTTCCACCGTACTCCTTTGGACTTTCACAATACTCTTATTGCGATATTGTCTGAATATCACTTAGCATTAACTCTTATTCTTACTCTTAACTCCTCTTTCTATTTCAGGCGTTTTTTAAAGGCATCTTCAAGCTCTTGATCCAGTTTCCTTTTCCTCTTTGCTGCCTCCCTTGCCATCATTGTTGATGTAGCCCTCTTAGGCCAACGAACCTCTGGATTCTGCAAGTTCGAGAGCAGCCATGATAGACTAAAATGGATGACAACAGTAAAAAAAAAAAATCTAGAATGGGAAATTCCTCTTTCCCATTCTAGTGGAGAATGGGAAAGAGGAAAGGTGTTCTTTAGGCTTCCTTCCTGCTGAAATAGGGAGGGGAGGTTTTCTTCTATCATAGCGCACATACCCCTCAACCCTAGGTCCCTCTCCAGGATACACTATAAACTGCTAGGGATTTGAGTAGGTCAGTTCCTTCTCTCTCCCTCTCCTCCATTCTCTCCCCTGCCCCCCACCTTCAACTTAGACCCGGACATTCAGGGTCTCAGCTGCTCTCAATCATACACTTAGGGTGCAATCCTGTGCATGCTTAGAGAGAAAAAAGGCCCTACAACTCCCAGCATGCCACACATGGCTGGCTTTGGCATGCTGGGAGTTGTAGGACTTTTTTTTCTGTCTAAGGATTACGCCCTTAATTGATAGACAATATGTCAACAGCCTCCAGTTGTTTGACTACAGCATCCATCAGCCTTAGAACCATGGCCAATGGTCAGGAATGCTGGGAATTGGAGTACAAAACATCTGGAGATCTACTTTCTACCCATCTCTGTTCTAATCTATGCAACCTCAGAAGGCGGCAGAGAAGTTGGTTGTGGGTCAGTGTGACTGTTACTGATTGCCAGAGTGAGGCCTTGGCACTTGTTGATAAGAATACTTTGTTAAGAGGCTTACAGTGCGATCCTTTACATCAGGGATAGGGAACTTCGAGCCTGCAGGTGGACATGGACTGCAGGAGGCCCCCATCAGACCCCTGCCCTTATCTTCAATCAGAAATCAGAGAAAAGGGATTTCCCCTCCTCCCTCCCATGCTGCAAGTGAGGCTCTTAAAAGCCTAATTACAGGATTGCAGGTATTGGGGGGGGGGTTGCTGCTGGGGAGGGATGGGCTAACTCTCCCCAACCCAGCAACACATGTCCCCCAAAAAAGTCACCCCTCCCCCATTCCATTGAAGCTTTTTAAAAGCCTCCATTGGTACCAGTGGAGGTTTTTTACAATGTGCAGTGTGCAGAGGGTCAGTTTGGACTGCTGCTGCTGCTCTGACATCCCCCGCCCCACCAAATCCCCCTGCTGCAATCAGGCTTTTTAAAAGCCACCATTCCCACCAAGGAAGGCTTTTAAAAGCGTAATTGCTGTGGGAGAGAGTTGAAGTATGAGTGAATTTGTGTGTGTGTGTGTGTGTGTGAATGAATGAATGAATGAATGGAGTCTGGGCAATCACACTGGGGCTTCATGCTGGCAGTGACCCTGGTCATGCTGGGGTGACCCTGCCCACTGATGCCATGCGCCCACAACATGCTTGCCCAGAACCAATTTGGCCCTCAAGCTGAAAAACGTTCCCCACCCCTACTATACATGTCTTCTCAGAAGTGAACATCATTGAGTTAAAGGGTTTCTTCACATGGAGCTTTTATCCTGCTATTGAGATGGGTTACTCACGGAAGTTTGCGGGTCCTTTAGATGGTGTTGTGAACATCCAGGGCGCCTCCTACACTAAATGACCTTTATTCCTAAATCTTTGTAAACCGCCCAGAGAGCTTTGGCCATTGGGCAGTACAGATGTGTAATAAATAAATAAAATTCCATTTTTAAAACCATCGAAGATAATGAGCTATCAAATTACTGTGCTTGAGTTCCCTCCATGAAAAAGGAAAAGTTGCAAGAGGAGCTAGGCCACAGTGCCATCTAGTGGCTGTATAATGAAACATATGGAAGACTCAGATAAGGGGGCAAAGGTGGTGGAAAAGTGGGGGGTGGGGAGGAAGCACCTGTAAAGGGAGTACGGCATTATCCTGCATTTAAAATGGAAAATATGGGATTTTAGGCTGGTGTAGAGATGCTCAATGTAAATGTGTATAGGCTTGCAGCCTGAGGAACATCTTGGCATAGCAAAAGGTAAATCCTAACCACCACCCCGCCCTGAGAAAGATGGAATGTGCTTATGAGGAAATGGATTATAGAGGCACTGGTTATACTTTCCCTTAGTTAAAAATTATGGCACATATAGAAAGTAGAAATTACATCCAGAATGATATAGAGCATCTCTACACCAGCCTAAAATCCCACATTTAAATTGGGGCTTTCTGCTTCCATTTTAAATGCAGGATCACAACAGACTCCCTTCCCATGTGCTTTCTCCCTCCCTTCCCCCCTCTTTCCCCCCCCCAATCTGAGTCTTCCACGTTTCATTACATAGCCGTTAGATGGTGCTGTGGTCTAGCTCCTCTTATTGCGGGTTTTCCTCTTTTCAAGTGGAACTCAAGAGATGTAATTTGATAGCTATCTCTGATCATTTAAAAAGTGGAATAAAGGTCATTTAGTGCTGGAGACGCCCTGAAAGTTAACGTCGCTGTCTAAATTTCCATGAGCAACCAATCTCAGTAGCAGGATGAAAGCTCCATGTGAAGAATCCCGTAAAGGTCTGGTCCCACCTCTGATCAATATAAAAAGAGATGTCTAGTTAGCACTTTCTTCCACCATTTTCTTTCACCATCTTATTTTCCTTCTTTCCATTCTTTCCATTCTTCTTTTTCTTTCATTCTTTTTTTCTCTCTCTGATCTACTGAAGATTTTATTTATTAATTTATTAATTTCTCGACTGCCTTTACTCCAAAAGTGCACAAGGCAGTGCACAAAGATAAAATAATGTATGAACAATAATGCACAATAAGATACCAGTCCATAAAACTGAGAGGAATAAAAAAGAATTCATCAACCCGCTAAAAACCATATAAACAGATACAAATTCTTGGATAAATTTTTTAACCTGGCACCTCAAAGAATTTAATGTTGATGCCAATCAAATCTCTCTCAGGAGGGCATTCCAAAGTAGGTGCCCAACCACAGAAAATACACTCTCCTTTCTGCCTTAATAATGCACTCCTCTTAGTGAAGGCAGCCATCAGATAATTTTAATGGATATTATCTTATATAAATGGATATTAATATTAGTAGGTTGATATGGGAGGTGCTTCTTCAGGTATTTGGGTCCCAAGCCCTTTAGGGCTTTAAAGGACCAGCACTTTGAACTGGACTCAGAAGTGAATAGGCAGCCAATGTTATTCTTTCATAATTAGTATAATTTAGCTCCACCTCCCAGTCAGAATTCTAGCTGGTAAATTCAACATTAGTTGAAGCTTCTAGACAGTCTTACTGAGCAGCCCCACATATAATGTGTTACAATAATGATAACCTAACCTGGAGGTTACCAGGTTGGATGGAAGATGGAAGGAGCTGCTAACCCACGGCACAGGACTGGTAGCTATGAATGTGACACTAAAATACAGTGCAATGAACAATAAAATCCTACTCCGAGGTCCCTCTGTGTACAATAGGGCTTACTCCCTTTTTTAGGATTGCAGCTTTAAAATGGGTAAGAAGCCTAGGATAGTTTAAGATGTTTTAAAGTAAGTGGGCTGGAGGAAGTTTTAATAGGGAGATGCAGCATAGGGCCTGCCAATACAGGGCATGTTTTAATTTTTATTTATTTATTTATTTATTTAAGTATTTTTATCCGGCTTCTCAGCCAAAAAAGCTCCCTGGGTGGCTTACATATAATCTGTAATACAAGACAGTCCTTGCCCACAGGTTTACACTCTAAAAAGACCCAGCACACAAGGAAAAAGGAATGGGAAGGAAAGGGGAAGAAAAATGAAATCTTTCCACAGGGCTGGTGGAATGGCCACATTTCCCCCTCTCATCTCCCTCAGTACAGCCTGCTGGAATGGCTGCTGGAGATAACAGTTGATTTTTATTCAACTTGCTTTCATTAGCTGCTTTGTCAATATCATTATTATAATGATTTCTTTACTTACATTGCCAAAGTATTATTTCCTAATTTCTTAATTATTCTTTGATGCGACTGATGATGATTATGACGACTGTTATTTTTATTCCCTCAATTACATTGTAGTGTCTGGATAGATTTTCCCCGATGTGTTTATGAAATCATTTGATCTACAATTTTATTTATATAATGTTCCTGTATTGAGTATTGTATATCAATAAACTGTTTAATTAATTTCTGTTACAATCTTAAGTCTGTGGCCTTTGCTACTGGTTCAGTTTTGAATGCAGATTTACAGTCATCCTTACCTCTCTTGACTGTTTCTGATTCTGCTCTAACTCTGCTCTCTCATCACTCCCGACTTTTCTGCTCTTTCTTCCATTTGATTGTGGTGCTTGTCCCCATCGCAACCTTGCTATGTTTGTTCTTGTACTCAAGTTTGCAAGATGCTTATGGCCAAGATCTTGAGGTCAAGTTTAATAGATTAATCCCAGGACAGTTGAAGATTGAATACCATGAGTGATGGGAGTTCCAATGTCCTCCAACCCACAAGGCCAGTGGGTTCAGTGGCCCACTTCAGTCCTGTCCAGATTTAATTTATATTTGCTAGCTCACATTTCACCCAGACAATGGGAGAGCACCAAGATCTCAGATGCTTGTATGGGGTTTGTGCTTTGGGGGGGGGTACTTGTATTGTCTGGGTTTCTGTGTGAGTCTGTTGAGAAGAGTGGCAAGACACACTCACTGAGCCCTCTTAATTGTTGAGGGTCACAATGTGTGTTGTGGGACAGCACCTAGCCCCCTGAACACTGCAAATGCCTTTAGGTGGAAAGATCGCTCACATATGTGGTGCCAGGAAGGTCAGAGTTCTAGGAGAGATTTGGACTTTACTGGGCACCCTGCTCAAAATTAGAACATTATCTTACATCTTAATACGTAAGATAGAATATCTCAGTGCAATATTTAAACTCAAATGGCCTGATATAGCAAGACAAATGTGTAAGCAGAAACAGAATTTCACAGAACTGTCCTTATGACTCTGAAAAGGTACAATTAGGATGCAATCCCATGCATGTTTAGGCAGAAAAAAGCCCTACAACTCCCAGTATTCCCCAGCCAGCTTTGCTGGGAGTTGTAGGACTTTTTCCTGTCTAAACAAGCATAGGATTGTGCCCTTAGTGGGTGTAGGCATGTGTGTACGTGTCTGTGTGTGAGGGAGAGAGTGCCATTACCTGGACATGTATGCATGGTGCTCCTAGATGCGTGCACTACACCAAGCAGATAATTAACTGTGGGCCAACTAAGATGCAATGGGGACCCATGGTTTTCTGCTATGTGAACTAGTTAAGCAGAGCTGTAGACTCCCCACTCATCTCTCTTCCTCTGCACCAGAAGAGGGGATTGGAAACATCTACTGCCAGTTTTAAACTAACTACAGTTCCCTTGGGTCAGCACCCAGGACCGGTTCAGTGTGTAGGGGTTCCTCTTCCCTTATTTTTAGTTCTGGCTCAAGCCCCCACCTAGGAAACCTGGGACTCCAGTTTGGATGTCTGAGTAGCAACCTTCCCCCAACACATGCTCCAGAGATATGTATAAGTAATGGTATTTATTCAAGTCAACACTCAATCAACAAGAGATCAACCACACAACCCCAAAATATATTTTAGTCCAACACATCCCACTTTCTTCCAAGGTCTAGATATGCCAATGGAAGTCTGTGTCTTTTGGCCTTAGTCACAGTTTGCCCAGAGATGTGGCCAATAAGTAGGGATCCTTTAAGCTAAAGCCTTGAGAGTGGAGCAATATCTTGCACCTGCAGAAGAGAATAGCAGCAACTGGGGTGCATTGCAAAGAAAGATTCCAGCCAGCAGGTGGTAGGAAGAGGGTCTGCACAGAATTGCAGATTATTGTAATACGTTGCACCATGTTAGATGAGGAACTTCAGTGATTCTATAGTTCCAAGCCAATCGGGATTATTACAGAATAGTTGTAGTGTAGTTTTAAGATGATAGCAATGATCTTTGTAAGAGAATAAGAGCCCCTTTATTATAGATTTGTAATAACAATTCCAATTAAGAGCAGTATTGGGAAAGTTAGCAGGTCCCTATTTCTAGCACTTAACAGGGAAATAATCAAACTTTTCAAACTTATCTTCATAACTACAACAGAGCTTCTCACATATAACTAGTCCAAGCATTTCCATTTGCAAAGAAAAACGGCACTTTCCAGTGCTACAGCTTCTTCCTGCCCAGAAATGCTCTCCAAGGGCTAAAGCTCGGGGTGAGCCATCACCTAGTCAGCATCCATACTACGGGTGGCTGACAAGTCAAACAAACCTCATGTGTCCCAAACACCCCTTTTGTTTTTTAGCTCACATTAGCAATTGCAGTAAAACATAACATATGAACAACTCTGTCCAACATGCAAATGACCTCCTTCATGGTTTGACATGCTGGGCTCAGATGGTTGGTTTTCTCTGCACTACCTGCTTCCACAACCTGGTGCAGCATGTTCTTTTCTCTACAGCTTTACATCTGTGATATCCAACATTGGGAACTTGTGCTTTATTTAGAAACCAGAGTTTGATACTGGTTTGTTTTCACTAAACCGCTAGGTTAGATTGCTGCAATGCATTGTATGTTAGGCTGCCTTTGAAGATGGTTCAGAAACTGCAGCTAGTGCAGAATTCAACAGCCAGGTTGTTGACTGGGACTAGGCAATGTGAACGTACAATTCCAGTTCTGGCTTGCCTGCACTGGTTGCCAGTTTGTTTCCAGGCCAAAGTCAAAGTGCTAGTTTTAACCTATAAAGCCCTACATGGCTTGGGACCCCAGTACCTCAAGGACCACCTCTCCTCATATGAACCTACCCGGTCTCTGAGTTCAGCTTCTTGGTATGTTCCCTCTGAGAGAAGCTTGGGGGTGGGAGTGACAGTTCGGGAATGGGGCCTTTCAGTGATAGCCCCATGTTTATGGAACGCTGTCCCCAGGGAAGCTCATCTGGCACCAACACGGTCATCTCTTCAGCACCAGGCATTTTTTCAGGCGTTTGGACATTAGTTATGGCCCAAAAGTTGTGGGCTGCTTTTGTGATGTTCATTCTAGGCTGTGAGTGGGGGTAGGTTGCATTGATTTGATTTATTTATAATATTTATATACCACTCCACATCAAAGATTTTAATGTGTTTGTGGATGAACACTTTTCATACTGTTAGATTAGGTTTTTATGGCATTTTAAAAATTTGTATTGTCGTGCTGATTGTGGTTTATATTGATCCACTCATGTTATAGTAATAATGGATTCCTGTATTGTGCATGTAAGTTACTTTGAGGCTGCTTTTTGCGGTGGGAAATGACACATAAATTTAAATCATCATCATTTTAGTTTAAACAAGCCAGATTACACAGTTCAGATGTCATGGGGAACTGCGGTTAGTTTTTCTTTCAGTCTTCTTATGGGTGTAAAAGAGGAAAAGGGGGGAGAGGGAGGAGGTGAGCCCAAGGTTCATACAGGCACATTCACATAGTGGGAAACCATGGTTGCCCATTATGTCTGAACAGAGCAATTGACCAGGTTTGCACGTAATGAGAAGCCACCATAAGTGAATTTCCCAGTGGAGTTTTTAGTTGTGGCAGAGCCGCCATTTTGAATATTTGAGCCTCAGTGGGGACGCACCATAGCTTGTTGTTATGTGTGAACCCAGTGAGAGTGGGTTGTTGGGGTAGTTGGCAAGCCACACTCAATGCTAAAACAGCCCATGGGTTCTGGGTGGCTTGTCAACCACCCCAGCAATCCACCCTCGGTGAGTTCGCATGTAACAACAAGCTACGGTGTACCCCACTGCGGCTTAAATATTCAGAATGGTGGCTGCCACAGCAATGAAAAAGCCCACAGGGAAATTCGCCCACAGTGGTTTCTCATCTGTCTACTCTGACACTAGTGATTGATCACGTACTGTGGGTGGATGATGGGGGAAGGGAAGAGAGAAGAGGGTGAGGCATCGCACTAATTCTAGTTAGCCCATTCTCCCTGTGTGGGGGACAAGGCACACAGCCTTGCACTCAAGCGTATATATTAGGAACAATGTATTTAACCATCATACTGTATTGACAATCTGTCTTGTTTTTATGTCTTGAACTGTAAGTATCTGAGTGTGTACATTAATGTGAGATGGTATGAAATGCAGCGAGCCCTAACAATTATGCTCAGAACAATTACTGTCTTTTAATTTTGTCTCCAAGGGATTGCTTTATAAGACTTCAGAGATTATATGTTACTTCGTATAAACTTTATATCAATTAACATAGTGTATCTGAAAGCTTATGAAACTTGTATTATGGAAGATGCTTTCCTGCCCCACCTGCCTTGTGGCAATTACATCAGTTTGTCTTGCCTTCTCAATATAACCTACATAGGAACATCTCATCCATGGTACACAACAGATACCTAGAATGTTAGGATGAAGGAGGAGTTGCCAATAAGCATATGGTCACAGTTTTTAGTGCCAGATGGTGATGGTGGTGGTGGTATGCTGGAGGAGGGGAGAACTGCCAAAAATCTGGCACAGGCACCTTGCACTATTTCACTAATTCTTCATACTTACCCTCTAGTACTTTAATTCAAGGCAGTTATCTCCATACTGCATATGGGGGCTGCCACTGATGTTTGCCCAAGGCTGTGTACTCAGTTTATAAGGGAAGTGCGATTTGACTCAGGGACTTCCAGAGTTGTAGCCTAGTCTCATTCCCCCTATGCTACACCAGGTCCCATGTATTCAGCCTTTCGATTTGTTCTCCTGTATCTGCCCTTTTGCTGGGGGCATCCTGTGCTGGATATTGCTGTAGGCAGGGTGCTGGATGTCTGAATGAGCATAGCCCAGATCTTGTTGTACTAGTGCAGTTTTTAGCTTGAACAGCCCAGAGTCATGTGCTAATTCCTGTAGTTCTCAGCATAGCCTACCTCAAAGGCTTGTTGAGAGGATAAAGGTGGGGAACCACATACGTCACCCTGAGCTCCCTGGTGGAAGGGTGGGATAAAAATGAAATGTGCCCAAATGTGCCTGGATGTTTTCAGAAGCAAGCTGTACTGTTTCTCAATGGAGGTGAATACCAGGTTGTATTCTCACCAGAAGATGGAGTAGCTGCTTCTACTGTTAATGTCATTTTCCAGATGGGTCCATGAAGGGACGGTGTAAAAGCTGGAATGGGTTAAAAAAACAAACACGCCATACACAATGGCAGTGTGAGAGACACCTGAGAACAATATTTTAGGACTGAGACCCTTGCAATAGTGTATTATTATTAACCCTATAATGCCCAGAACCCATTCTGAACAGAATGGAATGGCTTGGACCACAAAATTCCGAGTGAGCCAATCCAACCAAATTCACCAGTCACACATTACTAGATGGGGGTGATGCACTCAACCATAACACTTCCACAGAAACCATATTCCAGTACCCATTCCTGGTAATAGTCCGTATTCTGGAAGATAGCCTGAAATGCCAACTTTTGAGTGGGCCAAAGCAAGAAATTCACTAGTCATACATAACTGTATGGGAGGCAGGGGTGTTGTTAGGCACTTAAAAGATTCAGGGCCCAGGCCTGTGGGGCAGGGATCTGCATAAAATCTGCATATGCTAATTTATATCTGCAGATTTAGAAATAATTACTAGGATTATTTAAATTTCATAGAAGGCAAAGCCAGCCAATTAATTTCTCATCCAAATAATCTCACATAAAATAGATTATTCAGTTAATTTTAACTCCGCCCTTGATCATCCCAAACCAATGGAAAAAAGTTTTTTTTTCTAAACTTAACTGCCATACAGGGAAAGATTGCAGGTGTGTGTGGGGGGATGTTGCTGCAAGTTAACCCTTCCCTCCCCTGCTGCAATCCCCCTTGAAAATTGCCCTATGCATGGCAATTAAACTAAGGGGGGGGGACTTCCATTGGCCTCAATGGACACTCAGGGCTCTGTGGAATATTCTGGAATAAGGCCCAGAACACTAACTTCTGAGTGATCCAAACCACTCACATCCACCAGTCACACATGACTAGATGGGAATGCTGACCATATGTACCGTTTTAAATGGGACAGTACCCTTTTTTCATATTTCCCAACCATCCCGACATTTTAATATGTCAATTTTGTCCTGGTTTCTTTTGTAAAAAACTGAACGCGTGTATCATAAGGCTCTATGCTAATCAATGCGTGCAGTAAAACTACTAGTGTGACGAAAGAGGAAGTCCCATTTCCTTTGTCCAGCCAGGGCCAGGCTTCTTGAGCTGGCTACGATCAGACGCCGCCCCCTGGCTTGCCTGCAGGGGCGGGGAATTCAAGAGGCGGTCGCTAAGCCCCATTCAGCGTGTGGGAGCCAGGAGAGTGAGTCTTACAGTTATTTCTACCACCATTCCGCCCATAGAGATTCATTCTGCCCGCATTCAGTTTGATTAGGGCTTTTCAGACTCATATTTCGGTTCAACAGGCTGTTAGCTATTTTTTAATTACAGCAGAACTCTCTGCTGTAATAAAAACCTCGTCCCGTTTTTGTCATCCCAATATCTCGTTTTTGTCTCAAGGAAATATGGTCAGCCTAGAATAAGCCACAAAACTTCCACAGAAACCACGTTCCAGTACATGTTCTGGGCAATAGTCTGTATTCCAGAAAATGAACCGGAAAGCCAACTTCCAAGTGAGCCGAAGCAACCACATCCACCAGTCACGCACTTCTAAGGGTGCAATCCTATGGGGATAGGCAGCTGCCTCTGAACTTGGAGGCAACCGCCTATCCAATGCAGGGCAGGAGAAGCACGAAGGGGATTGTCCCCTCTGCGATTCAGCGGCCCTGCATTTACGGCTAGACAGCTGATTTCGGCTGTCTAGCCGCAGGAAGGCGGAGCAGGGGAAGCAGCTGCCGGACAACACGTAAGGTGTGTCATACTGGCATTTCTGCCTTCCCTGCCCCAGAACACCCCCTGCAACGCCCTTTTTCGGCAACTCCACGCTCCTGACTAGAGGCCACAGGATTGCTCCCTAAATGGGAATGATGCAGTAAGTCATAAACAAACACCACACTCATTGTTGGAATGAAAAGCTACTTTAATGCTTATTACAATAATATAACAGAACCAAAACAGTCTAAAAAACGACAGAAATGTACTTCAGCTCTTAGCCACGTAACATCTGACATCATCGAGAGGAATCCTATAGCCTCTGGGAGAGGACTGCTCGGAATCCCCGTCTTGAGGTCGGAGACGGCCGGCCCGCGGCGGCTCTTGCACTGTGCCATCGGGGGAATGGCTCTCAGCTGGCGACGAGAGATTTTGGGGCCGCGGGGCTCACTCGCAACGGAGGGGGCGCTCCAAGTCTTCAGACCCGTCTGGCGGGGGCTGCAACACGGGAAGAAGGAGGTCGTCTGCCGGCGCTGAAGGGGCGCTGAAGGGGCGCTGGCGCTCGTCCTGCGGCGGGGCTGCGTCGCGCCCGCGGGGAGGGCGCCCACTCCGGTCCGCTCGGCTCCCGCGCTCGGCCAGCCCCAGCGGCCGGCCGGCAGAGGGCGGCGCTGCTCCGCGCTGGGCGTGGAGCCCCTGCACGTTGTTTCCCACGCAGCGCAACAACGCGACGCGCCCTCCGTCGCGGGCTCAGCCGCTCCCTCCTCTGCCAGACTCGCATCCAAGCCCGGCGGCGGCGGCGGCGGCGCATCGGAGGCCGAGCATGGCGCCCGCAGCGCGCCGGGCCGGCGGAGCGCGCGGCCTCGTGGCCGCGGGGCTGCTGCTGCGGCTGCTGCTGCTGGCGGCGCTTGTGCTGGGAGCCTGCTGGGGCGGTCGCCGGAGACGGAGCAGCCCGCGGGCGGCGGCGGCGGGATGGCGGGGTGGCGGCGCGGGCGCTCCGGAGGCGGCCTCCCTGCTCAGTACTTCCTTCGTCCTCAAAGGCGACGCGGCTCACAACCAGGCGATGGTGCACTGGACCGGCGACAACAGCAGCGTGAGTGCGGGGCTGGGGCGGGTGCTCGTCTCCCGAGCCGGGGCTGCCCCGTCCCCACGCACCTTCCTTCCTTCCTTCCTTCCCACGTCCCAGAGCCACAGCGCGGGGCGCGGGCCCCTCCCTGGCCAGCCGGGTCCGCGCTGCGCCGCCGCGGCGCGCCCCGCTGGAGAGGGAGTGGGACGCCCCTCTGCAGCGCTCTTCCGAGGCTGACGTGGGGAGGCGTGGGCGCCTTCTTCCGACGGCTCCGGAACGCAGGAGTTACGGCGCGGCCGACGGGCTGCTTCTCCGGGGGCCTTTGGGGACCCCCCGGGCCCGCCAGATGCCTCGTTCGCAGAGCGCTTCGTGCATCTGACGCGGCGGAAAGGAAGCTTCACGCGGCAAAGAGGGTGATCCCCCAGGTAGCCGCGCCGCGCCGCGCCGCGCCCAGGTTGCCTTGGCAGACGAGCTTCTTTCGCGTCTAAATTGGGTCGAGACAAGTTGGAATGCTGCGCGGGACCTTTTGAAAACAGCGGGGGGCCCATAGAAGGTTACAGAGAAACAATGGGAGACTCCCCCCCCTTCGCTGTCGCCCCCCTTTGGGGATGCTCGACGCTTTCAGCCCAGCTGCCATCCCTCATAGCCGGGCATTGTCTTTCCAAAGGCCAGAGGAAACGAAGTTGGTCCCCTCAGGATCCTTCCAATGGTAGTTGGGGGCATCCCGCTGGCCTCCCATATTGTCACACGGACAGGCCACAAAGATCCGCCCAAGAGCTCGATGCCTGCCCACCACTTCCCCAACGTCTTCTCAGAAATGCCCTCTTTCCCAGGGGGCCTCCGGAGTTGTTCAGCTCTTTAGGAGGTGTAGGGCTGCATTGGGAGCTCCCTCAGGCCAAACAAATAAAATAAAATAAAATTCGCTGGTTATAAAGGCATTGCCCTGAAGTGCAGGGGTGAGGAGGGCCCTCCTGGTGTTTCCTGTGGCGATACAATATTTGTATATTGTAAGGACAGCGTGAGGGAGGGGAAAGCAGTAAGCACCAAGGCATCTAGGAGGTGCTGAGGCCCTGGGAGGCACTTGGGCAGGATCCCACCCAACACTTTGGGCCCAGTGAATAGTCTGGGGCATACACTGTTGGATACAGACCTGATCACTACCTGGATGAGAGCGTTGGGTTCTCTGAGGAACATCAGGATATGTTAAAAATAATAAAACAAATAAACATGAACTCGGTATATTTCTACTACCCTGAGCTCCCTGGAGGAAGGGCAGGATAAAAACATAAGTAAGGGTGAAATCCTATGCATGTTTAGACAAAAAAAAAGCCCGACAACTCCCTGGCTAGGGCATGCTAGGAGTTGTTGGACTTTTTTCTGTTTAAACATGCATAGGATTGTGACCTCAGTAAGTAAAGGACTCACACTCTCTTACTCTCTCTGTAAATACTGAGGCAATCATCATAATTTGTGGTTCTCATGGAGTCCTGTTGCTATTTATGGGGCTCCAAATGCCTCCTATATATTGTTGTAACACTGCTGTTAATACATCTCACTGCATTCCTAAAGCCATACCAAAAGACAACCGTCAGGTGTAGGGGAGCTTTTAACTCCATCTTTAATAATGGTATAGCACTGTCCCTCTACAGTGCTAGAATGTTACTTTAAAGAAAAAGTATTATATGGGATATAGTGCTATACCCCAGTAATAATAATTAAACAAAAACATTTCTGTATATTACGTTATAGGGGTATAATGCTCCAACACTCTTTCATTTAAGCGTTATTTTCATTTTTTAAAATAGCCAGGAAAGTGTTTTAATGCTAATTAAAAGACTGATTTAAAAATTAAATGTATGATAAAAAATGGCGCCCACAACAAAGGGCTTAGTGCATGTGTGCTGAGCTCTGATTGGTTCAGCTGCCAGATAAGCCACTACTCATGTCAAAAGCACCTTTAAAAAGATGGAGGAGTAGTGCTAATGGCACTGGTGTTGATGGAACATAGTGGCATATAGCTACAGAAGATGCACAGTGTGTTAAGTCAATTGCAGTTCTGAATGTAGCTTACAGCGGAAGAGCAATCATCTATTAGTTCTAGGAACTGATAGTGATGGCAAAATTGCATCTCCTTGACCAACTTCCTAGTGCATAGAGAAAGCAGGAAGGGAACACCCCTACATACACAATAGCAACAATAGCATTTCTTGAGTGGTGGTGGTAGGATTGATTGGGGAGACAGTCCTCTGAAAGGGCCTGGTGTGTTCATATGGAGGCTGTTGATTCCCAGAGGCTCAGGGTATATTTGCACCATTACTTCGTGTTCACTTTTGTTTGTTCTTCATTGTTGGTTATCATTTGTTCCTCTTTGTTCTGTACTGTTCACTGTGGATTGATTTTAAATCATCAAGGAAGAAGACAGTGTAATCATTGATTTAAATTCATGTCTCATTTTGTAAGCCACATATTTCCTGCGCAAAAGTACATTCTAATACTTGAACTTGCATAAACTAGGAGGGTGTAACCCTCCCGTGTTTTCCCACTGTTTCTTCTGTCTTTTTTCTTATTGTAGATAATCCATTGAGAACGAAAAGACAGAATAGCTGCACGATGCCTTCTCATTGGTAGTGCTAGGAGTAAAGATGTGACGGCCTAGGAAAAACCTGGAAAAATTAAGAAAAAAATTTCCCTGTTTTTTTCCGCAAGGACCATTTTTATTTTTTTCTGAAAAATTGAACAGTTTTGGTTTATGAAATATTTTCTTTTAGAATGGAAGACAAAGTATTTATATATTGTTACCAAGCTTTTACTCCCCCCAAAATGAGTTCTAAAACTATGTAATAAGAATACTTTTATAGAATGACTGGAGATGTAAAATGTCTGCAAATAATGAAGCCATAGGGAAAAATATTTTTAATCCTCTTTGTAAGATTCCCAGCATAGTTAGTTCTTTCATTCCTTATTAAAGTTATTGATCTAAAGTATATTTTACTGATAGACATTTATGCTCAGTTTCCCAGCATGTGAGTAGAGTTCTTGACATTATTCTTAACAGTAAATGTGCATTCTTGACAGCTTGCGTTTTGTTCTGTAGAGTCCTGTGTTTCTGGTGTTGTAGCAGTCATTTAATGTAGTTCTAACCTATTCAGACAATAATTACAAATTTACTAACTGAGTTTACTTTTAACTGTTTTTTTAATATAATGATAATTTTATGAACAAACTAAGTCATACATAAAATAACTTTAGGAACAGAAAGGCTGCTTTAAGCAGCCCTTCCCAACCTGGTGCCCTCCGGATGCTTTGGACCATTGGCCATGCTGCCTGAGTCTGATGGGAGCTGAAGTCCAAAATATCTGGAGGGCACCAGGTTGGGGAAGGCTGTCTTAAAGCAACAAAGTGACTTTAGATCTGTAAAGAGTGCTAAAAAAATAAGTATTGCTTATTTTTCAATTTTCTGAAGATTTCCAATTTTTCCAAAACACCCCAGGGGGAAAAAAAAGTTTTTCCCCACTGCCTCAAAATTTCCAGAAATTTTATATCTCTGGCTAGGAGACCTCCATCTGGGAGCACCCTTAGTCATGCTTTAGTCACATTTAGATCACTGGGACAAGTTAGTCATGACTAATTGAAGCCCTGTTGATTTCAATTGGACTAAATTATGACTAACTTATAGCACAATCCTGTTCATGTCTGTTCAGTGGTAAGCCCCACCAAATTCAATGGGGCTTACTCCCAGGTGTATAAGATTACAGTGAGGCTTGCTCTTAGGTAAGAGGGCATAGGATTACAGCCTTAGTTTGGAACCAACCATTTATGTTTAAGAGACTGTGGGTGCAATCCTATGGATGTGTAGACAGAAAAAAGTCCTACAACTCCCAGTGTTCCCCAGCCATTCCCCATGCTGGTTGGGGAATGCTCGGAGTTGTAGGACTTTTCTCTCTCTAAACATCCATAGGATCGCACCCTATGGAAGTCTAAACATCCATAGAATCGCACCCTATAGTTGTAAAACCTAAATTCAAGGCCCCACATTTGCTGCTTAGTTTCATTTTATCTCCGTTGTATAGAAAGCATACAGAAATAAGCAGTGATATCAGTATTATTAACATATTGAAGGAAGAATTTGGCAAAATCCAACTGTGTTTATTTGTCATAAGTGTTTAGGCCTTATCCATTGTTTCAGACAAGGAAAAAGTTTTCTACTTCAGCATTTGACTCATAGTAAGATTTCATAATGCTATGTAGCATTGTTGTGAAAAAAAATGAGGCTCATTGCATACATATATACACACGCAGTTACCTCACACAGTCATTTGTCACACAACTAATTCAAAACTGGAGTCTGTCCAATGCTATGTTTTGATTAAAGTAAACATCTCAAAAATGAACAAAAAAGTTTCAGCTTAAACCATATCTCCATATCTTATTTGCCTATTCCCTGCCCTCCCCACATCTAACTAACTGAGCAGTCCTAACTGGGGTCGGGGGTGGGGAATGAAGTTGCAGATCCCCCGCCACTTCCAAAGTCCTGCTGGCTCATTGCCCAGGGTGGGAGCTGTGTGGTGTAGCAGCTTTGCTGGCCTAGCTGAGGGCCTTGATCCTGGCTCCTCTCAGGGAAAGGGAGGGGCTTTAGATTCCAAAGCTGACTCCAACTGCCTCCACCTTGCCCCTGGAATTGGCTCCTACCACTGAACTTGAACTTTATGAATCATGTGATTCTATGTAGAAATTCTCAAACAGAGGTGTATGAAGTTGAGATCATGTTTCTTAGAAGTATCTTCTCTGTAGAATGATCATATCCATCAGTGTTGCTGGAATTTTATTTATTTATTCTGTTGCTGGAATTTTATTTATTTATTTTAAAATGTACGCTCCATCTTTATTTGTAAAGAAAACTCAAAGTAGCTTACAAAAAATCATACAATAAATAAAAAAACTTACAATGAAAACAGTTCAAAGTACTAAAATCAATGTAATATGTTGTAACCAAGAGAGTTAAATGCTTTTTAAGGCAAGGTTTTAAAATACTGTCTTAAGGCGCAATCCTATGCATGTTTAGACAGAAAAAAGTCTTACAACTCCCAGCTTTCCCCAGCCAGCCATGGGGAATGCTGGGAACTGCAGGACGTTTTTCTATCTAAACATACATAGGGTTGCATCCTTAGTGCCTTTCATACCTACAAAATGCTTTCCAATAACTATAAAATAATCTACAGTATTAGGCAACTGCAATTCCTTTATATGTGTACAATGCTCAAATCCTGTTGCCTGTTACTGATTCTTCTGTCTTCTGCAGCATGAGAAAGAAACTTTTCTGTAGATATATATATATAGATATATATAGATATATATATATATTCATACACCCCCCCCCCAAATGAAGAAACAAGCTATCATATGAAAGATTATGCTTGTTTCATTCTGTGCAAATCTTAAGTCTATGTCGAGGAACCTACATTTCTCTTTCATCATGCTCTGGTAGGGGCAACCAAAGGAGCCCCAGCCATTGTCTCTAGCTTGCAGCTTGAGAGAGGGCAGTTGTATGGGACTTCAGAGGTGTCAGCACAGTGAACAAGATCCCCATCACCCTCTGCAGTTCCAAGGTAGAAGATGATGTTGGGACTGACCATTTTGAAGGTGGCCGGCCAAGGCACTTACAGCATCTCAGTTAGCCAGTGCCCCAGTGAGTCCCAGACTTTCCCTCTGTTCCCAGAGGTGGACATTGGCGATGGCCGTTTTGATAGTCTAGTCCCTTGGAGTGCCTCAGCCAGTCAGCAGCAAACAAACCCTTACTCCCCTCCCCATTTCCAAAAGTTTGGAGCTCAAGGAGCAGGAGATGGTCCCTGATCTCCGACACAGGTAAGTGTGAGGTCAGGGACTAATGCCACAATCTTATGCATATTTATTTGGAGTAAGTCCCATTCAACACAAGGGGATTTACCGCTGAATAAACATACATAGGATTCACTGGAGGGTAGAGGTAGGGTCCTGGTGACCATACATTTTAGCTTGATTACCAAGGCTAGCCAAAATTTGTGGACTCATGGAGATCAACCTGAAAGTTCAGAATTAGAAGTTACTGATTTTTCAGAAACATTCTGATTTGAGAAAGTTGAGGTAACATTTTCAAAGATATTGGGTTGGATCCTGATTTAGTCATACTTGGAATAGATCTGTTGAAATCAATGGGCTTATATTAGTCATGATTAACTTAAGTTGCTATCTAGGGGCCAAAGGATTACTCTCCCCTAAAAGCATTAAGCTTGTTCTCCAGGAATTTGTCTATGAAACATTAATATCTATTAATTTAATGTCAATTTAATTAGCCATGACAGCTAAATGGAACTTCTTCTGAGATTATATATCTTTAAGACCATACATCTTTAAGATATATGGTGAGGAGAAACAATTGGTAGGATTGTTGTCTTAATGCCTGTGGGCATTCCAGAAGCCTCTAATGGTTGGGAACAGGATTCTGGGCTAGATGGACACTTAATCTGATCCAGCTGGGTTGCTGTTATCTTAAATTGCTAAGCATGATGGTGGTGATCTTATTTATTTATTTATTCATTACACTTTTATGCCACCCATTACGAAGAACTCTCTTAAGTGCTGTACAAGCACTGTACCAACTCCATCTGATATGGCGGCTGCACCCCTATCTCCCTAACCATCAGTAGTTCATACCCTGGTCTCCTCTTGCCTAGACTACTGTAATGTGCTCTATGTGGGGTTACCCTTGAAGACAGTTCAGAAGTTGCAGCTGGTGCAGAACACGGTGGCCCACCTGATTAAAGGCAGCCATCGGTGAGATCGCATCACTCTAGCGCTGAAGGAGTTGCACTGGTTACCAGTTGTTTTCAGGGTCCAATTCAAGATGTTGGCATTGACCTTTAAAACCCTATATAGTTCCGGCCCAGTCTATCTTAAGGAGCACCTCCAACAACACCAGGGACACCGCTCAATGAGGTCAGCCTCGATAGGCCTTCTGTCTGTCCAATCAGCCAGGACAGCTAGGCTGGTGAGGACTAGGGAGAGGGCCTTTTCTGTGGTGGCCCCACTTTGTGGAATTCCCTCCCTTGTGAACTCCACCATGCCCCCTCTTTGATGAGCTTCCACCGGGCTTTAAAAGCCTGTCTGTTCAGGTTGGCATTTGGGGTGCGTTAGGGTTTCTTAGAGCAATGTTGTTTTGTTATGTTGTTTTGTTCAGTTGATTATGTAAATTCATTGTATTTTGTGTTATTAGTATTGTACGCCGCCTAGAATAGCCAGGTAGCCGGCCAGATGGGCGGCTAATAAATCTAATTAATAAATAAAGTAAATTATAAACATAAAACACAAAATGGTAAAACAATGATAAAAACAGCACATAATAAAACCAGCAGCAAGGAGTACAAACAATGTAGCACATAAAGCCAAAGTAAAATCAGCAGCAAAAATAAAATGGTTTGAAGACCTAAAAGCACTAAAACAGTTCTTAAAATGCCTGGGAGAATAAAAGGTCTTTACCATGTTGGCTGGGGCATGCTGGGAATTATGGGACTTCTGTCTGTCTAAACATGCATAGGATTTCAGCCTTAGAGATTTAGGAAAAACAGAAAGATGTTTTTCTGTCTAAACATGCATAGGATTGTGCCCCTAGAGGTTAAACCAGCACTTTGAATTGGGCCTGGAAATGGACTGGCATCCACTGTAGATGGCAAAGTACTGGTATAATGTGATCATAGCCTGTCCCAGTTATCAGTCTAATCAACCTGTTTTAGACTAATTTAAGTTTCTGGAGCATTCTCAAACGCAGCCCCACATGTAACACATTGCAATAATCCAAATGATGGAATGCCCTATTATCTATTATATTATCAATTATGAATATTCTATTATAAAGAGGCAACCAGAAAAGTTGATCCTTCTTTATGGATGAATGATCAATTTCATTATGTTTCAAAATTACTTTTAATCTGGCCAATTCACTGTACAGGTGATTGAATGGGTGATTTTTAAAAAGAGAGATCAGTCTTGTCAGTGCATATTCAAAAGACTCCCTTCCTTGGAAGCTTTTCAGCCCTCTTTTTCTTTTTCCTGGCAAGTTTACCTAGATTTCTCTGTGCTGCTTCACTGTGGCAAAATAGCAGACCCAGCACTTTCTCTCTTTCAAAGCAAGAGGATTAATGGGTTGGTTGGTGTAAAAGTACATATTGAATGAAGAATTCCCACTAGGAAATCAGTCACTGACTCAAAGAAAATAGCTTGAAGAGAAAATGGAGGAGGAAACCTGTATTGTAGCGCTTGCAGTTTCCTTGTGGATCACTGCTTGCAGAGGTTTTGTAGTGGCTTCAATGTTAGGTTTTGTAGTCCCTTCTCAGAGATTTTAAAGCCTACATGTGATGCGTCTGGAAAAAGATACACAAAGAGAGGTGGATTGAACCTCATGTCTTCAAGGACCAGCTGCTAAAATGCAAAACTTAACCAAAGAATGAAAATGTGACCAAAGAATGAAACAAAGTAAGTGGCAGTCGCATTGGGCAAAAACCAATGTTATGCAAGTGGATTTCTGCTCATGCAACAGGAGTTTCTCTTCTCCCACGCCTGCAGCCCCTGCTCATGCACCCAAATCTCCTCTGGAAGGTCCCCATGCCCTCTGAAGCAGATTTGGAGGGTGCTGGTGGGGGGCAGGGGCTGCAGGGGGAAGGGGTAATTTGCCTCACTAGCAGTGTCTGTTCCACTGGTGGAAGGACACCACTGGATACAACTGAACAAGCTCTTATCTCTCCTGCTCAGGATCACTTTGAACATTGTTTCTTACCCAGAAAGCACCTCCATGTTGAAATAAGCGTGATCACTATGGGCAGATTGACAATTGTCATCAGTGATGTGGGGTGGAAAATTTTCTGTTTCATAACTTCATTAAAAATGCATGTATGCCAATTGCAAATACAGTATTATACAAGCATGGCAGTTTCAAAGTTGTAATTTTCAGGTAATTGTCCCTAGCAAGTATGTGAGAGAATCCATATATCTCACTGAAATACATGTATGTCTCAGTGTGAAATGGAACAGATAAGTTGTGGCAGCGAAACTGAAGGTGCCCCAACAACCTCAGTGGAAAAGACTTGAACTCTGTTGAAATAGATGACCGGTTGTCAGCATGCCATGAGCATTTCTTTGGGTTACCAAAATTAGTGTTTCAACTGTTTTCAGTACCTTTATTTGTTTTAAATATAAACAATGTTAGGGAAGTACATGCTATTGTCTTTACAATTTTACAAGTATTCCAATAAAAATTCTACATAATATAACATTTCAGTCACATTAAGTGTGCTTTAATCCCCCCCCCCCATATTTCAGGTCAAATACTAGTGATGTATTGGGACATAAAATTAACATGGGGTACTTTTTTTTAGCTTTGTTTACTAAATACAAGTAAAGTAAACATGCTAAATTACATCTGTCTAGGGTATGGGCGGGCCATTTGTGACCCTCTAGATGTTTTGGCCTACAATTCCCGTTAGCCCTAGGCAGTATAGCCAATGGTGAAGGATGCTAGGAGTTGGTGTCAGGAGCACCCTAGCTCCCTTTTACAGTCACCTCCAATAGCCAACTCAAGACACAGACGAAAAGGATTCTTTTCAAGGCTTTATTCCTTTTATAACTTAATGACTGTTTCAGATGCTAATTACCAGCGACTAAGCAAGGAACAGCCCTGGGGAAAGATAGCAGAGTAGCCTAAGCTCCAGGTAAGGCAGTTGTTCCCCGTTTGAAGGAGAATCATGGGAAGACCCTGAACTTATGGGCTAGGGAGAGATCCTCCCTCTTTCCCTTGGGTCCTCGGGACGGGACCGTTGCTTGTGCGCCAAATGAGCGCTACGCCTCCTTTCCGCGCCCTCCATCTGTCGTCGCTCCCTGCGTCGGTGCCGAGCGTCCAGCAAGCCCCCCTCCAGCGCTCTCTCGCTGCCAGGGTCACTGTCTATCCCAGGAATGCTGGCAGGAGGAATCTCTGCCAGCTGCTGTGCTTGTGAGAGATAAGCGAGCTCCTCTCCCACGGATTGCTGTTCCTCCTCAGAATCAAAACTGCTCTGGGGTCCTATTGGCTCAGTTTCCACCCTGACAGTTGGAAGCCAAAACTTCTGGAGGGCAATAAGTTGCCTGTTGCTGGGCATCAGAACATTTTCCAATGCAAACTGAAAGATTTGCTATGCAAGTGATCCTAATATGCATTGGATTTTTTTTCCGGAAAATTTTCCAATTCAAAATTTTCTGGAAAACCCACATCACTGTTTGTCATATGTGACTACGCAGCTTTGTTTTCTCTACACTGAGCTGCTTTTCATGGAGTGGAATCTAGTAGGGCAGCATACAGCATGTCCTATTGGTAAAGGACAACTTATTCTTCTGAAGGATGACGTCATGTTCCATTGGCTCCTGTATCGGAGCCGCTATCAGACATGGCAACCTCCGTGGTTCCATCGTCGATCTCTTCTCAGTATCCACTTCTTTCGGTACCGACAACTCAGTCAGCTCACTCAATACCACCAATGGAAGCATCAGTGCTTTCTGTATTAATTCCACTACTCACCATGCTACCTCAGGTAACTAAACTTGTTAGACCCACTCAAGCCACCTCATGGTGTCCAGCTGCAGGCACAGTCGGGCTGCTGTTGTCGCAAAGCACCACCCTGAGCCTCCAGCCCCAATTGGTAGCTTCTCTTCCATTGGTTCTGAAAGATTATCACTTGAACTCATATTTTCCGCTTGCCCCTTCTGATTGTCATGTGTGACTATTTACACAGCATGCGTTTCTCTACATTGAACTGCTTTTCATGTAAACTCTGTGCTCAGTATTCTAAACGGCTGTAATGGGAAAAAGCAGTCAGATTAATCTGCCATTAATCAGGATGTAACATTTTGTTGGTTAGTTTCCCCAAAGCAACCCTGAGTGGAACTAGGAAAGCTTAGCTCAAATCTCCTCCTCCTCTACCCAGTTGGGTGTTCAGACCATCACACTGTTGATTCTAAGTAGAAAAGGACACTTTGACGAAACGGATAATTGGGTCTATTTTGGTGGTGAGGAATTTGAATTCAGGTGAACAAGTACTGTTATATTACTTCAGAGTGTCTAAAGAAGAAATGACTGATACGATAAGAATATTGCAGAATATGAAATGTTGCTGCTGGCTAACTGAAAAGTCTAACATATACATTATGCAGATGTATAACTCGTTCAGAAATGACAGACAAGAGAAATCTAAGCCTGCGGAGAGAACCAGCCAGCTAGTCACTAAGCAACTAGCACTGAGGAGCAAGGCTACCACCAAGGCACAGCTGCTGAGGGGAAGTGGCGCAGTTGTTGAACCAGCTGTGTGTAGGGGGCAGGGGAAAACTTAAAAGCACTGGGAAACAATGAAATTATAAATTACCTCATGCAGAGCTTCCTTCATATTTCAGACAATGTTCTCAGCAGGTTGACTGATTCTCTTCAGCCAAGAGTTCAAAATGTTATTTTCAATCCTTCCTCTTAGAATTTAACAACATGCAACAAAACTCTGGCAGCTAGTTTCCCTAAGCAGAAGCAACTTTGGAAGAGGATACTTTGCAAGAGAGAAGGGAGGTGGAGGAAGGAAGTGCTTAACCCTTCCCCAGCCAGCTTATTTCCCCCAGATCTCCCCCTCCTTGAGCCACTTGTACCTCGGTTAGGGTTTTGGAAATATATTTACCTCACAGTAGGCATGTCTGTAATCTTGTGGGGGAGGAAAAGCAATGTTGGGGTTAATGGGAAAGGGTTAAGCATCCTGTTCTGTTTCTGGCCTTAACTGAAACATTCAATTTGAAAACATGCCCCAGCATTCTCTGATATTTCAAGGATTGGGTGAAAACTGGGATATTTCCAGATATGGATTTAACCAGTACAGGTCTCAAAAGGTTGATGTAGTACTGGCTAAATGGATACCCCTGGTGGCCACGTACTTACAGGTCCAGGTTAACATAACGGGCAGCTGATCAGCACCCACAGCCAACAAGAGGCTCTGAGTTCCTGCCATTGGCAGGCAATCAGTAGCAAGAATGCCTGCTTGTTTGCATGTTAAAAATATTTATACCCTACTTCTTCTGAGTTCAAAGTGGCATATAATGAAAGGACCGTTAATGGTCAGCCTCCTTTAAAAAAGAAGCTCAATATGGCTGTTGTATTCACTGAGAGATTCTGCAGTGAAGGCATGGCACTGCTGTTGGAAACGAAACAGCAGGGACCTTCCTGGGTTGGAGTGGAGTCTTTCTTGGAGCCAAGGCTCCATGGTTCTCCCTGCTGCCTCCCCCAAGGTTTTAAAGCTGCCAAGACTTTTCTGTTAAAGATCCTGAGTGACTGACAGAACTACAATTCTGTATTATACTGTGATTGTGGAAGGCGCATCTTTTACCAAAGGCTGATTAGGATGAAGATGGATTTGGCATATGGTATGTTACACAGTTACTGCTATGTTTGCTGTTTTACTCTGTTTTTATGATACTTTATAGTGTGTTTTGATTACTTATGTATGCTGCTTTCTTTAATATTGACACCAAGCCAAATAATGCTGTCTTCCCATGAAAATACATGCAGATCGTTGTTTTACAATTACTATAAATACTCATGCATTTACTTCCTAACTATTTTACATAGCATTAAAATAGAATATAGTTCAAACATGTTGGATTTATTAATAATGGACAAATTAACACAGGAAAGTAGGACTCAAAAAGGGAGACAGAAACCTGTTTTTTGGAAGATTGGTAGCTGGTAATCATGGATTTGGAAACTGAAGCTCTGGACTGGGACAAGGGAGTAAAATATAAAATGATGTTCTTCATGGTCTCTGTGCATCACATATATGGGCTTACATGGAGCCTTGTTTGGGAACCTTCTATAGCTGAGGAATTTTTTGGCTGGAACCTTCCCCACTGTCCTAACATGGATATTTGTGGCGGGTTCCTGATTGTTCCCTCAGTTCTCTTTCAGCTACCATTATGGCAGCTTCGCTGGGAATCTTCTCCATCATTTAGCTTCCTTCTGAGGAAAGAAATTTAGACACGTTGAGGGTTTTTATTAGTTTTTCCTTCTTGTCTTCTATCTTGTATTTTTCTATCTGTTATTTTGTAGTTTATTTTCTTTGCGATAGTTGCAAGACCTGAGAGTTTATCACCCTTTCAGAAACTGTGCTCCTCATGGGAGCAAAGTTCCCGCCACAGACAGCCATTCTCTGTGACTGATGTGTCTCAGCAAGGGACACGAGTAGACTCCTGCTCTTTCTGCCAAGCCTAACCTAACAGGCTCACAGGAATTGTTCATCCAGGCTCCACTCACCTCCCTAGGAACAGGCTTTGAAGGCAGTGGATAATCCTAGATGTAGTTAGGGTATCTTCACCTGTTTCCATGGCCAAGGGCCTGGGGATGCCTTATTCAGCAAAAGACAACCCCCCCCCCCCGAGGCATTGAGGCCATTGACAACCCTAATGTCGTTTCCTTGGGGGCTCTTACTTTGCCCTCAAAGTTGACTCTATAAGCCTTAACGGCTGCCCATACCAAACCTCCTACACCGGGTCATTCACTTAATCTGATGGTAGCAAAGAAATTGTCTTAACTGATGAGAACTCGGAAGCCTGGCCAGGTGGAACCAAAAAATAAGAAGAAATCGTCTTTTTCGGGTGCAGTGACCACAGCATCTCAGACTAAGGACACAACACAGAATGATTCGGTACCAGAGGCACACCAAGTATCTCCTTACCAATGCTACCTCCACTACTGCTCTTGCTGATACTGATCCTCAAGAAATTGTCTCACGGTCCTATGCCAATAGTTACTCAGAGGGAGGATCCTTTAAAATCATTGCTTCTACGTCAGAAGGAGAGATTCAAGAGGTATCACCAGTTCATCCTCTACATCAGAGATGGGACGACAGGTGCAGCCGTTCCTCTTCATGATTGGATAGATACACCGAGTCAAGAGCAGGGTCCCTTAACTCTGTGTATTTGGGGTGCCAGAACTGGGACAGAATGCACAGGAGATCAGAATAGCACAGCCATCTTAGATACTGGTCCCATTTCCCCTTTTCTGACTGGGATTAGAGATCACCTCCTAAATGAGACCCTCCTCCACAGCACTACTGTCAGGACAATAACCCATGGAGATACGGAGCAGAGTCCAGTAGGGCAGCATACAACATGTCCTATTGGTAAAGGACAACGTATCCTTCTGAGGGATGACGTCGTGTTCCATTGGCTCCTGTTTCAGAGCTGCCGTCAGACATGGCAACCTCTGCGGTTCCATCGTCGATCCCTTCTCAGTACCCACCTCCTTCAGTACTGACAACTCAGTCAACTTGCACAATACCACCAATGCCTTTACAGATAACATTGGCATCTATGCCCACCCCCTCTCTGCCACTGATGGAAGCATCAGTGCTTTCTGTATTAATTCCACTACTCGCCATGCTACCTCAAGTAACTAAACTTGTTAGACCCACTCAAGCCACCTCATGGTGTCTAGCTGCAGGCACAGTTGGGCTGCTGTTGCCGCAAAGCACAACCCTGAGCCTCCAGCCCCAATTGGTAGCTTCTCTTCCATTGGTTCTGAAAGATTATAACTTGAACTCATATTTTTCACTTGCCCCTTCTATCTCCTCAATGGATATAGTTGAAGGGAATCAAGACCCTCCTTCCCTGGTAGAAGTTACAAGGCCATTCTCAGAACAGGTTCTCCGTATGGCTTGTTCCTTGAGACTCAAAACCCATCACCCAGTGGTTCCATAAAAGGATCCAGTGTTTGAGGAAGTACAGACTGGAGCCTTTTCTCTGGTGGTAATTCCATGGCTTCTAGCTCTCTTGCAAGCGATCCAGCAATCTTGGAAGGTTCCATCCTTGGTAACACCAATGTCAAAATATTTGGAGCAGATGTGCAAGGTATTGGAGGCAGCTGCGGGGTTCTTTCTTCGGCATCCTACCCTGAACTCCATTATAGTTGAGATGTCCCAGGAAAAAACTCAAAGGTTCACGCCTCCCCTGTAGACAAGGAGGGTAAACTTTTGGACTTAATAGGGCACTGCATCTACTGCTCTACTCTTTTTCTCTACTGGGCTTCATGCTCCAGATCTATCACTGGTGCATTCCACATTGCATCACCTTAGTTGCAGTACATATTGCAGAGGTTGACAACTTCCTAGTGGACTATCTAAGTCAGACTGTTTCAGCGTCACACGAGTGGACACAAGCAGCATCAGTGGTCTCGGACCTTTTTCAAAAGTGAGGCACATCACAAATGAATATGTTTGCCAGGGCAGACAACAGCAAGTTCCATTGCTTTTGCAGCAGAGTTGGGGTGGACTTGGTCTCCCTAGGGGATGCATTTTTATACCACTGGAATGAACCATTCCTCCACCTTTTCCTGCCTTTTCATCTCCCCACAAAGGCCCCGGTGAAGATAAGACTGGAAAGAGCGAACTGCCTACTGTTCACTCTATGGTGGCCGAGGCAATCTTGGTTGGCACTCCTTCTCCACCTGTCAAGCGGGGAGTATGTTTGTCTGTCATCGATTGTAGCCTTACTTGCATGGGAAGACAGATTCATCACCCAGATCTACTTACACTATACTTGACAGCATGGAGGATTTGGTGATGACCCCTTCTGTCTTTCTCCTGGAGGTTCAGAAAGCGTTCAGTGTGGGAAGGACACAATCCGTGAGGTGGTCCTATGCTTGTAAATGGACATCCTTTTCACATTATGCATCTTTACATGGGTTCAACCTCGTTCAAAGCCTGTTGCACCAGGTTTTGCAGTTTCTGCTTTTGTTATGTGATAAAGATGATATTTTTCTTCTTTAAAAGTTTATCTAGCAGCGATTTCAGCATTTCATCTCCTGGTAGATGGGGTCTCAGTTTTTTCTCACTACCTGGCCAAGCATTCCTTAGGGGTGTCTGGAATCTTGCCCCTCCGATCCAGAAACCTATTCAGACATGGAGCCTGACTGTTGTGTTACAGGCTTCATCAACTAAGCCATTCGAACATTTAACCTTCATTGACCTGCGCTTACTGTCCTGGAAAATAGCTTTTCTGGTTACAGTGACTGCTCGTTGGTCTAGTGAGCTTTGTGCCTTGTGTGTGGTCCTGCCTGGTATGTCTTTCCATCGAGACAAGGTGGTCCTTTGTCCTGACATTAGGCGTTCTGAAAGTTGTCTTGGATTTTCATCTGAACCAGGACATTGTGCTACTTGCTTTCTTGTCTTCAACCTTGATGGCACATGAGACTACTCTTCATTCTTTGGATGTTTATCATGCATTGGTCTTCTGTAAGTCTCACATGGAGCAGTTTTGCAAGTCTCCTAGTTTATCTCTGTGTTGCAACAGGCTGTGCAAGGGCCTGCTGATGTAATCTCAGAGGTTCGCCTCATGGGTTGTGAATATTATCAAGTTGGCTTACAATCTGTCCAGTGTCCATCTCTAAGATCCTATCCATGTACATTTCACCAGGATGATGGCAACGTTGGTAGCATTTGCTAGAGATGTCTCTCTCCCCGAACCTGGTTGAAACCGCCCACCATAACTCACTACAGACTGGATGTCCATACAAGGGTTGACTGCTCTTTGGGGCGTGCTGTCCTGTCAGCAGTTCTACAATACTCCAGTAAGTCAGCTTGGTACTTGCCCATATGTGTGATGCACGGAATCCACAAAGAAGAAAGACAGGTTGTAACTGTAGTTCTTTGAGTGGTCATCTGTGCATTCACACAACCCAGCCACTGTCCCCTCCTTGGTGTCTACATGATACCAAGGTTCCCTTTGGTTCCAAGGCTGCTCTTGCAGTTTCAAGGAACCGAGGGAATAGGTGGGAACCCACAACGGACATGCATGCTAGGACGGTGGGGGAGAGTTCCTGCCAAAAAATCTCTCAGCTATAGAAGGTACCCAAGTGAGGCTCTGCACTGGTGCAGAACCCATATGCACTGTCTATTCTGGGTTTTTTGTGTGTTTTTTTGCATCGTGGGTCCACTAATTATTTAATTATTGTGGAGTTTTTACAGTTACTTTGAGCCCTCTTGCTCCAAGTTATGGAGAAAGTGTGGAAGTTATAACCACAGACTCTTAAACCAGCAGGGTGCAAAGTTCAGTATTATGTCTGTTCCTCTAATCAGTGGTTCTCAAACCAGTGAGTCTCAGCCCACTTTCAGGTAGGGATGTACGGACTGTATGAAATCCACTCTGTGTTTTGCGGATTGTCAGATGCCTTTTGATCTGTTGTCCTCTCACAGACGGATGCATTTTTTCCCCCGTCACAATACACAAATAATTATGTAAGTATTTACGTAAGTATTTACATAATTTACCTTAGTACATAATATTTAGCATATTCTCCCCCATTCCATTCAACATTTCCTCAGCAGAAACTTGTGTCTTTTCCTACAAATTTATATGTGTAAATTTCGGGAAAGTGAAAAAATCATGTAGATGTCCATGGACTCCACACATCCTGAAGGGGTCGCTCGCAGTGGATTCCACAGGCCGGATTCTTAGAAATCCAAGCTCATTTTAGTCCATCTCAAATTTCTTCAGCATCCCTCCTTTCAGGTGGGTCTCACTGCTGCAGACTTTCCAGTGCCTCTTTGCTTGACCACCCTGTGCCATGCACACTACATAGGCAGGTGTGACAGTGGGAGCTGGTTAGAGAGCAAGGTTAATATTTTTAATAATAATGTTTAAAAACTGGGAATGTAACGGAAGGAGAAATAAGAGGGTATCTGTTTCAGGAGGAAATGAATGTAAAAGCATGAGGAAGGAGGGCTGAAAGAAACTGGCAGTTGGGGATAGGGTACAAGTTAAGTGTGAAAGCAGAAGGGGAGAAAAAATGACAGGAGATGAGTAAGAATACTTTGAGATGCATGGGTGTGGGGGGTGGAGGGGAGAAGAAAATAATATAAGTCTTTTCTGCTTAGAGCCTCTGAATCAGCAAATTCTGCCTGAAATTGAGATGCTGAGTAATGATGCCCCAGAGCTGATGTCTGTAATTCACTTGAGGAAAGGTGAGCTATGGAACACCCTACTACAAGAAAATAGCTGTGGCAAAAATTTAGCCATTTCCAAAGGAGGATTAGATATAAATATAAAATGATAACAGTAGTTGTCAGCAGATTATACCAAACTCCTCCCCCATCTGCCACCATTTTGTGACTGGCTCTGACCCTGCACTACCATTTTGTGACTCAGTCATTTTCATCTCTCCAAGGTGGGTCTTGGGAGTAGAAAGTTTGAGAACCCCTGCCTTAAATGCAGCCTGTCAAAAACTTCAAGAAATTTTGCCTAGACTGTTTAGTCAAAGGACAGTAGAGCTCTTGGCTTTCTAAAGGTGGGAGAGAAAGGATAATTATATTCCATTTCATGTAAAAGTCAGAACCTACCCAGTTTATATGTTACTGTGGCAAACACATGACTAAAATAATCTGGTTTAGCCCTCTCTGATTGTGCAAAACTAAATATATATGAACTGTCATTTTTCCTTCCATATATGTATGTTTGTACTGGTGAAATGGACTATTTGTACTTCACTATACATAGAGCCATGATTCTTCAAACAGCAGAGAATGAACTGAGTCTGTCAGTACCTGGTGGCTGTGCATACACTGTAGTATTTAGGATGGTGAAATTCGATTTAGGAAGGATTCAGCACATTAGAGGGGTTTGTCCTTTGCAAAGAAATCATATGCCTTTTTTTAAAGATAAGTTCCAGGACAAATCTCAAAGAAAATTAAAGTGATCATTGATATGGTTCCAGAAGGAAATTATTCCTATTGTGAAGTTTATAGAGGTAAATTGATAAGCTGGTAGGTTGCAACTACTTAAATATTCCTTGCCAAAATATAACCATGAACAAAGATTGCCTGCTACTAAGTAAGATAGAATCATAGAATAGGGCTGGAAGGGGCCTACAAGGCCATCGAGTCCAACCCCCTGCCCAGTGCAGGATTCCAAGTCAGAGCATCCCCGACAGATGGCTGTCCAGCCTCGCCTTGAACGCCTCTAGTGTGGGAGAGCCCACCACCTCCCTAGGGAATTGGTTCCATTGTCGTATTGCTCTAACAGTCAGGAAGTTTGTCCTGATGTTCAGCCGGAATCTGGCTTCCTGCAACTTGAGCCCATTATTCCATGTCCTGCACTCTGGGATGATGGAGAAGAGATCCTGGCCTTCTTCTCTGTGACAACCTTTCAAGTACTTGAAGAGTGCTATCGTATCTCCCCTCAGTCTTCTCTTCTCAAGGCTAAACATGCCCAGTTCTTTCAGTCTCTCTTCATAGGGCTTTGTTTCCAGTCCCCTGATCATCTTTGTTGCCCTCCTCTGAACCCTCTCCAGTTTGTCTGCATCCTTCTTAAAGTGTGGTGCCCAGAACTGGACACAGTACTCCAGATGAGGCCTAACCAGTGCTGAGTAGAGGGGAACTAGTACTTCCCAGGATTTGGAAGCTATGCTTCTATTAATGCAGCCAAAATAGCATTTGCCTTTTTTGCAGCCACGTCACATTGTTGGCTCATATTCAGCTTGTGATCGACAACAATTCCAAGATCCTTCTCGCTTGTAGTGTGGTTGAGCCACGTATCCCCCATCTTGTAACTGTGCATTTGGTTTCTTTTTCCTAGGTGCAGAACTTGGCATTTATCCCTATGAAATGTCATTCTGTTGTTTTCTGCCCATCGCTCCAGTCTATCCAGATCACTTTGAATTTTGTTTCTGTCTTCCAAAGTATTAGCTATCCTGCCCAATTTGGTGTCATCTGCAAATTTGATCAGCATTCCCTGCACCTCCTCCTCCAAGTCATTAATAAAAATGTTGAAGAGCACTGGGCCCAGGACTGAGCCCTGCGGTACCCCACTCATTATGATGATGTTTTAAAGGCTGCTGTCATCTGAACACTCTATCAGGAACATTTCAGGTTATACCACTTTCCTGTCTCCTAGCTGAGCTGAGCAGAGGAAGCTGCTCCAGCTGGTCTAGGGGCTATACAAGGAAGCAAGCTCCCAGAGAGTGAGCAATCAGAGCAAGCGAACAGGGAGACCAAACAGGAGTATGCCAGGGGAGTGTGGCAGGGGAGTCAAGGGGGAGGCCCCTAACTTTTATTTTTGTTCTTCTTTTTTCATTTTTTAAACATTTATTTTTCTTGTAACACACACTTCCATACCAGTGGGACCCTGTTTTTAACCTCCAGTGAAGGAGGAATATCCTGTACAATCTATTCCAGTACAGTCAGAAAGCTAGAAACATAAAGGGAATAGAGTCTATGGAAGGAAAAGACTCTCCAGTGCTGGTGACCTGCAACATCTGTGCCATGTTTGTTTTCTCGCCTGTGATCAACATGGCTTACATGTGCAACAAGAGCAAGTTGATCACGCTGTTGGAAGAAAAGTAAGAGGATTGGAGTGGCGAGTGGGAAACCTGGGAATAAGAGAACACAAAGAGTTCTTGGACAGAATGGTGGATCTACAGCAACAAAGTGAAGAACAGAAGCTAGAAGAGCAACAACAAGCTGAGGCAGAAGAGGAAAATGCTGTGGTGAGGAAAAACTAAGTAGAGGATACTTCTTGGAAAAGGGTGACAGGAGCAGAAGAACTAGAAGCCACTCTACACCAGTGGAAGCAGTGGAACTATGGAATCGTTTCCAGGTACTTGAGGATGAGACTGGAGAACAGCCTGCAGAGGAAGAATTACAGGGGAACCTGTGTGAGAGCGAGCAAGAGGCTGAAGGTCAGTCAAGCAGAGGCAATGAAACCAAGGCCTACAACCACAGGAAGAGAAGAGTAGTAGTAGTGGGAGACTCCTTGCTGTGTGGGATCGAAACCCAAGTATGTCACGAAGACCCTTGGACTCTTCAGGTATGCTGTCTCCCAGGAGGATGGATTAGAGACGTGACTGAAGGGTTGCCTACATTCATAAAGCCCACTGACAGGTATCCCTTTCTTCTCATCCATGTGGGAACAAATGATACCACCAAGTGGAGCTACAAATAAATCATGTCAGACTTTGAAGCTTTGGGAAGGAAACTCAAGAACTTTGGGGCCCAGATAGTTTTCTCATCCATCCTTCCAGTAGTTAGAAGAGGGATAGAAAGGGAAAGAAAAATACTTTGGGTGAATGAATGGCTACGAAGATGGTGCCAAGCGCAAGAGATTTGGAATCTAGGACCACGGGCTATACTTCTTGGAAGATGGACTGTTGGCAAGGGATGGGTTTCACCTCACAAAGGCTGGGAAGAATATGTTTGGCCACAGCATGAAGAACTTCATCAGGAGGGCTTTAAACTGAATCTTATGGGGGAAGGACACATAAAGTGGGGGGTAACAATGGATGGAGGCTTATGCACCACAACAGAGAGAACAGCTCTAATAGCCCCCAATAATAGTCTTCAGAAACATGTAGGAAGAAAGCCAGACTATAAAGCACATGGTCTTCGATGTCTATATGCTAATGCCCAGAGTATGGGAAACAGAACGAACTTGAACTCGTAATACAGGAGGGAAATTATAACTTGATAGGTGTAACTGAAACTTGGTGGGATGACTCCCATGACTGGAATACAGCAATTGAAGGATATAACTTGTTCAAAAAGAACAGGAGGAACAGAAAGAGAGGTGGAGTTGCACTATATGCTAAAAATACATATCTCTGCACAGAAATACAGGAGGATGAGCTTGGTTGCCCCATCGAGAGCATCTGGGTTAAAATAAATGGAGCAAAGAATAAAAGGAACATGGTGGTTGGAGTCTAGTACCGGCCACCCAATCAAGGAGAAGACGAGGATGAAACTTTTGAAAAGCAAATAGCCAATGTTTCAAGGAAGCATGATGTAGTAGTAATGGGGGACTTCAATTTCCCCAATATTTCTTCGGAGACAAATTCTGCAAAACATGGCCCCTCCAAGAGATTCCTGACTTGTGTTGCTTAAAATTTCCTCCAACAGAAAGTACAGGAAAGAACTAGAGGATAGGCTATCCTTGACTTGATCCTAACCAATAGAGATGACTTAGTGGATCAAGTAGCAGTTACGGGAACTCTGGGGGAAAGCGACCATGTTATACTTGAGTTCTTGGTTCTAAAGGAAGCAAAAGCAGAGTCTAGCCGAACGTGTACCCTGGATTTTAGGAAAACCAATTTTAATAAACTCAGAACAATGATCAGTAAGGTCCCATGGCAAGCGACGCTAATGAGAAAAGGGGTCGAAGATGGGTGGGAGTTTTTTAAAAAGGAAATTCTCAAGGCACAATTACAAACAATTACAACACAAAAAAAAGGTGGAAGACAACAGAAGAAGCCAATGTGGCTTCACAAAAAGCTTAGAGATGACCTGAAAACAAAAAAGCACACATATAGGAAGTGGAAGGAAGGCCAAGCTACAAAGGAAGAGTACAGGCAGGTAGCACAGAATTGCAGGGATGGCATCAGGAAGGCTAAAGCTGAGAACAAGCTCAGGTTAGCAGGGGATGCTAAAAGCAACAAAAAGGCTTTCTTCAGATACACGTATAGTAAAAGACAAAGGAAAGAAATGGTGGTTCAGCTATTAAATAAGGATGACAAAATGATAGCAGATGACAAGGAAAAGGCAGAAGTGCTCAATTCCTACTTTGGCTCAGTCTTCTCCCAAAAGAGGGTCTATGAGTCCCCTGGCAAAGGCAAAGTACAGGCTGAAGGGGCAGGATTGCAGCTTGAGCTTGATAGGCATATGGTCAAGGAACACCTAGTTACTTTGAGTGAGTTCAAATCTTAATGGCCAGATGAACTGCATCCTAGAGTAGTAAAGGAACTGGCAGAAGAACTCTCAGAACCGCTTTCTATTATCTTTGAGCAATCATGGAGAACGGGTGAAGTTCCAGATGATTGGAGGAGGGCTAGTGTTGTCCCTATCTTCAAAAAGGGCAAAAAGGAGGAACCTGGGAACTACAGACCAGTCAGTGTGACATCAATCCCTGGAAAATTTCAGGAGCAGATTATAAAGCCATCAATCTGTGAGCACCTTGAAAACAATGCAATGATGACTCGAAGCCAACATGGATTTTCAAGAACAAATCCTGCCAGACTGATCTCCTCTCATTTTTTGATCAGGTAACCTCCCTTGTGGACTGCGGGAATGCTGAAGACATCATATACCTCGATTTCAGCAAAGCTTTCAACAAAGTGCCCCATGATATCCTGATGAGCAAACTAGCTCAAAGTGGGCTAGATGAAACAACAATCCAGTGGATCCACAGTTGGCTACAGGATCAGACTCAAAGAGTGCTTATCAATGGGATCTTCTCAAACTGGGGAGAGGTAATGAGCGGGGTACCGCAGGGCTCAGTCAGTGCTCTTCAATATTTTTATTAATGACTGGGATGAGGAGGTGCAGGGATCAAATTTGCAGATGACACAGAATTGGGCGGGATAGCTAATACCCTGGAAGAGAGAAACAAAATTCAAGGTGATCTTGATAGGCTGGAGCACTGGGCAGAAAACAACAGAATGAAATTTAGTAGGGAAAAATGCCAAGTTTTGCACCTAGGAAAAAGAAACCAAATGCACAGTTACAAGATGGGGGATACTTGGCTCAACAATGCTACAAGCGAGAAGGATCTTGGAATTGTTGTCGATCACAAGCTGAATATGAGCCAACAATGTGACGTGGCTGCAAAAAAGGCAAATGCTATTTTGGATTGCAGTAATAGAAGTATAGCTTCCAAATCATGTGAAGTACTAGTTCCCCTCTACTCAGCACTGGGTAGGCCTGGAGTACTGTGTCCAGTTTTGAGCGCCACACTTTAAGAAGGATGCAGACCAACTGGAGAGGGTTCAGAGGAGGACAACGAAGGTGATCCAGGGACTGGAAACAAAGCCCTATGAGGAGAGACTGAAAGAAATGGGCTTGTTTAGCCTTGAGAAGAGAAGACTGAAGGGAGATATGATAGCACTCTTCAAGTACTTGAAAGGTTGTCACAGAGAGGAAGGCCAGAACCTCTTCTCAATCATTCCAGAATGCAGGACACGGAATAATGGGCTCAAGTTACAGGAAGCCAGATTCTGGCTAAACATCAGGACAAACTTCCTGACTGTTAGAGCAATACGACAATGGAACCAATTCCCTAGGGAAGTGGTGGGCTCTCCCACACTGGAGGCATTCAAGATGAGGCTGGACAGCCATCTGTCAGGGATGCTCTGACTTGGATTCCTGCATTGATCAGGGGGTTGCACTCGATGGTCTTATAGGCCCCTTCCAACCCTAGTATTCTATGATTCTATGACTTTTGTTTGATCTCACACCCTGGGCATTACCCTTTCATGTCAATGGAAGGTTTTTTGTTGCTTGATGGATTGGGTTTTCCATGGAAATATCTTAGAAGCTTTGTGAACTTGGCTTCAGGACTTTTCATTTCCATGAGTGTTTATCTGCACAATGATTTGCTGAACATAATGTATGCCGGCAGGTATTTTAGGTCAGAGAACAGGAACACAGAGAAAGGATGTGATTTAGATTACAGAACACATATGTTAAAACATGCTAACTGTTTCTGATCTTTATGAAACCTGACCATTCGTTGATGTAGTGAGGGTCTGTCCCAGCCCTTCCCAAACTGATGGCATCTAGATGCTTTGGACTTTAGCTCTTATCAACCCCAGCCAACATGGTCAATGGTCAGGAATACTAGGAGTTGTAGTCCAAAGCATCTGCAGGGCACCAGGTTGAAGAAAATTGGGCTGTCCATTCACAGATCATTTACTCCGCATGCTAAAGAAGCTGTTGCATTAGAGGCAGTCTCCTGGCCCAAGCCACCTGCCTGGTCTGCCTGATCCAGGGATTCATAGGTGGCATCTGTTGTGTTGTTGTTCAGTCGTGTCCGACTCTTTGTGACCCCATGGACCATATCACGCCAGGCCTTCCTGTCCTCCGCTGTCTCCCGGAGCGTGCTCAAGTTCATATTCATTGCATCGGTGATGCTATCCAGCCATCTCATCCTCTGCCGTCCCCTTCTCCTTTTGCCTTCAGTCTTTCCCAGCATCAGGGTCTTTTCCAGAGAGTTTTCTCTTTGCATTAGGTGGCCAAAATATTTGAGCTTCAGCTTCAGTATCTGTCCTTCCAATGAGCACTCAGGGTTGATTTCCTTTAGGATGGACTGATTTGCAGTTCAGGGGACTCGTAAGAGTCTTCTCCAGCACCACAGTTCGAAAGCATCAATTCTTCGGCGCTCAGCCTTCCTTATAGTCCAGCTCTCACAGCCATACGTTACTACTGGGAGAACCATAGCTTTGATTAGATGGACCTTTGTCGGCAAGGTGATGTCTCTGCTTCTTACTATGCTGTCTAGGTTTGCCATAGCTTTCCTCCCGAGGAGCAAGCGTCTTTTAATTTCATGGCTACAGTCACCGTCTGCGGTGATCTTGGAGCCCAAGAAAGTAAAATCTGTCACTGCTTCCATTTCTTCCCCTTCTATATGCCAGGAAGTGATAGGGCCAGATGCCATGATCTTCGTTTTTTTAATGTTGAGTTTCAAACCAGCTTTTGCACTCTCCTCTTTCACCCTCAACAAGAGGCTCTTGAGATCCTCTTCGCTTTCTGCCATTAGGGTGGTATCGTCTGCATATCGGAGGTTGTTGATAATTCTCCCAGCAATCTTAATTCCGACCTCTGATTCATCCAACCCGGCGTTTCTCATGATGTATTCTGCATATAAGTTAAATAAGCACGGTGACAATATGCAGCCTTGTCGTACTCCTTTCCCAATTTTGAACCACTTGGTTGTTCCATGTCTGGTTCTTACTGTTGCTTCTTGACCCTCGTACAGGTTTCTCAGGAGACAGGTAAGGTGGTCTGGTACTCCCATCACTTTAAGAATTTGCCACAGTTTGTTGTGATCCACACAATCAAAGGCTTTAGCGTAGTCAATGAAGCAGAAATAGACATTTTTCTGGAATTCTCTTGCTTTCTCCATGATGCAGCGAATGTTGGCGATTTGATCTCTAGTTCCTCTGCCTCTTTGAAACCCAGCTTGTACTTCTGGTAGTTCTCGGTTCGCATACTGCTGAAGCCTAGCTTGTAGGATTTTGAGCATCACCTTGCTGGCATGTGAAATGAGCGCAATTGTGCGGTAGTTTGAACACTCTTTGGCATTGCCCTTCTTTGGAATTGGAATGTAAACTGACCTTTTCCAGTCTTGTGGCCATTGTTGAGTGTTCCAAATTTGTTGGCATATTGAATGCAGCACTTTAACAGCATCATCTTTTAGGATTTTAAATAGCTCAGCTGGAGTACTGTCTCCACTAGCTTTGTTCTTAGTAATGCTTCCTAAGGCCCACTTGACTTCACTCTCGAGGATGTCCGGCTCAAGTTCAGTGACCGCACTCTCATGGCTATCAGGGACATTCAGATCTTTCCTGTATAGTTCTTCTGTGCTAAATTTGGGGGAGGAATGTAGTCCAGGTGTCCCTCTGTCCCTCCTTGTCATTTCTTCAGTGGGCAAAGTGGGTACAGATCCATCTGCCTTACTGTGCTTGTGCCTCTCTGGATTGGAGTGATATTTTTTCTTTTATGTAAACTGAAGCTGACAGCAGTCGTAGCCAGTATTTTAACAATGACGTGCATTCCCTAATGAATACATGCAGCCAGGCATCTGATCACTCAGTTGCCAGCAGTCTGAAGAGCGAGACAGGATGAAAGGGGATGTGCACAGCTGCGGTGGGCTAATGAGAAGGGGGGCGGGAATGTTCAGACAGAGGAATGCCAGCCAGAACAATGCTGTGTGTCAGAGGGGATGGAAGTGGCTCCAATTTAAATGGATTTTATTAGGTTATATGAGCTGTCTTTGCAGATCCTTCTCGATGGAAATGTGAGGGCATATAAATAAATAAAATATATGTATGACAGCTGATCACATGGAGTGGCAGTGTGGTGTAGTATGGTTGAAGTGCTAGATTAGGCCTGAAGAGACCTGAGTTCAGATCCTTGCTTGGCCATCAAGCTCCCTGGGTGACTTTAGGTAAGTCACTCTCAACCTAACCTGGGTTGTTGTGAAGATGAAATGGGAGTTGGGAAACATCTACACAGCCCAAAGCTTCTCGGAGAAAGGGTGGGATATGAAAACATGTAATAGTCAATTCCTTTTCCGAAGAACTGTAACAGAAGTAAAATATAAAATGAAATTAAAACACTCTAAAAATATATAGAAATGTTCCTCTAGCGTATCTTACATATCATGTTTACTGTTTGTAAGATACTTATAAAACAAGTTCTCTAGGTGTCATACAATTATTTTAAAATAAAAGAATAACAAAGATCTAAAAACACAATGATTCGAAACCAACAACAAAAGTACGGAAACAAATAAAAAGGGCAATATGATTAAAATATAATGCAAAACATTAATATAATGATAGTATTGAATATTATTTCTTGCTGCAGCCATAAGAAAATCTTTGAAGACCTGATGGGAAGACAGAAAGGCAACATAACAACAAGAACCGAGAGAGGGGGGTGGGGGTTTAAGAGAGTTCAGGTTTTGCTGGGGAAATTGTGTCCCTTCTGCCTGGTGGGCGATTTGAGTGTGCTCTCTGCTCGATTTTAGGGTGGTTTACTATTACCGTCACAGATACACACACGTATGTCATCATGATGGGAGCTTTTGTCAGCTTATGTCCAGTCCATGTAGAGTTCAGTCAAGTGCAGAGTCCAGAACACATTTGGTTCATGGGCTGGTGCCATGACTATGGCAGGATGTGAAAATCTGTAAATCCATTTACTGAAGTGATAAGGAGTCTTTTGTTTGTTCAGATTTAAATAATGTACACAATAGGCAAGAATGTGGTCCATATTGTCTCCAAAAACACCTCAAGTCCTTGAGAAAATGTAGAGAGAAATTTAACATAAGAAAAAGAATACATCTACATCTTCCATTTGGCTTTCATCTCTTTATTTGCAACTTATTTTTTAAATAATCATAATAATACTTTGCATTTCTACAGCACTATCAAAAAAGTGTTTTACTTCCAGTTTATCTGTAAGCCCTATCTGGTAGATCAGTATTATTATTCCTGTATTGTGGGGTAGGGCAAGGATAAGAGAGAGAGAGAGAGAGAGAGCTTGCCTCCAGCCATCGAGTCCAACCCCCTGCTCAATGCAGGAATCCAAGTCAGAGCATCCCTGACAAATGGCTGTCCAGCCTCGTCTTAAAGGCCTCCAGTGTGGGAGAGCCCACCACCTCCCCAGGTAATTGGTTCCATTGCCGTATTGCTCTGACACTCAGGAAGTTTTTCCTGATGTTCAGCCGGAATCTGGCTTCCTGTAACTTGAGCCCATTATTCCGTGTCCTGCACTCTGGGATGATCAAGAAGAGATCCTGGCCTTCTTCTCTGTGACAACCTTTCAAGTACTTGAAGAGTGCTATCATATCTCCCCTCAGTCTTCTCTTCTCAAGGCTAAACATGCCCAGTTCTTTCAGTCTCTCTTCATAGGGCTTTGTTTCCAGTCCCCTGATCATCTTTGTTGCCCTCCTTTGAACCCTCTCCAGCTTGTCTGCATCCTTCTTAAAGTGTGGTGCCCAGAACTGGACACAGTACTCCAGATGAGGCCTAACCAGTGCTGAGTAGAGGGGAACTAGTACTTCCCGGGATTTGGAAGCGATGCTTCTATTAATGCAGCCCAAAATAGCATTTGCCTTTTTTGCAGCCACATCACATTGTTGGCTCATATTCAGCTTGTGATCGACGACAATTCCAAGATCCTTCTCGCTCGTAGTGTGGTTGAGCCACGTATCCCCCATCTTGTAACTGTGCATTTGGTTTCTTTTTCCTAGGTGCAGAACTTGGAATTTGTCCCTATTAAATGCCATTCTGTTGTTTTCTGCCCAGCGCTCCAGTCTATCCAGATCACTTTGAATTTTGTTTCTGTCTTCCAAAGTATTAGCTATCCCTCCCAATTTTGTGTCATCTGCAAATTTGATCAGCATTCCCTGCACCTCCTCCTCCAAGTCATTAATAAAAATGTTGAAGAGCACTGGGCCCAGGACTGAGCCCTGCGGTACCCCACTCGTTACCTCTCCCCAGCTTGAGAAGGTCCCATTGATAAGCACTCTTTGAGTCCGATTCTGTAGCCAACTGTGGATCCACATGATCGTTGTTTCATCTAGCCCACTTTGAGCAAGTTTGCTCATCAGGATATCATGGGGCACTTTGTCGAAAGCTTTGCTGAAGTCGAGGTATATGATGTCTACAGCATTCCCACGGTCTACAAGGGAGGTGACTTGATCAAAAAATGAGATCAGATTTGTCTGGCAGGACTTGTTTTTGACAAATCCATGTTGGCTTCGAGTAATCACGGCATTGTTGTCAAGGTGCTTCCAGATGGATTGCTTTATGATCTGCTCCAGAATTTTCCCAGGGATTGATGTCAGACTGACTGGTCTGTAGTTCCCAGGTTCCTCCTTTTAGTGAGGGACTTTCTGATCATAGGTACTGGGCACATGCATTGGGGAAATAGTCTCTTTAACCAAATAGACTAGAGACAGCACTTTCCATGGTTGATGCTGGTATCATCGACCATGGATGATGATACCAGCATTCAGAGCCATCAAATGGTAACCCTTTACAGCAGGTGTGGGCCAACACCTGGGCTGCAAGCACCCCCTGTCTTTCTTATGTGGCTGCCACTGCCAGACTTAAAGGTTAAAACAAAACTAAACGGGCCCGCTTTTGCCACTGCACTGCCACTGGTTTTAACAGCAGACCGCTGCTTTTTTCCCTGCTCCAGCTGCTGAGCCACCACATTTCTGCAGTGCGGCAGCAGGGCATTACTTCGGGGGGGGGGGCAAATTGGCCCGCAGGCCCTTCAGAGGTTTCTGAAGGAAGACTGGGATAGAAGGGCAATAGAGAAGGGGCTGGATCTAGACTTTCACTCAGCAGAATTCCTCTTGTGCTGGAGGAATGGGGCAGATTTGTGATTTCAGCAGTTTCCACCCTCCCCCACACCTGTCCCTTGCAGCCTCCTATTTATTTATTACATTTCTATACCGCCTAGTAGTCAAAGCTCTCTCTCCTATGCCCTTTTGAAAGGTTATTCTGGAGGTTTAGAGGAATCAGCACAAATCAATATTCCACTGCTCCTCCTTCACCAGAAAGCCTCTGCTGGATCCAAGTTCCCTCTGCGAATGAAAGGAACCCTGTTCATGGAGGGGCAAGTCTGGCTCCAACCTATAAAAGCCATGTCTAAGGCATAACTTTTCCACAACTGTTTGAATACATAGCTTTCTTCAAGAGTTCTCAGCATCAGTAAATAATACAAGTACTTAGAAAACAACAGTAATTGGCCTTACCAGTAATACTGATTATCTTGAGGATGTTATCACCTAATCTGTAACCCATATTAAATCATAATTCTTTACAAACATCCAATCCAAGAGATTTACTGATAAATTAACAGCCTATTTGCTGGAATAGACTCCAGAGTTCTAAAAGTATAATCTAGTAGTGTTACTGGGTGGTTTGAAGTAATGAAGAAATTAATTTTTTTTCCAGCATGACACAATTCTCACCTCATTCCAAGAATGTGAAATTTTGCTTCCTTACACACTCTTCTGTTCTAACAGAAGCTCAGTTACATTAGAGCTAGCTTGCTTATAATAATGAAAAGAAAATACTTCCGGACTTGTGCATGTTCTTTAAGGCTGTAAATCTATATACATTTACCTGGGAGTAAGTCCAATTAAATTGAATGAATGGATTATAGTAGAATGGATTCAGTAGATATGTTTAGGATTGCACTGTTAGGGCAGTATCCAACAGTGTCATTCCATTAGCGCAAATGATGTTGCATTAGCGGAAACTAGGTTCTGAACTATGCACAAGAAAAGAATCCAACTAAAGTTACGTTTGTGCAAGTGTGGTTGTGCAAGTTGTTTTGCATAACTCTTGTGCAACACATTGTGCAATGTGTTGTGCAGTGCATTCCCATTGTGTAACCGGTTATGCAGCTGCTTGCACCCATTATACAACGCGTTGTGCAACACGTGCAAAGCGTTTAATGCGTTGTGCAACATGTTGTGCAACTGGTTGCACAACTGCTTGCACAACTAGTTGTGCCAGTGTAACGGGCAACCACTTATGCAACAGAAAGATTCAGGAGAGCTCCGCTAGCACTATTTGAGTATGTGAATGTCACTGTTGGATACTGCCCTATGTTTCCTGACCCACTATTGCCTTAGTTCTGACTAGACATGTATAGGATTCCATTGTAAGTCCCACTGAGTTCAATGAGGCTTACTCCCCTCTAAGTGAGTATGGGATCGGAACCGTAGAGGAGGTTATTATTTTTGATAACTATACCCATTTGACCTCGAAGTGGAGGAGGCAGTATTTAATCTAAAAACAAACACTTGATCACAAAAACAAAAACCAGAAATCTGCAGTCTTGACAGGACATTTCTGGTATGCTTGTGTACATTATTTTGGTTGTCTGCATATGTAGCTTAGTTCTCTTTGTCATTTGTTTCTTTTAGGTGATTCTGATCCTTACCAAATATTACCACACGGATATGGGGAAAGTACTGGAGAGTTCCTTGTGGAGGTATGTTTATTCCTGTAAATTTATGTTCCTAACACTAGTATGAAACAAATTAGGACTGTCTCATGCTTCTTTGAAGCTGACTAATGGGACAAATGGTAAGCGATACACCCAATATATGGTCAGTTAGATTCGCATCACCTGCTCGCTTTTTGTTTTGTTCAAATAAATAGCTGTTGAGTGAAGAAAAGCTTGAAAAGGCATTTAAAGGTTCAAGGCAAAAAATACCATTCTGAAGTTACTATTTTAAATATAACATGGGTTTTGTTTTTTGTTTGTTTTTTGAGAAGTGGAATATATGTGTAAGCTTCCAGGGCCTTAATTTTGCCCAACAGAATTAATTTTCCTCAAGCCTCCTTTATATGAAGCTATTTTTATTCTCTCTTAAGACTTTCTTATTTATTAGTAAATTAGCTGTGGATCTGATGTACATATTTTTCATATTTAAAACCTAGAATATTGCGTTTAATGATGTTTAATGGTGTTTGGTATGTCGTATCAGTTTACTTCATCTTCATCATCATCTCAATTTTATAGCCCAATCCTGTACATATTTACTAAGAAGTAAGTCAAACTGGATTCAATCAGACTCTCAGACAAGGGTGCATAACACTGTAACCTTACTATGATGAATCTTATAAAGCTTAATCAAATACGCACATGTATGCATTCTTTAATGCTTGTAGCTGTTCATAATGGATATGAGGAATTCCTTAATACATTTGTGCACTTCCATTAATCTAAATTTAAATCATCCATGAGTGGTCTTAAGAACTACTTCTTTTAAAATTTAAAACTAAAAGTCCTGCAGGCTGCAGTCCCATACACTAGCTTTCCCCAACCTGGTGCCTTCCAGATGTGTTGGACTACAGCTTCCATCATTTCTAGCCAGCATGGCTAGGGATAATGAGACTTACATTCCTTCATATCTGGAGAACACCAGGTGGGTGTCTTCATGACAACAGAAGGAGAAGCAAATGGTGGCTTACCCAGATTTTTCAAGGAACCAGCTTTGGTCTGTGCAGGACTCCACGAACAAGGGCATCACACCATTCTAAGTCACTTCACAGGAATATACTTCTGGGTAGAGTGGGGGGTTGGAGTGAACATCATCAGACTGGCAGGGGCCACTCAACCAATAAGAGAGGCTCCCCCTCTCCAGGCTTCCCCCCCCATCTCCGTCCCCTGAAACTCCCGTAATGTGAAGGTTTGAAGCTTCACATTAATTACTTTCTTACAGCAACAAAGCAAACAGTAAAGAAATGCAGCATCAATATTTAGAGAACAAGCCTTATTGACCAGAATGGGAGTTACTTCTGAGGAGACGCCTGCTTCCCCAACCTGTGCCCAATTCCGCCAGTTTTGTTTTCATTTCTTTCCTTCCCCTATCTCACTATCTCCTATCTCACTATCGCGCATTTGCCAGCAAGTCCTATAGCCCCATCTTACTATCGTGCAATTGTAATAGTGAGATAGGGACTATAGGACTTGCTGGCAAAAGTGCAATAGTGAGAGGGGGTGTAGGCATTGCGCTATTTCACTTTAATGCGTTACCCTAAAAAAGAAGAAAAAAAGAGGCTGCCCAGAGCACACCTATACTTTGTGCGGTTGGCCATCAGAGTTTAATGGCAGTCAAGGTGAAATAAGTCCCATGAGTTAGCTCAGAACTCTAATGGCCAGCCGTGAAATGGTGGAAACACAGATGGGGAAAATATTGGGGAAACACCCTTTAACTGGGGTCAGTGAGGTCACGGCCATGAAAGACTCACCCCTGGGCAGGGAAATCATGCCAGAGTAAATGCGGAGGATGGTGCGCACCACAACAGAAGCGCAGACAAGCCGAATTAAGGAAAACAATTAGACTAAAAGTAGTCTCAGAAGAACTGCTTTTTCGGTGCGAAACTCTGGGGTGGCTGCAGGATGGCAGACATCATGTGCCCTGAACGACCTCCTAACGCAGCACAGCAAATCACTTGTGGAGACACCCCCAAGTTGGAGAAGGCTGCTGTACACAGTTAGCTGCTGTTGACTTCAGTGGGCTTTATGCCTCCTGTGTGCAGGATTGTAGTCCATGTCTTTATACTGTGGCTCTTTCCCTGCATGAAATGTTATTATACAGTGTATCCTCTTGAAACAGAACAAATGTGTGTGGATACATCAAAGAGAGGCATAGATAAATATACCTTCGATCTGTGTGACTTAACTAGAGATACCAGGGATCAAGATTTCTTCCATAACAGGGCTGGAAAGACTTCTGCTGAGGCGCTGGTAAGCGGGGTTAAGACTTTAATTTTGCCAGACACATATTTTTAACTAAAGGGACAGCTAAGTTGCATAAAACAGTAGCAACATTCTTATTTAAACATATTGTATTTGTACAGATTGATGTGTTAGTGTAACATTTCACAAGCTTTGCTCCAGAAAGCAAACTGCAGCACTTTATTTGCAAAGGGCTTGGGCAATCTGCATTGTGTTTACCCCCCAGAACAGCTCTTTGAGGTATTTAATTTGTAGTCCTTATTGTGAAACTATGACTTCAAGAGAACAATATGCCCAAGACCATACAATGAGTTGGTGGTAACAGTGGGATTTGATAGACTGTTGCATCCTCCTTCCTTCCTTCCTTCCTTCCTTCCTTTAATTTCTATACCACCCAATAGCCAAAGCTGTCTGGGTGGTTCACAACAATTCACAAGATAAAATACAGCATTAAAATTTAAATATACAAAATGTAAAAACAATTTAAGCAGCTAAAAACAATTTCAATAAAGTATTCATGTTATTTAAGAATTGTTTTACCAATACCAATCTGTTTTAAAGTTCCATCAAGTTTTGTTTGATTTCGAGAGAATTAATTGCTTTTCTATCCTCACAAATATCAAAAAGCAGGAAAACACTGTAAAATATTTTCTGTAAAACAGGTAGTCCAGAATAACCACAAAAGTGGTCATTATTCTTAATCTATAGATCATACCAACACAAAATGCTTTTCTATTGATTGGCCATTTTTATGGATAATTTGAATATAAATAACACATTAGCACTATATCAATCTTGTAAAGATTTCTTGGTTGATTGTGTAGTTTTTAATTGATTAATTTATAGCCGAAAGCTCAATGCAAGTGAATTTTAGAATATTGAAGGAAGGGTGTTCTCTTTAGCTCTTATCTCTTTACAATTCCTGTTTTATTTATTTATTCTAACAACAGACCTGTCATAGGTCATACTTCTGTAGGAATTTAAATTAGGGTCCCACGAGGTTTCTGGACACTTTAGTCCAGAAACCGGTTTTCAGCACTAGTGCTAAGTCCTGAAACATGGGAGGAAATAAAAACATAATTATTTTGAACATGTGCCAAATGCTATTCCATCATTTACCGATCAACTGATCTGCCAGTGGAAATAGTGTACATACAGAGGATTGTATTCCCCAGTTAATATGGATAGGATTGTGATGTGATATTCTGAGCCAAGCTACCTGTGAGTACTCTGACAGCCAAAGCATAATGTAGCTGTTCTTTCTGTTATATGGGATTTCTGTTGCCCTTGGTTGATGGGTGTCTGATGTTTGTGCAAGTTCTATGCTTTGTGCTCATTCACCATTTTTCACCAGCACTTTCTCTTCTTTCCCTCCTGTGCTCATGTAAACTCACAGGCCTGGGAAAATTAAAAGGTTTTCATGTGGTATTGACAAGATGGCAAACCCGGTGCCAAATGAACCTCTTCAGGGATAGAATTTCAGGGCCATGACACCACCACAGAAAAGCGCCTATGTCCTGTCACTATCTAGTGGAGAGACTGAGTGAAAAGACATCTGAGGTACATCTTAATACTATGGAAGGAGGTGGTCCTTGAGGTACCTGAGTTCTAAGATGTTTAGGGCTCGAACACTCCCAGACTATTGACCTGATTCTTTAGGGCAGGGTGGGCAACTTCGAGAAGTCTGGAGGCCATTTTCACCCCTCAGACTCAACGTGTGTGTGTGTGTGTGTGTGTTGGGCGGGGCATCTGCAGTGCCAGATTTTTTTTTTAAATAAATGGCTTCTGGAGGGGCTTCGAGGTGCCCAAAGGATCAAGATTAGTTTGTTTTCAAGCTAAATTTGACCCCTTTGGTATTCCATAGCAGCTATGGATAAAGAAGGCTTCAGAATGGCCACTCTGGATGCCATGTTGTTCTGTTTAAAAAACTTTTTTTTGTTTTACAATTTCAGTGGACAGCAGGGGCTGCACATTGCCCACCCTTGCTTTAGGGAGAGTGCGATCCCATCTCAGGCAGGTTGAACCTCACCTTCCAGGGCAGATGAATCACCTGCTGACACTACCTCCATCTTGTCCGGTTTGAGTATTAGTTTTTTTTTGTTCTTATCTAGTCCATTACTGATTACAGATGATTGTGTTTGGAAAATGTATACCATGTAAAGCACAATGCATAAATGGATTTTATGCATTGGATTTTGTGGATTTTATTTTATGATTTTATGCATTGGATTTTGTGTCATCACTTCCATATGTGCTATACCTTTTTTTTACCGTAAGAGTGAATGAAGGCCATCTACCTACATGTGAGAAAGTAAAGACATCATATTTTGGGACACTGTTGGTGTGGGGGCTAAACCACCTAAACAGTGCTTCTAATGACAACTGGTGCACTCCCCCGATAGAATTCAGTAGGAACGATCAAGTTATATGAGAAAAAATAATGCAATGGGGACAGAGTTGGAATATCAGATGTGCTTCCTGCTTCCGGGACTGGTGATTTAGTGTCAGGGAGAGGGGCCTGGATTGCAATCACCTCAGTGTGTCCCTGAGAGTAGTGCTTTTATTTTCTCCCATATATGTGAAAGGGTACCATTTGCTTTATAAGGAAAAAGTAAACAGCTTCTGTCAGGGATACCATTATGGTGGAAGTAAAACCTGGCTCCTGCCCATGAAGCTGGCAACTCTACGGGGATATGTTTTGCTTCCACCTCAATGGTATCCCTGAAACAAGAAGCTTGCTTTAAGTTGTAGGAGTGAAATGGCTCCATTCACTTTTATGGCAAAAAGGTACAGGCTGAGTTAAGTTACCCTCAATCAGGGCAAGTCTCTCCCTCCTTCCTTACCTCAGCCAGGGCAACAGTCCTCAGACAGAGTTGTCCCTGCAGTTCAGGGAGGGAACATGATTGTGGCTAGGTATGTTTCATTTGGGAAATTATCTGAACTTAGCCTGTTCGCAACCCTGAATGTGAACAGCAGCGCATTTTCTTGAAAAAAATTCACACATTCCCAAATGCAATTGCATTTGGAAAATGTGGATTTTTTTTTTTAATGTGCACTTTGAAATTAGTATATTTCAAAAATTTAAGTGTTTTCACTCCTTAGTCAATGGGGGGAAGTGCACACTTTTGAAAATTGCGCATAGAAATGCGCAATTTCCCCATTTGAATGAACCCAGAACAGGTGACAAATAAAATGAGAGCAAGTCAGACGGAGCTTCAAAGTAAAGTTCAGAGAATTTCAATGCACTCGAACTTCCTTGGTTGTGGCTGCTTCTGCCCATCTGTGTAGTGTTCTGCTTTCAGTGTTTAATTTGCCCAAAGAAGAAAAAGGAAGCAATTTTTAACAGACCAAGACAATATTAAATATTAAAAGATATCTGGTGAGTTTGGAGGCTCTCCTGACCCTTAGAAAAACATCAGATCATGTTTGTTTTATTTAAGAAGAAAAAGGACAAGCCTTTTAAATGTTTAAATTTCACTGCTTTCTCCAAACATGATTATACAAACAATTTCCATGGTGGCTTCTGAGTGCCAGTGTGATTTTTTTTTTAATGTTCCCAGGCTCTCTGTAGATAACAGAATCAATGTTAGGTCTATTCAAGGTGATGCCATGGTGATAAACTAGTGTTGGAAGCTGAGGAAGCAAAATGTAAGTGTTCTGTTAAGCTTCCATAGATTTAGCAGGTTGCAACTAAATGCTATGGTGATAAGCAAATTAAAAATGCCACTGATTAAAAAGGCATCGTCTACGTAAGGATCAAAGACCTGGTTAATTTTTTAAGGATATAGCTAACTCCATGCATGAGTATGTGATCAAAAAGCAATTGCAACCTAAAATTATATTTTACTGGCAAGATAGCCACCAGTATAAATCTTTGTTGAAACATGGTTATAACAATAGGTCGAAGCTGCTAGGTGTTAGCCCCAGCTTCCCTTCCCTGAACCCAGCTGGCTTAGTCTGCATGTTCTTGTCCTTGCTTCTTGGGATCATATCTTAGACCCCTAGCTTCCTCCTCCTTTACACTCTCCCCTGCTGATTTTGCTCAGTTTGCCTAGTGACTGCTTCCCACATAACTCCTACCCCCATACTTTTCCCCCTGGCTACTTACTTATTTCTTGTGGTGGATGATTCACCCTCCTGGAGGAAGATGGTATGTAGCTTTTATTTGTAGTGAAGTTGCCCTACATTTTTGATTCACCTGAACATTTTGATTGACAGGTACATTTTGGTTGCACCTTTTGCAGCTTTAAAACATCCTTTTTGAGATGTACGTAGGAGTCCCAAGTGTGGCCATTCCATAGATTTGTATAAGGGCATTACGATACTGGCAGTTTTATGGAATTTGCCATTGTCTGTACTGCCATGCACTGGGTCATTATTTTCATTGAGCTATCCACCATGACACCAAGTTCCTTTCCAGCTTAGTCACTGCCAACTGGATATGGAAAGTTAGGATTCCATCCCCCATGTGTTGCAGAGTAAGGTTGGGCTGACCACACTTGAGACAGAAGACAACTACAAGCTTTAAACAGGACCTTTACTTAAATAGGCACCTTCTTTGTACTGCTAAAGCAGCCAAAGTTAAAAAAAAAAAAAAAGGCAAAAGTGAAACCAGAACCAGCACCCCATCTCCCTAAATGCAGTAACCATTTAGTGGCTTTTCAGCCAGTTATTTCCCCCTTTGTACAGTGGGTTTAACTAATGGCTATTGCTTATTTCAACATCATGCACATCACTTTACACCAGAGATGGGGAACATGTGGCCTTCCAGATGCTGTTGGATGAAGCTCCCATCAGCCCGCACCAGCATAGCCAATGGTGAGGGATGATGGGAGTTGTAGTCCAACAACATCTGGAGGGCCACACACTCCCCATCCCCTGCTTTACAGTTATTTACATTGAGCTGCATTTGCAGTTTTGTTGCCCTGTCACTCAAGTCTGGAGATGTCTTTTTGGAGCAATTCATAGTCCTCTTGATTTTGACGGCAATTAAAATGTTGGTGTCATCCACAAATTTCTCACCTCATTTCTCATCCTGAAAGCCTGATCTTTTATGAACAAACTAAAAAGCACCTGATGCAATACAGATCCTTGGGGGACCCCACTTCTTATTTCCATGCATTGTGATAATTTCCCATTTATTCCTTCTCTGCTTCCTGTTCTTTAACCAGTTGCCAATCTATTCTATAAGAAGACCCGGCATCTTATCCTCTAACTTGAATTTACTCAGGAGACTTTGGTGATGACTTTGTCAAAAGCTTTCTGAAAGTCCAAGTGTACAATGACTACCAGTCGCTTATATCCACATGCTTTGTTGACGCTCTCAGAGAACTCTAAAAAGTTATTGAGGCAAGGCTTCCCTTTGCAGAAGCCATGCTGATGCTTCTTTACCAAGATTTGTTCTTCTATACACTCAGTAATTGTATCTTTAATAAAAGCTTTCCACCAATTTACTGAGATCAGAAATTACTCTCTGTCCTATAATTTCCTGGATCTCTTTTTAAAAACTTTGGCTACTTTCCAGTTCTCTGGTATGGAGGCCAATTTTAGGGACAAGCTACATATTTTTTGTTGCAAGTTATGCAGTTTCACAGCTCTCCCCAGGGAGGCTCACCTGGCATCTACTCTCATGTGATTTCACCACCAGGCAAGTATCTTTTAAAAGGGCATTACCGTACTGGTAAAACGAATTGAATTAGTTTTGTTCTACTGCTACAATGCTATACTCTTACTGATCTGCTGTTTTTATTGTTCATATTTGTATATTGGTTTTATCTAATTTGTTAGTTATCATGGAAGTAGTAATACTGAAGGGCAGGTACAATTTATAAACAAGTAATTAATTAAGAAGGTAAGTAAATAAATAAATAACAGTAACAACAACTGGACAGGCTTCAGTCTCCTACAAAGGAGTGGAAAGTATGTGTTCAGGGGAGTGGGAGTGGCATAGGTGCTGTGTAGAGAGCTACTGCCACCAGTACTGACTTGTAATAATTATGTACTAACCTCTCGCCCCAGAGCTCTGCATGGTGTGTGCTTGCTGCTGTGCCCATTTCCTTCCCCTTGGTGGAGTGGTACAGTACAAGTACTTCTAACCCCCCTCCCATTTTGCCAATCATTTATATATAGGGAGATCTATTAAGTGCGTTAGATCAAGGCTTTCATATTTATTTTAGCAGAAAAGTTTTTTTTAAAAAAACAACAACGAATCATAGATCATAATGAAATCATAGAATCATAGGGTTGGAAGGGGCCTAACAAGACCATAGAGATCAACCCACAGGAAGCCTGATTCCCAGGTGGTCTCCCATCCAAGTACTAACCAGGGCTGACCCTGCTTAGCTTCCAAAATCAGACTAGATCGGGCACATCCAGCCCTTAGAGACAGAGATGTGATGCAAAAAAAGTACATTGGGGAAAGAAACTGTTTCTTTTGAATTTTATATAAGCTGGACAACGTACATCTTACTACAGTAGTATATATGGGATATGGGACAGGATCCAGGCTTGCCTGTGCTTGCGTTCCACATCTACCCATTTTTTCTTAGCTACATCTACAGAAAGTGCTCCCACAAAACACCAAATCGTATGTGTGGAATGTGTCTGCCCCCCTCTGTGTATTGTTGCCATAGAAATACCATATGAGAGCCAGTGTAGTGTAGTGGTGAGAGTGACGGACTGGGAGCTGGGAGATCCGGGTTCTAGTCCCCACTTGGCCATGGAAGCTCACTGGGTGACTTTGGGCCAGTCACAGACTCTCAACCCAACCTGCCTCACAGGGTTGTTGTTGTGAGGATACAACGGAGAGGAGGAGGATAATGTAAGCCACCTTGGGTTCCTTGCAAGAGGAAAAAAGGCGGGATATAAATGCAATAATAAATAATAAATAAATATTTCATATTTTTTGGAATGATGCATATATCTAGAGAATAAAATGATATTGTGTGGTAAAGGTTTTTAATGTGAGTTAGCTAGAATTATCTTCTGTGAAGATTTTAGTCTTTTGGAAGTGTTGTGGGAAACATAATACATGCTGGCTGGTTGTTCACATTCCCGGTTCCCTGTTCCTCAGTTTCAAGCTGGTAACTTGAGGCTTTTACAAATCCATTTTCATACTCCTGGAATAACTTCCTGATTGCTAGTCAGTTTCTCATCAAATGTATCTGTTGTTGGATATCAACATCTGTGACCTGACCATCCGGTGAACTTTGTAAGAATTCTATAACAAGTTGCTGTTTCATTCAATATATGCAGCAATGATTTGCCACAGTACAGTATATTTGACAGTCAGTAATAGTACTCACACAGCTTTTCTTTTTGGATTATGTACTGTTTTACTATAAATGTACAACATAGGTACTATAAAGCAAGCACTATCTCTTTCGTATCAGATGTTTGGAATAGATCTAGTTTAACAATTATAATAAATATTTATTTGAGAAAACGTGAGGCTATTCCAACACCAAGGATCATATCTTAGTCACCAGGGTGCCTAATGAACAAAGCTGAATAGTCTCCTTTCATGGCTCCTTGGAATGGCCTCTGCTGTGGTGCTGTACACCACAGGGGGTGGTGGCAATTCCTTCTCTGTACGCTCTCACTTGGCGATCTCATCAAATCACATGGCTTTCAGCTCCACATATATGCTGATAACACCCAGCTCTACCTCTCTGCTCCAGAACTTTCCCTCTGTCTAGTTGGGATATTATATTATATGATAAACCCATATTCCAAGAACTCTTTCTCTTTCCATTGCAACTGATGAGTCCCTAGCCAATAACAAAAAAGTTGAGAGATGGTGTCCCCTGCCATAGATTGTATAGTACTGTATTATTCCTCCAGTTTGAGGTCATCCAGTTTGTCCTGTTTGTGCACAGTTTCCTGCACAATATTTGTGCATTTCTGTTATCCATACATTTTACCAAAACAATTTCTTCCTCCCCAGATTCCTGTAAAATATAAACATATTTAATAAAATGGGCACCATGCCTGATCCCTGATGGAGCCCATTTTTTTTTCTCTCCAAACCCTTTGAATTCTTTAACTAGTCCCTTCAGTACAGGGAAGGGCAACTTGTGGCCCTCCAGATGTTTTGGCCTACAACTCACATCATCCCGTATCATTGGCTATGCTGGCTGGGGCTGATGGGAGTTGCAGGCCACAAGAGGACCACAAGTTGCTGACCCATGTTTTATATACATCTGCTGACATGCATCTTTTTCCAAGAGGAGGAGTAATTTCCTATACTGTATTTTACTGAGCTACTAAATTCTAAACTGGTTATATTTGATGAACATTTTATATGGAAAGCCAGATATCTTCTCAAAAAAGGATATTGGATAAGGTCTAATATGCAGCTGTTTTGCCTTTTCTTCTTCTGTTTCATTCTTTGGCCCTGATCCAGAACTGCTCACATGCAGAAAAATAAGTCACCCACAGCAACACAGACTCTAGCGATGGTACCATTCATAAGCATTGAGAGATGGATAGGAAAGTCTCTCATTTGTCTGGGTGAGGGGAAGAGGGCCAGTCAACTTGCATAGGTTCCATATGTATATACACATAACACACCCAGATGGTCTTGAATCCTCTTTCTGTCGTTTGACAGACGGCTGTCTTCTCCACAGCAGGACTCTCTCTTTCTCCCCGCACCCCAGTTGGTTACATTAGGATAGGCTGTTGTTTTTAAGAGTATAACATACACATGCTCCAAGGGAATTGGGACTGTACATGGGGTGGGGGTGGGGGAAGGTCAGGTTCCAGTTGAACTGGGAACTCTTCTGCATTGTTTGAAATCAGATTGATCACTTGATACTCTATATAGAATGCTCAGGTGCATATTTCAGCAGAAGGAACCTTCCTGTTGCTTCTCCCTTTAGAGAAGGAGGAGAGGGAAGCAACCCTGTTGTTTCCACAGACACTACTGCTGCCATGATCTTTGCTATCTGGGTAATATAAAACATGTCTGCTCCTCAAGTTGGTTAAGTGCTTGGGTACTAGGGCAGGCCAGGAAGAAAATGGTACAACCGTACCCCCCCATGATTCTCATTCCCGCCACCCCCATCCTACATTGCTTTGGGAAGACGTTAGACCATATACTTTGTGCGCATATCTATACAACTGGGAATAGAAAGATGGGGAGGTGGTGCCTCTTCTCCCCATCTTTTCCATTTTTGTTGAGAACAAGTTAGCTTTTCATCTGCCATACAAGTGTAGTCAAGTTGCTCCACTTACTCTCTTTTCTGAATCTTCTTCTTACAAGTGGTATACTATTAGCAACATGTGTACATGACCAAACACTGTCCATGGCATTCAGTCATAGACATTTGATCTTGTCTATGAGTTCTGTATTGAGTAAAACTGGGCCAGGAAGTGTCTACAGTCCCTTGCAGTATTCATTCATTGGTACATCTTTGCAGATACAAGAATAACCTGTGGGAGTTATCCAGTGGCTTTAGAATGTAATATGAGAAGTAGCCCTTAGATTCTTACTACTTGTCAAAGGACTGCATTGTCCCATGTTTCCCCCTCCCCAAGCCGTGGAAATTTGAGGGCAGCATTTCCACATTCATTTTATTATTTAATAGAAGATGTAGATCTTTGGACACAGACAGCTGTGCTGTTGTGCTTATTTCTCTAGGAAAGGTTTATGCTGAGACTGTGGAACTGAGATTTAGCCACTCTGGTTTCTTTCAGAAGAAGAGTGAGTGTGTGTGTGTGTGTGTGTGTGTGTGTGTATTTACAATAATGAACTTAGGACAGTGAATTGCCCTATCTATAAATCAATGTAAGAATTCTGAAGAGTTTCCATTGCCTTGTGTGTCCCCCATCTGGATGGACTGAGGGTCTAACTACATGTTACACTTTCATTATCTGAGCTTATCTGAGTAATGGAAGTCTCGGAGCTGATGAACTGGTGGGGTGGGTAGAAGAAAAAGGGAGTGCTTAACCCTTTCTTTGACTGCTGTGTCTCCACTCAGGATTGCCCCCCAAATTGCTTTTTCCTTGTGAGGTTCCAGACACACTTTCCCCCTCCTGCTTTTCTACTCCATATAACCCCCCACCAGGAAAACAATCAGTTGGGCTTTTGTTGCATACAAATGTGTGCAACATGTATTTCTACTCTGAGACATTTCAACAAGAGTAAGATAGAATTCTCTGGGAATCTGAATTTGAATCTCAGTATGAACATTTTCATACTTTTCTCTACAAGCAAGCAATTAAATGAGTTCAAATCAATAGCTGAGTTGGCGAAGTGTAGAAATGTCACTGAATTCCACCTCTGGTTCCATGGCAGAACCATGGCAGAACTGGCTAGGAATCTTATGGAATATGGCACAGTTCAGTCCCAGTAGCCTAAAAAACAACAACCCTAAATGTGTCCATTGGCTCAAGAAGGTTGAGGACCTGAAGGCTTTGAAGTCATAGTAGGTATTGGTGTACATGTGTAGAGGTTCCCATATCCACATGGCATGATGACATGCATTAGTAGAGATGTGAAGGCCTGGAAAAAATGGGGAAAAACGGCTTGTCCCCAAGGAAAGTTCTTATTTTTTCCCGAAAAACTGAACAGTCTTGGATTATGAAATATTTTCTTTTAGAATTTAAGACAAGGAGTTTATATATTGTTACTCAGACTTTACTCCTCCAGATGATTTCTAAAAACTACGTAATAAGAAGACTTTTATAGAAAGACTAGAGATGTCTTTAATAGTAATGAAGCCATGAGGAAAAATGTTTTTAAGCCTCTTGTTTTAAGATTATTTCTTTCATTCCTTATTAAAAAATGTATCTAGGGATAGTGCAGGCATTTGGTTGCAGCTCAAAGCTTGGTGATTTCTCGCCAGCTCAGCCCCATGAATGCCAGTCTTGGTGTGTGCCTGTAATGTTGTGTAAATGGCCCCTTTATGGCCGCTATTTGTGTAAATAGTTATTTACAACAAAGGTAGAACCACCATTTTTACACAAAATGGCAGCTCAGCAATGGAGTGGGAAGCCAGTCACCAGGCACCCGTGGCCCTCATGGCGGCTTGCTGTAGGGGTCTGGCACGTGGGGCAAGCTACGGGGAGTTTGCCCATCCCTAAATGTATCTTTTACTGATAGACATTTAGGGATACTCCAAGTCATGCTCAGTTTCCCAACATGTGAGTAGAGTCACCATATTATAATATGGAAGAAAATATGCATTCTTGACAGTTTGGGTTTTGTTCCAGAGCATCCTGTTTCTCTGGGCTTGGTCTGGTTAGATGCTATAGCAGTCAATTAATGTAGTTCTAATTTAAAATCTACATGTGAAAAAACACTGATGCGGCAGAATAGCATGGGTTATCCCGCCTATGTGTGTGTGTTTTTTAAATTAACTTTGAGGCTTGGGTCTATAGAACTCATTGCCACAGTTTTTAATAAAGTTGTCAATAAGTCCTCACCACTAGGGAATGCTGCCTCAGCTATAAAACTTTTAACCTGCTGACACTAGAATAAGCTCTCTATCAAAAAGAAACTCAGTAGCCTGGTTCCTGTTGTATAGGCATGAGATGGACACTATCATGAGAGACACCTTACAAAAAATAAGATGTTTATTAATGGAAATTATTTACAAAAGTGAATAAGATGTCACTCCTCAAATAATAGGTTGGAATTGCTTAGATGTTCTTAAGTTAAATATGATCGCTTACTGTTCCTAAGTGGAGTCTTTACCAGTTAAATAAAATCTCAATAGCTTTTCCTTCAGACCAGATATCCCTAAGCTCCTCCCCACAAACAGGAAAAGGTTGAGGAATTTCCCAGAACTTTCTAACAGACAGGAACAGATGCTGTACACCAGTCTTCCTCTACCTCCAGTTCTTCCTGCTTCCTCCGTCTTCTAGGATGATTCAGATGTTTCAGGGACTACTTGCTGATGTTCCCTCTGGTTTGACAATAAATAGCAACCCAGAATATGTTATGTATATCTTGGTTTACTCATTAAACCAATTAAACTCATTAATACCTTTAGTGTATTAAATTCAAAAGTATAGTTTATTCAGACAATAATTTAAGTTTAGTTTTATTTTTTTAAAAATGTAATGATAATGTTATGAGCAAACCAGGCAATACATAATATAACTTTAGGAACATAATGTTCATGTTCCTAAAGCAGCCCTCCCCAACCTGGTACCCTCCAGATGTTTTAGACCACAGTGCCCAGCATTCCTGACCATTGGCCATGCTGCCTGAGGCTGATGGGAGCTGAAGTCCAAAATATCTGGAGGGCACCAGGTTGGGGAAGGCTGTTCTAAAACAACAAAGTGACTTTGGACATGTGAACAGTGCTAAAGAATTAAGTATTGCTTATTTTTTCATTCTTCCCAAAATGTCCATTTTTTTCCTGGAAAAAATCAGGAAAAACACATTTTTTCCATGGCTTCAAAATTTCCAGAAATGTTACATCTCTATACAGCAGGTTCTTGTGTGTGCGCTGTGTGGTCTACTGCATATTAGAAGCTGGTAGCAGCTGGGACTCCTCAGAACCTGCTGGATTTTGGTAAAATCAAAGGCAGAAACAGGTTCCTAACAGAGGTAGAATATTTGCTGGACATTTGTATGACAACCATACCTTTTCTAGAATTGAACTGGATGGTTCCACTCCTCTCTACGTAGGTGACTGCTTTGATAACAGGTTTTCACATTCAAACTAGCCAACCCTGTTTGCTCCAGCATATCCTAATGTGGCTAAGTCTGTTTTCACTGGATTCCTCACAACACAGGTATGTCTTGGTGAGAATTTGGAGTAGAATATGAAGTGGGAGAAAGCAGCTTTTAACTCTGAATTGTGGCATTGGCCTTTCTTGACCAAGATGACTTGGATGTATGACGTTAAGTAGGAAACAACCTCAGTTTGATGGCTTTCTGCTACACCAGAAAGAAGAGCAGCAACCTTTACCTGATCGTAGCTTCTGCACCTGGAGGTAGTAGCTTACTAAGGCCATGTGTTTATGAAAGAGAAAGAGGTGAAGAATGGCAGACAGCACAGTAATCCTAGTACAAAGTGTCTTCAAAGTAAACTGTGCTTAATGAAGAAAAAAAGTTTGAAATTGAGCAACACTGCTTTTATTTTCACAAGCTAGTTTTAGGTTCTGGGTAACTAAAAACCAAACAAAAACCCCAAAGACATTTTTAAAAATCACTTTTGGTACTTTTTCTACTCAGACAAATACTAGGAGCCTTGTCTGTCAACAAGTATCCATGGTAATGCTCTTTAATAAGGCTTTAATGAATATTCAGTGACCATACTTTTTATTGAGTCTGAATAGTGACTTCTATGTACATGGGTAGAATATTCACAGGGCTCACTTCTCAGTTCTGGTGCCTCCACCTTTTGAACTTTCTAATGACATTCAGGAATAGTTGAATAATTGAAACATGATAACATATTCCAAAGCCAAAGAACTCTCTCTCTCTCTTTCCCATTAATGTGTCATCTTTCAAGAAGAGGCAGTGCTGATCAGTTGTTATAGGTGAATGAAGGCTGTGCTCTCTCTTTCTCAGTAAACTTTTAGTAGTCATATTCAGTGGGACTGTCTAATGAGTTCAAATCTCCAGTGCCAGATGAACTGCATCCTAGAGTAATAAAGGAACCGACAGAAGAACTCTCAGAACCACTGTCTATTATCTTTGAGAAATCATGGCGAACAGGCGAAGTGCCAGATGACTGGAGGAGAGCTAACGTTGTCCCTATCTTCGAAAAGGGCAAAAAGGAGGAACTTGGGAACTACAGACCAGTCAGTCTGACATCAGTGCCTGGGAAAATTCTGGAGCAGATTATAAAGCAATCCATCTGTAAGCACCTTGAAAACAATGCAGTGATTACTCAAAGTCAACATGGATTTGTCAAGAACAAATCCTGCTAGACTAATCTGATCTCATTTTTTGATCAGGTAACCTCCCTTGTGGACTGTGGGAATCCTGTGGATATAATATATCTTGATGTCAGCAAAGCTTTCGACAAAGTGCCCCATGATATCCTGATGAGCAAACTAGCTAAAAGTGGGTTAGATGAAACAGCTATCAGGTGGATCCACAGTTGGCTACAGAATCAGACTCAGAGTGCTTATCAATGGGATCTTCTCAAACTGGGGGGAGGTAACAAGTGGGGGCACTGCAGGGCTCAGTCCTGGGCCTAGTGCTCTTCAACATTTTTATTAATGACTTGGATGAGGAGGTGCAAGGAATGCTTATTGGATTTGCAGATGACACAAAATTGGACAGGATAGCTAATACCCTGGAAGACAGAAAAAACATTCAAAGTGATCTTGATAGGCTGGAGTGCTGGGCTAAAAACAGCAGAATGACATTTAATAGGAATAAATGTCAAGTTCTGCACCTAGGAAAAAGAGACCAAATGCATAGTTACAAGATGGGGGATACTTGACTCAACAACACTACAAGCGAGAAGGATCTTGGAACTGTTGTAGATCACCAGCTGAATATGAGCCAACAATGTGATGTGGCTGCAAAAAAGGCAAATGCTCTTTTGGGCTGCATTAATTAGAAGTACAGGTTCCAAATCACGTGAAGTACTAGTTCCCCTCTATTCAGCACTGGTTAGGCCTCATCTGGAGTACTGCATCCAGTTCTGGGCACCAGACTTCAGGAAGTATGCAGACAAAACTGGAAAAGGGTTAGAGGAGGGCAATGAAGATGATCCGGGGACTGGAAACAAAGCCCTGTGAGGAGAGACTGAAAGAACTGGGCGTGTTTAGCCTTGAGAAGAGAAGATTGACAGGAGATATGATAGCGCTGTTCAGGTACTTGAAAGGTTGTCACAGAGAGGAAGGCCAGGATCTCTTCTCGATCATCCCAGAGTGCAGGACACAGAATAATGGGCTGAAGTGACAGGAAGCCAGATTCCAGCTAAACATCAGGAAAAACTTCCTGACTGTTAGACCAATTTGACAATGGAACCAGTTCCCTAGGGAGGTAGTGGACTCTCCCACACTGGAGGCATTCAAGACGAGGCTGGACAGCCATCTGTCTAGGATGCTTTGACTTGGATTCTTGCATTGATCAGGGGGTTGGATTCAGTGGTTTTATTGGCCCCTTCCAGCCCTGCTATTCTATTATTCTTTTGAAGAGTGTTCAGATATAGTAGTGGATTCAGACTAGGGCAGGTGTTAAGTGGCCTCAGGAAACATGTGATGTGTGTTCCCAAGGAGGGCTGGCTTACAGCTTTCTAGGTCCAGTTCAAAATTTTGGATTTGAGCCTCAAAGCCTTAAATCAGCCTTCCCCAACTTCTTGCCCTCTCAGTTTTGGAGTTGCTGTCCCACACATCTGGAGGGTCACCGGTTGGGAAAGGCTGCTTCAAATGGCTTGGACGAAGGATGCCTTAAGGGTCTTCTCCTCTCGGGTGCTGTCTCCACAAAAACAGAAGGAGAAGGGAGGAGTGTCTCACCTTCATTTTTGTAGGAGCTGCTTTTGGTCTGGGTAGGGCTCCACAAGGGTGTGCATTGCACCATTCTAAGTTGCTTCACTTCCGGGTAGGGTGGTGGTGGTGGAGTGAATATCATCTGAGTGGTGGGGCTGCCCAACCAATAAGAGAGCCCCCCCCAGTCTCTCCCTCCCTTTCTCCCTAACAAAGGTGCGAATAGTTGCTTCAGATGTTCACCTTAGGGAGAGAAGTGACCAGCCCCAAGCCTCCTGATCTGCTGCTGCATTGGATTGCTTTAACAGAGTGGCAAAATAGTTGCTTTCAATGAGCGCATCTGGGAGACAAGCCTCATTGACCACAATGGGAGTTACTTCTGAGTAGACACTAATTGGTTTGTGCTGGGAAACACAGGATGGGATACAGGAAACATCCCTTGACTGGGGTCAGGGTGAAAGGCACACCCCTGGGCGGGGTTAGCATACCAGAGGTCAGTGCGGGGGTTGAGGCACACAGCAGCTATACCGAGGAGAGCCCAACTCAAGGAAAAGAATTGGACTATAAGCAGTCTCAGGAAACCCAGTTTTGCCCTGATAAGCTCCGGGCTGGCTGCTGGATGGCCACGATGTCATGTATCCCCAACAACCCCACACACAGCCGGCTTGGAGTAAATCACTGATGGAGGCACCACCCCAGTCATACTCCCAAGTGTGTTCAGATGTTCTGAGGATTCCTGCACAGAGTGCTCCTCTTTCCTTCTGAAAGTTCAGTGACAAGGCCGCTTTGGTGGCTGTCCTGTCCGTCACCGTGGAATTCATTCCTCAATGGGACCTGCCAGGCACTCTTGAGACATGGATGTTCAAGCAAACATTTGCTGTCTTAAGTTGCACTGCTGAAAATGCTGCTTGGTGTTTATTTTAATGTTTGTTTTAAATTATTTGTAGGCCACCTACAGTTATTTTGAACAAAGAGATAGAATAGAAGCGATCAAATAAATACATTAAATACATCCAGGAGTGCTTCAGACTTTACTTCGAACACTCCTGTGGCTTCAGGTTTATCACAATGTCATTTCCAATCTTTCCATGATTTGGTAATTGCTTCTGCTCCCCCACCCACCCGCACTCACGCATTCCAAAAGTTGCCTGTTGTTTTGCAGTCAGGCTTTTCAAATGCCTTCACTATTTTCTGTATTCAAGAATAAAGCACAAGGTGGCACAACAGGAAGGGCAAAGGCGGAAGATGTGATTCAAACTGCGCAGGAAGAAATTAAAGCTCAGCTGCTTTGAAAGATGGATGCCTCTCAGCAGGAACTGGAAGAGGAATTACTTGTAAGAACAGAAAATTGAGATGGGTTGCTAGGAAACTGACAAATGACGTGGAAGATAGGTTGAGAGGAAAAACTGAATAACAGATGGAACCTGTCTTTAGTGTCACACAGACCGACAGTCATTCCCTTGTAAGTAGAGGGGTGTGAAATGTCAGAACTAAGCAATGTGATAGAGGATTACCTCCTCTAATGCTATGAGTCCTGTTTTAGGGATAATATGTTGCTGTTCTTGCGGTGTATAAATAAAGGAATAAAAATAAACAGAAAATGACGGTATTGTAAGTTGTCAGTTGCCAGTGTAATGCCTTCCAAAGTCTGATGGCAAATCATAATTAGAAAAATTGTGTTTTGTGTTTAGAAGCCATAGTCTATTTAAACTTGTGTACTCTTTTAAAGTCAGCAGGACTTCTTTCGTTACACATTGCTACATTGTTACACTATCAGAGTATAGGATCTCAGTGGAGCATCCTAGGATAGCAAAGCAGTTCAGCTAAACTAAAGCTGATGCAAAGAAAATGAGGGAAATAGTAGATCCATTCCAGTGGATGATTGCTCATGGGAAGCGGATACAAGTATTCCTGTAATCACACAGAGCCCTCGCCATGTAGAAATTATCTTTGGCAATAAGCATGCTATTATTTGAATCAGGCCTCTAGCAGACCCCTCCTAAGTGTCATTATTGAGAGGAGTGATCTGTGGAGAATGGAGGTGAGGCTGTTTGCAGTTGTTCTTTAAACTCCTAACCTACAACTCCCCATTCCTTTCTGGATCTCCACAAAGCCCAAAAGTGACACAAAATTCAGTAGCCTGACATTATCTAGCCTATTGTCAGGAAACTAGAATGCCTTGAGCCTCTTCCAAGAAAAAAAACCCATACTGAATATTATTTGGGGAGCAAAATTCTAGTAACATGTAGCCAGAGCAAAGTGTGGGCAGGTCACAGCACAGGTTCATAATTTTAAAAGTAAATTAAATTGATTTAAAGAAATCAGAATTTGCATGACACTTAAAAGGCAGGAAACTGTGCATGGCACAATGTATTAAAAATGCTGTAGAGGAGAGATAATGGTAGGTGAGATGACAGTCGTGAGTTTGGAGGGGATAGGATAAAATTTCTCTTGTATCTAACAGTTCCCCAAGTCACGTTTTTCACTTTCCATAGCAGCTTGCAAAATTAGTTCAGATTTTCTGTTGCTACAATCATTTCTGCTAGAAACAATTTTCTACTAGAAAATTCAGTGAACGTTAAAAGGGGATACATAAAATTTGGCACACACATTGGAACAATGAAAAAGTTTGGTAAGCAAAACAGGAGAAAAGTTAGTCTGATTTGACTTTAGAAATAAATAAAAAAATTAAACAAATACAATATCTTTTGCAGAATTGAGGCAAACTAAAAATGGCACACCAAACTCCATGGAGAATACAAAAACAAAGTGCAGCTGTAGAAAAGCAGACAGAAAAGAAAGGTAAGCATAGAGATTAAGCTAATCTAAATAAGTTAAGTGTCTAGACTTGATTTTTTAAAAAGTAATAATTTCCTTTATTAAATATATATCAAACCAAGGGAGAAGCCTAAAAACAAAGTGAAGTGAAGTGAAGGAAAGGAAAGGAAAGGACAGTATCAAACTTAAACCTTTTCCCTAAAGACCAGGACATTTTATTATTCGATTCCTGCATCCTGCTGTGAAGAGTGCTCCAAAAATATAATTGGTAAGAATCAAATAAAACATTTTTACTGGAGCAGGAAATTTCCCACACACAGGGCATTGTGTAATGGGTATGGCATGGGTGATCTCTATTGTTAAAAGGTGTGCTGAACCTCTAGCCAGTGGGGCCTTTGCAACCAGCCCATGGCCTTCCCTGTCATCACCACCCCAACAGCAAACAGACTTGTGGGGAAGGCCTTCCACTGGAACACATAGAAGGCTTTTTTCAAGCCGAATTGTAGCAGGTGGATATGTGAGAGAATTGGTGTGTGGTGTATGTATGAATGTTTGTTGTGTGTTATGTATGAGAGTGGATGTGTGTGTATTGTGAGTGGATGTGTATGGCGTGCGTGTGTGTGTGTGTGTGTGTGTGTGTGTGAGAGAGAGAGAGAGAGAGAGATGGAGAGCGAGAGAATGTGAGATGGCCCTGCCCACTTTTTGCCTTGGTCCCACCCACAATTTGTAGGGGCCACCCACCTCTGGCATGCAGCTCCTGGAAGGCTGTCATGAAGAAGGGAATGTGGACTTCAGGCCAAAAAAGGTTCCCCACCTCTGGTGTGCAGGAAAGAGTAAAAACAAGAAGAGACATTCTGGAAATGATATAAGAGAGAAATAGAGTAGAAAGGGCTGGATACAAATGCATCATAATTTTACATTTATTTATTTATTTACATTTGAAGTTGCATTTGTGGCTGCCCTTAAAAGGCAGGAAGCAGCAGCAACACAAATAAATAATAGGATGAAAGAGATCCTTCTTGTTGTTTTTAAAGTGCAAGCAGATCTGTTCTCTGTAAAGTAATATTTTATGTGCATTTGAGCACTAATGCTTTAAAGGTGTTTCCTTTTTAAGGGTTGTTAGTACAAGTTTTACAGAAAGTTTAATTGTAGGAGGAAAAACGTTAATGAAAAACAGTGAGGAAAAGAAATAGAAGTAATAAAAGCAAAGAAAAAATAATATTGATATTATACAAGAGATTTAGATAGCAGTCTTATAAGAACATAAGAAGAGCCCTGCTGGATCAGACCAAGGTCCATCTAGTCCAGCATTCCGTTCACGCAGTGGCCAACCAGCTGTCGACCAGGAACCCACCAGCAGTTCACAAGTGCAAGATTACCCTCCCTCCCATATTCACTTACCTGGTAGTAAGACACACTGTATCTACACATGTATAGGATTGTGCTGTTAAAGATGTGCTTAATCCTTCCACTGTAATTTTGGCTAGATTTTACCCAGTCTTATATGTTACAAAGAAGTTCTAATATTTTTTTAAAAGTATAGAATAATCAGATATGAGGGTGGAGTTTTATTACCTGGAAAATTAAGATGGTTCCTCTGAGACCTGAGGGAGGAGTGGCTGTCATGAGGCCAGGGGATCACTGTGGCCATGTGAGATGAGCATGTGCTATGAGCACAGCCCCTCCAGCAGGGCAGGGCAGGGCAGGGCAGGGCAGGGCAAGGCTGAGGAGGAATCACTGTGGGCTCAGGATATGCAGAGAAGCAAGATGTACAAGGAAAAGGAAGTGAATGCATTAATGCCTTCGTTCTGAATCTGGTGCTCCCTTCACCAGGTGAGCCAGCATACGAACCAAGACAGGAAGTCCTGCCTGACTTAGCTACAAAATAGAGCACATGAATGTCTTATCAAATGTGTGATTTGGTGATCCATGGGAAACATGCGGCTTGGTATAGGCATAGAGAAAATGAGAGGGAGGGACTGGAAGCATAACAGACTCTTACAGTGGAGGGATTGCCGGGGGTTTCACCAAAACCTTCTGCCTGCAAAGTGTGTGCTCTGCAACTGCACCTCTCTAGCATATAGAAAGTAGTTTTCCAGGGAGTATTTCTTGAAGCATTTCATTGCAGGGCAAGCTTACCCTAGTTCTATTGTGCTTCTGAAGAGCATGTACGGTGGCCGAACAGATTTCTTGCACTTGTGAGAACTATATTTGCTTCTGTGTTACCTGTCCTCAGGATGGACTTCACTGTCAGCTTTGTGCAGAGGCACTTGTTGAAAGCCCGGTGTAGTGAGTTTAGTTTCGGAAGACTGCTGAGGAGTCAGGTGTTGAACTGACATAGTGTTCTTATATTCTGAGCCAAGATCTAAATTCCAGGGTTTCATTTTGACCTGTCTGTATTGTAATTCTGTTCCAGAGAAGATTTTGTACCTTCTGTCTGATACAAACACCACTGTAATTCACAAGGTCTCTCTTTTTGCTTTGGCAGCATCGAGAATTGGTGCAAAATTTATTTCTGATAATGCAGTTGACTGTTTTGGGGACGCCTTGATTTAATGATATTTTTTGCCGTTTTAATTTTTAGATTATAATTATCCATTTTAATATTGGATGCAGTTCAATTTAAATGTATCTCAAATAATGCACTGTGAACTCATTTTTGCTTCCAAGTATTTTAGACTTTTGTTTTTAAGCTGTATTTGTCCTAATTTGTTTCAGCTGCTTTGTATGTGAACTGCCTATGATCCAAGCAATAAAAACTGACTGTCTGTGACAGTGTCCTATGTGCTGCTTGTAGTACACAGAGACATATAGGCACCTTTTTAGTTAACCAAGTAGGCATCTCACATGAGATAATTGGGACCAAGCAAGTACAGCTCCATATGTCAATAAACCTTACAGCTGTGAGGCCTATGCCAAGTTACCTCACGCCTCAGATAAGGGTGTTGTGCTTTGTCTCTCCAAAGGGCTGAGAGACCCCCCTCCCATGCTGGAATGTTGGGGCCTTGTTCTCAGGGAAAGGGCAGTTGATTTCCCAGCCTGCAATGCTTCGAGTACCTTCAGGAAGCAGGAAGGGGACTATATAAGCTTGTGCTAAGAGCAGACTGATTTGGTCTTGCTCCAAGGGGAAACGTGCACAGCCAGTTGGTCCGTGGGCTGACATCTCGTGTAGTGTGGGGACAGCAGCACGCAGTCTGCTGTGACGAAGGCCTGCTTCCATCAGCTGAACGGATGTGCGAGCTACCGTTGCATTTCTTTCTGCATCCATTTATTGCCTAAGTGTAATCAATAAACTGTTAATCTGACACATCTGTGACTTTGTTTCATTTTGGCACTCTCAAATATGGTTTGATTGGGACCTAAGTAAACCAGGATCTCAAAGTCAGTACTCCCAGATCCCTGCCTTAACATTTGCACCATTGCTATAATTTCAGGCCAACGCATATCAGCTATTTCCCAGTGTGTTCCACTGTGTGAGTTGTGGGGAACATTGATAGGGACAGGTGGCTTCTTTTCTTGCAAGCCTTGGGCCTTGATCACTGATCCAGTGCACTGCCACCAATATGTAACGTCATGTTTGCAAGCAAGTCTACATGTCAGTTGTGATATGCACCTCATTGGTTCTCAGGCAGTGATCATATCATTTGCCACAGCTGAATCAGCTCGGGCACAGCTTTCTTGGGAAAGTAGGGTTCCTTCCACTAAAGCACTGCTGTATTAGAAATGGCCAGGATTTCTTTACATGTGAATATGAGAGCATGTCCACTGCTAGCATATAGGTACATGCTGTCTTGGCAGTCTCTGCTTGTCTGTGAATGAGTTACCATGGCTACTCTGTTCCAGTGCTTCTTGCATAGTAAGCTTCTGGGATGGGGTTCTTCTCATGGCTCCTAACTACAGGATAGTACATGCACCTTTCTCAGCCAGGAGAAAGGCCTGAGGTTGGGCCTATATCAGTTATAATCGTAAAAAGAAAGACATTCCACTGATATCAGATATCAGGTTATTAAGGATCTGGGATATAGTATGTGGGTTGGATCTAGGATCTGCCTTCCCCAAGAGGAACGCTCCACTCATGGAAGTTCCCTCCAGCCAATTTTTGGGCATCTCCCCACACCTCATCCCATTCAACAGAGTCTCCTGACTCCCTCTGTAGGATTTTCTGGGATCTAGAGGGGCTGCTATCGGAAGGAGGGAACAAGGAAGCTCACTTCTGTCACTGCAGTTGATCCAGCACATATAAGGAACCAACCTTATGTGACTTAGGGTGCAGTCCTATGGACGCTAGACAGTGTCTAGACACCCATAGGATTTTTTCGGTTCCCAGAAACTGTACTCCCCTCCCCCTCCGCCTCATAGGCGGCATGGTTCATCCCTGGCTCCATGCTCATAAGAGCAGTGCAGAGCGGACGAAAAGGGGGTGTTCCTGGGGGGCGGGGAGGGGACTGCGGAAGTGCTGTTATGATGCTTTCTATGCGCTGTCCTGCCTCCCCTCACACCCTGCTCCAATGCCCCTTGGCTAAACAGTTGAAATCAGCCATCTAGCTGCAAATATAGGGTGGCCAGAGTGTGGAGGAGAGGATCTTCGCTGTGCTTCACCTGCCCTGCATTGGATATTTGGCCGCCTCCAAATTCAGAGGCTATCCCCATAGTATTGTGTCCTCCAGTTGTAGTCCTATGCAAACTTACCTGGGAGGGAGCCCCATTAAACTCAGTGGGACTACTTCGGAGAAGACATGCATAGAATTGCACTGTAAATTAACAAATATTGTTAGTCAGAGAAGCAAGACAAAGAAATAATACCGTTATAGAAAAACTGAGTAATTTCATAATATACTGGAATCTAAAGATTCAGGGCTCCATCCAACTACGTGCAGTATTGGATGCAATTTAAGACTTCCATTAATTGAACTGATCTTACAATTATTTTATGGCGTGGACATTTGTGATGGTTAATTAACTATGTTAAGCCTTTATTTTTCTATGTTACTTAAGACTGTATAAACAGATTTTGATATTTAAGATAATGTAAATTTATTTAAATATTTGGGGAACTCCAAATAAAGAGGTCAATAAATAAATAACAGGGTACCTTAGGAAATAATGGAATATCCTTCATTGGAAATGGTAAAGGAATAGTACATCAGTCTCAGCAAGATAATTTAGCCAATTCCACACCAGTGTTGCAGAGTAAGCTGCAAGGCAGGACAGTCCGTGTCTGTTTTGGCAGCACAATACTTCATTCAGATGTTCCGTAATGGGACTGAGCTGAACATTTGTCACTTTGGTGTTTGACTCCACATATGGATTTCACTACTTAGAATTTTTCTCTAAAAACAACCCTTCGCTCATAGTTGAGTAATCTGAGAAAACGTTGAATTCTGAGGGTGAAAGGGTATATCCTTCACGCTTTTAACATGTGTTTTGTCTGCATCTCATTAGCCATTAAGCATAAGATAAAATAGAAGTTAAAACTCCCAAAGTCTCCCCCCTCCCCCATGCTATTGTACCTGATTTAAAGCCAAATTAATCAAATAAATCAAATTAAAGCCAAATAAATCTTTAATGAGCTTCCGTCGTGCATTAAAAACGTGGTTGTTCAGGCAGGCATTTGGGGTGAGTTAGGGTATTTTAGAAAATGTTTTTATTGTAGAATTTTATTGTTTTAAACTGTTTTATTGTATGTTGTACATCACCCAGAGTGGCTGGGTGACCAGCCAGATGGGCGATTAATAAATTTAATAACAAACAAACAAACAAACAAACAAACAAATAAATGCTTGGAATTGCCCCTTAAGAGGGGTGCAAGTTTCTTTCCTGGTGCTCCATTTTCCTTTCTGACAGAGGCTGTGTGTGTGTGTGTGTGTGCGCGCGCGCGGGGAACCTTCAACCCTTTCGGTTCTTGGCAAACTTGCTTTCGTCAATTGAATGGGTTCAATCTTTTCAGTGCAAGTGCTCTGCACAGCAGCATCAGCTTCCAAAGGGCAGACAGATAGAGGAAACTCTCTTATGATTTCTTCCCTATTGCCCCCCTTCAGCTCATTCGGAGTGGATAGGAGGAAAAATCCTCCCACAGCTCTGGTAACTAGAATGAAAATGAAAAGATACTCCCCAGCAGCGTTGGACTAGGGTGGCTGTGCGCCCTACTTTACAGAGGGTAAATGCGTCATCTACTTGTAGGGCTGCCTAGTCCAAGTCCAGTGTAAAGCTAAAGAATCATAAAAATGGAGAACATAAGGGAGGAAGAATCATAAGGACGGAGCCTTGAAATTGCCCGTCAACAGCACTGAGCAGGCATACAGGTCACTTGGTCACAGTCTTACCCACTATGGCAGAAGTATTGTATTTCTGTTTAAATTACAGCAATTATTTCTAAATTTGCATGCATATATATATATATATATATATATATAATTAACATGCAATCTTTATGCAAATCTGTGTCTTCTTTTGTCCTCTTTTTTGGCAATGTGTAAGTAGCCACCCTATGCAGAACTGACTCTCACATGTACCTGCATGTGCTATCAGATCTGAGCTCTACCCTGAACATATTTTATGGACATTGTATCTTTAATGGTCTGGTATTTTTCCTGCTGCATGCTCTGAGAAGACCTAAAAAAAAATCCAGAGTGTGCGGGCGGACAAGTGAACTGACTAATTATACCAATTAAAATGCCCCTTATTTTCTTTCAGTTACACGTGACTGAGCAGAACAACAATCAATGTCACTTTGAATTAGTGTTTGGGAATATATAAGGAATCTGTAGGTGTTTTGAGAAGCGACTGCAATATCTATTATGCATGCACTTCTGTCCAGTTTTCCTTAACGTGTTCTACTTTCTATGTAGATGAAAAGATCAGTAAACCAAAAGATAATGTGTTAAAAGGAATTATGCAAACGTTCTTTGTCAAATCCTCAAACGACCAACATTATATACCTCAGGGGAGCCAGTAAGAAGCTTTTAAACAGACAAGGACCATGAAATGAACAGATTATGTAGAATTTCAAATCTTCACAATCACAGGTATCTTTCAGATGTTAACCTAACTACATGTGTTTGGTTATATCCACGTAGTGTCAGCCTTTAAATAACCAGCCACACCATATTGTAAAACATTGTGTTAAGCACTAATGTATGGTGCTAAGTCATGGCTTCAAAAAAACCTGCCTGAGTGATGAATTTATGTGAGGGCACTTTCCCTCCATAGTTGAATAATCCAACTCTGGAATTAACACAAGAATAATACTTTTTTCTTGTTCTCCCAGAGGTGTTTCTCACAGTCATGCCACTTCACACAATCTCCATTAACCAGAAGCGCCCTCCAAGGAGTGTAAAACCAATGGGCTGGTTCTCATGACAACAGCCCATTGGAGATTTTTTAATCCCCAATGAGCCATGGTGCTTGCTGGCCACCATTTTGAATATGCAACCCCCAATTGGAGGGTTGCTGTGTCATTCAAACCCAGCCAACGGGGGTTATGCGAGGGTTAAACAACTTCTCAAAAGTCTTGTAGGGTTGTTTAACCCTTGCATAACCCCCGGTGGTTAGGTTTGCACGACATGACAACCCCCAGTTGGGGGTGGTATATTCAACTTGTGCCCAGCACATATAGCAGTCCACTGTGGCTTAAATTACTCATGCATGACATACAAACCAGGGAGGTTTCTCCATGACAATGGAAGGAGAAGCGAATGGAGGATTACTTAGATTTTTTTCAAGGGATCGGCTCTGGTGCACTTGGGTCTGCGCAGGGCTCCATGAGCGAGTGTACCACACCAGTATAAGTCGCTTCACAGAGCATACTTCCAGGTGGGTGGGGAGGTTTGGAGTGAATGTCATCTGACTGGCAGGGGCTGCTCAACCAATAAGAGAGGCTCCCCCCCCCCGCATTTCTCCTTTGATAAAGTCACTCTCCTCTCTGCCCTCATGTTACTTATTCCCTTAAAGCAACAGTTACAAGAACAGAGTGTTATCTCTGCCTTGAACCTGCTGAAGCTCAAACAATCTCCTTCTCTCTCTCTCCTGCTCCACATTACTTCCTTAAAGCAACAAAGAACGCAGCATTCTCCCAGCCGTGTTGCGATCAATCGAAGCTTTGACATTAAGGCTCTTAAATGCGTTATTTTGATTCATGGGAACCTAAGTAACTCCAGGAGTCTAAATGTTACGTATTTATTAACTTCACTCAGTAGAAAATACAATTTTGCAAGGGAAGGCCTTCCCTTCACCAAATCCAAGAAAGGGAGGATATACTAATATCATGATAGGTATGTTCAAGGACAAAATGAACAATGACCTTAGTAGATAGAGGATTATAAAAGCAAACTATACCATCCTTAGAGATTCCTTTAAGATGCCCTTCCCAATTTGTCAAGGAACGGACATTTAGCTGTGCCCCCCCAAAAGCTATTTTTGTTTTAGTGTTAGATGAATCAGCCAAATACTTTGGAGGAATTAGAAAGGAAGGAGTTAGATAAAAATACAACTTATTAGATGCACAACTTGCACTCTCAGCCATGTGAGACTGTATCACAATATTCTTGATCCATTGTCGCAAGACAGACTTTGCTCCATCAAATGCTTAAGGATAATAAAAAAAGGATGTAGAAACCCCATGTTCATAATAAAGAGGATCTTTTGCCTCCAAGAAATTGGGCCTTTCTCCTTAAATGCTGCCAGCATAAATTCTGATGCCTGCTTAAAGATAATCTTCAGCCAAAAAGCAAGGTTAATTTAAGAACCTCCGCATTTATTGACTTTATATCTAATTCAGCACAAATTGTCTCCAATTTAGTAGAAGTTGGAGCTGAGAGGAGCCTACTTAAACATTTGTTCTGTATCCTTTCTAGTTGGTCCAAGTTAGGCACTGTCCAAAGGGGGCTGGCTCCATAGAGTAATTGTGGCAAACCCTGATAGAAATGCAGTTCTAAACTAGAATTGGTTGAACCAGATTCCCCCGCTTTTGTGTGATAGATAGAAGCGCAATAATCCATTAAATGTTCTTTCAGTTAACAAAGTACTCCTTTGTACTTGAAAAGACGATTCACTTGATTGCTGGAAAATTATCCTGAGATACTTAGAAGAAGATACTTGTTCTAGACTGTTCCCTTCCAATTTCCAATTGTAGACTTGTCTAGACCTACCAAATACTATTACTTTAGTATTATCATAATTAATAGTCAATACTGTCAGAATGAAGAGTTTTCTAAGGGTTCAATCCTATTTATGTTTAGTCAGGAAAAACTCCCAAACTCTATGCCGGCTGGGGAATGCTGGGATTTTTTTTCTGTCTAAACATGCATAGGATTGCACCCTAAACTGCCATAATAATATAAGTTATCCTACCTGGGTTCATAAAATCAAAATAACATCTGCATAAAGAAAGATTGAGATCTTATTATGCCCTATCTAAATTGGAAAATAGGAATAATGTTTAAAAGCTCCACTTTTAAACATCTTTAAATGTTATTTTAAAAGCTGCAGGTCTTACACCTTTTGTAACTGACACAGTGTTAGATAGTTGTTCTTCATGACCTACTCTAATTCTTAGAGATGTTTCACAGTACAGACTCATGGTGCAGTTTAATAACTGCACATCAATATCCAAGGACTGTAATTTATTCCACAAATAAATAGGGATCAGAACAGCTGAAAAGCAGCTGGAGTGGGAAGTACTTAATCTATTAAGTAAAATAAAGATGCAACCATAGGTGCTCACCAGTCTGGAAATGTAGTCAATAAATCAAGGGAAGGGCCATTTTCACCAGTCATTTTCCCATTCCGTAAACCAGAAGTCAATACTTTGGCCCCTTCTACTGTAACAGGTCCCCAGTGAAGATTCTAGTTATATTTAGAATCAACATTAAGGCTGAATCCTTGATGATCCAGATCATTAAATACATTCCTAAAATGAGTATAATATCCATTTAGTCTTAGCAATATGTCCGTCAAGAACAGGAGCTGATCTCTCTGTCATAGATGTTGTTGTTGTTCAGTTGTTAAGTCGTGTCCGACTCTTCGTGACCCCATGGACCATAGCACGCCAGGCCTTCCTGTCCTCCGCTCTCTCCCGGAGCGTGCTCAAGTTCATATTCATTGCATCGGTGATGCTATCTAGCCATCTCATCCTCTGCCGTCCCCTTCTCCTTTTGCCTTCAATCTTTCCCAGCATCAGGGTCTTTTCCAGGGACTTTTCTCTTCGCATTAGGTGGCCAAAATATTTGAGCTTCAGTATCTGTCCTTCCAATGAGCAGTCAGGGTTGAGTTCCTTTAGGATTGACTGATTTGACCTCCTTGCAGTCCAGGGGACTTGTAAGAGTCTTCTCCAGCACCACAGTTTGAAAGCATCAATTCTTTGGCGCTCAGCCTTCCTTATAGTCCAGCTCTCACAGCCATACGTTACTACTGGGAAAACCATAGCTTTGATTATGCGGACCTTTTTCGGCAAGGAGATGTCTCTGCTTCTTACTATGCTGTCTAGGTTTGCCATAGCTTTCCTCCCGAGGAGCAAGCGTCTTTTAATTTCATGGCTGCAGTCACCGTGTGCGGTGATCTTGGAGCCCAAGAAAGTAAAATCTGTTGCTGCTTCCATTTCTTCCCCCTCTATATGCCAGGAAGTGATGGGGCCAGATGCCATGATCTTAGTTTTTTTAATGTTGAGTTTCAAACCAGCTTTTGCACTCTCCACTTTCACCCTCAACAAGAGGCTCTTTAGATCCTCTTTGCTTTCTGCATTAGGGTGGTATCGTCTGCGTATCTGAGGTTGTTGATAATTCTCCCGGCAATCTTAATTCCGACCTGTGATTCATCCAACCCGGCATTTCTCATGATGTACTCTGCATATAAGTTAAATAAGCAGGGCGACAATATGCAGCCTTGTTGTACTCCTTTCCCAATTTTGAACCAATCGGTTGTTCCATGTCTGGTTCTTACTGTTGCTTCTGTCATAGATACTATGTCCTAAAACCTTCCTGGATATTTTTTGTAAAAAAGCCAGATGCAACTCATTCCACTGATCTTGATATTTTCTTTTTCTCTCTCTCTGAATAAGATCTATGTATCTCACAGAAGGGGAAGTGAAGAAGAGCCACTGTTTCTATAAATTCTAAGCATTTTCCCCATCTGACTTTTCAACTTCTTACAATTCTCATCAAGCCAGGCACTTCCCCATTTATTCTGATAGTTCTTTGAAGAGATATTTTTGTCATCCCCCCCTTTTTCTTTAAGAAAAAGGGATTTAAAAAGATCTCTCAGTTGCATATGCATGGCCAAATTAATATCAGCAGCTTGCACTATCTCCTTAGTTTCAGGAACTCCTCTGAGTATAGTTTATATTCCAAATCTAATTGTAGTAAGGAGTTTCATTTAATCCATATGTCCATAATCAATAACACTTTTCAGAATCTTAACTGTAGATGGGATTAGTTGTGATAGAATTAACCCACTGAAATGAAAGTCTAAGTGACTGATGGTCACTTCATGCCATAGAGTCAACTGTAAAGGATAATATTGCCATGTAGGAAAAAGAAGAAATCTTAACATAGCCCACAGTGCTTGCCCAAAAACTTGGCTTGGTTCACATGTAACGAGAAGCCACTGTGGGTGAATTTCCCTTGCGGGGCTTCTCATTGCAGTGGTGGCCACCTTTTAAATATTTGGGGCATGGGGGGCGCCATAGCTTCTCATTACATGCAAACCCGGCAAGGGTGGGTTGTTTGGAGTGGTTGCCAACCACCTGAACAACCCACCCTTGCCAGGTTCGCATGTAATGAGAAGCCATAGTGGTGGGTGCTTGGATTGCCAATTTGGTGCCCCTGGGCAGTGCAACCTACCATGGCTAATAAATGGCTGCAATGATCTTGCAAACCAAGTTCTTATCTCCATGCAAATTATCCAATTCAGAACCACTTATGATTGCAAGATGAAGTTTAGTTGCCATGGCAGGAAAAACAAGGCCAGAACTATTAATCTTTATATCATTGGACATCCACCTTCCCACATTTCCCCATAGATCCCCATACTAGTAGTGACTGAGCAAGAGCAAGCAAGCGAGCATGGTGCCTCCCAACCACTCGCCACTTCCACTTTCTCTCCACTTTGTTAATCACCCCAGATCCTGGGTTGTACTCCAGGACATCTGAATCCAGAACTCTGGGTTGCTGAGAGAGAAATAACCCAGGGTTTTAACGTATGGCTTGTTGTTGGGTTAAAACTCTGCATTGTTTCTCCTTCAACAACCCAGAGTGCTGGGTTCAGATGTCATGGAACACACCCCAGGAACTGGGAGGTCCTGGGTTGTTTATGAAAATGAGCAGTTGGGAGGTAGCATGCTCACTCGCAGTCCAGACTACCCATGGTTTAAACAACGCATGGGTAGTTATGTGTAAACTTTTTCCTGTGGGGTTCTAAAGCCTTAGCCATGATCACTTTATTAGATCCTATATGCCCACTGAAATCACCAGTAACCACAAGAGTATCTGGGGGGACTGGTTCTCAAGGTCAGATAAGGAGTTTTCTAGTTTAGTCCAACAACCTATGTGATGGGGTGAGGACCAAGGAGGTAAATATATGTTAACAAAAATATAGGAATTCAGATTGCCAAAGCCCAAGGAGCCAACTGTTTAAGTAGAAGAACTGAAGCATGCTGAGAGGTAGAGACTAATATTGCCAGTCTGCCATCTTTGTGAGGATGATTTGCTGGGACTGAATAAGCTTCATATCGTCCCAGACTGATATCATCACATAACCAAGGTTCTTGAAATAACAAAATATGAAATGCACTTATATAACATAGGTGTGTATTATCCTCTCATTTATTTCTCCGCCCACCCACATTCCAAGATAAACAACAGAGTCCATCCTTCTCCTGTGCCTTTAAATGTTCTTGTTCAGTCACAACTTCCAACTAATTTCCCTTCACATTCCTTAACACAGCTCCATTATTTAACAATAGGTAATTAGCTTTTGTTGATGGGTTTCGGCAGTGTTAGCAATGGCATCCCTTTTACCTCCACTATCATCTAATTCATACAGTTCTAATTTCCTCATTTCCAGCCAATTACCAGAGGTCCGGCATGCTTGCTCAGAGATAAAGGCGAGCCTCATTTCTGTTTTTATAGTTTCCAAAGGAATCAAATTGGCTCGATCTGTTCTACTATTAGATGATCACATGAATAAATGATGGAATTGTTAGGATATAATTTTCTAAAGCTGATAGTTTAATCAACTTAGGTTGTAAAGTCTCCAATCTGTACACTATTGATTTCGGGGTGGGGGGGCTGGGAGAGCACTAAAAGAGTTAAGAAGATCTATCTCCACTGGCCCGCTTAACCTGTTGCCAGAGGGTTCTTGTATCAAACAATCCAACAAACTTATATTCACAAAGAACGGAGAAGCTTTTTGTTCAAGGTTAGGTATTGGGACATCCCAAGAAATAAGTTCTGAGTATGAGGATTAGACACGGCTGGATTTAGGAGTTGTTTTGCTTCCTGAAATTTGCTACCTAACAAAGACTTAATAGTATCATTAAAAACTCAAGATGGGATGATCCCATAGTTATACAATGCCTTTTTCATATTAATGATAATCAAAGATACCCTAGGTGTATCAAAAATTAATAGAAATCTTTTAGCCAATGGACGGTGTTACAAAAATTCAGCTATTATCAAATCAACATGCCAAGGAGGAAGTTGAAATAAAAACCCCAAGATGCTGGCAGGCTAAATGCTTTGAGTGCAAAGGTATATGTATGCCCTTGAAATTTGAAAACATAAATCACTATCTGATTAATTTGCACGATGAGTTCAGAATTACGAAGTTTAGGAAGGCCTGCTTACTTATTTTGTTGATGCCCAATTATTTTGCTACCCTTACTACCCTGATTAGGACATTAAGAATGAGTTAATAACTGATTTTTAGGAGTCTTTAAAGTTTGAGCCAAAAGATCAGATTTATCAGTAATACATTTCATCTGGTTGTAAATCTTTTCCAGACTATCTGCAACATTGTCACCTTCTTTTTAAAACGCTCTCCCAATTTTTTTAAAAACAAAATTATTCCTAACAATGAGAACTATTCAGCAGTGGAACAGATCGCAGGTGGTGGGTTCCTCTTCACTGGAGGTATTGAAGCTAGATGGCCATCTGTCAGGGATGCTGCAGCTGCACCCTGCAGTGTAGAGTCTGCATTGAGCAGGTGGTTGGACAAGATGATCTCTGAGGACCCTTTCAACTCTATGATTCTAGATGAAGCTGGTACTTCTAAGCAAGTATACCTATTCAGAGCAGAAACTGAGCAATCATTAAAATTATTGTTACAAGATTTAGGGAGCAATCCAATGGCCTCTGGACATTGTCTAGAGGGCCAAAGGATTTTTTGGTTTCTGGGAACCGAGGTTGGAGGCAGGGCTTCAAACGTGCTTCCCTGAAACCACACTCCCTGCCCCCTCGTAGACAGCATGGTTCTCTCCATGCTGGCTATGTGTCCACGCTTGGAAACGGAGCATGGAGACAGGGAGAAGGGGGTGGTCCCAGGGGCAGGGAGAGGAGGAGACCGTGGGAGCTGTTTTACGCAGCTTGCTCTGTGCTGCGCAGCCTCCTTCCCTCCCCCTCCCCAAAGCTGTGGCTCGACAGCCAAAATTGGTCATCTAGCCAAAAATGCAGGGCAGCCAGAGCACAGTGTGCTACAGCCGCCCTGCACTGGATACTTGGCAGCTTCCGACTATGGAGACTGTTGACTATCTCAGTAGGATTGCACCCTTAGAAAACTATACATTTTGCTTTGCTTGGGAAGAGGAGATAGCCCAGAAGTAGGAAGGTGTTTTTTGTTGTCAACAATGACTAAAACAATAACTGAGGCAATTTGCCAAATTGCTGATAAAAAAATTTAAACACAATCTTTAAACTTACACTTTAAAAAATCTTGAAAGCCCAGATACTAAATTGCCTCAGATACTAAATTGTTAGTACCCAGCTGGATTAAATGAATTAAAAAAAGACATCTTTAACTTAAAGCAATGGCAACGTTTTCACAGAAACAATCTAGTCATAATCCAAAATGTAATTTATACAAGCACAAAATACCATATAAAATGTCTCAGGTACAAAATATGGGCTCCTCTTCAGCATGAGGAAGGCATGAGGAGGACGCCACCAAATCCAGCATGTCGTCTTCCCTGGGGAATAAGTATTCTTCCACAAGTGGTGATAGCTCCATACATTTAGACCTGATCAGCAGTTCTTTTAATAGTCTCACATCAGAAAGTGAGGTACATGCAGAAGAAGAGGTGCTTGTGCATCCCTAAGGCATTACCTCTGGAAGCAGCAAACAGTGGTATCAGGCTTGAGTAGCACCTAGGGAGCCCGACAGGACACAGCCGCGCTCCACAGAATTCCCTCCCTCTGGAGCACCTGTCCTCTGGAACACGATCCCTCTTGACTTTTGGCAGCCGTCTTCAGTTTTTGATCTTTAGACATCTGCTCAAGACCTGACTCTTCATGCAGGCTTTCCCTGAGGGGTGACCCAGTTAGTATAGTTATAGCTGACTAGCAATGATCTTATTGTAGTTTTATTGTTTTACGCTTTTAGCATTTTTGTTAACCACTTTCATAGTTCACTGGCAAGTGACATATACGTTTATGCAACTTATATATAACAAAGTGCATGAGGCCATACTGTCCCCTTAGCCTTGCCTTTCATTTGCTCTATTCAGGGCAGAACTCCCCATACTGTGTGGCTTTGTGATTCTTTTTACCTACTATTTTATTTTGAAAATGTAACCACTAAGGCAGCTACAGTTTGAAGGGTATCCCATACGTATTTTTCCTTGCAGACATAAAAGCAGATGGATTTTCAACAGGAAAGTGGTGCATGGGGAAATTTTAAGGAGCTCTGTATCCCCCTTCAGATTGCTTGGAGGATTTGCATTGTGAGTGAAAGGAGGTGGAAAAATAAAGAGATGAGATACACATGTTTGGTATCCAATTCAGGGCACATTTACTGAAAATCTACAAAGGGGAAATACTGGGACAGGCCACTAGACTATGCCAGCAACTAGCTAGGTAATATAATGGGTGAAACATTATCTTCCTGCTGAGTGGTGTCTAAGAGATCGCCACCCCCAGGACTACTCCTTTTGGGGGAGGTAGGTCTTCCCGTCACCCCCTCCCGGGCCACAAAACACCAGGTGGGTGAGGTGAGTTGGCCTCACAAGTAACTCTTATCCCCCCGCTGGGGCCGCAAACCCTGAGCAGGAGGCCACAGGCATCACCTATCAAAACAGTGCCTCAGAATGATCACCATCCCTGTTCTCAGCAGCAGTGCCCATCCCTGCTGCACAGGAGAACGACAAGTCAGGATGAGATTGCTTAGTCGTTCCCCACCACCACCTGTGCGGAATTAATTCCCACAGGCCCCTTTGCAGATCAGACATGAACAAGTCATTGCCCAGTTCTGAAAGATGTACCCCATCCTGCCTGTAGAGTTCCCCCCATGTCCATAAAATCTTGGGATGAGTAATGATCCCATCACTGTGGCTAGATAGTCCCATGGCTATCACTCTCTGCACCTTCCTGCAGGCCCACATCAGGGCCTGCTGACCCAAGCTGTCCCTGCACGACACCTTGGGAATTTAAACTGAACAAAGAATCACAATTCCTGGCCGTCGATGCTGGGTAACTTGCAAATCAGAGATGAGAGCTTTGCCTTTCTGTAAACCCAGGTCCTTCCCCCAGAGGTGCAACACCAAAACCTGAGGGGGGACCCACACCAGACCTTGATGGAATAACATGGGGAGGAGGTGCGACCACCGCACACCACATCTGCCCAACCACTGGATGCTGGGAAAGTCCGAGCTGAGATCTGCAGCCTGACCTGGAAGCCCTCCAACAGGCCCAGAACACCGTGCTATGCCTGCATATGAGCGCACACACGGGTTCCTATCCGTTTCATGGATCTAAAAGAAAATTAAACAAGCGAGCACTTGAACTGTCTGAAACTTACTATCGATACCCAGGGAATGGCCGCACGTAAGACGGAAAGCCTTAAGGTACCACTTGCTCACCACCTGAACCCTATCAGGCGTGAATCCTGGAGAAGCAGCCATCTAAGTGGGCCCTATTAGGAAGGAACGTGTACCAAAGAGAAATTCTCCCAGACATAATGCCTTTAATGCTAACTTCATGATTACCCCAAATTGATATTTAGACAACAGGGAACCGTTGTGATGATGGAACAATGGGCCATTCCTCATCCCCTGAATCTCTTGGAAAGCTAACAGAGCCCTATCGGGGCATAATTCAGCAACCTGAGCAGGAAACAAGGACACTGTCACGCCTATACCCCTCTGGTTGGTCTTGGACCGCCAGAGCCGAATGTTCTCCTGGGAAAATGAACATCCTGAAACTGTAAAGCCCGTTCGGGCACATCACCTTTGGCAGCTGCCACCAGATCAGAAATCCAAACTGCCCCCAAAGAATGCTGTCAATGTAGCAGCAAGGGATAAGGTAACCTCATAAGGAGAGATACACACAGAGGGATGCAGGCTGTGGAGGCATAACAAAATATTGGGGGACAGTGGGGGTCTGTGATCCACCACTGCAGGTGAAACCCTAGCCCCACCCTGATAGCACACCGGACCCAGAAGTCTGTGGTATTATCAGACACACCTTTACACTTAGACCAGATGGAGAGCGTCGCAAGCTTACCTACAGTGGTCCTAGCCAAAAGTCCCTTTCCCTGGGAATGGCCACAGAACTAAAAAGGTGATCCACCGTAATGGGCTGCAACTGTAGCAGTTGCAGGCTGGCCCAGAAGCAAAGAACTCCCTACTTGCCTTGGTGTAAGAGGCCCTGGTACTGGGAGCCATGGAGTGCATCATGGCCTGCTTTGCTACATAGAAAGGGAAAAATTCCAGGAATGCGAGATCCTTGCAAATTCCTGAGGCCAACAACTTTTCAGCCACTGCTTGGCACACCAATAGTCATGCCATATTGTGCCAAATCCCAGCACCCCAGAAGTGTCAGAATGTATCTGCAGTTCAGCCTCCATGAGCTACGCGCATCTCAAAATGAAACACCATTGAATTCCTGCAGCCAAACTGCCATATCATGCTGCATGGCAGTGGAGATCCACTTGGTGGTGTGGGAGCCAGAGACCCTGCATGGCCCAGCACAGCCACCTGAGGAAGGCACGACTAGGGGCAAACATTCTTCAGGCAAAGTTCAGCTGTCCAAAAACCTCCTAGAGTGTGTGAAGTGTTACAGGAGCACATGATTGCACCGATCTTCTCACTTAGCACCATGAGCACAGCCATAGGGAGTCTGCAGCACTGTGTAACAGTGTCCAGCTCAATCCCAATAACATCAAAACCGAAAGAGGGCCTTCTGTCTTCTCCTGCACCACAGGAACACCAGCTCCTTAGTCAATGTGAAAATCTCCTGCATTAAATGGGTGCGTTGGGCAGAATCTCTAGGGCCCCCAAACACAATATCATCCAGATACAGACAATACTCTGCAGCCCTGTTCTGTCTCTCACAGCCCATTCCAAGAAGGTGCTAAACCTCTCGAACATGGCACCAGATGCAGAACATATCATGGGAAGTGCCCTATCCAGGTAAAATTATCCTGGAAGCAAAACCCCAAAAGGTCAAAAACTAAGGGGTTGATCAGCATGATGCGGGAAGCGGACTTAATGTTGTACTTACCCATCAATGCCTCCAGGCTGCACGCCCCAAAAATGGTCACAGCAGCGTCAAAAGACGTGTGGCGCACAGTTGTTCAGGTATAGCATCACTCACAGATCAGCCCGTAGAAAGGACAAATTGTAGATTAACTTGAATTCCCCTGGCACCTTCTTTGTCACTATCCTCAATGGTGAAAGTTGCATATTGAGGACTGGCGGGACAGGGAATGGACCAAGTACCCTACCTGCTGCAATGTCCTTACCAATTTCATTTCTGACCAGTTGTTCCATGCCTTGGGTAGACTTGTGATTCCTGGAGAACCGGGCCTGGCAATGTCCCTCGAACGGTATTCTAAACCCCTCGGAAAATCTTAGATCTAAGTACATTGCATCCTCCTTACATGGATACATCCACAATAGCCACCAAAGGGGCTCTCTCCTGACCGGACTAGGTCCCTTCTGGAGAAGGCAGTTGCCCCCCACCAGCTTTCCTGCCCCGTTGCCTGTCTCTGCTTGAGCCATGCCATCTCACAACTTTGGACAAGCAGTGCAAGTGTGCTGTCCACCTCAGATGGAGCATTCTTGGCAGAACTTACATGAGGTCCGAGAATATGAGCCACAGGAACTAAATTCCCAACATAGCAAGCAGTGATGGACCACCTGCCCTGACTTGCCCTAAAGGCAGAAGTGGGCTGTTGCTCGGCCAAAGTGTGTCCACTATCAGAACTTTCCCCAAAACCCGGTCTGGCCAGAGTCATAAACTTCAACAAGAGATCCTGGTCTTTGAGGTCCCAGCAGAGGGAGGGGTCAAGGGCAGCCCACATTCCACAAATGTTTGTTGAAGCACCCATATAGTTAAAGAATTCCAGAAGCCAGTTGGCCCAAGTACAGGATACTTTCTTCCGTCTGCCCCTATCCTGATCTTTATCGCCTGATTTGTCTTTGTCCTTTGACTCCGGTTCGCGGCACAGTAAGGTGAAGACATCAACAAATTCCCCTCTATCTTCTCTCTAGTGGTGGGCATAAGGTAGTATCCAAAGGTATAGATGTACTTCCGGTTGGGATAGCATCCCTCTCAACCTTGGCATATGTGTCCTCAGACACAGGAATCGTGTATTTGCTCCACCCTGGCTGTCCTGATCTAGACTGAGCCTTGGCTCTTTGCAGGCAAACAGAGGGAGCAATGCAATAGAATAGTCAAAATCCAGGCAGAAGTCAGAATGCAGGCAGGCAACAAGGATCAGGCAACAGCAGGAGTGGTCAAGGTCACAGATAGGAGGTCAAACACACTCAATCAGCCAGGCACATTGCTGAGTTCAGAAACAGGGTCAAGAAACAGTCCAGGGTCAGTAGCGCAGAGCATCCATCACAAGGCAAGACACAAGGTAGCAGACACTGGAAGTAGTAGAGGCCTTGTTTGCAGCAGCTCTCAAGTTACCAGTGACAGCTGATATAGCTAAAGCTACTAGAGCCCCACCCAGTGCTCAGCTGCTCCCTGTTAGAGGCTTGTCAGCTGTCCCTCTCATGAGGAGGGCCCAACTCATGAGTAGTCCTCTTCAATAAGCGAGCACTCCTTCACCTGGCCACCATCCTATCATGGGCCTTAAGGCGCCGGCATTCTCGGGAGCCAGGTGGCAGTTTAGAATCTTCCTCTGCCTGAGAAGCAGAACTCTCCACCTCTGTAGGAGACAGATTCACAGGCATCACCCCTGAGGGTCCTGGACTGACCTGGCTAGTGCCAGGGTTTTCTGAGGGGCCAGCTGGCTCTGATGGTTCTGGATCCTCCTCTGAGGACAAGTCAGAGGTGGCGGCATGACACCTGGGACCATGGCACCAGCAGGCACAGCCAGGGCCTGCCAGACTGAAGCACAAGCTGTGGCAGCAGCAGAAGGCTGCTAAACTGATAACTCAGTACATGACATGGGGTGCCCCATAGCCGAAGCCACCAGTGGCACACTGACCACCTCAGCTGCAGACGAAGCAACAATCACTCCAGATGCCGAGGGATTGGAAAGAATCACCTACATGCTGTCAGGGGCCATTGTGCTCCGTGGGGTAGATGGCATATCCCTCCACCGCTGGGGGAGCCTCAAGGCTTGCCACAGTGGTGGGTGGAACTGTCGGCGCTGACACTGGCCACGCCCCAGGCCTGACTGGCTGGACTGTCATCTGATCATCGAGAGGCTGAGAAAATGGCAAACCCGAACCTGAGATCTGTGGCAGCCACCCCTCTGGCACAACAGGTGCATTGGGCCCTGGACTCTCCTCACCTTGGTCCATAGCTACCATAGTGGGGGCCTCCAGAACTGTATCAACCCCAGAAGACACTTGAACAAATGGAAAGGTGATAGCTGGTCCTTCAACTGTTGTGGAAGGCGTTGGTCCCATAGCCTGTGGTGTGGAAGATCCTAGAAGATCCTTTGGTCGCATCCAGACATGCTTGGTCTGGAGTTACTGCAGCAGGGACCTCTGGAGCTGGTGCAGATTGAACCAGCGAAGACACTTGGGCCAGTGGCAAAGAGAGGGCTGGTCCTTCAACTGATATGGATCACTGACTGTATAGTTCTGCCCGGAGATAGATGGATGAGCAGGTATTTGAACCAAGGTCTTCATGGTTCAAGTCTTACATTGTGTCCACTACCACAAATTGGCTCTTTAGATGCATGGTAATGTTAGTCCCTACAATCTTTTCAATATGATATGCTTAAAGTATGTATCTAAGGTTGCAATCCTGTTCACACTTATCAGGGGAATTCAATGGGGCTTACTTCTGAGAAGAGACACATAGGATTGCACAAAATATCTATTTTGTAAAAGGAAAAATAACTAAAATATCTGCTAAAGCATGTGTATGTTTGTTTTTAAAGATATATAAAAGACTACATAGATTGGCCTGGTTGGCAAGTAATGCTAACCTGTGGTTTATTTAAATCATGGTTTGTTGCCCTACACAGGGTTTATCTGGTAGATGATTAAATGACCATGGTTTGCTTTCTCAGTCCCTGGGTTGTTTATTTCCCTCTTCTTTCCCCCACTCCCTCCCTGTATCCCAAATGCCTTTGTGGCATTGCAGTACTGGCATGTAAAGAGGCTGAGGGTTTTTACCACTCTTACCCTCTGCCTCTGTAGCCTGGTGAAACAACCCATGAACAACCCATGATGCCGAGTTTGCACATAACAACATATGGTTTAAACGACCCACACTTCACAACTCAACAACAAACTATTGGTTATCTCTTCATGGGTTGTTTGTGGTTAACAACCCATATTTAACCCATACTTCTGGGTTTGCACATAACGACAACACATGATTCAACAAACCATGGTTAATTAAGCCATGGTTTGTCATTAGCTGCAAACCAGATCACTTATTAGTACAATACTATTTAGGTGTTTTTTAAAAAAATGTGTTTGTCAGATTCTTAAAAGACGTTATTGGGAAGAGCGATACAATCACAGGTTTAATGTGTTTACCGGTTTTAGTGTTTTTGTGGGCTTTTTCCTCTCGTTTGTTGTTACTAAAACCAGTAAGTACACCATACTTGTTGTCCCTGACAATCCATTAATTAATTAATTTTTCTTGTAAAGTTAATTTTTTCTTCTGATGGGTTTTCCTCAGAAGCTTAAATAATTCTTTCAACTTCTTTTGTTTTGCAAATATGGATGAATTTATCAAAATGTCATGAATTTATCTCAGATTTCCATTAAAGTGTTCTACTTGAGCTGGGCCATTAGGATTTGGTGGTTACTTTACCCTAGAAGTCTTATTTATGTAAATTTTGAAATGTGAACTGTAATCCAGTGTGGTGTAGTTGTGAGAGTGTTAGACTGGGAGCTGGGAGATCCAGGCTCTAGTCCCCACTCGGCCATGGAAGCTCACTGGGTGACTCTGGGCCAGTCACAGACTCTCAGCCCAACCTACCTCACAGGGTGGTTGTTGTGAGGATAAAATGGAGAGGAGGATAATGTAAGCCACCTTGGGTTCCTTGCAAGAGGAAAAAAGGTGGGATATAAATGCAATAAATAAATAAAATAAAATAAATCCTGCTCCACTATCTTTTTGATCTGGAAAATACAGATAATTAGAATACACCTAAAGTTCTGTTTATTTTTCCCCTCCAGGTCCTCAGATTTTGGGACATTATATACCAAGTTGAATCTACAGCCTGGGATTGCTACTGTCATTGAAAATTTCTATATCTGCCCCACTAACAAAAAAAAGGTATGGATTTACTTTTTACTTCACATCAATAGGCCAGCTCAGAAAATGGCTGTGGCTACTTTGTGTTTAGCAGATGTAAGATCTTAGCAAAGGATGTTATCCATACTTTGCTCATAAAGCAGCAACTGTCAGAAACATCTTGATGATATAGTGCAGAACTCTGTCATGAATAACCTAAATATAATGTTTGAAGAGTGCTACCGTTAATAGTTGTGCTAACCATAGTTGGGCTCACTCAACCTCACTTTGCCATTTATGTATCTTGCAAGAGATGTAACTGGTGGGAAAATAAAATAATAACACACATGGAAAGGTAAAACCAGACAGCCCTGCCTCCAGGCTCATAATCGAATGTACAAAAGCATATGAGGATGCTTGCTGACAAGAACAGAAGGAAATTATAATTTATTCGAAAACGTTGTACAACACAGTAGAGGAGATCTCACCTTTTGTTTTCTAAAATGCTTTGACTTTTTGTGGATGTACACCTGATCATTCCATCTTAGCACTCATACTCTGGAGCCAGGGACACTGCTTGATGTAAGTTCACAATACTACCATTAGTGGGTTTTCCTTAAACTACCACGCTAGGTTAGCCATCGCAGTATTAACGCAGTTAAACCTGGGCAGAATTTTGGCTCATTTCTGAGAAATCACATGAGTAGGGCCAACTGAGTGGGTCTTTTTCACTGATGTATTCGTCTCCATCACTCCTGGCCAACAGGTAATTAGCTGGGGAAGGCCCATGGCATTGGCCCCACTCACATAGTTGCTCCCTTCTCACATGCCCCAGCTGTGTGGGATTTGCACTATGAGGAGGCAGTTGCATGCGGACTGGATCACGGTCTCTGGGGTCACACGCTGAACCAGGTTTCTCTTAGCAAGACCCCTAGATTTATTCCAGGCGATGACATTTTGCATTTTCCTTCTTGTTGATACTGAATGCCAACTCTCCCCACCTTCCACCCACATACCTTGTGCACACACACACACACACACTCCAATCTTGATAGTTTGGAAAACATGGGTGGCTGGCCCTGCGAAGGCCCTATCACTGTTGCTAGCTTTGAGGCTGACAAAACTTCTGAAAACTTTACTCCTCACTCTGAGTGTTTGAAAAAGTCCAGTTCCCATTTCCTCTTCTTAATACACTGCTCCCTTTGTTAGGAATGGAATTGTGCATTTCTAAGATTTCAGGATTTCCTGGCTTTCTGTGTGTGTCACCCTTGTTTTAATGCCCAAGACAGACAATAATTGAAGTCTTGTTGGGATGGGATCATCAGGCATGCTCAAAGGAATGGGATAAATTACAGGCTGCTGTTAAATGAGGTGACCCAAGCTGAAAGCATGTTGATAATGCCCAGTAATTTGGCTTATTTGTCAATCAGTTGCTTCAAAATGACATTTGAAGGCTTGCTGGAGCGAAAGATGTCTGAAGCTGGAGTGTGGAATATAACAAGTGCTGCTTAGTTCTCATGACAGATGCGATTAATTATGGGTTGTTTTAGGACAAAAGAATTGTAAGTGCTTTTGTAGTTCATTCGTTGGTAAAGTGGTCCAGGATTATGGTGAAATGCACTTATCACAATAGTCAATACAATATATTACATAGATTTGATTTAAGGCAGAAATGCAGAACCTCCAGCCCACAGGTCTAATCTGGCTCACAGAGGTTCCTCATCTGGCCCGCAGAGCCTCCTTGGCTTTCTCCAGGCTTGACCACCAAGCCTCCCCAGAGGAATCCACACTGTTGTGCTCTTAGTGCCAGCCAAGTCCTTTTGATTGGCACAGGGTATCCCCCTTTGGACAGCACCAGCTGAGTCCCTTTCTCTGTGCTGAGAGAGGCACGGAACTCCATACATCTCTCAGCATGGAAAAAGACAAAATGGTGGCGGGAATACGGTCAGGCCAATCCCACTAACAACATCCGGCCCATGGAGGGCCTTGTGGGGAGCAATTTGCCCCCCCCCCATGGTTCTGTACCCTGATTTGAGGTCTTGGCCATGACACTAGTTAGAAATTGTCAGATTTGGGGACAGCACTGCCCATGCAATTGTTGTGAGAAATTTTGTATTGAATCAACATTGTGCTAGCAGACATCCAGGAGTGTGATGGGACTTTCTTCCTCTGTCCTCTCCCTGCAGCCCTCTGTGCTACTTGAAAACTTGCTACACAGGGTTTAGCAGTGCTCTGGAGCAGATTATGAAAGTACTGTGGGGACTGTGGGAGGAATCACTCCCTCCTAGTTCTGCTGACAGAATTGCTTCCATAAGTGGAATGACATCATTGGATACAACCCAGTGATATTAAGCTGGTGTTGTCTGCATCAAGTTTGGAAGTCAAATATGTGCACATGTGCATCTTTAAACACTCTGGCCTGGGAACCCTTGGACAACTTGGCTTTTCTAGATGCGTGTACATGGGCATGGAAGATACATGAACACACATGTTTTGCGCATTAGTGTAACACATTGGTTTATCCCACAACAGTTATAATGTATAGGACAGCCCTCAGAGGAATTAAGAAGATACGGAAGCCACTGTCTGAACTAGCTCAAAGAGAGAAGGAAAGGCAGGAAGAAAACATGACACTGAGCACAAGGAGAAGAATGAACCACAAAATTGTTGATAGTAAGAGAGAGAGAGTGTGTGTCTGAGAGAGAACCCAGTGCCCTGTTTTGGCTATATTGATCTTGAGGTGACCCTGTAATATCCAGGAGAGAAAGGCAGCCAGAGACACAAGAAAGAGAGGAGAGAGAACAGAAAGATAAAGCTGATGATCATCAGAGACTATTCAGATCAAGTGAAGCAATAAGATCACAGAGAGAAAAAATGTAAACAGAAGATGGCTTAATGAAAGAATCTTGAGTGGAGACCAGCAGAAACAGAGAGAATCTTGTGGGGAGCCTTGACCAGACACACAAAGGCAGAGATTGGGAAGAGAGAAAAAAGAACCAAGGACCAAGGTTCACATGACGTGGGCAGCGGGGGTGTCCGTCACTGAGGCTGCAATACTATGCACACTAACTTGGGAGCAGAGCCTATTAGGTGCAGTGGGATTTGCTCTGTGAATCTCCCAATGTCACTTTTAACGCTAAAAAGCACTGCGGGGGGATTTGCTTGGGGCAGTAGTGCTGGGGAAAGGAGTATGTGACCCTCCCCCCCGTGCTATTTTCCTGATCAACCCCTTCCCCCATCCCACAAGTTACTAATGGCTTAGCTAGGGAAACAAAGCAGACACAATGCATGTCTTCTTTCCCTGGCTTGGCCAATATCCATTTTGGGATGTGATTTCAATTGGGAAAATCAAACCAGGGCAAAGGCTAAACACCCCCTCCCTCTAGTACTATTGCCTGGGCCAGCTCTTCCCCACCTCCATCCCCAGGCTGCTTTTGAGCTTTAAAAAGGAAATTTGGAGTTCTGATCATAGATCTCCTGCATCATGCATAGTTTGGCCCCAAGAATGAAGGGTAAGAGAAAAACCAAGTCCGGCCAAGAATTCCAGAAGATGAAAGTGGGCAGCAGTGTTGCAGGCAAAGGAGAGAGCAACAAACATATGAATAGGGAAAGCACCTTGACCTTTAACTACCAATCAGTTAAATGTTTTGTAAGTGAGGATTTAGTAGATGAGTGTGAACAGAAACCAGATTATTGCAGAGATTCAAGAAAAGAAATGGGGGTGGGGGTGAGAATCAAGACTACAGGAAGAGACTATAAGTAATACAAACAATAGGTAATAAGCATTAAGAAAGAAAAGGTACTTAAAAGTATTGGATGGAAACCATATAAAAATAAATGTGTTTTGCGAAGAGGAAAACTGTAGCCTACTTGTAAGACACTTATCATGATTATCATGGTGGAGAGCGTGGGAAAATGACAAGGAGCCAGAGTTGTCGGGCAACAGGAGTAACAGAGTTGGCTCAGGAGAGCCAAGTCTGAGTGAGAGCCAACATATGGAGATGTTCCAACAAAACGAGTTGCAGACAATTACAAATTTGTTAAACACTGAACAGCAATTAAGAAGCCACAGAAAAAGAGAAGAGGAGAAATAGGAAGTGGTCAGATCAAGACCAATCAGATGTGAAAACAGGAAGCAGAGGCTGCAAAGGGATAAAGAATAGGAGGGTTCTCTGACTGCATTGTCATTTAAAAGCAGTGATTGCTTGTGTCTTTTTGAGAGGGTAGGGATGTAACCCCCCTCCTTCCCCACAGATTATTTGTATAGCGCTTGCAGAGGAAAGAGTGCCTTTAAACATGTGCAGAGTACCATAGTCTCCACACTGAGAAACATCAATAGGCTTTATGTGAGAGGGCATGAGCATGACTTGCAGACAAAGCTGATCTAAGCACTTCTCATTTAGAAATTAAGCTATACCATATGAAATAGGTTTTTAAATTCATGTATTTTTAGAGGACGTATGCACCTATTGCCAAAAACAAAATACAACGAATACATCAAAGCTTTTCAAATGTCAGTGAACACTTGCTTTTGGTTGCATGCCGTTTTTTCACTTTCAGCTTCTCAAAAACCAAACCACTTCTTTCTCTAAAATTGGAAGAACAAATTATTTCAGCTAGATGGACAAAGATAAAGGTTTAATTTGTGCCAGGATCTACAAGAGCTTATAATAAAAACCTATGTTCATTGCCAGTGTTCAGTCCTGGAAATGTGAAATAACAGTCTCTGACCATGTGCAGAGTACTCCATTACTAAAACCATAGGATCATAGAGTTGGAAGGGGACATTTAGGCCATTGAGCCCTACCTCCTGCTTAGTGCAGGAATCCAGCTTAAAGCATCCCTGACAGATGGCTGTCCAGTCTTGGCTTGAATACCTCCATCAACAGAGAGCCCACCACCTCCTTAGGCAGATGGTTCCATTATCTGACAGCTCTGACCATCAGGAATTTTTCCCTTATGTTCAACCAAAAACTGCCTTCCTGTAACTTCAGCCCGTTGTTTCATGTCCTACAGTCTTGGATGATAGAGAACAGGTTGCAGCCCTCTTCTGTGTGACTACCCTTTAGGTACTTGAAGAGTGCTATCATATCTCCACTCAGTATTCTCTTCTCAAGGCTAAACATACCCAGTTCCTTCAGTCTTTCTTCGTAGGACTTAGTTTCTAGTCCCCTGATCATCTTTGTTGCCCTTCTCTGAACTCATTCCAGTTTATCTGAATCCTCCTTAAAATGTGGTGTCCAGAACTGGACACAGTATTTGAGGTGAGGTCTGACCAGTGCAATGTAGAGTGAAACTATTACTTGCCATGATTTTGAAACTACACTTCTGTGGATGCAAATTAAAATTGCATTTGCCTTTTTTGCAGCCACATCACACTGCTGATTCATATTCAGTTTGTGATCAACTAAAATTCCAAGATCCTTTTCACACATACTGTTGTCAAGCCAGGTATCCCCCATCTTGCATTTGATTTCTCTTGCCTAAGTGAAGAATGTTTCACTTGTCTCTGTTAAATTTAATTCTGTTATTTTCTGCCCAGTTTTCTGACTTACCATTCTGAATTTTGTTTGTCTTCTAAGGTATTAGCTATCCCACCTAGGGACGTAAAGGCCCAGAAAAAAATGGAAAAATTCAGACACTGCCCCCCCCCCCCCCGGGGGAGGTCTGTTTTTTTCCCCAAGGACCGTTTTTTTCTGAAAAAATGGAAAAATTGAACAGCTTTGGATTATGAAATATTTTCTTTTTGAATTTAAGACAAGATGTTTATATATGGTTAACAATCCTTTACTGCCCCCCAAATGATTTCTAAAAACTATATAATAAGAAGACTTTTATAGGAAAACTAGAGATGTAATGTCTGGAAATAATGAAGCCATGGGGGAAAATGCTTTTTAATCCTCTCTGTAAGATTCTCAGCATAGTTATTTCTTCCATTTCTTATTAAAATTATTGATCCACTGAATCTTTTAGTAATAGACATTTTGGGCAGTTTCATGTCATGCTCAGTTTCCCAACATGTGAATAAAGTCATCATTAGGAATGGACGAGCATCCACCCACCCAGTTTTGCTGGGCACCTGCCCAGCCCCTGCTCCTGCATTACTGGGCCCATACTCGCCTCCCTCCCCCACGCTCACCAAGCTGCTCATACTCACCCAGGAGCTGTCGGCAAAGCACTGCAAGCACCATTTTACCCAAAAAAATGGCACTTGCAAAATGTGCACACATCTGGTTGTGCACAAAAGGGGGCTGTGAATGGCCCATATACACAAGAATAAACACCTTTATTCTTGCATATATGGGCAATTCACAGCCCCCTTTTGCACACAACTAGATGTGCACACATTTTGCGAGTGCCGGGTTTTTTTTGTAAAATAGCATTCATGCTGTTCGCTGACAGCTCCTGGGTGAGTACGGGTGGCTCGGCAAGCGGGGGCAGGGGTTCAGCGAGTGTAGCTTGACGGTGTGGTCAAGGGGAGTCCATTGGACTCCTGGACCCAACCGGGCACCAATGCCATCCCTCGTCACCATATCATAAAGTGGAAGAAAATGTACAGTCTTAACAGGTTGGGGTTTGTTCTGTAGAGTTCTGTGTTTCTGAACTTGTCTTCCTCTGCCTCCAGTTCCTCCTGCTTCTTCTGGCTTCTAGGATGATTCAGATGTTTCAGGAACTACCTGTTGACCATGTCTGGTCAGACAAACTAGGAATCTAAAATATGTTATGTATAACCTGATTTGCTCATAAAATTAATCATGTTTGGTATATTACATTTTAAAAGTATTCAGAAAATAATTACAAACTTACTGAGTTAAGGCTGTCCTAAAGCAATAAAGTGACATTAGATCTGTAAACAGTGCTTAAAAAATAAGTATTGTTTATTTTTCCATTTTCCCCCAAATTTCCATTTTTTTCTGGAAAAAAACAGGGAAAATGCTTTTTCCCCTGGCTTTAAAATTTCCAGAAATTTTATATCTCTAAACCCACCTAATTTTATGTCATTTGCAAATTTGATAAGCATCCCCCCCACACACACTCCCCTCTTCCTCCAAGTCATTAATAAAAATGTTGCAGATACAGGGCCCATGACTGAGCACTCCCTTCAATACCTCTCTCCAGTTTGTTGAGGAAGCATTGACAAGTGAGTACAGTTCTCCAGCCAGCTGTGGATCCACCTAGTAGTAGTGCTCTCCAGCCCACACTTTAGCTTGCTAATCAGAATATTATAGGGCACTTTGTGTCAAATGCCTTGCTGAAATCAAGATATATTATGACCACAGAATTTCCATAATCTACTAAGGAAGTTACCCGATTGAACAATGAAATAAGATCAGTCTGGCAGGACTTGTTCTTAACAAATCCATGCTGGCTTCCAGCGATTACTGCATTAGCGTCAGGGTGCCTACTGAATAACTACAACACACCTCTATATCTCTAGGATTTGGGAGGCGGGGGCAGACATCTCTCACAGTCTGGAGAAAGGCGTGAGAAGATTGGGTGTCATTGTGACTTCCAGATAGGCATGAGATTCCACACTTCTCATTTTTTGAAAATGACTCACCAATTGTACTTCAAATGGACCCACAAGAAAGCAGCACAACAGAAGCTGCAACTCAGTGCCACTCTTTCCCCCATTTAAATAACAGGGATTAATGAACTGAAATGTAGGTGGCCTCAGACTTAGAAAGATTATCTTGGTATCCTCCATGCAGGTAGTAGTGGAGGTCTGACTTCTCTGCCATGAAACACAGGGCAGGAGGCAGGATCCGAAATATCAGCAGGGCTTGGGGACAGCGGGGGCTGCCCATTCATCCTGAATTCCCTGGCTGTTCCCCTCTGTTAGGGTACAGGGCTGAGTATGCCACCCAGCCTGGATCCCCTAAACACCTGATGCCTCAGTTGTGGTGGTGAACAGTATCCAGTCGCCAGCATTGAAGTAAGGTTCAGCTGCCAGTCCAGTTGGCTTCTGTGTGTGGAAAGGAGAGGGGGCGGCCATCATGCCCTTCGCCTCCGGCAGCAAAATGTCTTGGGCTGGCTCTACTCAGCGAGGGGGAAGGGAGTCCTAGTGAGCCATGTAACAACTCAGGGGGCCTTGTCTCTTTTGGGCTGCAGACAGACAGCAGTTCCTTTCCACAGTCAGCCAAAATGATAGGCTGGCATGAACAGGCTCTCAGTGAGTCTGTTTTCTTTTAGCCCCAGAAGACAGCTACCTTATTTGCCTTTACAGGGGAGCAGGAGGAGTTGCTAACAGGCAGCCAGGATCCTAGCCTCAAAGCTTATATTAGGAGGAACAATATGTGAAAGAGTCTTGTCTTACAGGTTCCCCAGCCGGTTGTCTTAGCCTGACTACCAGCTTGAGCAACAATTGAATATTAGTTCGGAAAAATGAAACAAATAACATTTACTTATCTGGATTTCCAGAGGATAGCCCTGTTAGTCTATTGCAGCAAAACCAACAAAGAGTCTTGTGGCACCTTAGAGACCAACATATTCTGGCATGAGCTTTCATGGACTAGAGTTATGCCAGAATAAAGTTGTTAGTCTTTAAGGTGCCACAAGACTCTTGGTTGGTTTTGCTGCAATAGACTAACTTGGCTGACCTCTGGAAATCCAAACAAGTAAGGTAATGCAGTTGTCTTTAATGATATTTCACCACCACCACCACCACACACCAGCCCATAATGTTAACGTCACCACTGTTTAAAATTCCCTCTTGGAAGGTTGGTGGAAGTGATCAACCTGCATCTTCTTGCTACTTACCTCACTTTTTATAGTGATTATCCATCAGATACAAAATGAAGTACCTTTCATTGCATATCAAAACCCAGAATGGATGATGTTGTGAAGCTAGTCCAAACTATGAAGTTAAAATGGGATGAGCATTTGCCACAAGGAAGAATTGTCCAGCACCTCAAAGGTTAACTGTACAATATACAGACTGTAGTTTACACAAGCAGACAGCAGATGTACAAGTCTAACATACTGGCAGAGCAAACAGGCTCAAAATATTCAAGCAAATAAAGTAAGGCATGCCCTACATGGAAAGCAACATGACTGCATTCATAATGGCAATGGTAACTGATATCAATATTTCTGATTGCGTTTACAATAGATTTTTAATAGCCAGAGACTAGTTTATATAATCCAAATTGGCTCCACAGAAACATCCGAATTTCCCCCAAGGATGTTCATTTGCATGTAGAAAGTACTGTGTGAAGTGGCTTATCCATGGGGTATAGCTGCAGCAACCTGGCAGTGATATCCACAGTCACGGCAGCTGAAAGGGGGAAAACACACACACAGCAACAGAGTTGAAATCATAGATGTGATTTGCTGTGGCTGTATTAGTGGAAGGGCTGGTTCACTCATTACATTCTCCATGTGATCCTAAGCACACATGTGACCACAGATAGCTTCTAACACATTGCAAGGAGCCAGTTTTGAATGTGTGAACAAGCCCTGAGATATGTATGTCCAGAAAGTCCTGCTGAAAGGTTCACCCCAAAGTGAACCCTATACATTGGAGAACTTAATTTTCTTTGCATCCTCATGAACAGTTGCACTTCTCTTCATATATACAGTAGCTGCTAGTCAAATGGATGTTAAAGACTTCCTTCAGATTCCTTCCCATGTTGTTCTTGCCCAACGATCATCCATGAGTAGAGCTTCCTCCCATTCAGAATCTTCAAACACCCAGATAATCTTTTGCAGCAGGACTATCCCATATTGGAAGACTATGTTTTGGCAATCCTGTTCTGGTGCCTTCCCAATTTCATTTCATTTATTATATTTTTATATCGCCCCATAGCCAGAGCTCACTTGGCGGTTCAAAGAAAACCATTAAAAATACATTAGACAAAGTGCAAAACCATTTACATAAATAACATAGATAGTGCACACACAGACAACATATCTAAAAACAGTTTTTAAACAATCAACCAAAGACAATCCAGGACCTGATTAAAAACTCATTATATGCTGCCAAATGCCTGAGAGAAGAGGGCAGTTTTAACCTAGTGCTGAAAAGGTAACAATGTTGAGGCCAGGTGGACCTCATCAGGGAGATAATTCCAAAATTGGGGGGCCACTACCGAGAAGGCCCTCTCCCTTGTCACTACCCCCTGAGCCTCCCTTGGAGGAGGCGCCTTAGGAGGGCCTTGAATGCTGAACGTTGTGCACGTTCATGCTGGGAGCAGTGCTCCATCAGGTATTGTGGTCCCAAGCTGTGTAAGGCTTTATTGATCTAAACCGCACCTTGAATTGGCCATGGAAACATACAGGCCCATAGGTCCACATCACACAGTTGTCCTTAGTTCCACATTACTTTGGAGGTGCTGTTCAGGTATGATCTCATTTCCTCACAACAATTCCTGTGAGGTAGGTTAGCCCAATAGATAGAGTCTTCTTAGTGCCACATGGGGAAGTACACATACATACTGACAGGACATAAAGCAAGAAATCATAGGGGATTGAATAAGGACAGCCTCTACTTTTCCATTTTTCAGTTCTGACCATCTAGCCAGCTTGGGTTTTCCGATTCCGTCTAATAGCCAAGTAAGATCTGGCTGATATTAGCCATGGAGGCCAATATTGTGACAACGTTCACATTTTCAAAATGAATCAAGGCTTGGAACTGAACTCTCCTCCAACTAAACATTTTGAAATAGTCATTGAAAAATTATTGTGCAGCACTAAAAGCAGTAGTTGGACATGCTGCTTTCCTCTTGCCCATGGTTTGCCCATGCGCCTTTTTATAAAAGTGAGACAATGTTCCTCCACAGAGGGCCTATAACAAATGTGTTATTCTAGTGGGTCAGCCTGTCAGCTGTGGTAATTCTTTCTCAAGCACATTTTATGGGTATTAAAAATGTATAAGGTGCTGAGACCTTCGTTTCCTTTTTTTGCACCTAAAAGATCTGCTTCCCAAAAGTATTGACAAATTTAACACACGTTGCTGGTAGGGTGTATTGAGCAGAGTCCTGCTTTCATGGCTAAGTTCACTTGGTGTGTCTATATTCATTTGCTGCGAGCACTTTCAGTGACGATGTGCTGTGAATATACAAAATCCCGAAGTCTTGCAGAGAATGTTACCGGTTCGGATGCTTATTATGCTTGACCTTTCTCAAGGCTGCATTTCTATAATGCTGTGGTTAGCAGGCTGTTCGCTGCAAGGAGCTGTTCAAGCATGCTGTCTCTTGCTGAGAAGAGAAATAAACCTTGAAATATGTCTTGTACTTTACTAGCTCTCTCATCTTGACCACACCGCCGTCATTTCTGTTCTTCTTCTCTCCCATTGTCCTACATTTTTCTCCTTGCCAAATTCACACTGCACCTTTCTTTTTCTCATTTTATGAGAAGCAGGGTGGGGAGGGGGGAATCAGAAAATATGATTTCTTAGAAAGGTAAATCATAATAAATTGTGCTCTGCTGCCTGTCAGAGATTATGGATGTTTAGAGTCAAGACTGAGATTATGAATATCTACAGTAGATATTGAATTTTAATTTAAGAAGAAGTATTACATAATAAGGAAACCATTTTATTTTGAGGAAAAATCTGATTCTAGTGTTTGACCCTATCATCCAAATTGGTGTATAGACACAGTGGACATGAAAAGAGGGATAGTACCACAAATGGCAAAAAAGAGGGAGAAAACTCCAGATGCTGCTAGCAAATTATCTTTTAATTCTTGGCCCAATGCATTTCGGATTGTAAATCCTTCTTCAGGAGCACTTTTGCAATAATATCCAAAACATTTGTGGATATTACTACAAAAGTGCCCCTGAAGAGGGATTTACAGTACAAAGTATGTTGGGCACTTCCTGTGCGGCCATTCCTGCTGATGGGGAGGGGGGATCCATGTGATAAATGTGTGGAGGCAGCACTCCACTGAGATTTTGAATCCTCTGCTGCAGTCTTCAGGGCATCAGCTACCAATTCATTTTTCTCCTGAGCAGTTTATTTATGGGCAGAGGATATAGCAGGGGCAGAGTCCATGCCAAAACCCTTTATGGACGCTCTCAAGAAAATTGCATATACAGCTGTTCTCCTTGCAGATTTGGCCCTGGACGCTCTACAGTTCAATGCTAGAGCCATGGCATCCAATTCCCTGGCCAGAAGGAACATTTGGCCATCTCATTGGGATGCAGACCTTGGTTCACAATACAGGCTTGCTAGTTCTACCTTCGAAGGAGCCAAACCTCTTGGCAGTCCGCTGGAGGCAGTGTTGATTGAAACAAAGGACAAGAAAAAGATCTTGCCAACCATTTAAAAGGAGGACCACAAGCCCAGGCAGCAGTTTTCCTTTTGAGGTAACAAGACCACACAGAGAACTCATTCCCCAGGTGGTTTCAAGAATAAATAGAACTTTCATCTAGATCCTCAGGGAAAAGTCAGTCCTCCAGCTATCCTTCCTCCACCATTCATGGGGGAAGAAACACCAATCTTCCTGATGCCGACAGTCTTCCCCCTATTCAGCACATAGGGGGCTGGCTGATGCATTTTGCCCTAATGTGGATCACTACCCCATAGCTCAGGGCTGTGCCCTGGAATACTCTTCTTGGCCCAGGGACAAGTTAATTCCTTCTACCAGGGCAAAGAATCCGATAAAGCACAAGAGATTCTTGAGAGCCATAGAACATCTCCTAACCATCAAGGCAATAGAACCAGTTCGTCAGACAGACATCCACTCCAGGGTCTACTCCATTTTTTTCTTAAAGGTAAAGGTGTCCCCAACCAGTCGTGTCCGACTCTAGGGTGCGGTGCTCATCCCCGTTTCTAAGCCGAAGAGCCAGCGCTGTCCGAAGACGCTTCCGTGGTCATGTGGCCGGCATGACTGAACACCGAGGTGCACGGAACGCTGTTACCTTTCCCGCCGAGGCGGTACCTATTTATCTACTTGCAATTTCTTGCTTTCGAACTGCTAGGTTGGCAGAAGCTGGGGCTGAAGACGGCAGCTCACTCCGTCACACAGCACTTGGGTCTCGAACTGCTGACCTGCCGACCTTCCAGTCTGCAGTTCAGCGTCTTAACCACTAAGCCACCGCAGCACCATTTTTAGTTCCCAAGAAAAACATGGACATATGAGCAATACTGGATCTAAAATGGCTCAACAAGCATATCCCCAATGAACACTTAAAAATGGAGACGCTCTCATAAATTGTGGAAGCTTTGGAACAAGCAGAATTCCTCACTTCGATAGACCTGTCAGAGGCATATCTGTACATTCTGATAAGGGGCTCCCATTGTCGATTCTTGAGATTTTGTTATGACAATCACCATTTCCAGTACTGAGCACTGCCCTTCAACCTGACCTCTGCTCCAAGAGTGTTTACCAAGGTATTGATAGCTCTTGTGGCTCACCTCAGAACCCAAGGGGTGTTGATCCACCCCTATCTGCATGACATCTTGATCTGGTCTCCTTCAGGAAACAAATGTCTGATGGACATACAGACCACGGTGTCATGCCTGCATCAGCATGGCTTTGTAGTCAATATGGAGAAAAGTCATCTGATTCCCACCCAGTGGCTGACTCATTTAGGGGTCCTGCTAGACACAAGGAAGTTCAGGATGTTCTTATCAGAGAAGAGATGTGTCAAGATCGAATTGCTTGTCAACCATTATGGCGGCAAAGTAGACAGACCTCATGGACTTAGCCAAGCTCCTGGGGCTGCTGGTGCCTTGTCAGGAACTGGTGTCCTGGGCAAGGTTACATACACAGCTGCTTCAATGCAATATTCTCCCGTTCCAGGACCAGATAGCACAGTTATCTCACTTCTGGGTCTGGGTACGTTCACATCTGAAGTTAGCTCTGAAGTGGAGGATAGAGCACTAAGGTAAGAGAAAGGTGTCTCCCTGAAGGGGAGACAATGGAACCAATTACCTAGAGATGTAGTGGGCTCTCGCACACTGGAGGCATTCAAGATGAAGCTGGACAGCCATCTGTCAGGGATGCTCTGACTTAGATTCCTGTATTGAGCAGGGGGTTGGACTCGATGGTCTTGTAGGTCCCTTCCAACCCTACTATTCTATGATTCTATGGTTCTGGTTTGGAAAGTACACACCACAGATGCCAGCCTATTTGGATGGGGGGCCCACCTGGGGAACGAAGTCACACAGGGGATCTGGTCTAACAAGGAGAAGCATCACAGCATCAATTGGCTGGAAGTTCAGGCCATTTTCCTAGGACTTCTTGCATTCTGTTCATCCCTGTTGGGCAGCCATGTCCTGGTCAGGATGGACAAAACCATGGCAAAAGCCTATGTCAACAAACAGGGAGGGATGAAATCTTCATCACTGAACCGGTTGGCCCAGAAGCTCCTAACATGGGCAGAGTGCTCCCTCAAGTCCATATCAGCAGAACATCTAACCGACGTCTCTCAAGGAATCCAAATGGGCTCCAAACCCTCAAATCATTGAGATCCTGACCAGGAGGCTCACAAAACCGTTAATGGATCTGTTCACCACACCACACAATGCACAGGTTCCCACCTTCTTTTCAGGGTTCCCATGTCATGCAGCAGCAGGCACAGATGCCCTCGTGGAGCCATGGCCAGAAGGGCTACTGTATGCTTTTCCTCCAATAGCACTTTTTCCCAAGGTTATATGTAAAATTTGAAAACTTCAGTGGAAGTCATCCTGGTGGCTCCATATTGGCCCAGGCATCCATGGTTTCCGGAACTGATAACCATGTTCATCTGGGATCCATGGCAACTGCCCAGTAGGAAGGATCTACTTCTCCAGGGTCCTGTGCTGCAGCTGCATCCGGACCTCTTCCAACTAACAGCCTGGAGGCTGAAAGGCAGTGGCTGTTGAACCTGGGGTATCAGGAGTCTGTTCTTAAGACCATTCTGTCTTCCAGATGAAGTTCCACTAATAGGGTCTATAGTACCACTTGGAAGCTTTTTTTGGTTTGGTGTCAGAAGAATGATAGGTCTCTGGCCTCTGGAGGGGTACAAGAGGTGTTGGGTCTTCTCCTGGAGGGGCTGGATAAGGGTCTGAATACAATTAAGAGGCAAGCTGCTGCTATTAGCAACGTGCTGGGATGCAAACAGTGTCTTCCCATTTCATCTCACCCACATCTCAAAACGTTCTTAAAAGGAGTGGTTCTTCTTAATCCCCCAGTTGTACATCGCTTTCCTACCTGGAACCTGAACTGGATTCTTACAGCACTGATGGGTAGTCCATTCAAACCCGTGGCCACATGTTCTTTTAAGTTGCTCACTCTTAAAACAGTGTTTTTGGTGGCTATAACTTCAGCAAGGAGAGTTTCAGAGTTAGGAGCCCTCTCAGCTGATCCACAATTGTGTATTTTTCATGAGGATAAGGTGGTACTTCATACCAAGCCTTCCTTCATGTCTAAGGTTAATTCCACTTTCCATAGATCCCAGGAAATTTTTCTTCCATCATTCTATCCTAAGTCGATACATCCAAAGGAACAGAGTTGGCATAAAAGAGATGTGAAAAGTGCATTGAGGTTCTATCTAGATAGGACTGCTGCCCACAGGGTTTTTTATTTTATTTATTTATTATTGCATTTATATCCCGCCTTTTTTCCTCTTGCAAGGAACCCAAGGCGGCTTACATTATCCTCCTCCTCTCCATTTTATCATCACAACAACAACAACCCTGTGAGGTAGGTTGGGCTGAGAGTGTGTGACTGGCCCAAAGTCACCCAGTGAGCTCTGGCTCTTTGTTCATTTCCTGTGACTTCAAGACACTGGGGGCTAAGGTGTCAATGTCTTCCATTTCTAGATGGTTGAAAGAATGCATTGTGCTAGCCTATCAAACTTTAGAGAAGGACCCACCTTGGGGGATCACTGCTTATTCCCTGAGGGGGGCATCAGCGTCTGCCGCTTTTAAGGGAGATTTTCCCATCCTGGACATATGTAAGGCAGCAAGCAACATGGGCATCCGTTCATTCATTCGATAAGCGTTACAAACTTGACCCTGCTTCTTCAGCAGATGCTGCTTTTGGGTGCAAAGTGTTGCAAAAGATGCTGGTGGATTGAACGCTGGTCCCTTCCCCACCCTGTTGATGTATTGCTTTGTTATGTCCCAAAGTGAAGGAATGCCCTCCATGGAACTCTGGAGAAAACAGAAATTTTCTTACCTTGAATTTTTGTTCTCAGAGCTCCACAGAGGGCATTCTGCCTGCCCTAAGGCCCCAGCGTATTATTCTGTTAAGGAGGAAGTGTTTGGGGTGATTATGGCTTCTGCTGCTGCCGCACATGTGGGGATGTAGGCAGGGATTCCTGGGTTGTTTCCCATTGCTGCCTGGAATGTTTGCCATTGTGTGATGGTCAGTTTTTTAAACTTGTTTTCAAGTTGGTCATGTTCATATTTTTATGCAGTTGGCATAGGTTTACTTTTTCTTCCTTTAGTTGTAGGGTTGAGGGGTTTTCCTCTGCTCTACCAGCACAGTCTGGGAGGGCAAGGTGGCTCCTCCCCTTGAAGAAGCAACAAAACAACTCTGTCTACATGGTCCAGAGGGAGGTGCTATCCCAAAGTGAAGGAATGCCCTCTGTGGAGCTCTGAGAACAAAACTTCATGGTAAGAAAATTTCTGTTTTTTCTTTAGAATAGGAAATAGGGATTGCTGCATAGAGATCCAATTTTTGCCTGCTGGATGGTCCACATTATGACACTCTCTCAGGCTTGGTCTTGACATATAGATCCAAATATTCATACAGGTGCAAATATGGTAATTTTGCTGTTCTAGTATCGAAGCCCTTTGAAAATATATCATGAACTTACTGCAAGGGCTTCCCTACCTATTTTGGCTGGAAGACATCCATCTTTCTCTTGTTAAAATAAAAAAGTAACTCAACTAGAGTGGAGTAGAGGCCAAAGAGTTTTGGAAGCACACAAACACAAATGCACACATACACACAGTAGTGGCCTAGGGCTATAGTTATAGCTGCTCAGTGCATCATTTCCCCAAACACCGTGAAGATTGTAGTTCAGCACGTTCATTTCACCCTTTTTATTGCATGTACCTTAAATCTCTATAGACTGAAATCAATTTAGAAAATGATTTTTCTAATTAAATGAGAACAAATGAGAACATAGCTTTAATGTGGCGCGACATTGGTTTCAGTATCAAAAGCCTTGTGCTGTTCAGGAGTGCTGCCCTTCTTTTTGTGTATCCAGTGGAGAGGTCTTGGAGATCCAGAAATCCTCACTAAGGTTGAGTGATCTTTCTGTCCTCCATTTAGGGTACAAAGCAAGTTCAAACAGCTTCCAGCACCTGATCACTTGGGTATCAAGATCCCTTTTCATATAATGCCAACATAATTGTGGGCATTTTCAGACACATAAAAAAGAATCATCTGTTCTACGGAAGATTCTCAAACCCTTGGGTAGCATAGCCCCAGCAGGGAGTCAGCAGGACAGAGAGAAATTAAGCCTCAGACATAGTCTTTGTTATAGAATGTAGCATAGGGTTTAATAAGGAATCAGTGGGGGGGAAATAAAATGAAAGGATTCAAAAGTTGGAGGTAACAATCGATGAAGGCTCATGCACCACAACAGAGAGAACAGCTCTAGTAGCGCCCAATAATAGTCTTCACAAACATGTAGGAAGAAAGCCAGACTATAAAGCACATGGTTTTCAGTGTCTATACACTAATGCCCAGAGTATGGGAAACAAACAGAATGAACTTGAACTCTTAATTAGGGATGTCACTTACCTTTCCACAGATTATGTTCATGGTGGGGGGGGAGGCGTTCCATTCCTCCCCCCCGGAATCCTCGACGGCTGGCTGTGCTTCGTGGCAGCTCCGCAGAACAGCCTGCCAGGCCCAGGCCAGAGCCATCCGCAGCCGGATTTCCGTCCGCGGAGGGCTCTGGGTAAAACAAAAAACAAAAAAAACCCGCGTACGCAAATGGCGGCGGCTACAGCCACCGCCATTTGCGTTCCTTATTTTTCGCCGTTTTAGCCTACGTAAATATTTACGTAGAGTATTATGGCGAAAATAAAGGGGAATGCAAATAGCGTAGCAGGCACTATTTGAGTCCCTTTTTGATTCGCCGTTTTAGCCTACATAAATATTTACGTAGGCTAAAATGGCAAATCAAAAAGGGACGCAAATAGCGCCCACTATGCTATTTGCGTTCCCCTTTATTTTCGCCGTAATAGTCTACATAAATATTTACATAGACTAAGACGGTGAAAAATAAGGAACGCAAATGGCGGCAGCCGTAGCTGCCGCCATTTGCGTATGCGGTGTTGTTTTTTTAACCCAGCAGTGATAGGCTACATAAATCTTTACGTAGCCTATCACGTCTCTGTAAAAAAAACCAAAAAAACCCGACAAGACTGCAAATGGCGGCGGTGGCAGCCAGTCGGAAGACCAGCCGCCTCAGCCGATGCCGGGGCCACCGCCGCCCGGAACATCCGCCCCAGGTAAGTCTCGTCCCGGGGGGAGTCCGTGGGGGGATGGCAGGCTGTTCCGCCACAGATTTCGGGGGGCCAAATGCACTGGCATTCGGCCTCACCGAGATCCATGGCAGAAATCTCTGACATCCCTACTCTTAATACAGGAGGGAAATTATGACTTGATAGGTGTAACTGAAACTTGGTGGGATGACTGGAATACAGCAACTGAAGGATATAACTTGTTCAAAAAGAACAGGAGGAACAGAAAGGGAGGTGGAGTTGCACTATATGTGAAAAATACATATCTCTGCACAGAAATACAGGAGGATGAACTTGGTAGCCCCATCAAGAGCATCTGGGTTAAAATAAATGGAGCAAAGAATAAAAGGAACATGGTGGTTGGAGTCTACTACCGGCCACCCAATCAAGGAGAAGACAAGGATGAAACTTTTGAAAAGCAAATTGCCAGTGTTTCAAGGAAGCATGATGTAGTAGTAATGGGGGACTTCAATTTCCCCGATATTTCTTGGGAGACAAATTCTGCAAAACATGGCCCCTCCAAGAGATTCCTGACTTAGGTTGCTGATAACTTCCTCCTACAGAAAGTAGAGGAATGAACTAGAGAATCGGCTATCCTTGACTTGATCCTAACCAACAGAGATGACTTAGTGGGTAAAGTAGCAGTTACAGAAACTTTGGGGGAAAGCAACCATGTTATACTTGAGTTCTTGGTTTTAAAGGAAGCAAAGGCCAAGTGTAGCCAAACGCGTACCCTGGATTTTAGGAAAGCCAGTTTTATTAAACTCAGAACAATGATCAGTAAGGTCCCATGGCAAGCGACTGTAACGAGAAAAGGAGTCCAAGATGGGTGGCAGTTTTCAAAAAGGGAAATTCTCAAGGCACAATTACAAACAATTCCAACACGAAAAAAAGGTGGAAGACAACAGAAGAAGCCAATGTGGCTTCACAAAAAGCTTAAGAGATGACCCGAAAACAAAAAAGGGCACATACAGGAAGTGGAAGGAAGGCCAAGCTACAAAGGAAGAGTACAGGCAGGTAGCACAGAATTGCAGGGATAGCATCAGGAAGGCTAAAGCTGAGAACGAACTGAGGTTAGCGAGGGATGCTGAAAGCAACAAAAAGGCTTTCTTCAGATACACACATAGTAAAAGACAGAGGAAAGAAATGGTGGTTTACCTATTAAATAAGGATGGCAAAATGATAGCAGATGACAAGGAAAAGGCAGAGGTGCTCAATTCCTACTTTGGCTCAGTCTTCTCCCAAAAGAGGGTCTATGAGCCCCCTGGCAAAGGTGAAGTACAGGCTGAAGGGGCAGGATTGCAGCTTGAGATCGATGGACATATGGTCAAGGAACACCTAATTACTTTGAATGAGTTCAAATCTCCAGGGCCAGATGAACTGTACCCTAGAGTAATAAAGGAACCAACAGAAGAACTCTCAGAACCGCTTTCTATTATCTTTGAGCAATCATGGAGGACGGGTAAAGTGCCAGATGATTGGAGGAGGGCTAATGTTGTCCCTATCTTCAAAAAGGGCAAAAAGGAGGAACCTGGGAACTACAGACCAGTCAGTCTGACATCAATCCCTGGGAAAATTCTGGAGCAGATTAAAAAGCAATCCATCTGTAAGCACCTTGAAAACAATGCAGTGATTACTCAAAGCCAACATGGATTTGTCAGGAACAAATCCTGCCAGACCAATCTGATGTCATTTTTTTGATCAGGTAACCTCCCTCATGGACTGTGGGAATACTGTGGACATAATATACCTTGACTTCAGCAAAGCTTTCAACAAAGTGCCCTATGATATCCTGATGAGCAAACTAGCTTAAAGTGGGCTAGATGAAACAACTCTCAGGTGGATCCACATTTGGCTACAGGATTGGACTCAAAGAGTGCTTATCAATTGGATCTTCTCAAATTGGGCAGAGGTAACAAGCGGGGTACTGCAGGGCTCAGTCCTGGGCCCAGTGCTCTTCAACATTTTTATGAATGACTTGGAGGAGGAGGTGCAGGGAATGCTTATCAGATTTGCAGATGACACAACATTGGGTGGGACAGCTAATACCCTGGAAGACAGAAACAAAATTCAAAGTGATCTGGATAGTTTGGAGTGCTGGGCAGAAAACAACAGAATGATATTTAATAGGGATAAATGCCAAGTTCTGCACCTAGGAAAAAGAAACCAAATGCAGTTACAAGATGGGGAATACTTGGCTCAACAATACTACAAGCAAGAAGGATCTTGGAATTGTTGTAGATCACAAGCTGAATATGAGCCAACAATGTGATGTGGCTGCAAAAAAGGCAAATGCTGTTTGGGCTCCATTAATAGAATGTCAGGGCCAGAAATATTGGAACAAGAATAACTGTTTTGGCAGTTGGCCTCTGTACACCACCACATTGAAGTTGAAAGGAAACACACCCAGATGGGAGCGAAGTCAGGACTGTCAGCTGTAATTCAAGGGGTTTGACAAAAGTGGGGTACTAACCATTCAGGAAGTACAGCCAGTGGCCTACACACACACCCATCGTTGGTGGCTCATAAGTAATGGAACGAATGGCTGACAAGCAGCTGCATGGCCAGGTGTGGCATGTTTTCTGGGTACCCCATGACCAATCAAGCAGATCAAAGGCCTGGAGGTGGTTCTGAGTGTTACATTTGCATTTGGTAGCTGTTCACTGGAACTCCCAACATGAGGCCCAAAGAGGTGTCCATGCGAGTGAAGGAGGCCGTCATTAGGCTGAGGAAACAAAATAAACCCATGAGAGAGATAGCAAAAACAGTGGGAGTGTCCAGTTTGGAAGATCCTGAAAAAGAAGGAATTAACTGGCAAGCACAGCAACAGCAAAAGGCCTGGAAGACCACGGAAGACAACTAAAGTGGATGACCGCAGAATTCTGCTCATGGTGAAGAGCAACCCTTTCACAACATCTAGCCAGGTCAAGAACGCTCTTGAGGAGGTAGCATGTCATTGTCAACATCTACAGTCAAGAGACAGCTTTATAACTGTAAATAAAGAGGCTTCACAACAAGGTGCCAACCACTGGTAACGCTCAAGAACAGAAAGGCCAGAATAGCCTTTGCCAGCAAACACCTAAAAAAGCTGCCCAGTTCTGGAATATGATTCTTTGGACTGATGAAACTAAGATTAACTTTTACCAGAATGATGGGAAGAGAAAAGTATAGAGAAGGAAAGGAACAGCTCATGATCCAAAGCATACCACATCATCTGTCAAACATGGTGGAGACAGTGTTATGGCCTGGGCATGTATGGCTGCCAATAGAACTGAGTCACTGGTGTTTATTGATGACCTGACTGCTGATAAAAGCAGCAGGATGAATTCTGAAGTGTCTAGGGCTATACTTTCTGCTCAGATTCAGCTGAATGCTGCCAAACTGATAGGACGCCGCTTCATCTTGCAGATGGATAATGACCCAAAACATACAGCAAAAGCTACCCAAGAGTTTCTCAAGGCAAAGAAATGGGATGTTCTTCAATAGCCAAGTCAGTCACCTGATCTTAACCCAATAGAGCCTGCTTTTCACTTCCTGAAGATAAGACTGAAGGCAGAAAGACCCACACACAAGCAGCAGCTGAAGGCAGCTGCAGTAAAGGCCTGGCAAAGCATCTCAAGAGAGGAAACTCAGCATTCGGTCATGTCCATGGGTTCCAGACTTCAGGCAGTCATCGACTGCAAAGGATTTTCATCCAGGTATTAAAGGCGATCCTTAAGTTTGAAATGATGTTGGTTTGTTCCATTACTTATGAGCCACCAACGATGGGTGTGTGTGTATGCCACTGGCTGTCCTTCCTGAATGGTTATTGCCCCACTTTTGTCAAACCCCTTGAATTACAGCTGGAAATCCTGACTTCGCTCCCATCTGGGTGTGTTTCCTTTCAACTTCAATGTGGTGGTGTACAGAGGCCAGCCGCCAAAACAGTTATCCTTGTTCCAATATTTCTGGCCCTGACTGTATAACTTCCAAATCCTGTGAAGTACTAGTTCCCCTCTACTCAGCACTAGTTAGGCCTCATCTGGAGTACTGTGTCCAGTTCTGGGCACCACACTTCAAGAAGGATGGAGACAAGCTGGAGAGGGTTCAGAGGAGGGCAACAAAGCTGATCAAGGGACTGGAAACAAAGCCCTATGAAGAAAGACTGAAAGAACTGGGCATGTTTAGCCTTGAGAAGAGAAGACTGAGGGGAGATATGATAGCACTCTTCAAGTACTTGAAAGGTTGTCACAGAGAAGAAGGCCAGGATCTCTTCTTGATCATCCCAGAATGCAGGACATGGAATAATGGGCTCAAGTTACAGGAAGCGAGATTCCGGTTGAACATCAAGACAAACTTCCTGACTGTTAGAGCAATATGACAATGGAATCAATTCCCTAGGGAGGTAGTGGGCTCTCCCACGCTGGAGGCATTCAAGATGAGGCTGGACAGCCATCTGTCAGGGATGCTCTGACTTGGATTCCCACGTTGAGCAGGGGGTTGGACTCAACGGTCTTATAGGCCCCTTCCAACCCTACTATTCTATGATTCTAAAAGGTAAACATACCAAAGATCATACATATTTATTTATTTATTGCATTTATACCCCACCTTTTTTCCTCTTGCAAGGAACCCAAGGCAGCTTACATTATCCTCCTCCTCTCCATTTTATCCTCACAACAACAACCCTGGGAGGTGGGTTGGGCTGAGAGTCTGTGACTGGCCCAAAGTCACCCAGTGAGCTTCCATGGCCGAGTGGGGACTAGAACCCGGATCTCCCAGCTCCTAGTCTAACACTCTTGCCGCTACACCACACTGGCTCTACATATAGCTAGATGTTCTGGCTGGTGGGCACAGAGCCTTACATTGCCAAGGAAATAGGTTTGGAATCTTAGGCCATCTTTTTAGCCAAGATGGATGCTGTTACACATTGCCTTTTAATAAATAAATGGATCTTATTCCCAAAGTCCTCTCGGGACAAGTCTAGAAAATTTAGTTCCAATTCTGGAACAGTCACCTAACCATAAAGATTGGTAACCCATTTTTGTTGCTATAAGGAAGAGGGGATATTGGTATATGTTGGCTGTGTAGTATGTTGTTGTTATAGATCTCTTTTTCCTTTGGAAAATTTAACTTTTAAAATCAATTAAAATGTAAAAGAAAAACAAAATTTAATTTGACTTGACCAAGATTTTAAAAGTCAAAATGCGTTCTTCACAAGCCCTACTGCATGTCACCTGTCTAAAGACCAAACAAGACAATGTGCAGAAGATCCATAATTAGTTCTTCTGATGTTTCTGTTTCTTTTTTTATATATAAAGGTGTTATGGAGGGTGGATTGGTGCCACAGTATTGGGGGAGATGGGGTTTAATCCTTTCCCCAGTGCCATGTTCTCAATCTGAATGGGTCCCCTTCCTGTAGGTAATTGTCCCACCAGACTGTTTCTTTCCCTATGCTGAAATAATAGCGGCTTTGTGGGGAAAAGATTTAGGTTGGGGAAAAGGGTTAATTCGCCCCTACCTCTCCTGGCACCACTTTCCCCATCTTCAAAGCCACCATGTGGAACTGTACTTTTCAGATTTCAGATTTTTCAGATTGAAGTGTTCCAGATTTTTGTTTTCAAGGGGAGAACCTCTGGTAGGGGATTCAGAGTGTAGAACTGATGGTCAGGAAAGGATTAAGCACCCCACCCCTTTCCCCGCCACTTCCCTGTTCAAATTTGTAGCCTGGAACTGTTTCTCTTCACAAACAAATGAAAATCTGCTGGAGCATCGTTGCACACACTTACATGTAACTTACCACTAGCTTTTGTGGCATCAGAATTTCAGTTCCTCCCTTCTCTCCATTAACACACAATGGTGATGGCCAAGCGGTGCAGCTTACAACCTGTCCCTCATGCATCATCACTGTATGAATGCATATAGGACCAACAGCGTGGTGAAGCTAAGAAAAGAAAGAAAACAGTGGCTATGTTTTACCTAATATGCAGCACTTCATTTACTTCCAGTTGAGCTCCCTCATTCAATGTTCTTTCTAAAATGTCAGCCTGGCAGACTTTCAGGTGGAAAATTGATTTCTTTTGTTTTGTGTTTTAAGTAGTAAATGCTGCTTCTCAGTTTGAACTATTTATCTGAAGACACTTCAGGGAGAAAAACAAGAATGTCACATTTATCTCACATTTTCAGGAACACTCAATTATTGCTGCAGTCAGTTCTCTGGGCTCATTTGTCTGAGAGTATAAAAAAACAAACAGAGAGAGAAAAAGAGAAGACGAAAACACTCTTTCATCTTGGCGCACTTTTTGAAAGGAGTTGGCATAAACTGTGCTATCTAATTTCTCTTTCTCTACCCAAAATGAAAACACTGTTTTTGGTCATAAGGTACAGTCAGTTGAAAGTCACCATAGGCACTTGGATTAAGTAGGACACTCATAACTGGACTGGATGAGGGTTAATAAACTGAAACTCAATCCAGACAAGACTGAGATGCTGTTGGTGGGTGGTTCTGCTGACTGGATGGAGGGTGTTCAACCTGTTCTGGATGGGGTTGCACTCCCCCTGAAGGAGCAGGTCCGTAGCTTGGGGTTCCTCCTAGAACCATCTTTGTCACTTGAGGCTCTGAGTGGCACTGAGTGCCTTCTATCAACTTCAGTTGGTGGCCCAGCTACGCCCCTATCTGGACAGGGATAACCTGGCTTCAGTTGTCTGTGCTCTGGTAACCTCCAAGTTAATTACTGCAGTGCACTCTACGTGGGGCTGCATGCAAAATGCAGCGGCCAGATTGTTAACGGGGACCAGAAGGTTCAAACATATGACAGAATCTTATGACCGATTCTGACCTGCTTGCACTGGTTGCCTGTATGCTTCCGAGCTCAATTCAGGGTGCTGGTTTTAACCTATAAAGCCCTACACAGCTTGGGACCACAATACCTGATGGAACGCCTCTCCCAAAATGAACCTACCCATACACTACATTCAGCATCTAAGGCCCTCTTCCGAGGGCCTCCTTCAAGGGAAGCTCGGAAGGCAGCAATGAGGGGAGGGCCTTCTCAGTGGTGGCCCTCCATCGGTGGAACAAGCTCCCTGATGAGGTCCACCTGGCACCAACATTATTATCTTTTCAGTGCCAGGTTAAGAACTACCTCTTTTCCCAGGCATTTGGCAGCACATGATGAGTTTTAATCAGTCCTGGATGTGTCTTTAGTTATGTCTGATAGTTCAGTGTTGTTTTTAATTATACCAGGTGCCCCAAAAGTAGGTGTATGGAATGTTGATGGGAGGGCGAGTGGAGTCAGAAGATGACAGTTCGGAAGAGTGAGTGACAGGGAGTGACAGTTGATGGAATACATTTCAAGCACTTATGAGATTAAACAGTGTTAAACAAATGTGAATGTAATAAACAATGTAATAAAATGCAAATAAACTGTACTGTATACCTACTTTTGGGCCACTCTGTATGTTCGTGTATATTGTTTGTGTGCATTTATGTGCTTTTTTGTAAATGGCTTTTAAATTTTTTCTATTGTATTTCATGTTTTAATTTTTATAAACTGCCCAGAGAGCTTCGGCTATGGGGCAGTATAGAAATGCAATAAATAATAACAACAACAACAACAACAGGTTGTTGGCCCCTTCTCTGTTGTTGCAGCTTTGAGATGTTCCATATGGTAGCCATAGATGCATGAGAAGACAGTGGTCTGTAGTTTCCATAAGCCCTGATTCCCAACACTTATGGGAGAGTGGTGATGCTGTATTTCTTGAGCCTAGTGCAACATAAGGAAGCTGCCTTATTTATACCATTGATCCATCCAGCTGACTGGCAGTAGATCTCCAGGGCTTCAGACTCCGGACGTTTTAGCCCCTGGAAGGTCTTTCCTAGCCCTGTCTGAAGATGTCGATGATTGAACCTGGGACCTTTTGCACATAAAGCAAGTGCTTTACCACTGAGCTATGGTGCTTCATGAGTGGTTCCCCATATGGTTAGAGCTACCACATGAACATTGTCAAGCAGTGGCCATGTGGTAAGTGGCAAAGAGGTATTGCCTGTGATGCGAATGTTCCTATGTTCCTAATAGCAGCTGTTCATAGAATCATAGAATAGTAGGGTTGGAAGGGGCCCACAAGGCCATCGAGTCCAACCCCTGCTCAATGCAGGAATCCAAGTCAGAGCATCCCTGACAAATGGCTGTCCAGCCTCGTCTTGAAGGCCTCCAGTGTGGGAGAGCCCACCTCCTCCCCAGGTAATTGGTTCCATTGTCGTATTGCTCTTACAGTCAGGAAGTTTTTCCTGATGTTCAGCCGGAATCTGGCTTCCTGTAACTTGAGCCCATTATTCCGTGTCCTGTACTCTGGGATGATCAAGAAGAGATCCTGGCCTTCTTCTCTGTGACAGCCTTTCAAGTACTTGAAGAGTGCTATCATATCTCCCCTCAGTCTTCTCTTCTCAAGGCTAAACATGCCCAGTTCTTTCAGTCTCTCTTCATAGGGCTTTGTTTCCAGTCCCCTGATCATCTTTGTTGCCCTCCTCTGAACCCTCTCCAGTTTGTCTGCATCCTTCTTAAAGTGTGGTGCCCAGAACTGGACACAGTACTCCAGATGAGGCCTAACCAGTGCTGAGTAGAGGGGAACTAGTACTTCCCGGGATTTGGAAGCGATGCTGCTATGAATGCAGCCCAAAATAGCATTTGCCTTTTTTGCAGCCACATCACATTGTTGGCTCATATTCAGCTTGTGATCGACAACAATTCCAAGATCCTTCTCGCTTGTAGTGTGGTTGAGCCACGTATCCCCCATCTTGTAACTGTGCATTTGGTTTCTTTTTCCTAGGTGCAGAACTTGGCATTTGTCCCTATTAAATGCCATTCTGTTGTTTTCTGCCCAGTGCTCCAGTCTATCCAGATCACTTTGAATTTTGTTTCTGTCTTCCAAAGTATTAGCTATCCCTCCCAATTTGGTGTCATCTGCAAATTTGATCAGCATTCCCTGCACCTCCTCCTCCAAGTCATTAATACAAATGTTGAAGAGCACTGGGCCCAGGACCGAGCCCTGCGGTACCCCACTCGTTACCTCTCCCCAGTTTGAGAAGGTCCCATTGATAAGCACTCTTTGAGTCCGATTCTGTAGCCAACTGTGGATCCACCGGATCGTTGTTTCATCTAGCCCACTTTGAGCTAGTTTGCTCATCAGGAGATCATGGGGCGCTTTGTCGAAAACTTTGCTGAAGTCGAGGTATATGATGTCTACAGCATTCCCACGGTCTACAAGGGAGGTTACTTGATCAAAAAATGAGATCAGATTTGTCTGGCAGGACTTGTTTTTGACAAATCCATGTTGGCTTTGAGTAATCACGGCATTGTTGTCAAGGTGCTTCCAGATGGATTGCTTTATGATCTGCTCCAGAATTTTCCCAGGGATTGATGTCAGACTGACTGGTCTGTAGTTCCCAGGTTCCTCCTTTTTACCCTTTTTGAAGATAGGGACAACGTTAGCCCTCCTCCAGTCATCTGGCACTTCCCCGGTCCTCCATGATTTCTCAAAGATAATAGACAGCGGTTCTGAGAGTTCTTCTGTTGATGCCTGGGAGGAGGCATCGGGGTCACTGTACAGTCCCCTCGGTATTCCTGGTCCCTAGCAACAATAGCCAGCCACAGTTAGGGATGGCTAAAGAGAAGAAAAGGAAATCAGGACAGGGGCTCTTTAAATGGGTCCAGGACTCTGAGGGAGGAGGAAGAGGTGGGGCAGAAGCAAAAGACAAAAGCCTGAAGGGTAGAAGCTCAAGGGAGGAGGAAAGAGGCTCAGGAAGAGTGGCTGAATGGAGCCACTAGAAGTCACAAAGACTGGAAGGTAAAGAAGGAGAGAAGGGCAAGGGGAGAAGAGCAGCTGGACTTCCTTGAAGGCCAGGGACCTACAGCTGAGGAGGGTCTGTGAACAAACCTGAAGAGATTGACCTGTTCTGTCAGCAGGAGTCAGAAGCCTACAGCAAGGGGTGGATGAGAAAAAACTGGCTTAATTCCCCCAGCAAGCTCAGGAACAGATCCTCCTGACTCTGCAACTACTCATCAACCTCAAGCAGTGGTGTGTAAGCAGCCCCTCAGATTCTAATGCTCTGGAGTTATGCACTCCAACCCACAACCACTTGCAGTGTAGACGTTCAGCCTGCTCCAGCAGATACTGGCCAGTATTGCCCTGAGAGTGTCCACCCCAGTCCTGCAACAACTTACCCCATGCTATGACCTGGTTTCCTGGCCCCTGCAGATACTCACTGTTATTGATTGAAAGACTGTGCCATATCCTGGAGCTACTTACTATCGTTACCAAAAGGAGATCCTGATCCTGCAGCTACTGATTTGACTGATCCTGTGCTGTAACAGGAATTCATAAAGTCCATAATTTGTGCAATTTTGTGTTCTGCATAGTTATTTGGGGATGGGAAAAGGACAGAGTGACCTGTTCCCCTTGGCAGAGGGGGCACACGTAGTGACAAATGCCTCATGTGAGAAAGAAAAGCCACATGATGCACAGGCATGAAACCCCCAAAATCTCTGCCCAGTTTGTCCCAAGAGAAAATTCTTCCCCAGTCTCAAAACCATTAAAAGCTGGAGAGGATGCAAAATACTTTTATGTAATTTAAAATTATTGGGTTCAACTCCAGGCAGTCCCTAATCCCCCACCCCAGAGACATTTGTGAAATAAGCAAGCCCCTCTTATGCAGAGAGGGGAAAAAATCATCTTAAACTGAGGCAGATGAGGAGGAGAATTTCTGTAGTTATATGCTGTTTTATTGTAAAATGTGAACTAGATAAATTAGACTCTAGATAGATCTAATTCTAAATTAGAAAGAAATGGAAATCAATTACTATAGTTCAAGACTTCTTTAAAACTAAAAACAGTCCAATAATAAGTGACTCATTAGAACATTTTCCCAATAGGAAGGCCTTAACTTTTTTCATGAAGCCTAACTAGGTGTCTGTGGGCACCAGTGAGGCAACACTTGGACAAACCCTACACTGAGCCCTTGTGACACCTCTTTCACCAAAAGGGGTGAGGAGAGCCTCCCCTACAGATCAGAACTGCTGAAGTGCTTAAATCAAGGGTCTGTTTCCACCAGCGATTTACTCCGAACTGGCTCTGTGTGGTGGTCGTTAGGGATACATGATGTGGTGACCATCCAGCAGCCACCTCAGAGATTAACAGGGAAAAACTGGATTTCTTAAATTCCAATTCTTTTCCTTAAGTCGAGTTCTCCCTGGTATAGTTGCTGTGTGCCCCAACCTCTGCATTGACTTCGGGTATGCTAGCGCTGCCCAGGGGTGTGCCTTTCACCGTGACCCCAGTCAAGGGGTGTTTCCTGTCCCTGAACAAACCAGTTAATGTCAACTCAGAAGTAATTCCCATTGTGGTCAATGAGGCTCCTCCCTGGAATAGAGATCCTGCGGTTAAAATGGGGTCTGGTTTCTGTCTTTGTGTTTACTGCTCTCTTTCCCACAACAAACCCATTAATGTCTCCTCAGAAGTAACTCCCACTGTGCTGAATGAGGCTTGCCCTCTGAATGTCCACATCAGTACTTAAAAAGATTCCCCTCAATTGAAATGGCACAGTTTAAAGCCCAATTCCCTAAGTGCAATTAAGCACAATCTCAAGGCTCCGATTCTCTGTTGTTTGTTTTATTGCCTTAGGAAGTTACTAATTCACAGCTTTGTTACAGAGATCCTGCACAGTATCGGTTTGGTTAGAAAGGGGGCTGTTTTCCCATCCCTGTATTCTCTCCTTGGCCTTTCCAAACACAAGTGTATGGGTGTCCACTCAGAAGTAACACCCATTGTGTTCAATGAGGCTTGTCTCACAAATGCTAACAAGGGGAAGTAACTACTTTGCACCTTCCTTACGGAACCTGGAGTGGGGGGAAGCCTCTCCTATTGGTTGAGCAGCCCCTGCTACTCAGATGACGTTCACGTGAACCTCCCCCCCAACCTGGAAGTAAGTTATGTGAAGCCACTTAGAATGGTGCGACATACACCCTCATGGATCCCTGTCCGGACCGAAAGTGGCTCCTGAAAAAATGCAGGTGAGCCGCTCTTCCCTTCTTCTTCTCTTGTTGTGGAAACAGGGCCTAGGGCCCAGGAGAGATGCTCCCTGAAGTGAGCTGGGCTCAGGACATTTAGAGATTTAATGGTTCAAAGTAACATATTTACAGTGAACGCTTACCTCTGTGGCTGTTAATTGAGCCCAGAACTAGGAGCATGTGCAGATCCACAGTTTCATGGCCACAAGATTCACACATGCTCCCTTGCCCCATGTTAGGCAGAGGCTTCAAAGGATGTGGGGTTTTGGAGGCAACCCATTGAAGCTTATTGTGGGAACTCTCCTTTCCCAAGAAGGCACAGTTGTGTAGAGAGTAGGAGGAGATAAGCCTGATGGGAGGTGTATTGAATTTAAGTCAGACTGATAGAGCTAGCAGTGAGAAAAACTCTTCAGCTAGGTGAGCGTTTGGATGCCTGGGATCAACTGGACTAAAGGACCAGGGCTGCCTCCTTTAGACCAAAAAATCGTAGGGGAGGGGAAATGGGGTGGAGTGATCTCCCAGAGGTACTCATAGGAGCTTGACTTTGCCCTGAGCAGTTTCAGTTTTCCGTGTGGTGCCACACCCACCCTGGTCAAACCATTGAGATGGACTTCAGCTCAGAATAAAAGAATCTGTTCTGGTACAAATGTTGTCCAGAACGGCTATTACAATCACTGCATTTTGTATTACGATACATATAAACATGTGGATATGGTTTTAGACCGTAATTAACACAACACAAAAAATTAGTTTTTCATGTGAGTAAAATTGAATCATTAATTAAAATATTTCTAGCCTGTCTTTCCTTCCTTAGTGGGGTCTTCAGGGTAGCTGACAATCATAAAAAACAACATAAAAAAATAATGTTATAGCAGCAGCAATCTGCCAACAGTAAGAAGCAGAGGAAACCAAACTGCAGTAACTTCTTTCAGAGAGTGCTGTGAGAAAATACCTGTCTAAATAACAGTGGATGCTTCCAGGAGAGGCTTTTATTCTGTAATTGCCATGCCACATTTACAGAATTTTATAGTGAGTCCAGGCGCTGTTAGCTTCCACTTCTAACCCTCCCATGTTTTCCCTCTGCTTCTTCTGTCCCTTTTCTTACCAGAAAAACATCTTTTAAGGAAGACAAGATGGAATAGCAGCACAGTGCCTTTTGACTGGAAGTGCTAGGAGCCCTCCATCTAGAAGCATGCAGTGTCTCAACCTCTCAGGGGTACCACATGTCCCCAGGTTTAGGTCATTAAAGCTTAAAAGTAGCACTTTGAATTGGGCCCAGCAGCCATTAGGAGCAATGAAGATGATTCCATGTAGGTTGGATCTGATAGGCTTTTGCCAGCATGGCAACTGCTATACTTTACACCCAGACATTTTTCAAAGACAGCCCCACACACAGCATTACAGCATTAGCAATAGGGTGGTGCTTATAAATCACCAAAAAAGGGGGAACTGTGTCACCACAAAACAGGACACGGAATTACTTAAAATTTTCATATGTTAATTTTTATGTTTAGATGCAGATTTAGACATCACTAAAATTTAAATAAAATACAAGACATCTCACCATAGTGGAGCAGATGGTGACCTATGTGCCTGCTACGCAATCTGCTGTCAAGGTACTGATGCTTGATGAGCAACTCCAAGGCCCCTGTTGCTCTCCCTTCTTATAGTTTCTTATCTTTAAACCAGACTTGGACTGGACAGCCCTTCAAACAGAAGACTGTCCTCTTTAAAGTGGGATACATGACCATCACAATTACCAATTAGGTAGAGTTAAAACTTTCCAAGACCCTAATAAGCAGTACAATATATAAGAAATCAACCTTTTAGTTCTAAATACTTTCTGAGGGCAAATTAAATCTCTCTTTTGCATGTTTTGAGATGTAAAAATTCATATGAATTCAACATAACTTTTCAGCATTTTTTTTAAAATTGAGCTTATGTTATCCCTCTTTGTTTTATCCTAGATAAATAATCTTCCTGCTTTTCACCAAACATAGGGTTTTTTTTTTCTTGCATCATGTTGTATGAAAGGGAAGCTACTGAATCTGACAATGTAACCTGCATCCTTCCTCTTACCTTTTGAAATTTTACATTCTTTTCAATGATTGCTCCTTCCTATGAGCAAATGTAAGAACCACTTGTGTGAGTCTTCATGACTAGATGTGGCTCTCTGAGGCCTTGGGCACTTCCATTGCTCGTAGTTTTGTAGACCAGCCATGACCTTCCTATCCAGTTGTCATCTTATTCTATTTGCAGAAATGATGTTGGATGTCACTGTGACACCTGTACGCTATTGCTTTGAGGCTGCCGTAAGCCTTGCTAATTACAGTCATGACTTTGTGCTTGATCCAGCCAAAGTTAAGCCCTTTCACATCCCATTGAAGTCAAATAAAAAGATAAGCACGTGCATAACTCACTACCATTTAAACTCATGAGCTTGATTGTGATGTATTTTTTTGCAACAAATAAAATTAAGAAGCAGCTGACCAAAACTATCTGAAGTTTAGTGAAGAAGAGCAAACACCATAAATCTTACAATTACGCAATCAGCATGGAAATAACTTTTATAAAATTCAAGGCTGCACAGATGGAAACTACTGAGGTGTCAGATGTGAGCACATTACTTGCTCTCCCCTATACAACTATTCAGGCACAAAACCAAATATTTAGCCTTGCCTGGACAGTTCAGTGGGTTTTGCCTGGGTAGCTTTGTTCTAAGCAGCAATATGGTACTACATGGCAAGATTGAATTCTTTCTCTGTTTTGTAAAAGGCTTTTTATACTTTAACATTTAGTAAGGGAGCTGTGCAGTGGGTTGTTTATGCAGCTTCCACTTGACAGGCCAAAACATGTGATGGGTGGTGGTGGTAATCTAATAGTGGGGTCTAGGTAATGAGTAATGGCTACAGAATATAGGTAGCACTATAGTATTGGGGTCACGAAGAGTCGGACACGACTGAACGACTGAACAACAACAACAACAACATAGTATTGACCAAAAAATAATTTTTAAATAATATTTTGTTGTCTTCTGAAAGCACCCATTATCCCAGTGATTTCTAAAACCTCTAATTTTGTTGTGCAAATGCAGCAATGCCTACTAAATATTAATCTAGAAAATGTCTAGGATACAGTATAGGGGGAAAATTGCAGTTGTGTTTGAATGGCAAAACACAATTTGTTTTGAGTTAATTGCCCAGTGCCAGCATACACATGCCCTGCTCAGTCTGTGGCCATGGCAGAGAAAGCCAATATAGAATGACTGAGAGCCATGGCAGCCATGGGTTCAAGCCATCTGAGAGATGTCTGTTGGATTCAGATTGATCTGTGGCTTTTAATAGAAAGTGAACCATCAGAGTTCATTTTAAGGTTTAGTGTGTTGTGTTGCTTATAGTTAACATGCCTGAAACATTTTTGTGCATATATTTTATTCAGTGGTAGAGGGAATTGTCTTAATGGAAAAATAAAAGATTAAGTGGATGGAATGTAATGGAAAGATAAAGTCTTGACTAACTTTCACAACAGTGTCTCAGGCTTAGGGATGTTAGAGAAATCTGCTGTGGATTCAAATGAGGTTGGATTCTTTGGAATCTAGCCTCCACTGCGGAGCGGCCCCACTTACCTCCTCTCCTGGAGGATTCCACATGGGACAGCATGGCTGCTTGTTGCACCGGGAGCTGTTTGCCTCAGCGCCCATCACCATTTAAAAAAAAAAGGTGATCGGCAGGATGTCGTCATATACTTAAATGCAAAATACAGCTGTGAATCTTGCGTATAAGTCTACATAGATTCACGGCTCTATTTTGTGTATAAGTCTATGGGGACATCCTGCCGATCCCCTTTTTTAAAAAAAATGGTGATCGGCATGGAGGTGAAGGGCTCCGGCTGATTCAGGTAAGCAGCGGCCCTCAGCTCTGCGGAATCCTCGCAAAGCAGAGCTACTCCATGAGGATTCGGGGGGGGGGGGAACGGATCGCCTCCCCCCCCCCATGGATTCCCCACCGGAACAGACGGTGGGGAATCCGTACATCCCTACTCAGGCTGCCCTAGAAGGAGGGTGTGTCTGTTGTCTGTTACAGCATAATGTGTTGTTCTTCAGTGGCACAGAAATTGCTGGAATACTTTGAAGGTTGAATCTTAAGGTTTTAAGAACTCATAGCTAGAGTCTTCTAATGTCCCATTCTCGGGAGAAAATAATGAAAAGTGATCCAGCTTGGTACCAAAAAATATTTAAATTATTAAGTTGCTTTCTCAAAATGATGGTGATGATGTCATATCTTTACTGTGAAGACAATACTAGCATTTCAGATTACTTTGGGCTCAACCCAGCCAAAGTTAAGTATCTTTAAGCCCCATTGATTTCAATGGGAAATTTGTGGCTGCTTTGGCAAAGGCTGAATGTGGGCATAGTTCTACCCCTCCATTGAAGTTGATGAGAAAAAACCTTGCATGAATGTCATGGTCTATGTGTGCATTGGAACGTCTGCATCGAGTATAAAGAACCCTTGAAAAGTAGTTTTTCTTAATTGCTTTATTTATTTATTTATTCATTCATTCATTCATTCATTCATTCATGTCCTGCCTGGATGGTTCACAGTAATTTCATGAATATCTGTTTCTCTCCCCAAAGGGATCACAATCTATATGCTACATTTTGGGAAGGAGTGGTGGGTGCAAAATAATGCAAAATAATAATTCCTTCTACTCTTAACATTTTCTTGTCCCTGTTACTTCCTTTCTTCTAAAATACAGCTCTCACAATGAATACTTTGTTCCCATTCCATTCATACACACACCCCAAATTCTTAGATCAGAAAGGAAAGGCACAGCTAAAAGGAAAACAAACAAACAAACAAACAAACAACGCCTCCCACGTTTTTAGAAAAAAAGGGAACTGTATGTCTGGTCCTTAAATCGCATGCTGTGATGAAGACTGCAGTGCTGACAGTTTGGCTTGCATGGGTCTTCTGCCCTCATGGCAGTTGATTCAAAAAGGTCATTGTGAGAGGAGGAGGGGCTGGTGAAGCAGCAGTAGGTGGAGATGGTGATAGTGACGGTGACAGTTTGCTTCACTTGCTTCCATCCCTTGCTTCCATCCCTCTCCTACTCGTAGAACAGCTGGTTTCATATTCTTGCTGTACAGCCCATGCTCACTAATGACATCAGAAACAAATAACACTTCCAGTCATGTTGGTATGCAGAAATACTATTTATGTGGTGGGACCATATCTGAAGGATGTTATCCAAGAGCGTACACAGAATGAATGTTCACACAATTAGAAGTTTACAATAGCCAAACAATGGGATGATGGAAATTCTCTTGCATTATGTTTCACAAATAAGCTTATCAGCCAGCACTTTCTTACAAGGACAGTCACAAAACCCCTGAAATAGCTGCAGTTGCACAATGTATCTGTCATCTAGTAATTAAAAGTTACAACAAAATACATTAGGAATGTGAAATTACATAATAATTGTATGGGTACAGGCTAAAAACATACAGAGGGAAATTTAATGCTGCCATCTTTAGGTAATCTCTTGAACAGCGTACTTTAACTAAAAGTAAATTTACCCGAATTGACTTTTTTAAGAGTTACAGAGTGAAATGATGTCATGTGAACAATTTAAGGGCCAGTTCATCCTATCAAATTCCACCATGTAATTGTGTAGAGGTAAAAAAGCCCAGTGTGAAGTGGCTTTACATATTGGAAGTCAGCGGTCACCTTGTGATCACAGCTCCTGGGAAGAGCATAGCTGAGATACACTGCAGGTTCCCTGCATGTGCAGGCTGCTTCACTCTGCTCTTTCTCCATGCAGGTGTAACCCATGTGCACAATTGTGCAAAGGAATTTGAATGCTAAACTGGCCCTTAATGACTGCAAAGCAGCATGTAAGTTTAACCAGTCCCAGTCTTCCCTCTGTTTTTAAAGGACCTTAAAGACCATAAAGAACCTTCGCTGTGCATAAGCTAGAACTCTGTAAGGGATACTGCTGCAGTTGTCACAGTTTAATCATTTTGGTTGAATAAACTAAGTATAACCATTCTTAAAAGAAACAATAGTTTGCCATTGTACATTTCTTATCACAGATAATTTCTTCTCACAGGTAACCAGGTAATTTCTTTTAAGCTTGTTGTCTTGTGCGTATGTTGTGTTGTGCTGAACAGATGTGAACAAAGAATCCCTGAACAGGATGCACTTAATTCCCCTGCACGTCTGCGTATGGCCCGTGTGCATTTCTTTTGGTTTACATCGGCATTTCATTGGAAACAGTTGAAAAACATCAAAACATTTATCTGGCTTTACCTCCAGATTGACAATGGCTTTCTCCTGCTGCTCTAAAAAACCAACAGTGATTGTTCTTTCCAAGAACAGTGGTTCACATATGAGATTAGTTAGGAGCTGCTTCCTTGCCACTAGGCAATTTGGAGGCATCCATTGTGGGTATTCAGCAGTGTATTGAAAGAAGTTAATGAACCTATCTGACTGGCCTGATTTTCTTGTTGTTACCGCAGGATGGATAGCAGAAAAATGCTTCTTTTTCATGTTGTGGCCCTATGTTGCAGTGCTTAGCTTTTATAACACAGAGCCCAAACAGACTTGATGTTGAATGTGTGGATGCATTTAATGTGTCTGATTTTCCCTGCACAGTAACAGCTGCTGGGGCCCACCAGGAGGATCAAGACCTCAGCACACAAGGGGGGGGGGATTAACCCTTCCTCCCAACCCCCAACAATTCATTTCATTGCCCTCAGCTCCATGGAATACCAGGGAGCCGATACAGCTTTATGATTCAATCAGGGACATTTGGGAGTAATTGTATCTGTGGCCCAAGTCATTCCAAGCAGAGGCCAAGGTCTTGGCAGGACCAACAGCTTAAACTGCAGGAAATTTTCCCAGAGACATCAGAAAACCATCCGGATCCATCAGCCTCCAGGAGCCAACCTTTGAAATTGGTCACCAACCCCTGTGGAGGCTGGAGGGAATCTGGAGATCAAACTTGATCAGATAATGAACTGACCCTGACAACAAAGTCATCATTGACTCTCCCATCTGCAGATCCCCACCCTCACCCCCAGTACGTTAGTTTACCCTTAATGAGAACGATAGGGTTTCCAAGCATCGTCTGACTAGTTTGTTAATCATGTTTTGATCTGCCGTTTAATCATCCATGCTGTGATAACCTAACTCTTCTGAAACCTCATCTGTGGATGCGGAAGGATGAAGTATGGATTTTTGTTAGAAGTAGTTAAGGACTAGGTGCTTTACAAATGCAGATTCTAGGAAACTCTCAAGACTGCAATGAAAGAGCCATAGATCCACACATCTGTGAATATCAATAGAGGAGATGAAGTGGAAGTTAGAGAGGTTGTCAGCAGTCTGGGCATGAAATTCACTGCCAGACTTGCTTTGCATAGATGCCCCTCCCTTAGGGTGGCTCCCTCCTACATTGGCTTCCACGAGTGGCCAACTTGGCGGAGTGTTTGAGCCCTGCCCCTAACGTTTCCTGCTTCGCTCCGCGACAGACCCTAGCATCCCTCAAGTCACCTCCCTCACCCTCCTCCTCCTCTGAAACCTGAGTTTTCATGGTGGAGGAATGGGGGAGCCATTCAGGCTGAGCCATCTGTGTGTCAAGATCATGGGAAGAAAGTCTCGCCGTATCTGGTCTCACTAGGGAGGGTGCCTCCCTCTGTTCTTGCTGTTCCCATTCTGATTCAGAATCTGAGCAGCCAGATGTCTCCACATGCTCAGATTCATTCCTGACAAGGGCATGCATCAACAGTATAATTCCAAAGACTATCTGGAGTGGATAGTCATATGGATTGCATCCACCATGCCATGATTAGGGCCTTCAGCAATCTATAGTTGATGAAATTCAGTATGTTGATGTCTCCAGGGCACTCCAGGGCACAGGGCATTTTAAGGTTGAAGATGTGGACAAGCTCAAGCAAGTTCTTTGCTCAAGCCTTACACTTTGAGGCTTATTACATTTAGTAGGGAGGAGCTACCCCTTCATGGATCACTGCCTTGTTGTGGCGAAGGGGCTTGCATAACTCAGTGTAGCCATAAGCTATGCTGTGCAGGGCCACCCAAGACGGACAGGTCATGGTGGAGAGTTCTGACAAAATGTGGTCCACTGGAGAAGGAAATGGCAACCCACTCCAGTATTCTTGTCAAGAAAACCCCATGGAACATATGACAAGGCTAAAATATATGATGCCGGAAGATGAGCCCCTCAGGTCGGAAAGTGTCCAATATACTACTGGGGAAGAGCAGAGGGAATTTCCAAGTAGCGCCAGAAAGAGTGAAGCGGCTGGGCCAAAGCCGAAAGGACACTCAGCTGTGGATGTGTCTAGTGGTGAAAAGAAAGTCCGATGCTGTAAAGAACAATATTGTTTAGGAATGTGGAATGTAAGATCAATGAATCAAGGTAAGCTGGAGGTGGTCAAACATGAGATGGCAAGATTGAACATCGACAACTTGGGAATCAGCGAACTAAAATAGACAAGCATGGGCGAATTTAATTCAGGTGACCATTATATCTACTACTGTGGGCAAGAATCCCTTAGAAGAAATGGAGTAGCACTCATAGTCAATAAAAGGGTGGGAAAAGCAGTACTGGGGTACAATCTCAAAAACGACAGAATGATCTCAGTACGAATCCAAGGCAAACCATTCAACATCATAGTAATTCAAGTCTATGCCGCAACCACTGAGGCCGAAGAAGCTGAGGTTGATCGGTTCTATGAAGACCTACAACACCTTCTAGAACTAACATCAAAAAAAGATGTCCTCTTCATCATAGGGGATTGGAATGCTAAAGTAGGAAGTGAAGAAATCACGGGGATAACAGGCAAGCATGGCCTTGGTGTACAAAATGAAGCAGGACAAAGGCTAATAGAGTTTTGCCAAGAGAACACACTGATCATAGCAAACATTCTTTTCCAACAGCACAAGAGGCGACTCTACACATGGACATCACCAGATGGTCAATATCGAAATCCGATTGATTATGTACTTTGCAGCCAAAGATGGAGAAGCTCTATACAGTCAGTAAACACAAGACCTGGAGCTGACTGTGGCTCAGATCATGAGCTTCTTGTTGCAAAATTTCGGCTTAAATTGAAGAACGTGGGGAAAACCACTAAACCGTTCAGGTATGACCTAAATCATATCCCTTATGAATATACAGTGGAGGTGAGGAATAGATTTCAGGGATTAGACCTGATAGACAGAGTGCCTAAGGAACTATGGACGGAGGTCCGTAACATTGTTCAGGAGGCAGCAACTCAATCCATCCCAAAGAAAAAGAAATGCAAGAAAGCCAAGTGGCTGTCTGATGAGGCTTTACAAGTAGCTGAGGAAAGAAGGGAAGCGAAAAGCAAGGGAGAAAGGGGAAGATATATCCAACTGAATGCAGAGTTCCAGAGAATAGCAAGGAGAGACAAGAAGGCCTTCTTAAATGAACAATGCAAAGAAATCGAGGAAAACAACAGAATGGGAAAGACTAGAGATCTTTTCAAGAAAATTGGAGATCTCAAGGGAACATTTTGTGCAAAGACAAGCATGATAAAGGACAAAGAAGGCAGGAACCTAACAGAAACAGATGAGATTAAGAAGAGGTGGCAAGAATACACAGAAGAACTATACAGGAAAGATCTGAATGTCCCTGATAGCCATGAGAGTGCGGTCACTGAACTTGAGCCGGACATCCTAGAGAGTGAAGTCAAGTGGGCCTTAGGAAGCATTAGTAACAACAAAGCTAGCGGAGATGACAGTATTCCAGCTGAGCTATTTAAGATCCTAAAAGATGATGCTGTTAAAGTGCTGCACTCAATATGCCAACAAATTTGGAACACTCCACAGTGGCCACAAGACTGGAAAAGGTCAGTTTACATTCCAATTCCAAAGAAGGGCAATGCCAAAGAGTGTTCAAATTACCGCACAATTGCGCTCATTTCACATGCCAGCAAGGTTATGCTCAAAATCCTACAAGCTAGGCTTCAGCAGTATGTGAACCGAGAACTACCGGAAGTACAAGCGGGGTTTCGAAGAGGCAGAGGAACTAGAGATCAAATCGCCAACATTCGCTGGATCATGGAGAAAGCAAGAGAATTCCAGAAAAACATCTATTTCTGCTTCATTGACTACACTAAAGCCTTGGATTGTGTGGATCACAACAAACTGTGGCAAATTCTTAAAGAGATGGGAGTACCAGACCACCTTACCTGTCTCCCGAGAAACCTGTACAAGGGTGAAGAAGCAACAGTAAGAACCGGACATGGAACAACCAATTGGTTCAAAATTGGGAAAGGAGTACGACAAGGCTGTATATTGTCGCCCTGCTTATTTAATTTATATGCAGAGTACATCTTGAAAAACGCCGGGTTGGATGAATCACAGGTTGGAATTAAGATTGCTGGGAGAATTATCAACAACCTCAGATACGCAGAAGATACCACCCTAATGGCAGAAAGCGAAGAGGATCTAAAGAGCCTCTTGTTGAAGGTGAAAGAGGAGAGTGCAAAAGCTGGTTTGAAACTCAACATTAAAAAAACTAAGATCATGGCATCTGGCCCCATCACTTCCTGGCATATAGAAGGGGAAGAAATGGAAGCAGTGACAGATTTTACTTTCTTGGGCTGCAAGATCACCGCAGACAGTGACTGTAGCCATGAAATTAAAAGACGCTTGCTCCTTGGGAGGAAAGCTATGGCAAACCTAGACAGCATAGTAAGAAGCAGAGACATCACCTTGCCGACAAAGGTCCGCATAATCAAAGCTATGGTTTTCCCAGTAGTAACATATGGCTGTGAGAGCTGGACTATAAGGAAGGCTGAGCGCCGAAGAATTGATGCTTTCGAACTGTGGTGCTGGAGAAGACTCTTACAAGTCCCCTGGACTGCAAGGAGGTCAAATCAGTCAATCCTAAAGGAAATCAACCCTGAGTGCTCATTGGAAGGACAGATACTGAAGCTGAAGCTCCAATATTTTGGCCACCTAATGCGAAGAGAAAAGTCCCTGGAAAAGACCCTGATGCTGGGAAAGATTGAAGGCAAAAGGAGAAGGGGATGGCAGAGGATGAGATGGCTAGATAGCATCACCGATGCAATGAATATGAACTTGAGCAGGCTCCGGGAGAGAGCGCAGGACAGGAAGGCCTAGTGTGCTATGGTCCATGGGGTCACGAAGAGTCGGACACGACCTAACGACTGAACAACAACAACAACAGGGAGGAGGTAACCAGCTGGGGCCAGAAGGTTATAAATTCCTTGTTAATAGATGCAATGGTCCCAGTCTCCTTAAAGGAGGCAGTAGTGTCACCACTTCTGGAAAAAAAAAAAAAAACATTGTTGGACCTAGAAGCAGTGGGGGCTGGTGGCTCTGATTTCAGTGCGGCTGTGAATCCATTCTGGGTTTCAGTCAGAACCAGTCAGAACTCTAAAGGAGCTATGCAGGATGCTGAAGCCTATCCCCCAAATAGGTTCAGCACCTTGAATAGCTCCTTTAGAGTTCTGGATTGTTCTGACTGAAACCCAGAAATTGATTCACAGCCCTGCTGAAGTTGGAGTCACCAGCCTCCACTGCCTAGAAGATCTCAGTATTTATAGACTGGTTAACATCTCCTTTTTAGAGAAACAGTGCTCAAGGGCATGGTGGCTAATCAGATCCAGACACTCTTATCTGAGATTTTCTAGATCAGTTTCAATTGGTTTTAGGCCTGCTTTTGGCAGTGAAACTGTGTCAGATGCTCTGTGGGCTGACATGCCAGGGGAGAGGAAGAGAGTGCAACTTTTTTGATTCTCCTGGACCTCTTGATGGCTTTCAATACTATCAGCCATGTTATCCTTCTGGAGAGGTTGTCTAAGTTGTGAGTGGATGGCATGGCTTTGCAGTGGTTCTGCTTATATTTGGATTACTGTTTCCAGAAGGTGGTACTGGGGGTTTTCTGCTGCCTGTTTCTGCTGCTATGTTGTATTTTAAAGTAGTTTTTAACTCTGTGATATTTTTAAATCTTCGTGTTGTTGATGCTTGTTATATTTTAATCTCTCCTGTTTTTAATTGATTGATTTATTACGCTGCTTTTGGATGAATATGGATTTTGGATTTTATTTGTGTTTTATTGTATGTTGCCCTGAGAGCTATTTGCTATAGGGCAACAAACAAACAAACAAACAAATAAATGGCCCGCAGCCTGCCATGAGAGAGTGAGAACCATAACAGGCACTGCAATTTTGCCCCATCAGAGCATGCATGGGACAATTTTTCTTATAGAATTCTACTAGTCTGTTTCTGCAAAGTTTGCATTGCAAAGTTTGCAGTGAATTATGATCTGGACAAAAGGTCTATTTCTGGCCAATGGTAATACCCTCTGGTAGAAGTTTGCCATGTACATACATGTTGACATTTTTAAGATGGTGAGCCCGTAGCAAAGGAACTGTCATTTTAGAAGTTATTGCGTAGAGCTCAGTAACGAAAGTATTTGTGTGATTATCTAGGATTCTGCCTTGCTGACATAAGTGGTTGTATTAGGTGGATTGATTGTTGATAGATATACAGTCCCTCCAGCATTATATTATACACCTGCCTATCTTGCTTCCACCTCTCAAGAGTCCTGTGCTGGATGTGAAACAATCACTGAGAGAGCGTAAGGATAATTCTACAGAATAGTTTTGGGCTGTAATCCCACTTGCTAGGGAGTAAGCCTCAGTGAACACAATGGAACATGCATGTGCTTGGAGCATGCATATGATTGTGGTATAAGGGCCACTTCCTCTCCCCACTGGGGAACTGCAGTTCTGTGAAGAAGGAGACCTGGGGATTGCTAACGAAGACTTCCCTGCATCTTCACCGAGCTACAGTCCTCAGTTTCTTTTAGGGGAAGCCATATCCATGGAAGTGGTATAAAAACAATAAGTCGTAGCCATAGATTTTATGACCTAAATTGATTGTTACAATGGTTGATGCGTAACCTCTTTCAGTCTCTGGACCAGTACACAAAGTTGGAGTTTGGAGTAAATTGATCGGAGGTGTTGCTTGATACAGCTCAAAGCATGTGTGTTGATCAGCACCAATGCATCTTTGCCTGTTAAAGATATAAAGAAGAAATCTGCAAATAGTACAAGAGCTTGGCTGATCTGTTGTTCTTTCATTTTATAGGTAATTCTTGTGAGTTCTTCCCACAATGACCTGGACCAGAGTCTTTTCATTAGCACAGATGAAGGAGCTACTTTTCAAAAGCAGCCCATTAATTTCTTTGTGGAAACGCTGATTTTTAATCCGAAGCACGAGGATAAGGTGCTTGCCTACACTAAGGAGGGACAGGTAAAAAAAAAAAATGAAGAGGTGTCACGTGGCCTTGCTTTTGATGTTTCTGGAATATCACATTGAAATGTGTTCTAGCCAGTTTAGAGGAACAGTATTTAGCAATGGAAAATATAACCTTCATCTTGAAGCCATTCAGTACATGCACACCTCCATTGTTGGTTCCTTACAGCTGACTATGTGAACTGATTCCATTGAAAAGCATTATGTCTGAGGTGATATCAAGCTGATATGGCAGTAGCAACAGTTCTTTTGCACATGCAAGCCATCACTTGACACTCCACCAAGTGATGGATGCGCATGTGTGAGCTAGTCTGTGTGCTATGAATATAAATGTTGCTTCCTTCTTTGTCATATTTTGTTGAAATAGAAATGAATCGATTCTAAGGGCCTGGAACCAATAATTTGGTCTGTTGGTCCTGTTGGTTCTCTGCCCCTGATTGCCCCCCAATATTTATCTATGATTATTATACTTTTCAAGGGGGATCTAATAAGAACTGTACTAACGCTGCCTTGTTTTTGTTTATTTTAAGCTCTATGCTTCTCTTGACTTGGGAATCAAATGGACTCTCATGCAGGATCATGTGTCAAAAGACCATATTTTTTGGTAAGAGACATATTGTTGCTCTCCAGGAATATATGAAAGGCAAGATTAATAGAGAAAAATGATATTGATCAATCTTTGAGGGTTCTCTGACTGAGTAGCACAGCACAGTTTGATAGCACTAATATATATGTGGTCTATAGCACCTTCTCAAATATTCATAACAGATGAGAAACTCTAAAAGTGGGCTTTCTTAGATAGGGATTAAGCAATTTTCACTAAGTCATAAGCTCATTTTATTTGTCTGAAGGATTGTCTGCTATGGCCTTCAGTAAGTTACTGAGTCTCTCTGCCTCAGTGTTCCCTAGCTGTAAAAACAGGACTAACTTTTAGGGGGGCATGGTTTGAGGACTTAAGAATTCTCTGCCATGGACTCACTGGCTGCCGTTTTGCAAATCGTTGATATCTGAGGCTCTGTGTCCCACTACTGTAAAATTGCAAAAGTATCCTGTAAGCACCTTGTAAAAGGTATCTTAGATGCACAGTTTGTTTTGCTATTGGCCCTATCTCCTGACCCACCAATTAGCACCTTGGCCCACCTTCTGACCTGACCAAGGACCAAGTACTTTTCAAATGAAAAGTTGGCAACCCTATTTTATATAGCCAGTTTGGGTAACTTATTTTCTGTTGTGGAGGTTTAGTTCCCAAATATTATTTAAAAGGTTAAAATATCTCTTGTGATTTAATCCTATATAGTTTTCCAGGAATTCTCTCAGTGCCATGATTAGGACCAGCCAGTTAATGAGACAAATAGAAATGAGGGACATATATGCTGAGTGGGAAGCTCAGGAACTAGGTACTCATCTTCCTTACAGGTATAATGTGTCCCTCTGCTTTTCCATTCTTTCTAACAAAAAGTACTCTGTAACTCAAAAGCTAATATATTACCATACCAGCAGACATTAATCCAATAACAGGTGAGTTTTTACTAACTTCCTATCCCTTTGGTGCAGAACTCCATAGAATTCTATAGAGCAACCCCCACCCCACCATCTTCCCTTAGCTCAGAAGAACAGAAGACTTGCTTTGCGGGATCTGGCCAGCTAGATGTGTCTGGAAGCTCACAAGGAGGGTGTGATGTGATAGCCATTCCCTGTTTTGTCGTAAGAACTAGAACATGGAGACCCAGTGTGGTGTAGTGGTTGGAGTATCAGATTGGTACCATGGAGGCATGGTTTCAAATCCCCACTCAGCCATGGAGTTCACTGGGTGATCTTGAGCCAGTCACCCTCTCTTAATCTAACCTACCTCACAGGGTTCTTGTGAGGATAAGAGGCTGCTCTGAGCTCTTTGGAAGAAGGGCAGGATAAAGATGGAATGAAAGAAATAATGAATTTAGCTAAATTGCTGTTTTTCACATTTTTTTCCTAATACGTTTTGTTAAAGCCATCTGATTTTGTGTGGTAGCAAAGTTTATAGATGACAGCAAATTATTCAGGATGGTGAACTCTGTGAAGAGCTCTGAAATGATCCCTCCATTTATGATGAGGCAACAGAATGACAAATGAGATTCAATGTGAATGCACAATGATACACATTGAGAAATCCTAGTTTCTCATATTAACTGATAATCACTGGCCCTGGTTATCCAGGAAAAAGATCCTGGGGTCATGTAGATATTTAAAGCATTTCTGTACTGACTTTTCATACCAATTGTTCAAGGTGGTTAATAACATTATAGTGAAATATCACGTATAGTGTTATATATGAAGCTTTGCCCCAGTTCTACAGCTTGCTTAATGCTGATCATGAGGGAAAACTTGGAACTGCATTAGTGAAATATACAAATGATTTGTTCCTGTTTTTATCCTTTTCTTAAACTTCTCTTTCCCCTTTTTATTATTATTATTATTAATAATAATAATAATATCATTAATATCATTATGGGATTGTCATTATTACTATTCCTTGTTGGCTAAACCTTTAATGTTTATTAATACACAGTAACTGAATGGTAATTTATGGCCAATGGAAATGGATTGTTTGCTTCTATTTCTGTGCTATAAGACTGTTTGGATATTTGGTTTGTTCTTACTGAAGTGTAATAAAATGCTGTTTTTTCTTTTTTCTGTTTTTCTCTTCCTTCTTTTGCTATCCTCCCTTTTTTCTTTTTTTTAGAATACTGTAATGTTGGAAACTGAAGATTCTGATTATATTATTGGTAGTGTTTATTTCATTTATAAAAATAAATAAAAATAGATTCAAAAAGAAAAAAGAAACTGCATTAGCGAGACGATCCATGAAGTTGTATAACTGACTTTGTTCATAGGCAAAGTATCCACTGTCATTTGTAAAACTTCAGATATCAAGTTTCTTAAAAAGAAACAAATACAAATATTTCTGTAGAGCACTTTTGCAAGCTATAAAGATAACTGAAGACCTTCCTAAATAGAAAAGCCTTGCAGATCTCAGGTAAAAGTTACGATGGATCTTTTGCTGGTTTGTTAGTTTGGTTTGTAGAATGTTATGACTGGGTAGATGTATATGCTACACAGTTGAGCCATCTGTGATTTCTGTAGAGATGGTGCGGTATCTATCTCTAACACATGAAACTAATCAAACACTGCTGCAATTTTACATCAAGTTCAAGTTCCTGCTTCTTCAAGTACCTAGTAAAAGAGATTTCACCCTCATCCATTGGTTCTTTGGCAGCACATGAACTTTGATACAGACAAGGAACTCCTGTATTTCCCCATTTGTCCCTCATTCATTGCAACAAAAGGTGCACCATGCAGCTGTAGATCTGCCTTGCATTGGAGTGAATGGAGAAATTTGCTCAGCTAACACTAAGCAACACTAAATACTAAATGTTTATTTCTAGGTAATTTCTTGATTCCAAAATGTGTTAGTACAGATTCTTATTTTCACGTGATGGCTACTTATTAAATTTTGTGTGACAAAAAACAACAAAACTATTATTCAGATAAGAAGGACTGAAACATTACATTAAAGAAAATTGGGTATGGGAAATATAGAAGGATCAGAGAACAGTATCAATATAAACCATGGAACACTGGACAAGAATATCATAAGCAAGTCGGTTTGGTATTTTTTTAAACCATAAATTAAATATACTCAAGTTATTTTCTGTCTCTTGAAGTAACTCAAAGTGCCAGAAAACATTAGCCTTTCATGCTGATTAGAGCAGACTGTTTATTCAGTACATTTTAAAAAAATCCCCAATAGAAACAGTATGTAGCAACAACATGTTTTGAACTAGTTGTTTCATTGTGGTTACAAGTAATGTTGTTTTGTCTGGATGATTAAGCAAGCATTTTCTCATGAACCAACACTGTGAATTACAGATATTGACTCCATTAATGTGTTGGGTAAATTTAACATGAGTAGATTTCCCAACTATAAAACGGGAGGACAAATAGGAGAAAATTTGCTAGGGTTTTCTGTGATGCAGGTGACGGCTTTGGGTTGTGCTTTTAAAGATTCCCTTTCTGAGATTTCCCTTGATAAGAGACATAAAAGTGAATGTTTTGGGGAGCCCAATTGGAAAAAGGCTAATTACAGAGATGACAGATTAAATTTGGTTACAAGCCTGGTCCTTGTTTCATTGATGTAAAATGAGCATGAAAGAATTGAATTAGCAAAGTGCTAGGAATCAGTGTTGTCTGGAAGCAGTGAAAACTCAACCAAAGTGTCTTAGGGTTGTCTGAGCATAGTACAGCCTCCCTAATTAACATAATTTTATGTGGTGTCCAGATGTTGTCAACATCTTCTATTTGTAACCCTTCTGTGTTTTCTTACCGCTTCTTCTGACTTTTTTCTTACCAGAAAAAAATCTGTTAAGGAGAAAAAAATGGAATAGCTGCAGAATGCCATTTGATGTCCTCTATGTTGAAGCACCCAGTGTCTAAGGAAGTAATACTGAATATTAGACTTGTACATTCAAGATCTTGCTTTCTCCCAAACCTCAGCTTTAAGAGGGGAGAATTGTATCAGGACTGGTCCTCCTGTGAGGCGGAGTGAATCCCCCACCTCAGGCAGCGGAGCAGAAGGAGTGGTGAATTGCATACTTCCCCCCTCCCCCACCAGGAGAACCCCGCAGGTGCTCTAGATGGGCAGGTGCTGCCGGGCAGGCGAGTGCCCAGGCAGGTGGGTGTTCCTGGAGGCACAACAGTGGGAGAACAAGTAGTAGGGCTCTCCAGAACAGCCTTCTAGCTCACCCTGAGGATCGTCTCAGGGTGACCCAGGGGGTGGGAGAGCTGTGGTGGCCATGGTGGCTTTTCAGAGAGCCAGCCAGGCCCAAATGATGCAGACAAACTGGAGAGGGTTCAGAGGAGGGCAACGAAGGTGATCAGGAGACTGGAAACAACGCCCTATGAGGAGAGACTGAAAGAACTGGGCCTGTTTAGCCTTGACTTGAGAAGAGAAGACTGAGGGGAGATAGGATAGCGCTGTTCAAGTACTTGAAAAGTTGTCACAGAGAGGAAGGCCAGGGTCTCTTCTCGATCATCCCAGAGTGCAGGACACAGAATAATGGGCTTCAGTTACAGGAAGCCAGATTCCGGCTGAACATCAGGAAAAACTTCCTGACTGTTAGAGCAATACGACAATGGAAGCAATTCCCTAGGGAGGTGGTGGGCTCTCCCACACTGGAGGCATTCAAGACGAGGCTGGACAGCCATCTGTCAGGGATGCTCTGACTTGGATTCCTGCACTGAGCAGGGGGTTGGACTCAATGGTCTTATAGGCCCCTTCCAACCCTACTATTCTATGATTCTATGAAATGCCTGGTTTTGAAGAGTTCTTCCTTAGATCCAAGCATTGAAAGAGGGAGATCAGCTGTATCACAGTACAAGTGATCTTCTGGGACACCCCCATTCCCACAGTGCCTGGCTCTGAGGAAGGACCCCCTCAGAGACTGGCATTTGGGCTTGGCTGGCTCTTTGAAGATCTGAGCCAGCCACTTTGTCCAGCTGATATGGCTCCAGAGAGCAGCAGCAGTGGTTGTGATAACATAGAAATAGGTGGGAGACATGGTGTGGGGGAGGTGAGAGAGGCAGAGGGGGGCACTGGGAGGTAGGAGAGACACAGCACATGGCAGAGGGGGGAGATAGGAAACACAGTGGATTGGGGCAGGGAGACTTGGTGGAGGCATGCATGTGCTGTCCCACCTAAGGCAGTGGGAGAGCTTGTATCAGCCCTGGGTTGTATTAATTTGAAATGCTAATAATTTTATATATTTATAAAATTAATTAAATATCTTTCCAGTAATGGTGCCCACAACAGTGTACAAAATTCTTACTATTACTATAAAGAAAACTAAAAACCAACAGCATAAAAGCATCCAACTACAAATAAATATATTCAATTCATGTTTAAAAACATTTGGAGAACAGAAATACTTTAACTTTGCATTCACACGGAATAATGCTGCTGCTTGGCACTCTTCTGTAGGAACGCTCTTCCTAACTGCACTGCCCTGAGAGCACCCACAGATCTCGCCTGACAAAGAGAGCAGAAACTCCCAGATGATCCTCCCTACGTGCATTTCAGGGTATAGTGCTAAGCATCACCACCTTGAATTGAACTTGGTAGCACTTGCACTTCTTTTGTGTTAGAAATAATTCTACATTGTATCCATAGACACGTTATACTGAGAAAGATCGGGTCCGGCTTCGGACAATCACAGGGGGAAAAGAAGCTGTCATGGCTTCTCCTCCCGCCTCCACGTGTGCGCCTGTCATTTGCAGAATTACTGCACTGCAGCATGGGTTGGGAGGTTGTCCAAACCCAGTGCGCAGTGTGGTGGGGATGGCTTCCTACTCACCCTACATCACACAACTTGCAGTAGGGGTTGTTGGGTGGGTACAAAGCCACCCCCACCATGCTGCGCGCCGGGTTTGGGCAACATGCCAACCCACACTGCAGTGCCGGTTAGAATGCTGAATTTCAGAAACCTAGGTTCAAAACCCTGTTCAGCCATGAAGCTGGCTAAGTGAGCTTGGCCCAGTCACCTTCTCCAGATGTAACTGAACTCACAGGATTGTTGTAAGGTTAAAATAGGATAAACCCACGTGCACTGCCATGAGCTCTTTGAGAAAAGGTGCAGTACAAATGTGATAAGCAAATGAATAATAGCTTTTTGAGGCTGAGGGATTTACTGAAGAGGCATTCCTTCATTTCATTGGTTTTTCCAAATCTATTTCTGTCATGTTTACTTTTTTCTTTTGCTTTTTAGAGACTCCACTTAAAAATCATAAGTCAGGAAAAATAATGTCTGACTTTTTTAAGCAGCGTGACTAATCCATCTGATGACCCACCCAGTGACTGTAGCTTCCCTGTGATAACTTTTGACTTTATTTTGCTCCCAGGGCTATTGACGGAGTTGATCAAGACCCTAATTTTGTTCATATGGAAATCCAGGATCCCAGTGGAGGTAGGCATTGGGATGCTTTGTTTTTGAACACTTTTAGATTAATACAAACCCGAGAAGCTCTCTTTCCCTTTGTCACAAATTTGTTTTATTTACCTGTATTCAGCAAGGTTCTATCTCACCATTTCTATGATGGTTGAGTGTGCTGCCATTGTCAGCTTGAACCTTCCCTGATTGTTATGGCTTTTCACATGAGATAAGTCTAATCCTGGACTGGCAGACATGATTGCTTATATGGCAATTATGTGTACTGATGTTAGTGCATGGGGCAAAGTTCACAGTGTAGGCCTTCCGTGGCCTTTAGTGTATTTTTGTTGTTCACTAAATATAGCAAGTTTAAGGGTTCAGCATATCATTTAAGTTTTTAAAAAGTAAAGCAGTGGTAGAGTCTGCTTAAAGCAGGAAAAAGTCCAGGCTAGCTTCAGATTGGGCTCAGTTTAGGCTCAGGCTTTAGGCCTTAAAGAGCAGTTCAGCAAATAAAGCAAGTTTAAGGGTTCAGCATATCATTAAAGTTTTAAAAAACACACAGGAGAAGGATCCAGATCTTGCAAGCCACCGCCTTCCCAAATTACCTACCCTTTGTTTGCTGTTCCCTCAACCATCCATTGAACAGAGGATCTCCCTCAATAGGTCTCCCATTCACTATTGTTAAGAGTCCTCCTTCCTGAATAGGAGTCACCATTCCCTGGGGGACCAACTGACCTACATTCCCAGCCACTGAAAGCCAGTGCTCATCAGGAGTTCACACACAGCCTCCCTTGCTTTTCAAATGAAGCCCTCCAATCAGATTCACTGCAGCAGCAGTTGCGCCTATCTATATAAGGAGGCACGCTTCCAAGGGAGCCAGCTGTCCGAGTACAAGGAGCCCCAGCGACAAAGCATCAGCAAACAAGCAAGTTAAGTAACTGTGTGAGTTTAGCAACAGGGTGAGGAAGCCGGGGCAGTCGACTCTCTCCTCCCTACTTCGTACTCACAGTAAGTAACTGTAAATAAATAACTATAAATAATTTCCCCACCTTCTCATAGTAAACAACTAAGTTTTCCAGGAAAAACACACACACCCCACAAAACAACAACAACAACAAAAACAGTTATGAAGGTAGAAAGCCAGCAGTGGGGAGGGGGCTATCCAGTGTATTGCACTGAGTGCCACATGTATGACTATCTACCAGCTGGATGGAAGTCGTGGGTGTGTGTTCAGTGTAATGAACTCCCGACTCTCAGGGAACAAGTGTTCCCTTGAGGCCAAGATTGCTGACCTGGAGAAGCTAAGAGAGGCAGAGAGGTTGGTGGATGAAACCTTCAGGGACCCATTAGCTGTGTCCCACTCCCATTTGATCATTAGACACATTGACAGCTGGGTTTGTGATGGGCGTGTAGACTGCATGGTAAATTGCCTGCCTGGTGCAAAGGTTGCAGATATCACATGCCATCTAGATAGCTTAGTAGATAGTGCTGGGGTGGAGTCAGTGGCGGTGGTCCATGTTGGTACCAATAATGTGAGGAAATGTAGTCATGAGGTCCTGGAAGCCAAATTTAGGTTGCTAGGTAGGAGGTTGAAATCGAGGACAACCAAGGTGGCTGTCTCAGAAATGCTACCTGTTCCACATGCAGGGCCAGCTAGAGAGGCAAAGTTGAGGAGTCTCAAAGCATGGATGAGACGGTGGTGCTGGGAGGAGTGGTTCAGATTTGTTAGGCGCTGGGGGACGTTTTGGGACAAGCCGGGCGTGTACAAGAGGGACGGGCTCCACTTGAACCAAAATGGAACCAGACTGCTGGTGTTAAACATAAAAAGGGTGGCAGAACAGCTTTTAAACTAAACCCTGGGGGAAAGCCAACAGGAGATGGGAAGCATCCGGTTCGGGTTAAATCATCCCAAAGGGATGAAGATGAAATTGTTTTTGATTGCCCAAATGTAAAAGGGGAGGAAATAGGCCAGGAATACATGGTAGAACATGATAGCCAATCAAAGGGGCCAACATCCCATAGCAAAGGTTGCACACACCAGAGGCATCTGGGGAGGGATACTGAGTATAGGTGTTTTAGAAGACTCTGAGCCAAAATGGGAGAGTTGGAGTGCTTGATTTTAAAAGAAAACCTGGATACAGTGGGCATTACAGAAACTTGGTGGAGCGGAGAGAACCAGTGGGATACAGTCATTATTGGATATAAACTCCATAGGAAGGACAAGAAAGGGAGTACTGCGGGAGGTTTTGCCCTATACGACAAAGAGGGCATAGTGTTGAGCGGACTAGAACACCTAAAAGGGATAGGCTCTTCTACAGAAGCTCTGTGGGTGACAATACCAGGCTCCAAAACTAATTTAGTGCTAGGAACATGCTATCGTCCCCCAGACCAAATGCTCAGAGTGACCTTGAGATGGAAAACAAAATCAGGGAGGCCTCTAAACAAGGAAGTGTTGTAATAATGGGCGACTTCAATTACCCTCCACATTGATTGGATAAATGCAAGTTCCAGCCACAAGAAAGAGGTTAAATTTCTAGAAGCCCTAAATGATTGTGCCCTAGGACAGTTGGTCATGGAACCGACCAGAGGGGAGGTGACCTTGGATTTAATTCTAAGTGGTGTTGCCCATGGCCTAGTACAAGATGTAAATGTTGTTGAACCAATTGGAAACAGTGATCACAGTGTTATCAGATTTAATATATATTTAAGTGGAAAATTGCCCAGGAAGTCCAGCACAGTCGTATTTGACTTCAAAAGAGGAAGCTTCTCTAAAAGGAGGAAACTGGTGAAAAGGAAGTTAAAAGGGGCAGTCAGGAGGATTAAATCCCTTCAAAATGCTTGGAGATTACTCAAAGCCACAATAATAGAAGCCCTGCTGAAATGTATGCCACAGGTTAGGAAAGGTAGCACCAAGTCCAAGAGGTCGCTGGCATGGTTAACGAGCAGTGTTAAGGGAGCTATTAGAGAAAAGAGAGCTTCCTTCAGAAAATGGAAGCCTTGTCCAAGTAAGGAAAACAAAAGGGAGCACAAGCTTGCACAAAGGCAATGCAAGCAGACAATAAGAGATGCAAAAAAGCATTTTGAAGAGCATATCGCTAACTACATCAAGGCCAACAATAAAGAATTCTTTAATATATCAGAAGTAGGAAACCAGCTAGGGAGGCAGTTGGACCATTGGATGACAATGGAGTTAAAGGAGTACTGAAGGAGGACAAGGAGATTGCAGAGAAGCTGAGTGAATTTTTTCATCCTTCTTCACTGCAGAAGATATAGGACAGATGCCTGTGCCTGAACTGATGTTTTCAGGAAGGGAGACTGAGGCAAATAGTGGTGACAAAAGATGAAGTTCTCAACCTAATTGATAAATTGAAAGCAAATAAATCTCCGGGCCAGGTGGTATCCATCCTAGAGTTCTCAAAGAACTCAAATATGACATTGCTGATCTTCTAACCAAAATGTGCAACATGTCCCTAAGATCAGCCTCTATACCAGAGGACTCAGTGATGGCCAATGTAACACCGGTTTTCAAAAAGGGATCCGGGGGGGATCTGGGAAATTACAGGCTGGTTAGCTTAACATCTGTTCCAGATAAATTGGTTGAAGGCATTATTAAAGATAAAATTAGTAAGCATATAGGACAAGCCCTGCTGAAAAAGAATCAACATGGCTTTCTCAAAGGTAAGTCCTATCTCACTAATCTTTTAGAGTTCTTTGAGAGTGTTAATAAACATGTAGACAGGGGTGATCCAGTAGACATTGTTTACTTGGACTTCCAAAAGGCTTTTGACAGAGTCCTTCACCAAAGACTCCTGAGCAAACTTAGCAGCCATGGAATAAGAGGACAGGTCCTGTTATGGATCAGTAACTGGTTAAAGAACAGAAAGCAGAGAGTAGGAATAAATGCTAAATTCTCCCAGTGGAGGTAATTAAATAGTGGGGTTCCACAGGGATCTGGATTAGGACCAATGCTTTTCAACCTGTTCATAAATGATCTGGAATTAGGAGTGAGCAGTGAAGTGGCCAAGTTTGCTGATGACACCAAATTATTTAGGGTGGTTAAAACAAAAAGGGATTGTGAAGAGCTCCAAAAGGATCTCTCCAAACTGGGAGAATGGGCATCCAAATGGCAAATGCGGTTCAACGTAAGCAAGTGTAAAGTGATGCATGTTGGGGCAAAAAATCCCAACTTCAGGTATAACCTGATGGGATCTGAGCTAGCGGTGACTGACCAGGAAAGAGAACTTGGGTTTGTGGTGGACAGGTCAGTGAAAATGTCAACCCAGTGTGCAGCCACTGTAAAAAAGGCAAACTCCATGTTAGGCATAATTAGAAAAGGGACTGAGAATAAAACTGCCAACATCATACTGCCCCTATACAAATCTATGATGCGACCACACTTGGAATACTGTGTACAGTTCTGGTCACCACGCCTAAAAAAAGCTATTGTTGAGCTGGAAAAGGTGCAGAAAAGGGCAACTAAAATGATCAAGGGGCTGGAGCATCTCCCCAATGAGAGAAGGTTACAACAGCTGGGCTTGTTTAGCTTGGAAAAAACGAGGGTAAGGGGAGACATGATAGAGGCCTACAAAATTATGCATGGTGTGGAGAAAGTGGATAGGGAGACATTTTTCTCCTCTTCTCAAAATACTAGAATCCGGGGTCATCCTATGAAGCTGATTGGTGGGAGATTCAGGACAGATGAAAGGAAGTACTTGTTCACACAGTGCATAGTTAAACTATGGAATTCGCTACCACAGGAAGTAGTGGTGGCCACTAGTTTGGATGGCTTTAAAAGGGGGTTAGACAAATTCCTGGAGGAAAAGGCTGTCAATGGCTATTAGTCTTGATGGCTATGTGCTACCTCCAGTACCAGAGGCAACATATCTGTGTACACCAGTTGCTGGGGAGCATGGGCGGGGGGTGCTGTTGCACTTGTGTCCTCCTTGTGGGTTCCCAGTCAACAGCTGGTTGGCCATTGTGTGAACAGAATGCTGGAATAGATGGTCACTTGGTCTGATCCAGCATGGCTCTTCTTATGTTCTTATGTTTGTATTGTAATGTACACAATTTCTCAGTTACTACAGATGAGAAGAGGTCGGCTGGCAATCATCCTTTAGGCTTATGGAAGATTAAACCATATTTGTTTATAAAATAGATTAAGCCCATTTCCTATAATTGGAAGAAATCTAATCCTCCAGCAATTGAGATATAGGATATAGGATATGGATATGGCTTATATGGTGAAAATGATAAACTTCCTAAGAGTTAGGCAAGGTAGGCAGCAGGATAATAGGTTTATAGAAAAAATGAGTTTATTTGTCTCATATTAGAATGACAGAGTTGCTGTAAATCCATATATGTTATTGGGTATGATATAGGAAATAAATGAGATACATATTTAGTGTAACATATGGCTCATTTTCTTATTGAATATATGTTGGTGTTTGTAAGAAGCATTTATTTGTACTATTATGTATAAAACGGGAAAGTCTGTATATTTATTATATAATAATAAATGTATTTAAAAAATAAATAGAGGCAGTTAATACAAATAACTAACAGCTGTGAAGTATATAGGAGGTTTCCATATGGGCCACAAAGGCCAATCCAGTAAAGTTGAGTTCCAGTAGTTATGCTCAGAGTGCCAGGCATATTACATATTTCTAAAACCTCTGTGTTAGGAATCTTTGTCTTACTATTACGTGGAAATATAGCATGCATTAACATTGATTTTCTGAGTTCAACAGAAGCCAGCGTGCTGCACTTTATTGAACATTTCCATTGATCATGTGATTTGCTTTGGCATTTCCAATAATGAACATTTAGCCCTCCTTTTGAAATCCACTAGCTAGTGCTAAGTGAATGTTTGTTAGTCTCAGATCATACACTAGAAGAATATGTAGATGTGAGTCCTCCTCTGGCTGTTGGGAAATCTGAGGAAGAGAGAGAGCTTCCTTCTACCAGTGTTTAGCATTGTCAATCCAGGCTGGAGAGGCTTCAGAAGCTGCCGTACTATCACTCCACCCAGTGATCTAAGGGAGGGCCTGCTACTGCTGACACCCAGCACCAACCTCCTCAGAAGCTGTAAGCCCGCCTACATGAAATGTTAAACTAGGCTTGGGATTGTGGGGAGGGGAGTTTAACCTTCCCCTCCCAACACACGCACGCACGCACACACACACGCACGCACACCATAGTCCCAATGAAAGTCTTCTCCAAGCGTTGTGAAGGAAGGGCCCAATGGTGCAAATAGGAGCTTCCCTCCCTATGCAAATAGCATGCATGGGGGTGGGAGTTCCCTTGGGACCATGCACGAGGGAAAGATTAAACTCCCTTTCCCAACCCTGTGCAGTCTTGAAGGCTCGCTGCAGCTGCTGTTTCCATTGGTAAAACAAAGATTCATGCAGCTTAAAGTGATCCATTTAGTGTCACACCTCCTTAAAGTAGTAGTTCTTTAATTTATTCCATGTTATGTTATTCATTACATTTCTATACTGCCCAATAGCCAAAGCTCTTTGGGCTGTTCTTGTTTGCCTCTGAGCAACAGATGAGGAACAGCTGCTTTAAGGAGAGAGAAACAGCTGCCAAGGAAGGCAGTGCAGTGATGGTGGAGGTGCAGGCTCCCCGGCTCCCCCCACCTTTCAAAGAACGTGGGGCAAGGAGACAGCAAGACAGACCACAGATCTTCTCCTGCCCTGGTTCTAAATGCTGGAATTCCAAATTTCTGGAGGAGGACTCCTACCTACATATTTTCTCGGTGTATGAATGGAACATTCCACTGAATGATAAATTCTTTGGGCAATGCTTTTGGGCATATGTGTTTTCACAGTGGGTCAACTTAAACTACTGCTGGAAGAGAATGTTGGCATATCTGAAACAGTGTGGCTATTGTTGATTTGCATTATACCTGCTAAACGTTTCCTGCCCTCTAGGTTTTCACTACGTGGCCTGCCAAGTTCAGAACTGTTCTGATAAAACACTAAAATCACCCTTCACTGGTAGTATTGACAAGAACTCCTTGACAGTTCAGGATGACTACATATTTCTTCAGGTAATGTCTCTAACAGAAGGTAAATCACAAAACGTTTTGCACAATCCTATGCATGTTTACTCAGAGGTAAGTCCCACTGTGTTCAGTGGAGCTTACTGACTGGCAAGGTGTTTAGGACTGTTGCCTTAGGTAAGTAACGTGAGGACCATCAGAACCAAAATGGGAAGCCATTGCGAGGGACATCGTATGAATGGCCATTAACATGAGATGCTTCTTGTCCCGTGAAAAATGAAACTACTGACAAACTCATCTAGCACATCTAGCTTTGGATAGTAACTTACTCTTTGACTGAGAAATAACTTGAGTCAAAATGTCATTTGCAGCCAAGGAGAGGCCCCTCCACTGTTATGAATTGTGATCGTTCATAATTTCCTGTAATTGTAATATATTCCTCTTGCATTCCACTAAAGTAGGTTTGCCTACATAGTGAATTGACATTCATAGTTATTAGTGAATGTATCATAATTAATTTAATACTAGATATTAAATCATACAATACATTTCTTATGTTGATATTCAGTGTATTTAAATATGTGGTGTTATCTACTGACTCCCCTAAGATAAGGCTTTTTTGGTTTGGGGAAGAGAGGAGGAGGAGTAAAGGATGGTAATGTGGTAGACTCTGTCAGGTAGAGGCACCATGTGGTCACGTCAAGTTTGAAAGGGTCTCTTGACCCAACTTGAACTGGGGTCTCCCCGTTCAAGGGGGGGTGGAGTTTACATTTCCACTTTTGTACTCTCCACTTTTAAATACTTGCCCCATCCCTACTCACCAGGTAGATTCCTCATACCAAATTTTATATTGAAAAGAGTAGGCTCTATTATGAACAGAATTGTCAGGTTTTGTAATGACAGAACACCGAAGAGGTTGTCTCTTAATTATACAATCACTCTCAGGACTGGTATAATAGATATCTTCCAAATATGGGAATATACTGAATAGATGAACAGTAAAATAATTCCTCCTAGTAGTATAGCAGGTGTTATCTTCTTTTTAGAAGAGTTGGCTCTCTCGCCCTCCCTCTCCAAATTGGAAAACAAACTGTGGGATAATATGTAGCATGTATGTAGTGCTCTACAGCAGGAGTAGGTTACTTGGTGCCCTCCAGATGTTTCAGACTACAACTTCCATCATCCCTGACCATTGTCCGTGCTGTCTGTGTTTAGTCCGAAACGTTTGAATGACACCAGATCGCTTTCTCCTTCTCTAGAGTGTTCAAAGCACCTCTCGAGTTTTATCTTGTCATCCCTACAGCAGCCTTTTCAGTTTGGTTAGCATTATTCTCCCCGAATATTGGGGGACCGAGGCTGAATGAGAGAGGTTCTTTTAAGGCCACCTAGTGAATTCATGGCAGAGGCAAGATTTGTACTGGGATCTTCCTGATCTGTGTTCAGGCTTTTATCCACTACACTGTATCAGCATTCTGTTGCAATTGCACCCCTTGCTATATGATGACATACGATTCCCTATTTTTAACCATTAGTAATGATCCGTGCCCTTGTTTCTTGTTTCTGATGAAATAACTCTTTATAAAATTGTACCACCCTTTTTTCTTCCACAGACATCATCAGCAAACCAAACAAAATATTATGTGTCTTACCTTCGGAATGAATTTGTACAGATGAAATTGCCAAAGTATGCATTACCCAAGGTAATCACCCGCAACATACATTATTCCTTTCCCTCTTTCCTGGCCCAGAAATGTGATCTGTGCTTCAGTGATTGTTCCACAATTTCATCTCTGCATTAAGTATTTGCACTAGCTGTTCCTTCTTCAAAAGGTTTTAGAACACCCGTGACCATTTGCTGAAATAGTGTTCTTGACTCCAGACAAGAGTGGTCCTTATTCTCAGGTGACAGCCTAACCCTGGAATACATGACCTTGTGGGGAATGTATTCCCATATTCCCTATAGAGTTTTGGGACCTGAACTCTTACATCAACCTGTCTATGCATTGAGGTAATCTTTGGAGGCCTTCCACTGAGTCCAGTCATCTGAGGTGAGGTGGGTGATGATTTGGGGAGATGGCCTTTTTGGTGTTGTGAATGCCTGTTCTCCAGCGATACTCACCTGGTATCCACTTTTGCATTTTTTTAGTGCCAGGCAAAGACACTTTGATTTTATCAGACTTTCCTCCCTTTTTAACCCCCTGCAGTGTTTTAATGCTGCTATGATCTTTATTTATATGTGTATGTATATATGTATGTATGTATGTTTTTATGCTGTTTTAGTTGTTTGGTTTTATTGTCTTCTTATAATTTTTCCATCTTAGCTTCCCTGGAAATACTAGTACCAAAGAGTGGGATATAAATTTGTAAAATTAAAACAAAGATAGACTGGGTTTGCACGAGATGACAACCCACCATGGGCAGCCAGCCACAGTGGGTTGTTGTGTTGTCTGAACCGTTTTCTGTTGGGTGGCTTAGTTTTTGGAAGTGAGCCACCCTGAGAACCCATGGTTTGTTATAGGGTTATTCTTGCCCATGATGAGTTGTTGAGTCATCCAAACCCAGGAGACCGATTTTATCGGGGGTTTCAGTGATCGTCTACAGAACTGCTAAGCAAGAGCAGCAAAAAAGCCTGCGCCACTTGCTTTTCACAATCTCTGCCCTTCCACTGATGGAAGTGGAATGGCACTTGGGTGGGCCTGTCAGTCATTCCCCAGCATTTTTTTTCAATGCCTCAAAAATGTGCAATTGGGGTATGTGTGTGTGTGTGTGTGTGTGTGTGTGTATATATATGTATGTATGTTAGTCTTGCACAAGCGTGCACTTGCTGCTGTCTTGTGCAGTCTTGTCTGGTCAATTCCTTGTATGTTTCAGCTGTCAGAGCAGCAAAGTGGAGTAGGTAAGATACAAGGAAATTGAGAAGACAAAGGGAGGTACTGTATAAGCTAATTTGTATGCAGTTGCAAAGGACCGGGGGAGAAATAATACTAAAGGAAAGGAGGGACCTGGTAGCACAATTCAGAAGCAATTCACAGTTCAAAAATGGGGGGAAACAGCCAAGGAAGTAAGTGCACAAAAAAAGGGGTGGGGTGGGGGATATTTGCAGCACTTTCCTGACTCTCCAGCTACTCCAGAAAGGGGAGATATTAACTCCCCCCTTCCCCCGCTTTTTACAGCTCCTTTTTAGAGCAATTACTGCTGCGGTTCCCTGACAGTTAAAAAAAAAAAAAAACTGAGATGGCAGCTGCATGGGACAGAGTGAATGGGGCCCCCTTGTGAGGAGGGCAGGTGAAACTCATGTGCACCGTCCCATTTTGCTACCCACTAAATTTTTTTTTTTTTTTTTACTGTCAGGAATATTTGCACATTTTGGGGGACTGGGAAGTAAGTGGAAGGAAAATTATGCAAATTTAAGAATTGAGAAGTAAATGGAGGCAAAATTTGCACACCCACAGTAACAGAACAGCTAATACAAGTTCACAAATTTCCCAGCCATTAAATTTGCATACATTTCTCTTTTGTTTTTGTTTTAACTGTCAGGGACCTGCAGCAACTGCTCCAAAAAGGAGCTGTGAAAAGTGGGGGAAGTTAATATCTGCCCTTTGCAGAGTAGCTGGAGAGTTGGGGAAGTGTTGAAATGATGGGGGACACTGAGAAGTGTCAGTCCAAGGCTTAAAATCAGGAGGATCATATCACAAAGGGGGAGATACTGTTCCCACCCTCTTTTGGTGCACTTACTCCCTTGGTTGCCCCCCCCCCCCGCTACCCCATTTTTGGTGCTTCTGAATTGCGCTACCGGGTCCCTCCTTTCTCTTACAATCATTTCTCCCCTGGCCCTTCACAACTCTGCGCAAATTAACCAATATGCAACCTTGTCCTGTCAGTTTCCTTGTATGTTTCCTACTCCCCTTCATCTCCCTTTGACAGCTGAAACAGACAAGAAACTGCCTAAAAGAGGTAGCAATTCAAGTGACCCTAATTGTACATTTTTGAGGAACCGAAAAATAAAGTTCTAAAATGCTGGGAAATGAAAAGGGGTAGCAATCAGAGCAGGGAGGGGAGACAAGACAGGTTTTGCTGCAAAGTCCCCTGGGTTATGTGCTGGAGCCAGCTGGAGGATTGAGGGGGAAGAGGGGAAGAACAACCCATGGCAAGCCCAATTGTCTGTCAGGCATATTGTGGGTTGTTCCGCAAACAATCAACAATCATGACTTATTTGCGGGCTGTCTTAGTGTGATGAGCAAACCCACCCTCTGTGTACATTCTACAGGGGTAATCATTTATATTTAGTGTCTCCCCAAAGTGGTGATGCTCCATCCATCCACACAAACCCAGGCCCCTCCCATTTATATCACAAAACACGTGTCTTTCCTGTTTGAGACAATTGTAGTTCATATTTAAGACGGAAAAGCCTCAGTGAATGCCTCAGAAGTGGCTATGAGTGCTGTCAGTCACATACTGAGCTAGCATTCATGTGCAAGCACAGTTTCTGAAAATTTGCTTTTCCACATGGTAGGCTATATATGTGAAAAATTTGCAATTTGTGTGATGCACTAGCTGTGAAGAGTTTGCTAACCCACATGAAAGCCCTAGTTAGGATAGAAACCTGGTGAGCATTAACCATGGTTAGGCATCAGTACAGCAGAGTTAAAGCTGACAAGAGGAGAGTGTGTTCCTGAGGCAGGTGTCTCATTTTAAAACCATGGTTTGCAGAGAGGCCATGTTACATTTCTACTGGACTGAAGACCCCATTATGATAAGTGGTGAGTGGCTGTAACAAGTTCTACTAGAATCCACAAGATGCAGTTGCCTTTCTCAGTCCCCAGGGTTAGATCACCAACCATGGCTACAAGTTAAGTCTTAGTACCATACCCAAATTGAAAACCAGGAACCAGTAATCTGATAGTATCTGCAGGTGCATGGCAACCACCGCTTCAACCCAAAAGAAGAAGTTAGTGGCCAGGCAGTAGTTAGCTAGAGCATAAGCTCTGTGAGAGATGCTGGATTGCTACACATTGAAGAGACTTGAGGATCCAACTTCTTAGAGCAGGCACTGCCAACTTCTGCTAGTAAGGGTTCCAGCTTCTCCTGCCTAGGCTTTACCAACTTGGATTGCCAAGGGTCCAAGCAATTACTTTTGCATTATTGAGTGATACCCTCTGGAGAGGAGCCATACAAGCCAGGGCCATCCCATTCATATACTATTGGTCTCTTGCTGAGTAATTACAGAAGCAAACCCAGATCTCCTCTGCAGGGGCTATTGCTTCTGTTGCCCCTTAAGCAATTTATATTCTTCAGAATTGCCTTCTCTTGTTTCAGTCATATGAAAGCCATTGACTCTTGTCTAACTTATATTAGCGAGTAATACTATGTTGCTTTTCCGCTCTAGGTAATACCACTGAGATTGTAGTATGTTTTCTCAGGCATCTGTCAAATATGGGTGGATTGTCAATTTTGTGCTGTCAGTTACATGTTGTATTTTGTATCAATCTTTTTCACTTCAGGATCTACAAATTATCAGCACTGATGAGAGCCAAGTGTTTGTTGCGATCCAGGAATGGTATCAGGCTGACACGTACAACCTCTACCAATCTGACCCACAGGGCATCTCCTACTCCATCGTGTTAGAGAACGTCAGGAGCACCAAGCAACCTGAGGAGAATGTGCTAATAGATATTCTGGAGGTATTAGACCCTAATTTTGTTGACTCTTCTCTTTACTATTCCTTCGGCTGGTTTTATAAAGGTTTTGAATTGGAAGCATCTTTTGCTATAATGGAATATTCATGTAGCTATAAATACGCCTACCTTCCTTTTTTTTTTTTGGCCTGGTTGAACTTGGGGTGTGTGTGCGTGCGCGCGCGTGTGCGCATGTGTGAATGAGAAAGAGCACCTTTGGGAGTTCATGAACTCCCTTTCTGTATCATGCCATAATGCTTGGGCCTCAGTCATGACTTACTGATGAGGTTTCAAACTTCTTAGGGTACCTCCATTTGATCTGGACACCTGAAATCTGGTATGCCTGTGGTCCAAAGTGCCCTACTTAATGAGAAAATCTAAAATAAGACATTGGTACATCTCCCTCTCAAAATGGAGTACATGAAGTATACCCCCAAATAGTTACGGGGTCTCCAGAACACTCAGGAGACTCAAGTTTGATACACAACTAGTCCAAGACACTCTGGGCAGTATCCAATAGGGTGTTGCACCCCCGCCAATTCCATTGCGCCCTGACGGTTCTGTTCTGCAGGCGAGACCCACCACTTGCGCAACTGAGATTTAGCACTTCCAGGAGCAACTAGAAACAAGCAGAAACACTCATTTCTGGAACAGGGCAGATTAGCCAAGCCCAGATAAGGGCGCTCCGCCAACCTGTCCCAATCAAGAAACTAGTGTTTCCACTTGTTTCAGGGCTTCCTATAGGAAGAGTTAAATCTCTGTGGCCCAGGCGATGAGTCCCGCTTGTGCAGTGGTATCAGTGGAAAGCGCCACTTGCTCCGTGGCTCCGTTGGATCTTTGTTTACTATAAAAATCTAAAAAATGCATTTCATTTTCTGCCCCTCAAAATAAGGTGTCTGACGTATACCCCAAAATGGTTTAAACATCTAAAATGTAGTGCACACGTAGCCTGAGATATTCTGAAGGTAGCTTAGGCATACACAGAAAGCAGATCTCTAGACCCATTCCCTGTTCCCATGTTTAGTGGCATTCTTTTCAAGTTTACAGGCACGAAATATCTATTATGTATGTTTAATGCTGTTACTGCATAGTCAGCGTGATCTTGGGATCAGAGCATGTAGCCATGAATTTCACATAGTTTGATTTATTTAACTTTCAGTGAAATCAAAGTAAATGGTTTCAAGACTGCAGCTGATAAACAACTGACATACTGACTTTTCCATTACTTAGTAGCAAAGGAGTCTTAGCTAAATAGATGATGGATGTGTGTGTGAACACTGCTTATTAACTTCCCTGCATTTTATATTTATAACTTAGGTTAGGGGTGTCAAAGGAGTGTTTTTGGCCAATCAAAAAATAGATGGGAAAGTTACCACTCTTATAACATTCAACAAAGGCCGTAACTGGGACTACCTTACACCTCCAACTGCTGATATGAATGGTAAACCAACCGACTGCAAACCGGTGAGCATTTCCTTCCTCTCCTTCAAAATAGCAACAACAAAAAGGTCTCTTAAATGGTTAGATTTATTTTCACCATAAAGCATTTATTCAAATGTTACTGAATTAGTGTCAATCTAAATATGCAGCAGAGTCACATAACCCAGTTTTCCTAGTAACATTTCAGTTCCCAGGTGAATGGTATCATATTTTAATGCTCCCCTGTGAAACAATTCCCTTTGCCTAGAAAGCTAACCATCAGTGAAAAGACCAGCCTTGAACTCTTTTTTCCTGGACATGCATGTTTTTTAGGCACAGTGACTTTTTCCTAGGAGACCATTCAACCCTGCATTCTGAAGTGATACAGTCCAGCAAGAACTGTACCATGTGATTCTGCTGTATATTCAGATAGGGCTCTCATGCACTGGAATTGATTAATTTTCGATTCCCAACCTGCATTGACTTGCAAACCTTAGTTTGTCAAGAGCCTGTGTTACAACTGCATCACAGTCAAGATCTCATCATGACCAACAGTATTAAAGATTGTGGGAAGATCTGCTAGTGTCATCCCTAGAAAGGGTTCCCCATGTGAGGTACAGTTGTCCTCAGTTTCCAGGTTTAGGTAACCAAACACAACTATAAGCTGCAAATGGTCAATGGAACTTAGGGAGCCTAACTGTGTTCAGGAACAAAGTCAAAGAGAGGTGGGGGAGTTTTAATTTCCTAACATTTACCATAGGAGAAACTGAGGAAACAAGAGAGGAGGGGTGTCAACAGGTGTTAGGATAAGTTCTGAGGGGAAGAAATGCTGCAGACCAAACTGTTCCATGTAGTAAAAACATCCATTTTCAGGGGCAGCTGTAAAGACTTCCATGCAACAGAAACTTTCAGTAACAGAGACAGTAGAATGTATGGCCCACAAAAACATTCTATTTCACCCATAGAAGCTGATGTGCGCATATGTGGTAGTCCCTGCAGAGCTGCTCTCCTCTTGTAGTGGTTCCTCTGTCCCAGGAATGGGGAATGTGTGGCCCTTCAGCTCTTGTTAAATTGTACCTCTCCTCGTCCCTCCAATATCGTCTGGAGGATCTCTTATTCCCCACCCCTGCTCTGTTCCAAATTTCTCCAACCTGCTGCTCCTTGGATGTAATGGACTACAATTCCCACCATCCCAGCATGGCCAACAGGAGATTTCTGAAAAGTAGGAGTTTCAGATAAACATAATCAAGATTTTTGTAACAGAAGTTTGTCTGCATCAGCATTTGCACCAAATTAATTATTGGCGTTGGCTGGTAAAACTCATTCTGTGCTTACAGTTGGGTCATGTGGGATTAAGTTGTTCTTATATCCCATGAATTCTCTCTTTTTTCAGGATAATCACTAATTTTGTTTTTTACAAAACTCCAAGCAGCAGGATAAAGGCATTTGGGGAAGAAGGCAGAATTTGATCATTAAACAGGAAGAAGTGGGGGTGAGGTACTGTAGTGAAGTGGGCTTCAACACCAGTATCTGTTTTTTAAGAAACGCTGTTGGTATATCTATGCAAAAGAGTTATTGGAGTCACTGTAATAATTTTGCTTTCATCTCCCTTACAATACATGGTTAGTTACATATGCACATAAAGGCTTCATATGGAACATTTTCCCCTTAAATAGTGCATGCAGGTATCATTGATTTCTTTATCTTACAGTAATTCTTTCTCAACCTGCCTCCCTCCTCCGCTGCCAGCTGCAATATGGGAATAATAATACTGACCCTGCAGGTTTGTTTTTGTGAGGATACCAAGAAAACGTACGGGAAGTGTGTGAAATATTGATTTCAATTTACCGAGGACCACTCAGTTGATCAGGCTGAGAGATTTGGGATCTTATGAGGTGGAGAAGAACACGCAATGTAGATGAAAGAAAAGGAGATTTATTGAAATAAAAGAAAGAAGCAAAAGTAGAACCTCCCCAGAGAGTTGCATGCTCTCTGAGGCTGAAGAGGTTACACGCCTCTCAGGTACAAACTTAAATTACAAAGAAATCTCAAAGAGTTTCAGGCTCTCTGAATCTTAAGAGGTTGCATGCTTCCTAGGCAAGAGCTTAACATAAACAATCCTCAGGAAGTTGCGCCCTTCTCCGAGGCTTAAGAGGTTGCACGCCTCCTAGGTAAGAGCTTAGTTACCCAAATGTGGTGCATTAAATGACTAAATATACAGTTAGTCCCTGTTTGTTGCCCAGCTCCAGATAAGTCCACACCGCAAATGGCCTACTGAGGCAACAGTGATACAGTGTCAGCTAGGCCCAAGCCTAAGCCTGCTGTCTTATATCCCAAACCCAAACAGTTAAGTATGTCAGAACAAAGATAACTGCACCTTATCTAAGCTCTGGACAGTAAAATCCTTTCCCTGAATTTTACCCAACACATACTCACCACACACTATCAAGTACTTGGCCAGAGCATTTAATATGTGTCCTGTGGCTCGAGGGTACTGTTGGTATGTGCACATACAAACGATCCAGATGCAACTGTCCATGCCCCTCCTGAACAATGGCAGATTCAGGGGTTTTATACCCCTTTTCCCTCACTGGGGCTCATGAGATCAAAGAGGGGTTCATTGTGTTCTTTGCTGATAATACATCATGTTCCCCACTTCCAGGATTGATGTTTGTTGAAGACAGACTGACATCTCCTTCTGACTCCCCAGCATTTCTCAAGGTTGCTTCTGTGGTCATAACATGCTGTCCTCCTCTTTTATTGGCCCATTTCCATCTTCTGTAACTGATACTTTGGCAATCTTCAGCACATACCAGAGCATCCCCATTTGGCCTTCCTGCAATAAAGCTATTCATTCTCCATTCACACCTCCCCTTCCTGACCTGGGCTGGAATACTTCATATGCACATGACATGGAATGGTTAAAAGTTAACCTTTTCACATTTCATGATGTTCTCAATGAACATTTAAATGCTTTGGGTTACAAAATACATTTCAGGATGTTTACAATTCAGGCTTGTATTCAGGGTCAGACTTTGCATTCTATTTCTTTTCACACCACATTTGTTACATTGCAAAGAAAACAAGAGTACATTGTGGCATCTGAAGCCTACAAGATTATCTACGAGGAGCAGAAAGAGAAGATATAGAAAGTAGCAATCTTTATTAACAAAAATCAAGTAAAGGTAGATTTAAGAAATGAGGCAAATTAATAAAAGTGATAAGATACTAAAAGTAAGATATAAACTTAAATATTTAAGGGAAGTATATGTGGATGTAAGGAGATATAGGGAAGACAACATGAAAAAATAGGAAAAATAAAATCACACTGTGTCAAGTGTTTTGAACACTTGAAGTTGCAATACGAAACTACTAAGGATCATTCATTTTTCTTTCCAGTTTTTTGCTTTATCCTTTGTACTATAAAGATGTGTGGTCTCTTCATGTCTGTGTATCCTCCTCATTATTTCTTCCATTATGCTTACCCCTTTTTGTTCTCTTGCATTACATTATGGAAGATACCTAATGGGGCCTTTTTGCGAGGTTCTGTAGTTTCCTTATGTCTTTCTGTATCTCTGTGTTACCCACACTTCTTTTTTCCTGGATCAGGGTTACTCTGTTTATTAATATTGTAATGCAGTAAGGATTTCAATTTTTATTGTGGTGGTGGTGGTGGTCGTAATACAGCAGCTTCTGGTACCCATTGGCTGAACTGATGAAATATCATGGGACACAATTGCATTTTATCTGCTGAGTCAACAGTGGAGTATCTGCATCAGACTAGTTTGTGAGCTGATGTGAACAGCCAGTTTGGTTGGAAAAAAGACTTACACAAACCTTAGGGAGAGAAGGAGCTCTGTGGGAAAAACAGGAAGACAAAGATCAGGAAAGCCTGTTGAGATGGCAGCCCAGGAGAAAGGGAAATGAAGGTTCTCTTCACACCTGGCATTTTATCCCACTACAAACTGGTCCTTTTGATTTCTCATCCTTTCTGGGATTTACACTGGCCCTGTATACAGGCATCTCTCATAGTGCGTCCCTCTACTCTGTACCTTTTCATGGCTGGGCGGAACTGCATGGAACAATCAGGACAGAAGGAGGCTGCTGGCCCCATGCCCCCTCCCCTCCTCTCGTCATTACTTCCTGTAGCATGATTGATGGCTCCACCCGGCCCTCCACTCCTCCACAGCAGGAGGGAAGTCGGAAGCCCTTCTAGTGGCCTGGATAGGGGGCCGTGGGAGCTGGTCCCCTCCTTCCTCAGAGGGAGAGAGATTCTTCTCGGTGGCTTACCCTGAGGTTGCTGGTGCTGCTAGCCCTTCTCTGCTGAATATGTTGGTGTGTGATGGAATTAAATGCAGTACATTGCTTGCAGTACTGAGTTTGAAGGGTACACCGATTTCCAGGTTCCCAACTACAGAAGTAAGAAATCTGCAAACAGTAGGGATGGGCGGAAGGCTTACCTCCAGGTCCGGGGCGGGTGGGGTGTCTGGGGGGGACTATCCGTCCCTCCCCTCTGGAATCCTAACTGGCCGGCTCTGCTCCGCAGCAATTCCATGGAGCTGCCGGCTGGCTCCGGGGTGCCAGTGATATGGCTGCCATTGATTGCCATATCGCTGGCTCAGCTTTGCTGGGTGGATTGACTGCGGACGCAAATGGCGTCCATGCCATTTGCAGCTGTAAAGGTCTTAGTTTAAGCTAAATGCAGCCATTTACGGCTGCATTTACCTTAAACTAAGATGTTTACGGCCGCAAATGGTGTAGTGGATGCCATTTGCATCCACAGTCAATCCGCCCAGCCAGCGATACAGCAATGGTGGCCGTATCGCTGGTGCTCCAGAGCCAGCCGGCGGGGGGAATCTGGCCGGTGAGGATTCCTCCTGGAGGTGGAGGTAAGTCTTCCGATCCTCCACAGACTCCGGAGGGCCGGATTCTTTTGAATCCGGCCTCACTGGGGTCCATGGAGGATTTCTCTCCCATCCCTAACAAACAGACTTGTATACAGTCAATGCACCAAGCTAGCCCTAGCAGCCCCAGCCCCAGGTGACCGCTTCATGGGGACACCTTCTTCATTAGACCCAGCTTGCCCCCCCTCCGTGCTGTTGTTGCTCTTCCCCCTTATTCTGGCTTCCCAACGACCCTGCAAGGAGGGCTAAGAGAAGAGATAGTGGCTGGCTAGGTGGGAGGGAGTACAATGGAAAACCACTTCAGCATTACTGCCTTATCTAAAACAACACACCCCAAAAGGAAACTATTAAAAAGTCCATTCCAAGCTCTGCATGATGAATTTATTCAGGGGAGGAGAAAAGGCACTTTTAATACCCATTGAAATCCTAACTGTCAAACTGTTCTCCTGTGTGGCTGAGAAGGGAGACTCCCCCATCCACCTTGGGAGGAAAAAAGCCCATCACTCTGGTGAGCAAAAGGGAGAAGAAGCCGTAGTGAAGTCAAGGGGAGGGGGAGGTTCCAAGTACATGCATTGAAGGGGATGGGAGACCTTAAGACTGCTACTCTAAGTAGACTTACAGTGCACTCCTATGCGCGCCTACTCAGAAGCAAGCCACACAGATTTCAGTGGCACTTACTCCCAGGAAAGGAAAGCCTTGCAGCCAATGAGCTTACTTGGAAGTAAGCATTGCTGTATTCAGGGGGATCTCGGAGCCTCTAGTGGAATGGGAGAGAGGCTAAAACAGTCACTGGAAGCGTGGCGGGGTGACCTGCCCCCCCCTTCCCACCAATCTGTTGTCATGTCAATTTTTTTCAACACCGTCCAGCAACACCCCTTAGCACACACCCACACAAAGCGGGACAAAATGCTAAAGGAGAAATGCACAGGGGGGAAATGACAATTTCAGTTGCAAGCACAGAAAATGCCTGGTTTTTCCCATTCTCAGATAACTCAGGAAGAGGGAAGGAAAGTTGTGAGATAGCAGCAGGAGAGCAGCGTCCTTGCTCCGGTGAAAACTAGTGATTAAAGACAAATGATCCTGCTAAAAAAATCCGGTGTGAAGAGAGCCTAAGAGGCAGGGAACAAGGGTGCTGGATGGCTGAAGGAAGAGGAGGCAGTGGATTAAAAATAAGAATCTGAAGGAAGAGTAGGACAAGGAGACAGAAGCCTGGGCGAAAGAAGGGCAGAAGAGACAAGGAGAAACCAAACAAAAGGGCAGAAACTGTGGCAATCACCTCAGACTAGTAGAAGCTACACATGCTATTGACAAATGTGAGGAGGCCAGGAATGTTGAACCAGCAGAGAGGCTGGCTTGAGTCATGCAAAAATGCATTAGTAAATCGCCAAAGGAAGTGAGACAGAATAGGCACAGAAAATGCATACTGAACAGCAGAGACTTGAAAAAACAGTGGATGGTGGTGGCACAGAGCTGAAGAAAGGAGTGTGACAAAGAAGGAAGAGGTTCTAGACACGTTCTCAGAGGACCCAGGTACAGGAGAGGCTGTGATCTCATGGGAGGAAGTGGATAGGCAAAGGAAGCTGTTCTGTGGGCTAGGGAGCCAGAAGGAGATGGGTTGGCCAAGTCAACATTCTCAGACGTTCTTTTAGGTGCTGCATAGAAAGAAATGTTCTCCTGAGTGTTACTTTGCCCATCACTGCGATACTGTGATGAGAGACTACATCAGTGGAAACTTTTCCCTTTACTGCAGCTATTACAGGCACATAGATCCTCTTGGGGCCTAGAAACCTAAGGCAGAGATGGGGAACATCCAGCCCCCCAGATGTTTTTGGACTCCAACTCCCATCGACCCCAGCCAATATGGCCAGTGTCATGGGTGATGTGAATTGCAGTCTCACAACATATGGAGGGCCACAGGTTCCCTGTCCCTGCCCTAACGGGGCAGCTGGTCCCAAGAGGCCTTTCTACAGACTGTTTCAGTGATGACTGAGAAAATGGAATGGTAGGCAGCAGTAGTGGCGCTGGACTTCGTTTCCCTCCCTCCCTCCCTTCCTGCTGCTGTGACAGTGGCAAGGCAGCTTTGCCTATGGAGAAGCACAGCTCTTATTACAGCTGAAGGTGAGTCAAAGAGCTGCCCATGTCTGGCTCAGGCCACAACTCCTTTCTTCAGGGATATAGCCCACAGGCGGGCTTTGTGCTTAGGCTTCTAATTATGTGCGTAGGCTTCTAGTTTTGTCAGTATGTATCACTTTAGTTCACCAGTTGTTCTTTTTACTTTCCCAATTCAAATGCTACCAGAGTGGCCCCCACAGCTTGCTCTGGGCCTCATTGCTGTGAGGAGGACCCATGTGCTAATCCTGCTTTGCATAATTCTAACTTTTGAACAATACTAGAGTGGTTTAGGCTCAACCCATAGAGCAGTGGTGACCATTCTATTCCTGCAAGGTATGGAAGAGGGCAGTTGCCCAAGCGCAATATATTCCATGTCCCATAAGTGCTTATGCTGCATGTTCCATATCATGTGAGTAGCAATTAAAGAGAATCCTGTCCAATATTTTATTTGTGAATGGCTCTTGACATTTCAAAATTCACATGGTAAGATCATCACCCCATGTCAATTCCCAGTGCTGAGAATACTATTTATGGTGGAGGTGCCTTAACATTCCTGTCTCCTACACTTCTGCATTCAATAGTTCAGCCACAAGCAGAGCTTAGGTGCATGAACGAATACTTTGTGCTTTAAAGTGTATGCAGAGCCAGATAACTCAAGCAAGCAAAAAATAAAACAGAGTAAGGTTGCCACTCAGTCTTACCTGTGGAAACATGTTGATTACTTGGTCCCTGAGTATAGAAGAACTGACTCCAGCAAATCTGTGAAGAACGTTTTAATTTGGGTTAAAATCCACCCTGTTCAACATCTTGCTTCTACATGTAGGAAACCCCTTTCAGACTCCACTGTGTCTCAGTTGAGGTCAAACTACACATGACCTGGGAGATCCATGATTATATCCCCTGGGATTTTTTTAACCTTAAAAGCAGCTGTAGGTGAGGGGTGATTAACCATTTTCCCCTGAACCATTTTTCTGATCAAAATCTACCCTCTCCCAAAGCTATTATTAGCCCCATCGGGGGGGGGGGAGTTACAAAACGGGTACCTTTTTTTCCCCTCAGCAAAGCTAAGAACAGCTTTGAAGTGTGGATTTTGATCAAGAAAACATTGGGGGAGGGGAAGTTTGAGCACCCTCTCCCTCAGTACTGCTGCCCCAAGAGAGTTCCAGGTCTACTACAGCTTTTAAAAAAGATTGCAGGAGATGTGATAGACCTCTTGCATCACATGTAGCTCTGTGTTTCGAGAATGAACGTATATGCAATAACACAGCTGCTTCCAAGCGCAATAGGACAAGGAGTTACCAGCTCCAACAAGCTCATTTCTCCTCTCAAAAATTCCAGTTTTTTTGTCAGTTTTATACATTTCTTTGAGGAAAAATAAAATCGAACCCAACACCTGTTTTGAGGGAGCAATTTGAACAGAGGCTATGGCCCTGATTGGGTGCTGTTAGAATATGTTAATAAATACATTCATGAAGTCCGAGTACTAAGCTCAAAAGTGCCATCTAGTGAATGTAAGTTGCTGGGATGATGATTCTTTTGGCATTTGAGAGCTGATGTTGCAAATTAGCAAAAGTATTTTTTTAGTCAGATCCTCTAATCATCCCCAGTGGAATTAAAGGCTATCACGTCTAAGGCTGGAAGAGGAAATTAGGTAGACTGGAATGGCTATCCTATATATGAGTTCTAGATGCAGAAAAAATAGTATAAACTGAATTACTCTGGAAAGTTCTCTAAATTCTTGCAATATCTTTCCCATGGTAATAGCACATTTTTGCTGGTTAGGTTGTGGCTGCTGTTTTTGCCACAATGGTTATAACAGTGTGTGGCAGTTTTGGCTGGTACAGTTTCACGGTGACAAAGCAGGGTGACTTTTTTGAAGACCACCAAAACATAACAGTGCTAATGCTCTTCAAGAGGCCATCGTGAAACATTCCAGTACAGTATCTACTGTGGCTGGCATTAACAGACATAACATTTTAGCAGCAGCAGTCTGTCTTCATGAAGTAGTTACCCTCGTCTCTGCACAGAGCTGTCATTACATACCATTTACCCATAGTGTGGCTGTTTCGAATATTAGAGGCAGTTCTGCCATTCTGCTAAAAACAAAGACCTTTCTTTGTTATCTTTATAGCCCGAATGCCACCTTCACCTCCATCTCCGCTGGCCAGACAATCCATATGTGTCAGGAATGGTTCATACCAAGGATACAGCACCAGGACTCATAATGGGGGCAGGTAAAAAAAAAAAAAAAAAGAGAGAGTGCACTTTGTTTTTGGTGTTCATTGGTCAAAAAGTTACATAATAATACTATATTACATTAATTTAATTTCATTAATTCTCCATTGCATACTATCTACCTGTATAAGCAAGTTGATTCACTTCCATCATGTCTGTTTATTTCCATTGTGCTTGAGTATCACAGAAAGCAGTGGGTATAAGAAGCTAGAACTGACCAGGGCTGGGGTCCCCCCACAAATTGCTGACACCAAATGCCATCACCACAGATGCCATCTCCTAGTTGGGGGGGCAGGGATGTATCTTATCCTTTTTTTTCCAGCGAAGGAGAGAAGAGCGGCAGCAGCAAACGTGGTAGGAGGAAGGTGGAAGCCTGGTGGTGCTGTGTGGAGTATGAAAATGAGGTTGGGCAGAAGAGGGGCGGGAGGCAGAAGTTGGGGATGAAGGACTGAAGCAGGTGGTTCTTCCTTTCCGTCTTCACAGTGTAGCTCTAGTACAAATTAACTGAAGTTTGAAGATACGCCAAGATATTCTGGAACACAATTAACCAAGTGCTTGCAGTTGGTTTTCATCTTCTTCCACGATACATTCATGCTGGCCTACCTTAACATAAGGCAGGCCTGGGGCCCCAATCCAGCCCTCCAGGGTTCCTCAAATGGCCACACCCCTTTTGCTGGCCACGCCCCTTTCCCCCAACCACTGATCCTTTGTTGGTTTCCCAGCTTTTGGGCTGTTTTTTCCCCATTCTAAAAGGCTGGAATGCCTCACCTGAGACTTAGCAAGAGCCTTAAGACAGAGTATACTGGCCCTTTTTGTATTTTTTGCCCCACCACTGAAATACGGCCCTCAAGAGTTTCTCCAAAATGGAATTTGGCCCTTGGGTGAAAGAGGTTCCTTGCCGATGACATATGGCAATTCAGCTCCGTTTGAACGAATAATTTGCCTCTACCCCTCGGTTCTCCACAGTTAAAACAATAAGAACTGGTTGCAAGGTGTTCCCACTCTAATACACCTGTAGTGTTGCTGGCTGGGTGTAGCCTAAGAAGCACCACTGGCACAGCAGCAAGACCATCAGAGCCACTGGAACCAGCCACGTCCCCCTGACTCCATCATAGAAGGCGCAGCCACAGACAGTCCCAGTAGCCATGGTAAGGCTGAGTCACGCCACACAGGCCTCACGTCAGGCTGACAAAGGGGTTCTTCACATGGGGCTTTTATCCTGCTATGGAGATTGCTCACTCACAGAAGTTTGCGGGTCTTGTACACAACGCAGTCCTCCTCCAGGGCACCTCTCACTGTTTGTGAGTTCTGTTGCATTGTTTTCCATGACAACAAAAGTCCAGCATTTTCTCTCCTCCCACCATGGAGTCGATGTAAATGAGGGTGTACTGTTTAAAGTTCGCTTTATTGCAAGTTAAACAACAGCGCCGCCTAGTGGCTTTGTAATGAAACACATAGACCTTATCGAGAAGTTCAGTGTTTTTTTTAAGCTACATGGAAAGGATCAGATCTAATCCCACAAAGATTCCTGAAGCAGAAGCCTCAGTAAATTGCAGGATTTTTAGCCTTGTGTGATGAAGCCCAAAGTGTGCCTACAGGGGGAAGGAGTGTGTGACATGTGAAAACTGCTTTAACTATAGCAGTGTAACTAGGGATGGGAGAGAAATCCTCCATGGACCCCAGTGAGGCCGGATTCAAAAGGAGTCTGTGAAGGATCAGAAGACTTACCTCCGCCTCCAGGAGGAATCTTCGCTGGCTGGATCCTCCCTGCCGGCCGGCTCCGGAGCACCAGCAATATGGCCGCCATTGCCGTATCGCTGGCTGGGCAGATTGACTGCAGATGCAAATGGCGTCCACTATGCCATTTGCAGCCATAAAGGTCTTAGTTTAAGGTAAATGCAGTCATAAATGGCTGCATTTAGCTTAAACTAAGACCTTTACAGCTGCAAATGGCATAGTGGATGCCATTTGCGCCCACAGTCAATCCACCCAGCTTGGCTGAGCCAGCGATATGGCAATCAATGGCAGCCATATCGCTGGCATTCTGGAGCTGGCTGGCAGCTCCACAGAATTGCCGAGGAGCGGAGCTGGCCAGCTAGGATTCTGAGAGGGAGGGACGGATCGCCTCCCCCACTGCGGACACCCCCCCTCCCGGACCTGGCGGTAAGCCTTCTGCCCATCCCTAAGTGTAGCTCCTTGCATTGAAGCAGCTGGAGTGGATTCAAGGTTGTACAAGAATTTAAATCCTGCTATTTCAACTCAACACAACTGATTTGGGGAACATACATAAGGACTGGGAAATTATACAGGTGAAGATGTATCTCATTGACTGGACGACTTAAAACAGAAGAGCTGCTAACTGTAGGGAAAAGCTACAAAAGTCGTGATACTGCCATGAAGTACAAAATGGTGAAAGCAATTAACAGCAGTTTCATGTTTTAATTTTTGCTGCAGAGAGATTCATTTCTGTATACAAAACATTGGGGAAGTGGTGTGGGGGAAAATATTTGAAGTATCATCCCCCAGCACCATAGTCCCAATCCAAATCCCACTCCACTAGTGTGGCTGATTTTAGGTGTAAAAAGAATGTCAAGAGATCCAGTCATGGATTTCCTGAATCATGTCTAGTTTGGCATTTGTTTCTTAGCCTGGAAAAGAGTTAAATGACTCAGGTTATTGCTATTCCTATTGTCGTTACTGATTTTGCTGTTGCTAGAGCTGAGCTGAAACAGGACAAAAATGTTTTCTTCTTCCAATTATCATAAGCAATGCCTGAAAAAAAGTTTTTTCCTGTTCATTTGCATTGTCTTTTTCTTCCTCTCTTTCTCAGTTGCTCTCAGTGATATCATATACCCAGATACGATGGGCCGTATAGTGTAGTGATGCCATCTGATTCACTGTATGGTCCTTGATTGGCTTGGATCTCCCATGGGACTAATCCAGGAAAGAGATAGTAGCAGCAGCCAAGAGAAAAATAATGACATAGAAGAAGCAACAGCAAAGGGAAACAATGGCACCAAACAGGATTTTAAAAAGGGAAATATTCTCTTGTTGAGAGTGTTTCTGAGGAAATATTTCTAATTCTTCCTGCCCCCAAATGGAAATGGATTAATATTTAGTCCAGATCATTATTAATTACTTGTATAGTGCTTGATGTTGCACTAGGCACTGTACAAATTAAATGCAAAAATAAAGCAAGTTTCAGTCAGTGGTTTACAATTTAAAAACTGGATACAAAAGGCAAAGAAAATGGGAAGGCCTCTTAAGGTTTTGGGGATCCTTAACTCTGTTCCTTGCACCACATAAGACCTCTCCAGCTGTTCGTTTTCTCCATGAGGTTGAGGAAGAGTTGGGGCACACTGGCAGCTCCCTTCTGCCCCCCAAGCATGTCACCTTCCCCTCATTTGCCACCCCCCCACACACATCGAAGGGCAGACTTCTTGAGTGGGGCGTGATCTCTATGAGTGGAGGCTCCTGGCACAGTTTAGAGCCCTGATGATGCATTTTTTTCTAAATCAGGCATGGCTCCCCTCCCCTTCATTAACGCATGGAGGGCCGCAAACAAGGGGAAGGGGATATGCTTGTGGGAGTGAGGCTTGCCAGCATGCGTCTGCTCTTTCTCAAGTTTTTAATTGTGTAGCGAACAAGAATGTCTGAAAAGATCTATAAAGCTATTCTATGAAGAATAAGATTGCTGTTTTTCCGGGCTGTACCACTTTAGACAGCAGATGGGAGTAATCATATTTTTGAATGCTCCTAAATGTAACCCCTGCCCCCTGCAATTTACACAGGTAGAAAACTGGCATAACAGAAGGGCTAAGAACTCTTCCTGGTATGCTAGTTTACTGCATGCAGAGAGTTTGTTATATGGAGATCTTTAAAAATGTGAGACTCCCACATCAGCTTGAAATAGTGTATTCCAAAATTCTAGCACCTTAGTCTATCACCACATTCTGGCCAAAATGTAGAATGACTCTTAGAGCCTGTTCAGACATTACTCCCATCCTCACCTAAATGCCCAGTGAGATTGGGAGCAGGCCTTTGGCTTGCACAGTTCATACTTCCTCCCTGCTCCCGCATCTGACCTTCTTTTACTTTCTCCATAGCATGTAAAAATGAGCTCCTGATTGGGAGATCCTGCATGTAACTGGATCTCCAGTTACTCTGCATATTGAACTTGCTTTCAATGTCCTTTTTCTGCTCCCTATTTTGGCAAACCTAGAGATGTGTGTGTGTAATGTCTGATTCAGTGTGACATTCAGTATAGAATCACTCATAAGTTCAGGATGAAGCTCAGAGACTGGCATCAAAAGAAACTTCTATTTTGACGTTTGTAGTAAAGTATACTGTCCTGCATAAGACAACTAGTTACTTCTTATCAGTTATACGTGCTGAAGGCATTTGGAGAACAAATAAGGCAACCTAGAGCTTAAAATTTAGTTCATATTACTGAGGTGATATGGGATATCACTCATGACTGGAAAGTAAATTTTGAGGGCTGCCATAGCACATTCTAGAGAGGGGTAAAGAATGAAGGAAGGTGTCCAAGTAAAGGAAATGACAAATTCTGTCCTTCTATCTTAGTGAAGATAGAAGGGGGAAAAATAAGTTTTCAGGAAGCTCTTAACATACACTGCAGAAAATCAGTTGCAGAGCAATTATCTGGTCCCTGGGAGAGGTTTCCAGAGACCATAGGATATGGCAGATCCCCCTCCCGATGCTGTAAACACTGCTATGACCTCAGGAGGGGGACAGTTCACCATCCCACTTCTGCACTGCTGCCATGGAAAGCTGTGCAGCAGCTGCTCTTTCGAGGTCACAACAGTGATGTCAGAAGAACTGGGGGGGGGGCAGGGAGGGAGGAGGCGAGGCCAGCATCCTAAAGAGGCTTGTCTAGCTAAACCTAAAAAAAAGGACAAACAGGAGGCATTTTCACCTCTATCCTCCTTCTGCCCTGCCTCCCTGCCTGCCTCCTGCTGGCAGATAATAGGATAGGCAGGACCTCCAATCTCAGAGCCCTCTATTGAGAGGTCATACCTTAGGACTGCGCTCTTAAGACATGGTGTTGACGAATAGGAAGTCACCTTGGGAGGTGCATTCACCCTAGGGACCAAGATGCGAAAAACAACAGCAAAATCTAGTTTAACTTAATTATATTTCAGAAAAGTGGATTTTGACAAGTTACAAAGTAGAGTCCCATGGCAGGAAGTGCTAAGAGGGCTGGCCTTTTTTTTTTTAAAGCAACACTGAAGGCACAAGTGCAAACCATGCTAGTCACCGGAAAAAATGGCAGAAAACCAAACCGGTTGCACAGGGATATTTATCATGATGTGAAAACAAAGTTACATTATAGGAAAGAATACAAAGGCTGAAGACACTGATATAGTATAAGTTAGGAGAAAATCAGGAACAAAGGAAGAGAAGGGACTGCAACTAGCAGAAGATGCTAGAATCCGTAAGAAGGGGTGTAAACAGATGTTAGAAACAGAAGGAAATAAGAAATACAGTGAGGCCATTGTTCAACTTCGAAGAAGAGAGACAGAGAGGGGATGAAGCCAAGAATGAATTACTCAGTAACTGCTTGGCTTCAGGTTTCACAAGGAAGTAAAACTGTGGTGTTACATTTAGCCAGATTGATCTAAGCAAGGATGAAGACAAGAAAGGATCATGTTGTTGTTTATTAAATTTCTTAGACACCCTTTTTGGGAAAAAGCTTTAAGACATCTTACATCAGGGATGTTCAAGAATACTTGGCTAATCTAAATTAATTCAGATCAGTATGACCCTGTAGAGGTGAACTTGAAGATCCAGATGGAGCAAGCTGTTCCAATTTCTTTGCTGTCATGCCAGAACTCTAGGCAAACCAGAGTCTGCGGTGTCTGGTATGAGAGCAGTTAGATGTTGAGGGAAATGCAGCTCAGTGTTTTCATTAATTTGTATAGTATCATTGATGACAAACTTGGGATCAACCCTAGTATCCAAATTTGGGATGAATGTGTATGTTCCAGTCCCAGGGAATTAGGGCTGGATGTTCAGAGGGTTTACCAGATTCCATTACTGATTCCAGCAGCCCTTCCCTTCCTTGCTGAGCCTCAGCACCGGGTCTGTAGTGCAGCTGGGACCTTCTGTGAAAAAAAGAACAATAGCTCAGAAGGTCTCAGCTTCAATCCTTGGCCTATCCAGTTAAGAAAAGATCAGGTAGCAGGTGATGGGAAATGCCTCTCTCTCTCTCTGCCTGAGGCCCTGGAGAGCTACGGTGAATCAGAGTAGATGGAACTAGGTGGACAAATTGGCTGACCTGTTATAAGGCAACGTCCTGTTTTCGTGTGTTCTTACCATCAGTCCACTAAGCCAGTGTGTTGTAAGTGGATAAACTGCTGAACTTGGACAGGAGAGGAGTGGGTTCAGTTTCTGTTTAGCCATGAAGTTCATGTACTACTTTGGACAAGCCACTGTCTCTCAACCTAACCTCCCTCACAGGCTTCTTGATAGGATAACGTGGAATATCTTCCTGTACTCTGCCCTGAGCTCCTTGGAGAAAGATGGGATACAAATGTAATTAATGAATACAGTGAGATAAAAGCTCATGTTGACCTGTAATTTCTGCTAGCTATGGCTGGTTGTCATCATTGCCACTAAGGACAGGGTGAAAATGGGGTAGGCCCTGGATGACTTCTCACTGGTGACTACAAGAAAACTCAAATTAGTGCAACTGTTCTGTTGTAGTCAGACTGAAAGCCCACAAGTCACTGAGCATGTCTTCAGGGGCTCTGTTCTTTCCTCCCTGTAGGAGGAGTTTCCTAGCCACAGACATCAGGTATAAGATGGCAGGTTGGGGCAAGGTCCATTTCTGCAGAATCTTGTGAGAACTGACAGGCAAGAGTGATGTTGCTTTCACAGTAGACCTTAGCTGAAGCCCGCCTCACTAAGTGGCCTGCTGAAGTCTCCGCTGTCTTCCAAACAAGGATCTTACAGGAGAGTATGGGGTCCTGGATGGTTGGTGAGGCAACAGGGCAGTAGATGCAGGTTCCTTGCTTGAAGAGTCCTCTTCTTCTGGGTGGGCTTAGGGAATGTGGGATTCCTGAGGCAGATTCCTGCTGACCTGTATCGGTAAAGTACTCCCCGGAATCAGTCACTACCTGGGGTACTATAGCAACTATGAGGGAATTGTGTATGCAGTTGGAGGCATGTATGTGGGCCTCAGATCCCCATCTGTGAAATTCAGCTACTGCTGCTGTTACTGCTGGGCCTGGGCAATACAATTACTAACTTTTCCACAGTTCAGTACTTCAGTGAGGGATGAATTTTGGTCAGTGCATAAGGAATTTGACTGATACCTGATGGCATAATGGGTATTGCTATCATGGGTTTTGCTGTTGCAAAGCTGGGAAGGAATTGTGTTTAAAGGGACATATTCATACTTTTAAAAGACCCTCATATTGAAGAGGGGGAATAATTAATTAAACTTGGCACTGAGGCTATACCAAGAAGAAATTACTTTAAATGACAGATGGGTAGATTTAGGTAAAACATTAGGAAGAAGTAACTGAAAGAGAAGCTCTGCACAGCAAAAGCTAAACAGGCCTCTGGCAGGGATGATAAGATACCCTGCTTCAAGAAAAAGCTCACACCACCTAGATCCATTTGGTCCCTTTCGGATCCACAGTGGGATGCTTTGATAAGTTTAAATTCCTCACACCTTATCCTTTGGGACTGCTTGACACATTATTGGGGCGGTGTAGTTGCTGCTGGAGCACATGGGCATACCTTTGCATGGTAAACTGCTTTTGTGATGCAGCACTTGAGCCAATTCTAACCAGAACAGAGCCAATCCTAGCCCCTCAATTGAGGGGGGGGGGTGTCTGTAGAATACAAATAACCATTTGCATGGGCTTCGTAACCCCTGCTCACTTTACCTTTGTTCTCAGGGAATCTGGGTGCCCAACTTGTTGAATATAAAGAAGAAATGTATATAACATCTGACTGTGGCAAAACCTGGAGGCAGGTAAGGAAATGAAGATAGTCGTCTGTATATGAACCCAACATAATGGATTAATTTCATTATATATACCAACATATATTAATTTCATTATCAGATCCCACAACCCCATTAACGAGAGCCTTCATCCAGCTAAGGGAAGAGACAGAGAGTGAGAGCAGGCTTCTGCCCATATTCCCCAAAGTTGATGAGATACTGCAGCATGCTGTTGTGTTCCCATAGCCCTGCTCAGATTATTGCTTACAACCCCAGTCCACTTTCTGGGAGCAAGCAGATTATTGTCTCTTGGTAATGATTTTGCCACAGGTACGAGTTTGATTTTGCACACATGCACAATCGGGTTAGGGCCACAATTTATCACAATTTTTGTTTTACAACTAGTAATACTGGGACACTTCCCTGGAGTCATGGCAACGTAGTAGGTTTACAAAAACGTTTGTTCAGTGGCAGCCCAATCCTAAACATATTTACAGAAAAGTAAATCCCGTGGCATTCAGCAATACTTAGTTGCAGTAAATATGCTGGACATTACAGCCTCCATGAATGTATCCATCAATGATTTATCAGTGATAATTGTATTATTATTTATTACTTTAAAGATATTATAAATTAATGCACTGCCCCTGACACACTTCCACACTCATTCTCTTAATGTTGCATTTTCTAAGAACATGTATTCTGTATAACACTTCTCTGCTGTGGAATTCTCCCTCTCTGAGCGTCACCGTGTCTCAGCATTACACCCCCTCTGTGTTCCTCCTGCTCTGCCTCTTACTCCTTCTATGACCTGCAGTCCTTCAGTGCTGTAGCTTTCTCAACAGCATTGGCCCCACCATATCTCCTCTGATACTTCTTCCCACTTCTTACATTCTGCAGTATCTCAGTCCTTCAACTCTTCCTAATCCTTAATGCTTTGATGCATTTGCCTCACTGTCCCAATGAACTGTTCACCCCATAAAACCACAGCTGTGGCTTATTCCCTCTGTTCATGCTTTAGAAGTCGCTTCACAGAAGATACTTCTGGGTGGGGGTGGGGGCTTGGAATGAACGTCATCTGACTGGCAGGGGCTGATCAATGAACAAGAGAGGCTCCCCCCCTCTGGGCTCTCCCCCACTTTCTCCTTCGATAAGACCCTGGGAGGTTTCCTCCAGTGTCTTGCCAAAAATCCCTCTCCTTCTCTCTCTCTCTCTCCCCTGCCCCACGCACACACACATTAAGTACTTCCTTAAACCAAAAGTCATCACAGGAACACAGCGTTCCCCCCGCCTTGAAGCTGCCAAAGCTTTAAACAATCTCCTTCTCTCTCCCACTAGCACTGCATTACTTACTTCTTTAAATGAACAATCATTATAGGAACTTAGTGTTCTCACTGCCCTGATGCGGTCAAACGAAGCCTCAAAGTTTTGACATCAAGGCTCTCTTAATGCATTATTTCGATTCATAGGAATCTCAGTAACTTCAGGATTGCGCATTTTGGGAACAAGCCTCATTGACCACAATGGGAGTTACTTCAATGTAGACACACATATGTTTGTGCTGGGAAAGACAGGGAGGGGAAACAAAGGAATGGGGAACCAGCCCCCTTTTTGACCTGATGCTGCACAGGAAAGAAGGTCTGAATTAGGTACTTCTGAAGGGAAAAAAAAAACCAAACAATAGAGAATTGCAGCTTTGGGAAAGTGCTTTACAGCCTTTAGGAAGGTAGTGCTTTAAAAAGTGTTATTTCAATTGAGGGGGATCACTGTAAATGCTGGTATGCACATTCAGGGGACAAGCCTCATTGTCCACAATAGGAGTTACTTCTGAGGAGACACTAATGGGTTTGTGCTGGGAAACACAGGGACAGGAAACGTCCCTTGACTGGGGTCACGGTGAAAAGCACACCCCTGGGCAGGACTAGCATACCTGAGGTAAATGTGGGGGTTGGAGCACACAGCAACTATATTGCTGAGAACCCAATTTAAGAAAAATAATGTCAGGGTGGACACTGAGCCCATAGAATCCCAGAGTAGTTCTGATTCTGAGGAAGAGCAGTCGCTCCTGGGAGAGGAGTGCGCTCCTCTTTCCCAGGACCAACAGCTGACGGAGATTCCTCCTACCAGCATTCCTAGTACAGTTAGCAGTCCAGGGAGTGACCAAGCACAGATAGCAGACTTGGTGGATGCGCGACCACCAGAGCGGCGCCAGATGGAGGGCGCGGAAAGGAGGCGAAGTGCCAGGTTGGCGCGCAAACAACGGCTGCGACCAGAGGCTCCAAGGGAAAAGGGGAGGGACTCTCCCTAGTCCTTAAGTTCAGGGGTCTGCCAGTAATTCCCTTTCAAACGGGGAGCAACTGTTCCAACTTAGGGCATAGGTACTGTGCTGCTCAGATCTAGTTGCAAACGGTATAGTTGTTAAGTTGTAAAAGAAGAATAAAGCTTTGAAAGGAATCCCTTTGTCTGTGCCTGGACTTGGCTACTGGATTAGACTGAGAGAGCCCTCCAAGGAGCCCTTGACAAATAATCAGACTTTAAGCAGTCTCAGGAAATCCGTTTTTTCCCTGATAAGCTCCTGGGTGGCTCCTGGATGGCTCCTGGATGGCCACGACATCATGTATACCTAATAAACTCCAAACACAGCTAGGGATGGGGGAGAATTTCTCCCCGAAACTTCGGGGGGCCGAGTGCCAACGTGTTCAGCCCCCTGAAGTAGTTTCGGGGAGAAATTCTCCTCACCCCCCCGCACCCCGCACCCCCCCCCCCCGGGACGGGACTTGCCTTTCCCGAATGTCCCTCCCGGCGGCGGGTCCCGGCGGCGGTTCGACAGGTCTTCGACAGGGGCAGAGGCGGCAGCCGGTCTTTTGACCGGCTGCCGCCGCCGCCATTCCAATAAAAGTAAAAAAAAAAAAAAATGCCCCCGTGATAGGCTACGTGACGATTAACGTAGCCTATCACGGCTAGATTTGCAAAGTCAGCCATGATAGGCTACGTAAATCGTCACGTAGCCTATCACGGGTGACTTAAAAAAAAAAAAAAGAGTACAGCTAATGGCGGCCCCCATAGGGAGCTGCCATTCACGTTCCTTATTTGGTCGCTGTAGTCTACGTAAAGATTACGTAGACTACAGCGACCAAATAAGGAACGCGAATGGTGGCTCCCTGTGGGGGCCGCCATTAGCCGTACTCTTTTTTTTTTTTAAAGTCACCCGTGATAGGCTACGTGATGATTAACGTAGCCTATCACGGCTGACTTTGCAGATCTAGCCGTGATAGGCTACGTTAATCGTCACGTAGCCTATCACGGGGGCGTTTTTTTTTTTTTAACTTTTTATTTCGCGGCCGGGCGAGGCGGGAAGCCTCCCCCCCGGCCTGAATTTCAGCCGGGCGAGGCGGGAAGCCTCCCCCCCCCGGCCTGAACTTCAGGGGGAGCAGCGAAGCGCCTCCCCCCCACCGCGAAGCAAGCTGCGAGACCAGGTAAGTGGCTTTTGTGCACTCCTAAACACAGCCAGCTTGGAGTAAATTGCTGCTGGAGACACCCCCTTGGTCATTTTGTTTCCTGCTTATTTCCCTTCAAGCCCCATATACATCTTGACATACATTAAAAAGACCTTTCTGAGGGGAATCACTAAATAGATCTAAAAGAATTCTGAAGATCATTACATAGGCAAATACTAAGAAAATAGTACATTGCAGGAAGCACACATTTATACTGATAACTTTAGCATCCAGTCATATGGCGTCCAGGCAAAGACATTTTTATTCAAGCAGACCTTTGGTATATAAGAAGGTTGGGTGCTGTTATTATTCTTTTATTGTTGTGTTTTTCAATTGTGCTTTTAATGTATTTGTGTTATGATTATTTTAACCAACATTTTAAAATGTGGGGTTCTTATTATGGTTTGCCACCTTGAGTGCAATTTTTTGTGATGGAAAGGCGGGGTATAAATCAAACAAATACATAAATATTAGTGTTTACCCATGGAGTTCAGTGGAACTTAGTAAGGGGGGATAGGTTGAGGGGGAGTGTGTGAATATGCTCATAATGTGAGAGGAGAAGCATGAGCCAGGGAGGAGAATGCTCTCTTGTGTAAGAGCAGAGATTGTGGGGGGAATCTTTAAAATTGTTCTGTTGTCTTGGGAGAGTTGTAATATTAGGCTGGGGAAAGAGTTGACTAGGGGATTGCTGTGATCCCCCTAGGAGATGGGAGTTGGGTGTTTGAGGAAAGATTTGGGTTGGAACTTCTTCTGGGGGGCCGAGGTGTCTCCACGAGCAATTTACTCTGAGCTGGCTCCCACTGTGGTCAATGAAGCTTATCCCCTAAATGTGCACACCAGCATCCCCCTCAATGGAAATAACACATTTTAAAGCACTAATTCCCTAAAGGTGTAAAGTGCTTCCCCAAGCTGCAATTCTCCATTGTTTAGCTTATTGCCTTCGGAAGTAACTAATTCAGACCTTCGTTCCTGCACAGTATCAGGTTAGAAAGGGGACTGGTGGTTTCCCCTCCCTTTGTTTTCCCTCCCTGTTTTTCCCAGCACAAACATATGTGTTTCTACTCAGAAGTAACTCCCATTGTGATCAACGAGGCTTGTTCCCAAAATGCGCACCACAGAAGTTACTGAGATCCACCCCAAGAATTGAAATAACGCATTTAGAGAGCCTTAATGGCAAAGCTTCGACGTTTCAAAGCTTCAGTTGATTGCAGGAGGGCAGCGAGAACACTGTGTTCCTATAATGATTATCGCTGAAGGGAAGAGAGACAGAGAGTGATTTCTATGGATACAGGGGAGGAAACCTTAAGGCACTTAAGTCCACAGGTACTTAAGGTGGGGCTGCCAGAGGCTGCTCGGGAAGGAGCCTGGGAAGGAGGACCAGCCAGCAGCTGCACCAGGTGGATCCTGAGCCTGCTTCTGCCCCCGCCCACAGGTACTTAAGGCGGGGCTGCCAGAGGCAGCGCCTCGGCGTGCGCCTCGGCGTCGCGCCAAGTGCAACGCTAAGTGCGCACTTAGCGTCGCACTTGGAGTCGCGTAGGACCTGAAGATCTACCCACCTGCCTCTCCAGAGACACCAGCAGCCACAACACCAGCAGCAAATAGCAGCAGCAGCAGAGGGCAGCAGCTTTAAAGACCAGGGGAAGGGGCAAACGTGGACTATCTGCTCCTTCTTAGCTGCTGTTCTCTTTTATCTCTTTTATATTCTTTTAAACTGTTGTGTATTTTATATCTTAATATTTTAATATGTGCCTGGGAGGACTATTGGGCAACTCAGGGGGTGGGGGAGGTGCCACCATAACTGTGGTCACGGGCAGGGGGAGGTATGGCGTTGGGGGATTAACAGGCCAGCTGAGGAGAAGAGGGGCTAGACACCTTACAGCTGTCCCCTCTTCTGGTTCTTCCCCCAACCTGATGGTTCCTGGCAGCCTTACCAGTCTGCCCTCGGGTCTGGTGGTGCTGCTGCTGAATGCCAGGTCGGCCCAAAATAAGACCTCCCTCATCCATGATTTGATTGTGGATGAGGGGGCTGACCTGGCATGTATTACTGAGACCTGGGTGGGGGAACTGGGAGGGGTCACTCTCTCCCAGCTGTGCCCTCCTGGGTACTCGGTGCAGCACCAACACCGACTTGAGGGTCAGGAAGGGGGGGTTGCCGTGGTCTATAGGAATTCAATCTCCCTCTCCAGGCTTCCTGCTCATTCGAGTGCAGATCTTGAGTGTCTGTACCTTGTGCTGGGTACCCAGGACAGATTAGGGATTCTGTTGGTGTACCGCCCACCCCGCTGCCCATCAGACTCCCTGCCTGAGCTGACGGAGGTGGTCTCGGACTTGGTGTTGAGGACCCCCAGGATGATGGTCCTGGGGGATCTCAACTTCCATGCCGAGGCCGCTGTATCCGGGGCGGCTCAGGACTTCATGGCCGCCATGACAACCATGGGGCTGTCCCAACATGTCATCGGCCCAACGCATATAAAAGGACACACGCTTGATCTGGTTTTCTCGACTGGGCAGGAGGATGGTGATCTGAAAGTGGAGGAATTAACATCTGTCCCTTTGTCATGGTCAGATCACTTCCTGCTGAGGTTTAGACTTCTGGCGGCCTTTCCCCTCTGCAAGGGTGGGGGACCTATTAAAATGGTCCGCCCCCGGAGATTAATGGATTCCGATGGATTCAAGAGGGCTCTGGGGGATTTTCCTGCTGGTATGGCTGGTGCTCCTGTCGAAGCCCAGGTCGCTCTGTGGAATGCAGAGATGACTCGGGCGGTTGACATGATTGCACCCAAGCGCCCTCTCCCTCTGAGCAGAGCCCGGCCAGCTCCTTGGTATACACCTGAGCTGAGGGCAATGAAGCAAGAGGGGAGACGGCTAGAACGCAGGTGGAGGAAAACTTGTGCTGAGTCTGACCGAACACAGGTAAGAGCCCACTATCGAGCCTACTCTGTGGCGGTGAGGGTGGCAAAGAGGCAGTTCTTTTCCACCAGCATTGCATCTTCTCAGTGTCATCCAGCGGAGCTTTTCCGAGTGGTTCGCGGCCTGTTACATTCTGGGCCAGGGAGAGAGACGGTGGAACCCTCGGTAGCACGCTGTGACGAGTTTGCGCGGCACTTTGAGGATAAAGTCGCTCAGATTCGTCATGAATTGGACACCATCATTAATGCAGTTCCATTGGTAGAGGCGTTCAGAGCACCGTCTGGTCCAGTTTTATTGGATGAGTTTCAGTTACTGAGGCCTGAGGATGCAGACAAGGTGCTTGGCCAAGTCCGATCGACCACTTGTGTGCTTGACCCTTGCCCTTCATGGCTTATTAAATCAAACAAGGAGGGGTTGTCCGGCTGGGTCCAGGAGGTTGTAAATTCCTCCTTGAGAGAGGGAGTGGTGCCTGCTGCTTTAAAAGAGGCAGTAATTAGACCACTCCTGAAAAAGCCTAACCTGGACCCAGAGGATGTTAAGAATTATAGGCCAGTGGCCAACATCCCCTTCCTGGGCAAGGTGCTTGAGCGGGTGGTTGTAGGACAGCTTCAGGCACACTTGAATGAAACGGATTATCTAGATCCATTTCAGTCGGGCTTCAGGCCTGGTTTTGGAACGGAAACTGCCTTGGTCGCCCTTTGGGATGACCTCTGCCGGGAGAGGGACAGGGGGAGTGCGACCCTGTTGATTCTCCTGGACCTCTCAGCGGCTTTCGATACCATCGACCATGGTATCCTTCTGGATAGGTTGTCTGGGTTGGGAGTTGGAGGCACTGCACTACAGTGGTTCCGCTCCTACTTGGATGGCCGATTCCAGAAGGTGGTGCTGGGGGATTATTGCTCTGTGCCATGGCAATTGTGCCATGGGGTTCCACAGGGCTCTATTTTATCCCCCATGCTGTTTAACATCTACATGAAACCTCTGGGGGAGGTTATCCAGAGGTGTGGGCTGAGGTGCCATCAATATGCGGATGACACCCAGCTCTACCTCTCTTTCTCATCAAAACCAGGTGAGGCAGTGGCTGTTCTGAACCAGTGCCTGGGCACGGTAATGGACTGGATGAGGGCCAATAAACTGAAACTCAATCCAGACAAGACGGAGGTACTGTTAGTGGGTGGTTCGTCTGCCCGGCTAGGTGATATTCAACCTGTTCTGGAGGGGGTTGCACTCCCCCTAAAGGATTAGGTTCGTAGTTTGGGGGTGCTCTTGGATCCAGAACTGTCACTTGAGGCACAGGTGAACTCAGTGGCACGGAGCACTTTTTATCAGCTTAGGCTGGTATACCAACTACGCCCTTATCTGGACAGAGATAGCCTAGCTACAGTTATCCATGCTCTGATAACTTCTCGTCTGGATTACTGCAATGCGTTATACGTGGGGCTGCCTTTGAAAACGGTCCGGAAACTTCAGCTGGTCCAAAACAGGGCAGCAAGATTGTTAACAGGGACTGGCCTGCGAGCTCATATTACGCCAGTACTTTTCCAGCTGCACTGGCTGCCAGTCCATTTCCGGGCCCGATTCAAAGTACTGGTGTTAACATTCAAAGCCCTTAACGGCTTGGGGCCAGGTTACCTGAAGGATCGCCTCCTCCCATATGTGCCTGCCCGGACCTTAAGATCATCATCAGCGGCCCTTCTCCGTGAGCCCCTGCCAAAGGAAGTGAGGTGGGTGGCTACTAGGAGGAGGGCTTTTTCTGTTGTGGCACCCCGGCTCTAGAATGAGCTCTCTAGTGAGGTTCGCCTGGCGCCTACATTGTACTCCTTTCGGTGCCAGGTGAAGACCTTTTTATTTTCCCAGGCATTTTAGCTTTCTAAATTTTTATCTTTGCTGTTTTAAATCTGTATTTTAAACTCCTGTACTGCTGCTAGGTTTTATTGTGGTTGTATTGTTATATTGTGGTTTTAATGTTCTATATATTTTAAATTGTTTTATTGTGTGTTGTTTGGTTTTAGTTTTTGTGAACCGCCCAGAGAGCTTCGGCTATTGGGCGGTATAGAAATGAAATAAATAAATAAATAAAATAAATAAACCTCCCAGGATTTTATCAAAGGAGAAATGGGGGGAGTTTGGGGGGGAGCCTCTCTGTCAGGATGCCCCTGTTGCCTACTGAATTCTGCAATAGCCAAAATCAACACTCAGACAAAAGGGCTGCTTTCCAAGGCTTTAATTCCATTTATCCTAATGCAGCATACAGATGCTAATTGCTTGAGACTCAGAGGAACTACAAAGGAACAGCTATCTAGGGGTTTCTAAGGGTTAGGACGTCAGTTGATCTCCGTTTGGGAAAAACGCGGCAACTCTCTGAACTTAAGAGATGGGAGGGGAAGATCTCCCCCTCTCCCATGATGCTTCTGGGCACAGCTGTTGACGTCGAGCCAGTCAGTCTGAGCACTGAAGCTCAGCCCCTGCAATCTCCCGCTTGTGCCTGCATCTGCGCCTCACATCGAAAAGTTCAGGTTGTCCCTCCCTTTCCACGCCTGGTTCACTGTCACTCCCAGGGTTGTGAGAAGGGGGGGCTCCCCTTCCAGCTGCGCCTCTGAAGTCTGAGAGAGTTCCTCCCCCACGAATTGTCTCTCCTCCTCAGAATCAGAGCTGCTTTGGGACTCTGTGGGCTCAGATACAACCCTGACACTGCCCATCAAATGACGTTCACTCCAAACCCCTCCCCGCCATGCTACCCGGAAGTATGTTCTGTGAAGCGAGTTTTACTGGTGCAATACACTTGCTTGTGGAGCCCTGTGCTGAACAAAGCTGGCTCCTTGAAAAATCTGGATAAGCCACAATTGGCTTCTCCATTTGTTGTCATGGAGAAACACCCTGAATGTTAGGCAGGGATGCAAGAGTTGGTGGAGTAGATGGGAAAGGGTGGAAAATGAGATGGAGAGGGGGATTTGACACTTTGGTTTTTCTACCTGGCTAATGCTAATTATAGTTTTGTTGTGCATGTCAGAATGTATTGCAGTCTGTTCAGAACCTCTGCAAATAGGAAGGCTAAACATACACATAAATAAATAAAATAAACTGAGTGATATGCAGCATGGATGAGATGCATTTTGGAAGTGTATTTCAGATATGTATTCAGGATATATATTTAGACAAGCATATTGTCAGGGTTGGAACTGAGCCCATAGAGCCCCAAAGCAGCTCTGATTCTGAGGAAGAGCTACAACCCGTGGGAGAGGAGCCCGCTCGTCTCTCAGAGGTGCAGCTGCAGGGAGAGCACCCCCCCCGGCTCGCATTCCTGAGGGAGATAGTGACCGTGGCAGCGAAAGAGCGGGAGATTGGTTGTTGCTAGACGCAAGGCGCCGGCGCAGAGAGAGGCGCGAGGTGGAGGGTGCCAAGAGGAGGCGCTCAGTCCGCTTGGCGCTATGGCAACGGCTGCGTCCCAATGCCCCACGGGTAAGGGCGGGAGCCTCCCCTCCTAGCCCATAAGTTTCAGAGCTTTTCCCGCCCTTCTTCAAATGGGAACCAACTGCGTACATGGAGCTTAGGTTACTCTGCTAAGACACTCATTGCAGTTCCTTGCTTAGTCGCTGGCAATTAGCATCTGAAAGAGTCATTAGGTTGTAAAGGAATAAAGCCTTGGAAAGAATCCCTTTTGTCTGTGTCTTGTTTTAGCTACTGGAGGGGACTTTAAGAGGCAGCTAGGGTGTTCCTGACACATATCTCCCAACCTAAACTCTATACCTAGCACAGAGGGACATTTTTAGGGATGTACGAAAGTCACTTACCTGATCCCGAAGCTTGATTCGCGGTGGGGGGGAGGTGCTCCGTCCCTCCCCCCGAAATTCTGGCGGGGGGGAGGCACCCTGTCCCTCCCCCCTGAAATTCTGGCCGGGGGGGAGGCGCCCCGTCCCTCCGGCCGCGAAACCTCCTCTCCTGCCGGGACGCAAACGGTGGCGGCCATAGCCGCCGCCGTTTGCGTCCCTGCAGTCAGCCGTGATAGGCTACGTAAATGTTTACATAGCTTATCATGGGTGACTTAAAAAAAAAAAGCGCATACGCAAATGGCGGCGCCCATGGGTGCCGCCATTTGCATCCCTTATTTTGGCACGTGTAGTCTACATAAACATTTACGTAGACTACGGCGAAAATAAGGGGAAAGCAAATAGCATTGCCCTTATTTTCGCCGTAGTCTACGTAAATGTTTACGTAGACTACACGTGCCAAAATAAGGGATGAAAATGGCGGCGCCCATGGGCGCCACCATTTGCGTACTCGCTTTTTTTTTTTTTTAATCTAGCCGTGATAGGCTACGTAAATCTTTACGTAGCCTATCACGTTTGTTTGTTTGTTTGTTTGTTTTTTTAACTTGGAAATGGCGGCAGTCGCAGCCGGTTGGAAGACCGGCCGCCGCAGCCGCCACTGTCGCGAACTGCCGCCGCCAGGGACATTCGCACAAGGTAAGTCCCGTCCTGGGGGGGGCGGGGGGGCAGACCATTTCTCCACCAATTTCGGGGGGCCGAATGTGCTGGCATTCAGCCTCCCCGAGATTCGTGGAGAAATTATCTGACATCCCTAGACATTTCTAACAATTTTACTGGTTTAAGGGCCGGGTCAGCTAACATGTTTCGTTATGGGCCTTTTCATTAAATACCTAACATAATGGGATAAATCAAGTAAACAACTTTGGCAGTACATTTTTCCTGAAAGTATAGTTATTTTATTGGGATTTTCTCCTGGTTTACAGGTTTTTGAAGAGGAGCATCACATCTTGTATCTGGATCATGGTGGAGTGATTGTGGCCATCAAAGACACCTCTATTCCACTGAAAATACTCAAGTAATTATACAGTAAACTTTTATACATCTTTTTATTTTATTTATTTATTCATTACATTTCTATACTGCCCCATAGCCAAAGCTCTCTGGGCTGTTTACAAAAGGTAAACGTTAAAATATAATAAACAGAGTTTAAAAGCCATTTACATAGAAGCATATGGACAATATATACAAACAACATACAACTAAAAACAACTTTGAACTAAAAACAGTTTAACAACAACAAAAATCCAACAATAAAACACAGCTTAAAATAACACTGCTTAAAAATAGTATACAAAATCTGCAAATGGAACAAAAATTCTAAAAAGGGAAGGCCTGCTGGAATAACAATCTTTAATTCCTGCTTAAAAACCTTCAAAGAGGTCAGCAGGTGCATTTCAGCCGGCAGGTCATTCCACAATTGAGGGGCGGCAAAGGAAAAGGTCCTCTTACGTGTGGCTGCCAGTCTCACGTTAGGCAGCCTCAGCAGAGAACCCTCAGAGGACCTTAGGTGGCGGACTGGGAGGTAGGGGAGAAGGCGCTCCCTAAGGTACCTTGGGCCCAGACCATGCAAGGCCTTAAGTAACAACCGGCACTTTATATTTTGCTCGGAAACAAATTGGCAGCCAGTGTAAAGATTTTAAAATGGGTGTAATATGGTCTCCACGGGATGTCCCAGAGACCAACCAGGCTGCCATTTTGTACCAGTTGAAGTTTCCAAACTAAATATACAGGCAGCCCCAAGTACAGCACATTGCAGAAATCAAGCCTAGAGGTTACCAGCGCGTGCACCACCGTTACCAGGTCCACGTGTTCCAGGAATGGGCATAGGTGGCGTATCAGCTGAAGTTGATAATAGGCACTTCTCACCGTTGCTTCCACCTGGGGTGCCAGGAGCAGGGCTGGGTCACGAAGCACCCCCAAGCGATGAACATGCTCCTTCAGGGGGAGTGCAACCCCATCCAGAACTGGTTGACATACCTCAATATCTGAATTAGGACCCTTCACGATGAGCACCTCTGTCTTGCCTGGATTCAACTTCAGCTTGTTCTCCTTTATCTAGCCCATTACCGACTTCAGGCAGTCATTCAGAGGAATCATACCTTCCTTGGATAAAGATGTGAAGGGGAAATAGATTTGGGTGTCATCAGCATACCGATAACACTCAGCCCCAAACCTCCTGATGATCTCTCCCAGCGGTTTCATGTAGATATTAAACAGCACCGGGGATAGAATGGAGCCCTGAGGGACTCCACATACTTCTTTTTCAAGGAACAACTATCCCCAAGTGACACCATCTGGAACTGTCCTGAGAGAAAAAAGTGGAACCACTGCATCACAGTGAGCTACCAAAGGTTCTAGGATCAGATTCAGCGGCGGGGGAGGGTGACTCAGCTCCCTAACCACCCTGAACAGCTCAGCTGGATGCGGGTTTGCGGATGCAGTACTTGTAGAGTAGAAAGCTCTCTTCGCTGCATGTATCACCACCCCATAGGTCTTCAGATGATCCCTATGACGTGTCTTGTCGGATTCAAGTCAAGTTTTCCGCCATTGGCGCTCTAGTCGTCATCTGCCACATTTTCAGGACCAAGCAATTTCCATCAATTGAAATAAGTTTTTTACTTCCGAGGGAAACAACTTACTAATCTAACATTTAAAGAGTCATTTTATTCATCTAACATTTGCTCAGCAAAAATCAAGATGACCACTGTTATGTCGATACACTAATAAACACCAGACCTTTGTGAATTATATGAAAATCAGAATGCACAAAATAGGTAAGGAGGACAGGCCTTTTCTCTGGCCCCTTTCCTCTGGCACATTGGAGTCTGCTACAGGCAGAGCCTGGATGGCGAATGGGCAGGGCTGTCACCCAGTGAAATCTCTTTTGGGGAAGAAATGAGCACTATTCTGATGATGACTGCACTTTTTGCAGGGCAAACCCTGCACATACAGTCAGGGCCAGAAATATTGGAACAAGGATAACTGTTTTGGCGGCTGGCCTCTGTACACCACCACATTGAAGTTGAAAGGAAACACACCCAGATGGGAGCGAAGTCAGGACTGTCAGCTGTAATTCAAGGGGTTTGACAAAAGTGGGGCACTAACCATTCAGGAAGGATGGTTCCTTCCTGTGGCATACACCCCCCCCCCCCATCGTTGGTGGCTCATAAGTAATGGAACGAATGGCTGACAAGCAGCTGCATGGCCAGGTGTGGCCTGTTTCCTGGGTACCCCGTGACCAATCAAGCAGATCAAAGGCCTGGAGGTGGTTCTGAGTGTTACATTTGCATTTGGTAGCTGTTCACTGGAACTCCCAACACGAGGTCCAAAGAGGTGTCCATGTGAGTGAAGGAGGCCATCATTAGGCTGAGGAAACAAAATAAACCCATCAGAAAGACAGCAAAAACAGTGGGAGTGGCCAATACAACAGTTTGGAACATCCTGAAAAAGAAGGAATTAACTGGCAAACTCAGCAACAGCAAAAAGCCTGAAAAAAAAACGGAGGACAACTAAGGTGGATGACCGCAGAATTCTGCTCATGGTGAAGAAGAACCCTTTCACATCATCTAGCCAGGTCAAGAACACTCTTGCGGAGGTAGACATGTCATTGTCAATATCTACAGTCAAGAGACGGCTTTATGAATGTAAATACAGAGGCTTCACAACAGGGTGCAAACCACTGGTAATGCTCAAGAACTGAAAGGCCAATTAGCCTTTGCCAGCAAACACATAAAAAGGCCTGCCCAGTTGTGGAATAAGATTCTTTGGACTGATGAAACCAAGATTAACTTGTACCAGAATGATGGGAAGAGAAAAGTATAGAGAAGGAAAGGAACAGCTCATTATCCAAAGCATACCACATCATCTGTCAAACATGGTGGAGGCAGTGTTATGGCATGGGCATGTATGGCTGCCAATGGAACTGGGTCACTGGTGTTTATTGATGACCTGACTGCTGATAAAAGCAGCAGCATGAATTCTGAAGTGTCTAGGGCTATACTTTCTGCTCAGAGTCAGCTGAATGCTGCCAAACTGATAGGACGCCGCTTCATCTTGCAGATGGATAATGACCCAAAACATACAGCAAAAGCTACCCAAGAGTTTCTCAAGGCAAAGAAGTGGGATGTTCTTCAATGGCCAAGTCAGTCACCTGATCTCCACCCAATAGAGCATGCTTTTCACTTCCTGAAGATAAGACTGAAGGCAGAAAGACCCACACACAAGCAGCAGCTGAAGGCAGCTGCAGTAAAGGCCTGGCAAAGCATCTCAAGAGAGGAAACTCAGCATTCGGTCATGTCCATGGGTTCCAGACTTCAGGCAGTCATCGACTGCAAAGGATTTTCATCCAGGTATTAAAGGCGATCCTTCAGTTTGAAATGATGTTGGTTTGTTCCATTACTTATGAGCCACCAACGATGGGAGTGTGTGTGCATGCCACTGGCTGTCCTTCCTGAATGGTTATTGCCCCACTTTTGCCAATCCCCTTGAATTACAGCTGGAAATCCTGACTTCGCTCCCATCTGGGTGTGTTTCCTTTCAACTTCAATGTGGTGGTGTACAGAAGCCAACTGCCAAAACAGTTATCCTTGTTCCAATATTTCTGGCCCTGGCTGTACAGCGCTTACACCCATACCATTTGTGAGTATGCATAGACCTGGCAGGGCCAGGGGGTGTTGCGGCACTCCCACTGCCCTTGTGCACGTACATTCACTGCAGGTGGGATGATGCTTTGCATTGCATTTTGGAGGAACTGAGACTGCGAAGGGAGCTGCCCAGGCTAAAGTAGCCAATAATTCTGTGCACTGTTAGTTTTGCTTTCTTTTGTTGCTAAGGCTATTTGCTTGAGTCACCTTTTCAAAATAATCTGTTCCTTGGGTTATGTATGTGTCCCTGATTTGATGGGAGACAGCCTTGTTTGATCCTGGCCTCTGCTTAGGGAAAACTGTGGCCTGGATGGCATGGGCTGATGTCACGTGCGGAGCGGATGTCTGGAGGACCTTGGCATAGGCTGCAAATTTGGATATGCTAATTAAGAGAGTCCCTCTGAGCCCTGTGTTTTCATGTATGCAAACTGCTGAACAAAGTTTCTTTATCAGACAAAGTAGAAAAAGAGCTAGCTTCTTAACTCTATGCTGTATTATACAATGCTGTGAATCTACATGGAGTTCTACAGATCAGAAAAGAGAGAGTGGAATTTGCCAGCATACTACAAGGCTTGGAAGAATATTGCCCAGATACAGAGAGAACCCACAGAATCAGAATGAATTCAGGATTAATATAACTCGCATTGTAAGATGAGTTTTTTAGGGGGGTGGGGGGAGAGTAATACTGACTTTCAGTTGCAATTTGTAATGTGATCCACCCATAGACTGCGGTACAGAAAGAAGTCTGTATCTTTATTGACCAGAAAGTCTGAGACTTTGAGTGACTTACTGTGGCAAACAGGTGCATCTGCATCTCCAGCCCTGTGAAGTGGGCTACAAGTCACACTGGCCAGGTGCGGATGGTATGCTACGGCTCATCACAGATTATTTAACCTGCAACAGGCACAGCACCCACGGGTGCCAGGTTGCATATGTGAGAATCGGTTAACCCTCGCATAACCCACGCTTGCTGGGTTCGCACAACACGACAACCCCCAAGCGGGCGTTGCATACTCAAAATGGCAGCTCCACGTGTCACAGCCTCACTGTGGGTTAAATAACCCATGGTGGGCTGTCGTGCGATCAGCCCCACAGTGTTACTCCCCCCCCCCACCGGCAAATAAATCTTATGATGGCAGTTAATTAATCCTGAGTTTACCCTGATTCATATTTCTCACCATCACTCATGTGTTTTGTTCACATCCCTTAGCCTCCCCACGTGAGAAGAAAGGCTCGTGGCTTTTATATATGGAGAACAATTGTTCCCTTTTTCAGAGCTTCCTTTAAACTCCTGAACAACCAGGTTAGCATGTTTGCCAAGCAGTCCAGCACGTGGTGAAGGTAAACCTCAGGCTGGGCAAGAAAATCAACTCCAGTTTCCAGTTCAGTATATTTATTAAAGAACCAAGCAGAGAGTAGTTCAGGAATAATCAGTTATTTTAAAAATGAAATGAAACCTCAAAGTAGCTCACTAGCACTCTGTTATCAGGATTCTAAGAATAACTCACCAAAACAGCTTCCAGGCTGGGGGAGGGATGAGGCCCAGACCTGGCACTCCCTGGCATAACTTAGGCTGATGTGGCCTCTTTGCTATTTTCTGGAAGGCAAAGGGAAATCTCAAAGAGCAAAAATATTTCTGTGGGTCTGGGCAAACTCCAGAGAGGGAAATTTAAATTGCCCAGTCAACAGCCTGGGAAGATCTGGTCATGCATCATCCAGATGATTTCTGTAGTACCTATTATTATGTATTATGATGTGTTACATTTATATCCCCTTTCCTCCAAGGAGCCCAAGGCAGTGTACATGGTCCTCCTCCTCCTCTCCATTTTATCCTCACAACAACCCTGTGAGGTAGGTTAGGTTGAGAGTCAGTGACTGGCCCAAAGTGAGCTTCATGGCCAAGTGGGTATTAGAACCCAAGTCTCCTGAGTCCCAGGCCAACACTCTAACCACTACATCACACTGGCTTTCACCGGGGGAGATCATGATGACAACAGAATGAGAAGTGCATTGGAGTATTATCCAGATTTTCATGGAATCGGCTTTGGTCTGTCAGGGAAACATGAAGCAAGATAAGCTGAGTGTACCATACCTTAAAAATCTGGTTTTCAGGGGGTCACACAGTGCTTGAACATACTTCCAGGTTAGGTGGGGGGAGTAGAACTGAATGTCATCAACTGGGCAGGGGGCTGCTCAAGCAATGAGAGAGACTTGTTTCCCGCCTCTGTCCAGGCTCCCCCCTGCTACAACATTATTATGAATGGAGAGTAACTAATTCATAATTCTGAAGGCTAGAAACAGCCCTAAAAATGCAGGCTAGATACTCGCTCCCCAACAGAGCACTCCACCAATGCAAATAAGCCCCATTCCAGCAGACAGGGAGTTGTAGCTCCAGCCCCCCGTTCTCCTTCTCTGGCCACGTCTCCCTGCTCATAAGGACAGGCTTCTCTGCTCCTGAGAACTTGAGACCATGGTAGATTGCTACTGCAATAAAGCCCTTATGCGCGTTTGTCCAATGCTTCCCAACCTGTTTTTACTGCAAGCAGTACAGAGAAGCAAAGCGACGTGACATCAGAGAAGCGACTTCACACATCAGAGCAGCTACTTCATACAACATCAGAGAAGCGACTTCACACAACATCAGAGAAGTGCATAATCATGGAGGCTAGTTACTCCCACTGGCAAAAAGGAAGTGCAGCATGATTCTGAAGGCTCAAAAGAGCACTCTAGTGCTTTGATGTGTTGGAAAGACAGGCTAGTTACTCTAGTTACCTAGGCTACCAATGTTATAGACAGGTGAAAGACACACCCCTAGGAACTCCCCGATCATACTGAATTTAAAGCAGAGGGATGGACACACAGCAGCTGAACTGCAGGGGAGCTGAATTAAAGAAAAACAACAGAGTAAAACTACTCTGCAAAAATGTGGCTTCCCCACAGGTAAACTCCAGGATGGCTGCAGAGTGGCCACAACATCATGTATCCCTAATGACTTTAAGCCTCAGCAGGATCAGAGAAAACCTCCCTTGTAGACGGGCCCCCAGAGCCTGAATTGGTCTGGAACAAATGCATTTTTGGGTGTCTATTGCAACCTGGCCATGTCTAGCATATTCTTTGTTCAAATATATTTCCAGAAAAAGGGTTGATGGGAAAAGTTGGATTCATTGCACTTGCTCATGCCTGAAACTGGGCTGCCAGAAGAAGTCACCAAAGCGGATGTTATCATGCTGGGAAAAGTATTTGCTCATGAACGGCAAAGCACTTTTCTGTGAGATTTCCTTTGAAATGCTTAACACTCATTGATTTCCTGGTGCACTGTGCAGGATGTGCTGTTCTATAAGGGAATGTGAAGATTCTGGCATTTCAGATTTGCATTCTGGAGAACTGATACAGCTGGTTTGAGATGTGGAGAAATAGCAATTCATTGGGATAAAAAACCTTAATAAACATCCATACAGAAAAGATGGTGGATGAGAACAGCTTGCTGTCTTCTCCCTGCATGACTTTTTGGGAATAGATTCGGAACATTTGCAAGTCAGCTGCTTTGGACTTTCCTGTAGCTTAATGAATTGCTACTAATGATGGTGATTATAATGATGATCAATACTTATTTTAAGCCCATTCTATATCATTTAGATCTGCAGTAAATAGCAAATTACATTGTTTTTTTTGCAGGTTCAGTGTAGATGAAGGCCAAACATGGAGCACTCATAATTTCACCAGTACCTCGGTTTTTGTGGATGGCCTACTCAGTGAACCTGGGGATGAGACTTTAGTCATGACGTAAGTAGTATTTAATGGATTAGCACACAAGCTGCATGGGAAAAGTTGAAAGTTTGCCAGAAAACCTATTACAAGATATTCTAAGAATGCAAACAATGGTAAGCTTGGATGCTGATCTTCAGTTTGGCATTGTTGACAATTAAACAGGTGACCAGATATGGCTGGATATATGCTTTTGTAATTGTGTGAAGGCTTCATAATTCAGTGTGATTATAGCATGGGTGCCATATGTTAGGGGTGCAGAACTGTTTTGGGTTGGGGGTCTGGACAGCCTCCTGCATCCCACCCACCATGAGCCAGATAACGTCAGGAGGTGTGGCCCCGCGTCCTGACATCCACCCCGCTTCTTTTTTCTTTTCTTTTTCTTTGTGCTGGAAGGATGCGTGGAACTGTGCCTCCTCCCAGCATGGAGAAAGAGACCCAGGCCTTCCTATGTCCCCTGAGATTGGAAGTAGCAGCAGGGATGCGGGGTGGCCTGGGCGCTGGGACTTGCCCATACGAGGAAGAGCAGCCATTCTCCCTGGCACGGGCACTGGGACTCACCTACTTTGGGGTGAAGGGGGGTCAGGCCAAGGCTGCCTGGCATTCCCGCTGCTCTCTCTGAGCTAAGAGAGGAGAGAGCAGCAGGGGTGTGTTTATTTATTTATTTATTTATTACATTTCTATACTGCCCAATAGCTGAAGCTCTCTGTACAGTTCACAGCAATTAAAACTACAAAGCACAGAATAAAAACAGTATAAAATACACAAGCTTAAAACTACAGTATAAAAATACAACCAGAATAAAACCTAGCAGCAATGCAGAGATTTAAAATACAGTAACACATTTGAAATGGCAAAGTTCAAAGACTATAACGCTAAAATGCTGGGGAAATAAAAAGGTCTTCACCTGGCACTTGAAAGAGTACAACATTGGCGTCAGGTGAACCTCTCTAGGGAGTTCATTCCACAGCCAGGGTGCCATAGCAGAAAAGGCCCTCTTCCTGATAGCCGCCCATCTCACGTCCTTTGGCAGGGGCTCCCAGACCCCTGAAGATGATCTCAGGGTCCGGGCAGGTACATATGGGAGGAGACGATCCATCAGATAATCTCCAGGGTTCCACTGCTGGTGTGTGCCAGCAGGTCAATCCCCGCTCTTAACTCCAATCTCAGACTAAAGATAGCAACGGGAATGCCCTCCAAGGAGATTCCGCCCTCCACAGGTCAGGGCTTGGAGCCTAAGCACCGCCCCCTTGAGGAATCCTGAGGATGTGTGGGGGAGGTTCTGTATCCCTGCCATGGATGGATGGATACATGCCTGTCTGTACATGTTGCATTCATCACATCCAAAATAGCCATGTGTGAGCCAGGCTCTGACTGCTGAGAATTCTGACGCTTCCCTACAGATAAGCAGAGAAGGCTGGAGGAGATCATAGAGAAGCACAGAGGGAAATGTGTCTCTGGCCATCTTCCATCCTGTGTTTTTTATCTCTGCTTATATCTCCTTTAGCTACGAAATGTCCATAGGGAGGAATAGGGACAATTAGCTGCTAGTATATGAAATTTGGCAGAAGACACTGAGTATTAGGACAATTTGAAAATATAACATGTACCTAACAGCCAAAAAAGAACTTCATTATTCTCTTGCATTTTATTCCCAGGCCTTTAACTGGAACCTCATTCTGAAGCTTTTGATCTTTCTTTTTAGAGTCTTTGGACATATCAGTTACCGCTCAGACTGGGAGCTCGTGAAGGTAGATTTCCGACCATCTTTTCCCCGAGAATGCACCAGTGAAGACTATGAATCATGGGACCTGACAAATCTACAGGTACAATGTCATAGAAAGAAGTCACCGTCCTGTTTGGTGACAGTGACCCGATTCAGATGTGATGCGAAAGCATCATTTTACATACATGAACTGTGATGAACCTCAGGCTCATGCACTGCCCTGCACTTCCATCGTTTGCATTTAATGGCGGAGATTTCAAGCTTCCAATTACAGTTTAGAACAAACTGAAGTTTCCATTTCATTAAGTTACAGGAAACTGGGTGCACACACAACAAGCTAGGGTATCAGTGTTGTTTGTTAACGAAGTAGGACATCAAATTACAGTCTCAGCCTGGTTTAATATCTGGTTTCTTAACTAAGCATAGTTTGTACAAACCACAGTTTCTCATATTTGGATGAACTGGGAAATTTTGGTTTGTAGTAATGGCAACCGGAACTTTTTGATTTCATCCTGTCATGGACGAAGGAGGGAGAAAGGGCAGGGGAGGACACGTAAGCACAAGGATCACCGAAGCTGCTGCATGTAACACTAAGGCTACAATTCTATACCAACATACCTGTCAGGGTGGACACTGAGCCCATAGAATCCCAGAGTAGTTCTGATTCGGAGGAAGAGCAGTCGCTCCTGGGAGAGGAGCGCGCCCCTTTTTCCCAGGGCCCGCAGCTGACAGAGATTCCTCCCACTGACATTCCTAGATTAGAAAGCAGTCCAGGGAGTGACCCAGCACCGATAGCAGACTGGTTGGATGCGCGGCGCAGATGCAGAGAGCGGCGCCAAATGGAGAGCGCGGAAAGGAGGCGTAGCGCCCAGTTGGCGCTCAAGGAACGGTTGCGCCCAGAGGATCCAAGGGAAAAGGGGAGGGATTCTCCCTGGTCCTTATATTCAGGGGTCTGCCAGTAATTGCCTTTCAAACAGGGACCAACTGTTCCAACTTAGGGCATAGGGATGCTGCTGCTCAGATCTAGTTGCTATCTGTAGAGTTATTAAGTTGTAAAAGAAGAATAAAGCTTTGAAAAGAATCCCTTTGTCTGTGTCTGGACTTGGCTACTGGATTAGACTGAGAGAGCCCACCAAGGAGCCCTTGACAATACCTGGGAGTACGTCCTGTTGAACTCAGTTAGACTTACTTCTGAGTAGATGCATAAACATGCATAGAATTACATGGTAAACCATGGTTTAGCATTATGTCTGAATCAGACCAGTGTGATAAACTATATTTTGGTTTCTAGATCTATGCCTTGTTTATTTCAGGAAATTATTGTTAGAAGTCATGCAGTACAGTGTAATACTATGCATTATTACTTAGAAATATGTTCTAATGAAGAGTCTGGTATTGTGTTAAATGTTTAACAGATTTAATGTGGCATAAGCTTTCATGAACCAGAGCCCATTTTGTGAGGTGCATGAAGTGGTAGCCTTGGGGGGTAGGCATATATCCCGAGCACAGAGAGAAGAATAAAAAATGATTTGTTTGTTTACAAAGTGAGGGCAAACGTCAAGCAATACTAAAAAATAACAGTGTGTTTCACAGTACAATGGAGAGCACAAATTTATACAGAATCCAATCAAATGAATATAAGATCCAAAAATCATGAGTGTGACCCACTCCTGATTAGTGGGAACTTTTGATGAATAAGCATGACAAGATCAATAGTTTGTTTGTTTTTTTAATCCTAAAGATGTGGTTACTCCTGGGGTTGGGAAATTGTGCAAAATAGATGTTTGAAATCACCATTGCTACTCCCACAAGGTACATAAGGGCGCAGTCCTATCAAGATAGATGGCCGCCTCCAAACTCGGAGGCGACCACATATCCAAAGCAAAGCAGGAGAGGCACGGGGAAATCGTTCCCTCTGCACCTCTCCTGCCCTGCTATTTTCCTCTAGACAGCTGTTTTCGGCTGTCTAGCCACAGGGGGCCCGACGGGGAGAGGAGGCTGCTGTATGACACATTGGATGTGTCATACACACACCTCCGCTCTCCCTGCCCCGGAACACCCCCCGAAACGCCCCTTTTCAGTCGCTCTGCGCTCCTCTTCTGAGTGTGGGGGATGGGGCTTCTCCATGCTGCCGCTGAGGCAGCATGGATGTGGGGGAAGGTCAGTTTTCCGAGAACCGACCTCAGAGCACGGGCTCTGAGATCGGTTCCGAAAAAACAGCATATCCTATGGCCCCCTAGACAGTGTCTAGTGGCCATAGGATTGCTCCCCAAGATGCTTATATTTCATGCATTTGAAAATGGGTTGAAAATTATATCCATGATTTATTATTAATGTGTCACTGTGCCTCATTTTTAAGCCATGTGTTTAAGAAGTGGGAATAACAGGTTTACAGGACACCTTTCATAGAGAGAGGCTCTACATTACTGAAGAACTGGTAAGTGAGGATTTACCTCACAATGGGTGAGTTCACACGACAAGATAAGCCACCCTACAAATAAGCTACACAGTGTAGGTTATTTTTGGAACAACCCACAGTGTACCCAACAGACGATTGGGCTCACCGTGGGTTGTTCTCCCCCTCCTTCCCCCTCATCCTCCGCCCATCTTGTCTGCTTGTCCCATGCCTTTCCCCACTCCAATCACGACCCCATTTTCATTCCCCAGCTTTTAAATTTTATTTTTCACCCCTCACGATTTGTGAAAATGGGGGCGTTGTGTATATATATATTGTTTATTTTTTCAGCCCCAGGAATTTGTGCAGTTGTCTTCATGATTGGGGTGGGGGGTCGGTGTTTCACAGTTGTGCAAGTGCGCACTTGCGGCTGTCAAATATATATAGCCTTGCCTTCTCAATGTCCTTGTATGTTTTACCTGTCAAAGAGAAGGCAGTGCATGATGAAACATACAAAGAAATTTACAAGATGAGACTGCATATAGGCTGATTTGACAGTGACAGGTGACAGTGACAGGTCAGGAAAAGGGGACGAGATCGGTCACATAGCAAGGTGATCCCCAGGGTTTTAAATGTTGGGCTGGCACTTGTGGGTACCCTGCTTCCATTCCACATTTCCTTGAGTCTCTAGCAAGTCCTTTTAAGAAACATCTACTCTCCCTCACTTCTCACGGCTTCCATTCACACTAACTGCGGCCGAAAGGGGAGCCCCAAAAAGCAGGGAGAAAGTGTCAGCTATGGTCTTGTCATGAACAGGTTGAGGTTTAGACTACCTTTATCTCTCAGCCTCTGCAGAGGTGTCAGAACAGTCCAGTTGGTCTGCCTCTAAAGACTGATGGATCGAGATAGTTTCCTGGCAGCTCTTGGAGAGTTTTGGCATGGCTGGCTGAACCCCCCTGTCCAATCAGGAATGCCTTGGGCAGTAGACATGATCACACCTAGACATCCTCTCCCACTTACTATAGCCACGTCAGAGATAAGGGAGAAGGTGCTCTCTCAAGTATCTCAAGCATATGGAGGGCAACAAAGATGATCAGGGGACTGGAAACAAAGCCCTATGAAGACAGACTGAAAGAACTGGGCATGTTTAGCCTTGAGAAGAGAAGAGAAGACTGAGGGGAGATATGATATGATATGGAGATATGATAGTGCTCTTCAAGTACCTGAAAGGTTGTCACAGAGAGGAAGGCCAGGATCTCTTCTTGATCATCCCAGAGTGCAGGACACGGAATAATGGGCTCCAGTTACAGGAAGCCAGATTCCAGGTGAACATCAGGACAAACTTCCTGACTGTTAGAGCAATACGACAATGGAACCAATTACCTAGGGAGGTGTTCAAGACGAGACTGGACAGCCATCTGTCAGGGATGCTCTAACTTGGATTCCTGCATTGAGCAGGGGGTTGGACTCGATGGCCTTGTAGGCCCCTTCCAACCCTACTATTCTATGATTCTATGATTCTATGATACCTGTGTATATAACAGTTACTATAGTCTTCATATCCTCATCATAACAATTTTCTGCTCCAAACGACAGAGTTTTCACTCACAGTTCGTGTTTCTCAAGTCCACAAAACCAAGCACAAAACCAAGTGTACCATCTTGTGAACTCATACCAGAAATGGGGATAATAGGAAGGAAGAAGTCTTACCTGATGGCTGGCCTTTCTGTGTTAAGAAAGATCAGTTCATGCAAGTTGCATGTGAAATGCTTTTCAAATTCTGTATAGCTAAAGCCAAATTAAAGGTTTTGCTGAATTCTGAAAACTGCTACAAATGTTTAATTCAGTGTAGCACACATATGTGGTAGTTATGAGAGTTAACGTTTTAACATTCAGGGTGATCGCTGCATCATGGGTCAGCAAAGAAGTTTTCGGAAGAGGAAGAGTTTGTCATGGTGCATTAAAGGAAGAAGTTTTATGTCGGCACTCACTTCCAAAGTTTGTGAGTGTAGCCCTCCGGATTTCTTATGGTGAGCCTTTCTGTAGGTTTTTGTGGTGGTTTAAACCTAGATATTCTGTATGCGTCTTGGATATACTGGAAACTCTATATTCCTTAACAAAAGAAGTTGTTTTGCTCTTGTTTGAAAGAGAACATTATTTCTAACTTTGTAGGGGTGTGTGTGTGGGGGGGGATAGTTAGCCAATACTTTATTATTTATTTAGAACAAATAATACTCCACCTTTCAGTCCCAAAAGACCTGCACAAGAGCTTAAAAATAGATTTTAAAAATAATCTACAACACTTGAAAAAAGTGTTTGCCTAAAATAAAGTGTAGCATCAAAAAGAACATCACATATTCACCAGCAGCAAACATTAATTTGTTTCACTATGTGTCAAGGGGTGACCAATGATTGTACCAGGGGGACCTCCCTTGGGAGGATGTTCCATAACTGTGAAGCTATGGCTGAATAGGCAGTGATTTATGTGCCTACCTGGCTTACTTACTGAGGGTGGTGGAACATGGAACAGACTCCTCAGTTACTGATCTGAGTGCACAGGTAGCCACATGTGAGATGAGCCTGTCCTTTAATGGTCAAATGTAGCTCACTGAATTGGGCCAGAAATGAATGGTAACTAATGCAGATGGAATCATATTGGAACTATATGCTTTGTGCAGCAAACACACATTTTAGATGGAGTTCAGGTTTCTGCACATAATTTCTTTTCTCTTCCACTTTAATAATAAATCAGTCATTTAACATTCCTTGCACCTCCCCATCCTGCATGTAACATTTTGTTTTATTAAAATCATCCTCAATTAACCTGAAAAAGGATGGAAGGTCCACAAGGACATAGAGAAAAAGATCATACGCCACATGTCATACTCTACAACTATCAGTTATGGGAACAGATCTTCAGGACCATTTGAACCCAATTCCCGCTCCAATTAATTCAACCTCAGGTCAACACTGAACTCATCACATGAAAGTTAGAATCCAAGCCAGCTAGAATACATTAGAGTTTTGCAGGTGATTCCAATGAGACTTGGATTGCATTTATAATGTGCTGACAGTGGGCATGTACCAACTCCTGGGCTCTGCATGGAGAGGACTCTACTGGCACAAATGATCCTGGCAGCACCTGCACTTACTCCATGGGGACCAGCACGACTGTGAAGCCCACCCCACCAAGCCACCACCATGTTAAGACTGTTCTGCTCGAGCAGGCCATGGCACTGTGCTAACAGCAGTCCTTTTTTATGGGAATCCTGCTGCCCTTCCATAAGCACTGAAGGGCCATTCCATGGTGGTGGGACACAGGCCTCCCCAGGGATGTTGTACTTACCAGACTGCACCCTGAGGGTTTGGAAGGAGCTTGCAGGTGACAGGCAGCACAGCTGCTTTGCGGCCTGCTGTGTCCTGAGGCTGCATTCTGGCTTCAGGGCCCAGGAGGCTCCGTAGATGGTAACTACACGATAGCTGTGGGACCCATGCACACCTGGCATGAGATGCCCTCCCAGTGGGGTGCAAAAATTGTCCGCTGTGTACTTGCACTCCCCAGGCCACATACAGTACGGATCGCTCATATCTAAGATTAGCAACGGAGTCATTTTTCATCTGCGCAACTCCTGAAAAACTCTCTGCAATGTTACTTCTCTTGAACAATTAATTTTTGTTGTTGTTCTGTAGTGATTATGGGTTTGAGCGTTCAGCACTGCCAAAATCTGAGTCTAATATGTGCTTTGCTGACTTTTGGTTTAACCCTGAAACTCCTCCTGAAGACTGTGTCTTGGGACAGGCCTACAGAAGCAGCACAGGGTAAGTAGTATTTTGCTGTGAAAAGTAGCCCTGCCTTCCTCCCTTCTTTCCTTCCTTCCTTGTATTAATTGCCTTTCTAAACAGCAACTCAAGAGTTGATAATCCCTGACTAAATAAATATATTGGTTTTTTGAGCACTTTTAATGTGGAAAATGTCTTCCAGTTCATTTCACCTGAACGGGTTATGTCACATTCTTATTCTACAGGTGAGTATCTTAAGGTGTGGAAGAATTACTTTTCCCTACACTACCCACAGAGTTCATGGCTAAGCAAGAGTGTGGCCCATCCAAGCCATCCAGACCAAAGCCCATCCCTTATATCCACTGGACAAATTGGCCTTGTAGTTGCTGAACCATATTTGGATCTCTCTGGCATGCAGAGCATACATTTGATCTCCTCACTGACATCCTTATAAGAATGATGGAAATTCTTTAGGATTAGAGGGCATCATCACTCACTTCATGCACTCTTGCAAACCAAGGAAGAAAACTCACATTTTGAGATGAGAAAAATCTTAATTGATACCTTTGAAAGCAATTTATCACATATTTCAATAACAGTAATCTTTCTTTTTTTCTTTCATAAATTATCTTTCCACTATAAATAGTACACAAGGTTGCTAACAACAACAAAATATAAGATAAAATATAAAATTATAGTTAAAACATAAAAGCAGATCAGTTAAAACTATATCAATACAAAAGAAATAAACAGCACCCATCAGTTAAAATCTACTTAAGCACCCATCTTAAAAGCCAAACGCCTATCTGAATAAAAACATATTTGCCTGCCACCACAAAGACAAGAAAGATGAAGCTACCTGATCTCCCTTGGCAGGGAGTTCCAGAGTTCAGAAGCAACTGCCACTTGTGTTCCTGCATAATGTGCCTGTGATAGAGGTGGGACAGAGAGAAGAGCCTCTCCTAAGGATCCTAAAACCTAAGCAGGCTCATATGGGAGAATGTAGCCTTCCAAACAGCCTGGTCCCAACTCATGTTGGGTTTCACTGGTCAGAACCAGCACCTTTGAGTTATGCCTAGAAATGGACCAAAAGCCAGTAAACCTTTTGTAACCACATGCTCCCTATAACCAGCCCCAGTCAATAGTCCGGCCGCATCATTCTGAACCAGCTGAAGCTTCCAAACACTTTTCAAAGGTAGCCCCATGTGGAGTGTGTTATAGTGGTCCAAACAGGATGTAACTGAGGCATGTGTCACCATGGCCAGATCTGTAGTTGCCTCCCTCAGTAGAATCGACGAGGACTAACATTTGAAATGTATGGCTTTGTGGTGTGTGGTGTTGAATCTGGGTGCATGAAATGAGCTGGAGTTTATCATTCACTCACGTCTAGTGTTGATAGATTTTGAGGGGTTATGTTTATTGGCTCCGTTTCAGTATCCATGTGAATACCACAGACTCCAAAATGAGAAGAGGTCTAAAAGGTCTCTAGGCCCTGGTGCTTGCTCCACCCACCACACCTTGGATCAGGCCCTCCCCAACATCCGTAGATGACTCCATTAGGGTGACAGGAGCAGTAGAGAGGGCCCAATCTGTTCCAGGAGGAAGGGTGTGCAGCAGCTGCAGCCCTCTCCTACTCTTCTTCCCCTGCTATCCAGGGGCACGCTGCCTCTGGAGATTCCACAGAGACATAGACTTATGTCTAATCCTCTTTTAAAGCCATCTAAACCAGTGGCCATCTCCCTATCAAGTCACATCAAAATCCATAAGTTGCCACAACATTTGCCACCAGACTGATAATTCTTCTGTTATCTCTGCCTTGCCTGTTCTTGGAACTGACTTTGGCTTGGCTACCCAACTACAAATCAGTCTCATCCCTGAATCAATCACTTTGGAGCAATGCAGTACTGTCTGCCTGGCTTCCTGATCAATAGATTGTCTAATTCTGTGGGGAGGTATCAGACCCCTCCAAGTTGTGACATGTAGGGTTGGATCCAAACTTAGTAATATTTAAAGTAGATCCATTGAAATCAATAGAAAACTAGACGTGGCAAACTTAAGTTCCATCTATTTCAGTGGGTCTCCTCTAAGTATGACTGTTTGGATCCAACCCCTTCTGTGTTTTAATGTTCATTCCTGTTCTGCACTCAGATATTCTCTCTTGTTTGCGTTTTCCAATAGGTATCGTAAAGTTATATCTAATGTATGTGAAGGCGGTGTGGATTTGCAGCAAAATGAATCTCAGCACCTGTGTCCACTGATGGCTCCCAAAGGACTGCAGATAAGCATCAAAGGGGAGAGCCTGGCCATTAAGCCTGGAGAAGATGTCACTTTCATTGTCACACAAGATCAGGTAAATAACATTCGCCGTCTATGTATTATTTGTCTCTGATCTGAAGTTGGAAAACTGCATGTCAGGAGTGCAGAACCTTTTTCAGCCTGCGGGCCAAATCCCATTTTGGATAGGCTCTCGAGGGTTGCATTCCAGTGGTGAGCAGGGCCAAAGGCAATAGTGGGCTGGCAGGAAAATCCTCTCTCCCAACCCGATTCTTACGTATTTATAGTAGGGAGCATGTCTACGCACAAATAGGCAGGGCAGGCCTCTGTATGTCTGCTCACAAATACGCAGGACAAGCCTCTGCATGTCTGCTCAGAAGTAAGCAGGACTGAACCACTCGGTACCACATTCAAATAGCACCCCAAATATCAAGCCTCTAATGTTTACTCAGAAGTGAGCATGAGTGTCATATCTATTCACAAGTAAGCAGGGCAAGCTTCTGCATTACTTAGAAGGAAGCAGGATTGAATCACTCAGCATCTTCCTTCAGGAAAGGAACCCATCTATCCACCTGTCCTGCTCCAGGCCCCCATGCCAGAAACCCTGCAAGAGCAACTAAAAACATAAAGGCCACTCCAGTCACATGCACAGGAGGATGGTTAAGGCCATGCTAGGTCAGCCAAACCCTGACAGTCAGAATCACTGTCTGGTGATTCTGGAGCACACTGGAGCATTCTAAGGCCTCCTGTGAGGCCGTGGCAAGGCACTTTGCAGATAAAATTCATCACATTAGGAGTGTTATTCCATGCGCTGTGGTGAGCAAGAGGCAGTCTGTGGCAAACTGGTTTTGTGGGATTGGTTCCAGCTTCTTCTTTCAGATGAAGTGGACAAGGTGCTTTCATATGTAAGGCCGATCACCTGCTTACCTGATCCTTGCCCATCTTGACTCATTATGGGCTGCAGAGAGAGATTGGGTGAGGGGATCAGGGCGGTGGTGAATCCCTCCCTTGAGGAGGGAGTGATGCCATCAGCCCTCAAGGAGGCGGTGATAAGACCACTCTTAAAGAAGCCCTCCTTGGATCCCCAAGTTCTGAACAACTTTCACCCAGTCTCGAATCTGCCATTTTTGGGCAAGGTGATTGAGCGGGTGGTGGCGATGCAGTTGAAGGCACACTTGGAAGAAGCCGATTATCTAGATCCATTTCAGTCGGACTTCAGGCCTGGGCATGGGACAGAAATGGCCTTGGTCACCTTGGTGGATGATATGAGGAGGGCTCTGGATAGGGGCGAATGCTCCTTCCTTGTTCTCCTCGACCTCTCAGCGGCTTTTGATACCGTCGACCACACTGTCCTCCTGGACCACCTGGAGGGGTTGGGCATTGGAGACACTGTATTGCGCTGGTTCCGGTCCTTCCTCTCCGGTAGGTACCAGAGGGTAGCACTGGGAGAGGAGGTTTCGGACCCGTGGCCACTCACTTGTGGGATGCTACAGGGTTCCATCCTCTCCCCGATGTTATTTAACACCTATGTGAAGCCACTGGAGGCTATCATCAGGAGGTTTGGGGTGTGGTGTCATCAATATGCAGATGACACGCAGCTCTACCTCTCGTTCAAATCTTCACCAAGGTTGGCCGTAGAATCCCTGTCCAAATGTCTGGAGTCGGTGAGTGGCTGGATGGGGAGGAATAAGCTGAAGCTGAACCCTGACAAGACCGAGGTACTTTTGGTGGGAGACAAGAGGAGGTTGGGGGATGTTGACCTGGTGTTGAATGGGGTATGGCTACCCTTGAAAGACCAGGTCCACAGCCTGGGGGTCATTTTGGACTCCCAGCTGTCCATGGAGGCTCAGGTGTCAGCTGTGAGCCGGCTGTATCAACTCCATCTGATATGGCGGCTGCACCCCTGCCTTCCCGACCATCTGCTCCTATTGGTAGTACATGCCCTGGTCTCCTCTCATTTAGACTACTGTAATGTGCTCTACGTGGGGTTACCCTTGAAGATGGTTCGGAAGCTGCAGCTGGTACAGAATGCGGTGGCTCGCCTGATTAAAGGCAGCCGCCGGCAAGATCACATCACTCCAGTGCTGAAGGAGTTGCACTGGTTACCAGTTGTTTTCTGGGCCAAATTCAAGGTTTTGTTTTTGACGTTTAAAACCCTATATGGTTCTGGCCCAGCCTATCTTAAGGAGTGACTCCAGCAACACCAGACAGGCCGCTCAACAAGATCAGCCTCGGATGCCCTTCTCTTTGTCCCATCAGCCAGGACAGCTAGACTGGTGGGGACAAGGGAGAAGGCCTTCTCTGTGGTGGCCCCCACTCTGTGGAACTCCCTCCCTAGGGAACTCCGACATGCCCCCTCTTTAATGAGCTTCTGCCGGGCATTAAAAACGTGGTTGTTCAGGCAGGCATTTGGGGTGGGTTAGGGTATTTTTAGAAATATGGTGTTTTTATTGTAGAATTTTATTGTTTAAAACTGTTCTATTACATACTTTGTACATTGCCCAGAGTGGCTGGGTGACCGGCCAGATGGGCGATCAATAAATGTAATCAATCAATCAATCAGGGTGCGTGGTTTCCAACTTCTGCTGCAGTCCTCAAAGTGGTCAGTCCTGTGTACGGGGAGAAGCTTTCCCTAACAAGGTGCCCTCCAGATGTTTTGGACCGCAACTCCCAGCATTCCTGACCATTGGCCATGCTAGCTGGGGCTGATGGGAGTTGAAGTCCAAAACATCTGGAGGGCAAAAGACTGGGGAAGGCTGATCTAAGAAATTACTGAACCATCTTCTGAAAAGAAACAGAAAGGATTTCCTCAGGCAGGGAACAGTGTCTTTTTATGAATCCTTTCTCAAGCTAGATCCAAAATCTCAGTGAAATTAACACTCTGTGGGGATGGTGAATTGTCAGATGGATCAATCTCTTTCTAGATTGGAGAGAAACCCTGGGCTAGTTTTCCCCACCATTTATCCCAAACTTTGAGGGAGGCAGTTACTAGTGGGTGTTCTCCCTCTGGGTTGTTGAAGTCTGGCTCTTTGTTACCTTGACCGTTTATGGGCCCAGATAAAGTCTGACAATAGGTGTTGCCATTTATCCATTTCAGAATCTGACAGATAGATTGGTAGAGTTTAGAATAAGAATAAGATCTGTTAAAAGATACTTCTCCAAGACACTGAAATCCAGGCAAATCAGGATACACTTTTCACTGCCCAGTCTTTTAGACTCTTGGATTGGAACTTCTCTGATTTTTCCAGATATGTCAAGAGAAAAATTAGAAAAAACCCAAACTAGTCTGATCAGAAGATTCACCCATCGCTGTTTTTCAACACAAACTTAATAAACTTGTATGCTCTTTACTTCCAACGTAACAGAGACAAGCAGGACTTCCTCTCCTCAGTGCACAGATTTTGATATGATTGGGGAGTGGAGATTTCCACCCATTCTGAGGAGGGTGTTTGAACCCTCAGGGTTCAAATGCAAGGCAAGCTGGGTCAAATTCCTGTGACATCCCCTAGTTACAAACAAACAGGCACTCCCACGAAGTGAATGCCGAACAGGCAGAGATTGGACTTAAGCACTATCTTATTTATTATTCAAATTATCTCTCACATTGAATCGGTTTATTTAATAACTGTGTGTTACAAGAGATAAAAGTGGTCACCTTCAACACAGTCCATAAGAACTGTCAGTAACATACTCCTGATGTCTAATGTTGTTTGTTTCCCATTGTCAGTTTTTGTGATGGGGCTGAATATGTTGTTATTTTCGTAGGGGGATATTTTAAATACCAAGTACCAAGTGAACCTTGGTGATGGCGTTAAGGCGATATATGTGAACCTCACATTGACAGGTGAACCCATCCAACACCGCTATGCGAATCCTGGGGTTTACCATGTCTCAGTGGTGGCAGAGAATGCTGCTGGCGAAGATGAAGCAGTTGTGATGGTTCAGGTCCATTGTAAGTCTTGATTTCTTTTCCCTCATTTTTCTCTAGTCCTCTGTCGTCATTGTCACTATTAGTACTAGTAGCAGAACTAGGATGGCGGGAGTTCAGTCTTACAGTTCCTTAGCCATCAGTGGAGTTCTAAGAACTGAGACTCTGATCTGGATTTGGCCACCAAACTGCTCTTGCTTATTAACAGAAGGTGTGTCTGTGTCAGAGGGGAGGGGTGCTTATTACACTTTGCTATGAAGCAGCTTGGCAATCAAGGCTGTTATCTAGGTGGGAAGATATAGGAAATGGATGCACATGGGGTGATTTCTGCTGGCTTCTGGCACATTCACTCACTACGCTAGATTCCTGATAATGGCTTAATTTTACACGTGCGTGTGTGTGTGCGTGTGTGTGTGTAAGTTTAAAGAAATGTATTTATTTAAATTTGCACATATATACATATAAATTAGCATGTGCAAATGTTATGACAATTTGTGGGCCTGGGCCCCACATCTTTTTAGTACCTAGCAATATATCATGGAAGGGCAAGAAGGGGGAAAGGGCAGGAATTCCAATTGCCATTTAAAAAATATTGCCCAATGCCACGTTGGTATCATTCATATTTGTGATAACCACACCTGAAATATAAAGAAAGCATCAAAATATATTGGGTGGGTGGCTGGCCCTCTTTTTGTTTTTGATCTTTTGCTCTGATGCTACCAAACTAACTCTGGGATGTAGAAACAGATACATTCGTAGCACCAGATCTTAGTACCGGCTCCAAAATCCAGCAGGCACATCCAGTCTGCTTCTTACACCAATGGTTGTCGCTATACCACTACGATCTACAAAAATACATACATAAAAAGAAGGGGAGGCTTGCATTGGGGAGGGCCACACTGCAACCACTCAGGGAGGTGTTCTCACAGAGGTGCCCACACGGTTGGGTTCCAAGAAGCGGTGTTGCTAGGCCTGGGCTCATGGGACCCAAGACCAGAATCTATTCCCTGGGGCCCCAGATCCATCCTCCGCAGTCCTAAGAGTCCATTGGTGCCAATGGAACTTTTTTCTTATCTGCCATGCAAGGGGGCAATTTTCAAGAGGAATTGTAGCTGGGGAGGGAAGGGTTAACTCTCTCCTCCCCACATGCTGCAACATCCTCCCCGCCCCCCGCAACATTTTCCTGCGCTGCAATTAAGCTTAGGAAAAAATGTCTTGCATTGATTTAGGATGATATGGGGCAGGGTAGAAATTAATTGAAGAATTTATAGTATTTGAGATTATTTGGATGAAAAATTAATCGGCTTGCTTTGCCTCCTGTGAAATTTAAACAAATCCTAGTAGTTTATTTCTGCATTTGCATATATATATATGGTTCCGGCCCTATATGGTTCCGGCCCAGCCTATCTTAAGGAGCGCCTCCAGCAACACCAGATAGGCTGCTTAACAAGATCAGCCTCGGATGGCCTTCTCTCTGTCCCATCAGCCAGGATAGTTAGACTGGTGAGGACGAGGGAGAGGGCCTTCTCTGTGGTGGCCCCCACTCTGTGGAACTCCCTCCCTAGGGAACTCTGCCATGCCCCCTCTTTAGTGAGCTTCCACCACGCATTAAAAATGTGGTTGTTCAGGCAGGCATTTGGGGTGGGTTAGGGTATTTTTAGAAACATGATGTTTTTAATGTAGAATTTTATTGTTTTAAACTGTTTATATTATTGTACATTGCCCAGAGTGGCTGGGTAACCAGCCAGATGGGTGATTAATAAATTAATTAAACCAACAAACAAATAAATACCAACAAATGTAAATTTTATGCATACTTGTTTCCTATGGGCCTGGGCCTCAAATCTGTTAAGTGCCTGGTTTCAAGTGTTTGCCATACTACAAGTGTGTGCATGCATTAATTTCTCTTCTGCTGCATTCACCAACCTGCTTAATTCCACAAATACTGTTCATTCAGGCCATACTATACTCCCAAGGTAGATGTGTGTGTTCAGTGCTTTTGAACAGGGTTGGGAAATCCACTTACTTCTTCTAAATAGCATTAAGCCAACTCTTCAGGTTTCTGATTTAACATTTCAATAGGTATCAAATATTCAAGGCAATTTATTTTGAATGAGAGTTACTTCCTTAGTCCATTTTTTGTATGTTCTGTCAAACCCTGCAGGAAAGTCGTTAGCCACATGGCGTTGGCCATTTACCTCATCCTCTTGACGCTGTGGTCCCTTGGATTTGCCTGAAATGGATTACTAATGTCTCGTAGCACTCCAGGGCCTGTTTAGATGAGATTGCTGAGGAGTTGCTGAACAATCTGAGAACCCAAAGTGCTCAGTAAATTAATGGCTTCTTAATTAATGGTTGGAACTCTTTCCAGCTCCGTTGCAGGCTTTACATCTAGAAGTAGTTCCTGTTGTTGGCAGAAACCAGGAGGTGAACCTAACAGCCATCACCCTGCCAAGGAACCCTAACTTTACACTCTTTTACTGGTGGATTGGAAACAACCTTCAGGTATTGAACAGCAATTGCCACTGCTGTTTCCAGCATTTGGAACTTTTTTTTTACAGTAGGACATGGCAAGCAATCTCAAAGAAATGTTTTCATAAAACAACCAAGTTTACCATTTTAAGTGATATAATTATGTTAAACTTTTATGTATGTCCAGTATGTCTGCTTTGCATTCGCCTTACCACTGCAAGCTATTTCTTGCAGTAGAATCTCAATTTCATCACAACTTACCATCTTTTGAGGAGTAGATTTTATGAATTTTAAACTATAGGAATACTGAAAACTGATATTCCTTTTATTTATTGTGAATAATAAATCACAATGGTGCATAATATGTTAGGAATTTAATGTATGATGGCAAGAAGATGGCTTAGGGAGCAATCTTATGCCACTAGACACTGTCTAGAGGTCCATAGGATATGCTGTTTTCCAGGAACTGACCTCGGAGCCCGCGCTCCAAGGTTGGTTCCCAGAAAACCGAATTCCACCCACGTCCGCACTGCCTCAGAGGCAGTGAGGAGAAGCCCCGTCCTCTGCGCTCGCAAGAGGAGTGCGCAGTGACTGAAAACGGGTGGGGCTGGGGGCATTCCAGGGTGGGGAGAGTGGAGCTGCATGTACAACGCATCCAATGTGTTGTACACCAGCCTCCTCTCCCGGTCAGGCCCCCTGCAACGAGACAGCCGAAAACAGCTGTCTAGAGGTAAATAGCAGGGCAGGAGAGGCATGGAGGGAACGATTCCCCCATGCATCTCCAGCCTTGCTTTGGATAGGCGGCCACCTCCGAGTTTGGCGGCGGCCACCTATCGTGATAGGATTGCGCCCTTAGAGGCTGTAACAGAAACTGGCTGGGTTTTTGAGTTTGCCAACCTAATCTATTGAGCTCCATCTTTTCTAAAGAATTTCTTGTGTACAAATCCTGTATTGCACAAGGGGGGATCATTGTCACTTAGAGCATTTCTAGATGAAGCATCTATCATTTTATCAGAATTTTATAGGAGATCAAGTAGGGATATACGAATCCCTTACCTTGTTCCATTCCGGGGATCCATGGTGGGGGAGGAGGCGATCTGTCCCTCCCCCCGGAATCCTCCCCAGCCAGCTCCACTCCGCAGCAAGGCTGTGGAGCCACCAGCTAGGAGTAGCTGCAGCCAGACTTCCGGCCACTGCCGGGCTGCTGCGGCTGCAAATGGCGGCCATTGTAGCAGCCATTTGTGTCCTTGCATTAGGCCGTGATAGGCTACATAAGTATTTACGTAGCCTATCACAGCAAAAGGCAGGGACGCAAATGGCAGCCACTACACCATTTGCGTCCCTACCTTTTGCCATGATAGGCTACGTAAATACTTACATAGCCTATCATGGCAAAGAGCAGGGACACAAATGGTGTAGCGGCCCCGCTCTTTGCCGTGATAGGCTACGTAAGTATTTACGTAGCCTATCACGGCCTAATGCAGGCACACAAATGGCGGCTGCTACGATGGCCGCCATTTGCGGCCGCAGCAGCCTGGCAGCGGCCGGAAGACAAGCCGGAGCTGCTGCCGCCGCATCTGCCACCAGCTAGGTCTGTCCCTGGGGGGGGATTTCAGGGGGTGGCGGGGGTGGAGGCTGTTCGGATTCTTCCAAAGAATCCGGCCTCACTGGAGTCCGTGGCGGATTTCTCCAACATCCCTAAGATCAAGCCATTGTCATCTTCCACCTGTAATCCTACTATGTTTTCTCATTGCTTCTTCCATCTTTTTTCTTTCCACAAAATGGAGGAAGGAGGAAAAGACAGAATATTTGCACAGTTCCTTTGGATAGGTAGTGCCAGGAAGCATCTCTCTGATAGGAAACATAGACTATCTCTCTCTCTCTGGGCTTCATCTTACAGAGCTTTTATCCTGGGATTGAGATTGCTCGTTCACAGAAGTTTGCGGGCTTTTTACATGACGCCGTGACCCTGCCGTGACCCTCCTGCACTAAATGCCCTTTGTTCCGTTTTTAAATAGATCGCAGATAATAAGCTATCAAATTTCCCCGTTGTGTTCCGCTTCAGTTTCCTCCATGAAAAGAATAAAAGCAGCAAGAAGAGGAGCGAGATCAATGAAAGATAATGGGAGACTCAGATACGGGGAGAAGGGGTGGGGGGAAAGGAAGTGCGTGTAAAGGGAATCAGTTGTGATCCTGCATTTAAAACAGAAGCAGAAAGCCCCATTTTAATTGCAGGATTTTAGGCTGGTGTAGAAATGCCCCCTCACACACACACACACACACACTCTTCAAGCATCTCTACACCAGCCTAAAATCCTGCATTTAAGACAGGTTTTGTTACTATGAGCTTCCAGGCAAGACTTTTATTGTACCCCCACCCTGACTCATTCATAGCATATTATGGGAGGTCCCACTTGTAAACCTCCCATGTTTTCTTTCCACTTTCTTCTGTCTTTTTCCTTACCACAGAAAATCCATTAAAGAAAAAGATGGAATAGTTGCCAAGTGCCTCCTAATTAGTAGTGCGAGGAACCTGTGGAGCACCCACAGCATCTAGTTCCTATTATTATTATTATCATCATCATCATCATCATCATCATTATTGCATTTATACCCCACCTTTTTTCCTCTTGCAAGGAACCCAAGGCAGCTTACATTGTCCTCTTCCTCTCCATTTTATCCTCGCAACAGCCCTATGAGGTAGGTTAGGCTGAGAGTTGATGACTGGCCCAAACTCATCCAGTGAGCTTCATGGCCGGATGGGGACTAGAACCCAGGTCTCCTGAGTCTCTGTCCAACATTCTAACCACTACACCACACTGGCTCATTAGGATCTGTGTTTAATTTCTAAAAAAGGAAAATAAGGTGGAGGGAGAAGATATGGAGCTCAAGCTTATCTGGAAATGATGCTCCCTCACCTTGAATCCTTTGCCCCTAATCCCTCATGCCCTTTGAATGGTCAGCTGTTGCTTGGTACCAAGAGAAATGCCATCTGGACCCACCCAGGAACACTTTCCAAGCCTGAGCCCTCACAGAAATGAAGCCCTGCTTAGACCAAGTGAAATATGCAGCTTGCGCCCATGTGAGATAGTTCAGCCTGTACGCTTTCACCACTGCAACCTTGTTACCATTCATCGGTATTTTTCTTCATCCTTCATTCATTGGTTTATAGAACTAAACAAAAATGTCCTTCTGTTGACCACCCCATTTGCAGGCATCTGATCTGAGGGGCCATTCTGGTGAATTTTCCAGGGGTGGGGAGTGAAATGGTTCAAAATCTTAACGGGGGAGTTATCTTCAGTAGAACTGGCAATGCCAGAGTTTTCTTTACACTTTTCTTTGCACCTGTCGTCACAGGTGGTGGCTAGCTAGTGACCACCATTTTTGTTTCACAGAATGCCCTTGAATAACAGATGTCCAAGACATTCTGGGGAACAAAAATGCTTCCTGGTGGCCTCCAAGAAGTATTCCACAGACATCCAGTCTGGCATTACCACTTTAAAAAAAATGTTAAAAGAAAAAAAGACCACCACTGTTGCCACTGCCCCCAATCATAAACCCCCTCAAATCTTTCAATTTTGCTCCCCCCAAAATCATCCTCACAGTTTGGGTCCCCTGAATTCCCCCTCCCCAGATTCCAAGATCAGAGTTCTCAGTCGAGAATTTTTGTTTCACCTTTAATTTTTTCTCTCTCTTGCTTTTTTCCCTCTTTTAGCCGCTTCTTTCCCTGGATAATTTTTTGGTCGCCCGTTTTGCAGAGATGGGGCAAGTCAGAGTTACAGTCCAGGCTTCCTGTGGGAACGCCATGCTCCAGGATTCCAAGATTGTCCAGGTTTTGGGTGAGGCGCTTTTCTCTTAATTATCAGTTTTTTACGATGCCGATTCTACCACCTTCATCCTATTGCTGGAGTGAGTTCTGGTTGAAGCTTGTGGTCCTTTGAATTTCCACAGCTCTATGGGTGCTTCAGCTGTGAAAATGATAAGACCTAGCACACACTAATATCTGGGGAATTAATTCCAGCCCATCCAATGGCTGTTCTACTTGCATGCATGTATGTGTAATGTATAATTCTGCCCCACTTCTATGTGAAGAATTCCAGGTGGGAAGACATGTAAGTGGCAATTTCAGAGTACTTCTTTTGCATGGAAGCATTATGTGTAGAAACTTTGGCATAATTTCACAATTGCTTTTTTTTACAAGACTTTTGTTTTAATTTATGATTTAGTCTTGTTTTCTCTTCCTGATTCCAGATCATTTTCAAGTGCTTCCTCTAAGGTTTTCTGAACATCTGGACTTATACAACCCAAACATACCTGCCTGGCGGGAAGACATTGGCTATGTGGTTACACAACGAATTGCAAAGGTCTCTGCTTGGTTATGAATATTACCCTCTCAGGTCATAAAACTTGATGGTTAAATTGGCGCATCATAATTCTCATTTCAGTTGCATTATTTCAAAACATGCTTAAATTTAGAGGACCATTTTAATAAAACTGATTGTGAATGCTTCCAGATGAGGGTTTTATTGCACCATTGCCCTACCTCATTCATGGAATTTTACAGGGGGTCCAGATGATATCATCTTCAACTCATAACCTCTTTTTCCTTACAATAGAAAATCCATTAAGAAAGGATGGAATAGCTACACAATGCCTTCTGATTTGGTAGCTTTAGGAGCTCTCTTATCTGGAAGCATCCTGTAACTGCACGTTGTTTATAGAGGATGTAATGAAAGATTTTCCTCACTATCCCTTTCAAGGAATTGTTTGGACCCCTGTTGTATTCTCAGAGAGAGATATTCATAGGCATAGACCTGGGGGGTATCTCAACCAGTGATCTACTCTGAGCTGGCTGCGTTTGGAGGTCATTAGGGATACATGACATTGTGGCCATCCATCAACCACTCCAGAGCTTATCGGGGGGAAACGGATTTCTGCAGTATAGTTGTTGTGTGCCCCAACCCCCGCATTGACCTCGGGTATGCTGGCCCTGCCCAGGGGTGTGTCTTTCGCTGTGACCCCAGTCAAGGAACGTTTCCTGTCCCTGTGTTTCCCAGCACAAACCCATTAGTGTCTACTCTGAAGTAACTCCCATTGTGGTCAATGAGGCTTGTCCCCTGAATGCACACACCAGAGATCCACCTCGATGGAAATAACACATTTTAAAGCACTAATTCCCTAAGGGCTGTAAAGCACTTTCCCCAAGCTGCAGTTCTCCATGGTTTGGTTTATTTTCTTTTGAAGTAACTTATTCAGACCTCCGTTCTTGCACAGCATCAGGTTAGAAAGGGGGCTGGTTTCCCCTCCCTTTGTTTACCCCCCCCCCATCTTTCCCAGCACAAACATATGCGTGTCTACTCTGAAGTAACTCCCATTGTGGTCAATGAGGCTTGTTCCCAAAATGCACACTACTGAAGTTACTGAGATCCCCCCAGGAATCAAAATAGTGCATTTAGAGAGCCTTAATGTCAAAGCTTCGAAGCTTCAATTGATCACAGCAGGGCAGTGAGAACACTGTGTTCTTATAATGATTGTCACTGTAAGGAAGTAGGGAAGAGAGAGAGAAAGAGAGTGTTTTCTGTGGATACAGGAGAGGAAACCTCCCAGGATTTTATGAAAGGAGAAAGGCGGGGGGAGCCTGGGGGAGGGCTCTCTTATTGGTTGAGCAGCCCCTGCCCATCAGGTGACGTTCACTCCAACCCCACTCCCCCATGCTACCTGAAAGTATGTTCTGTGAAGCGAGTTTTACTGGTTGTTCGTGGAGCCCTGTGCGAACAAAGCCAGCTCCTTGAAAAATCTGGGTAAGCCACAATTGCTTCTCCTTCCATCTCCTTCTGTTGTCATGGAGAAACCCCCATAAATATTTTAATAGAGACAGAAATGGAACCCGCAGGGTGACTACTTTTGCTGTCGCCTTTAGGAAGGCAAGAATTTAGTGCTAAAATCCCTCAAGGCATAGTGAATTGAGATACCTTTTATATCTGAGTTTTGTTGTTATTTGTTTCTCTCTCTCTGTTTGTGTGTTTAAACAAGATGCAGATTTTGTCTCTTGTCATCTTCAAAAACTGGGAATGTACTTTTACCATGTTTGTATTTTAACAATGACTGTAAACTAATGCTGTTAATTCACTTTTGAAATTAACAGTTTTTTGTTGTTCACTCTGATCTTTGACCCGCAACAAAATAAATGTGAAACTTGAATACTTCATAGTTCTTTCCTCCACCACAAGGCTGTGGAGTTGAGTTGTCCAAGACATCAGCATTAATATATATGCAGCTTCAGATCAGTATTGTTTGTGTAAAGCAGCTGGCAATCCTGACCATACTCTAAAACTCTCTATGCTGCTGTTAGTAGTACTGTCTAATCATACAGTTCTGATAGCAGTATTTGCAAATATTTCCAAATAAGCCATCTTCAGTTTTGGGATAGCAGAGTGTACATTCTCACTGTTTTGAGAGGATTCTGTTGGCTTCTATGCAAGCATCATTTGTGATTTGAATTGTGGTTAGATTGTGGTTAGATTTTAATTGTGCATAAACTCCCCATAAATTGCTGAGTTGGACGTGTCAGTGATTTCCTGACTGCATGAGCTTATTTCTCATATGAACAAAATTTTGTCTGCCAGATCTGGTTTCAGTTGATGCTGCATAATTGGAGCTGTCAGATGTAATAGATCTGAAATTGTGACATATAAATTAGGACTTGACCAACAAAGGCAGGAAGCACCAAAAATGCTTAGATGTACATAATTGATGACATGTAATGAGCAGAAATTGACTTCCCTTGATATCATTAATTAATACTCAGAAGGGTGATTTTCCTAAAATATTTTTCATTGGACCAACATGAATGCCTGCTGTAAAAAATAGAATACTTCAGTGTTGATGCAATAATGATTTTGACTATTGGCTTCGCCTTACAAGTTTGCTTCACCTTGATTCCCTACATTTTGGACACATCAACCTACATCTCTATCACATTCAATAAAAATATGAAGAGGGGTATTAACTTCCCTTAAGAAAACATACAAACATATATAAATCTTGTGTGTCGTTCCCTCCCCCCCGCCCTTTGAATAGCCATTTGCTTCACACATGCACACATATTGGAAGCTAGAGTTGAAGTCCTGAGCACACTCGCTTGGTTTACTTCCAAGTTAATATGCATAAGATCAGGCTGTATAATGTTAACCTAGAATGGGGGTGGGGAGGGTTTGTTATATGGCACACAACACAAAACCTGCCTCTGGCACCAGCAGTCAGTGCTCTGGAGAAACCGCAAGATGCTTGGACTTAGTGTGTAATGATTATTTGTATTTATTAGTTACAAATCATCTGAAGTTTTCTAATAATATTTCTAATAACGATTTTTGTTCCTCCTTTTCAAAGAGTTTTTCAAATCTTGACTAATTAATGTGAGGTTATCTGCATTGTTTTGCTTAGATCTGTATAAAATCTTTTCCTATGTCAACGGGATCAAATTCAAAACATGCTAAGGGAGCTACAGTAGAGAAGTTCAAAGGTAGTCAAGAAAACCCAGTACATTTCTGAATGGGCTTTCTCCCTTCAGGAAACAGGCATCCCTGGAGAAAATCTTGTGACGGTGGTAAAACCTGGACTGCCCACAACTGCAGACTTGCATGTGCTTCTACCCATGGACCACCCCAAAAGGAAGAGAACCATCTCTACTGATAAGGTGAGTAGACTAATGCATATTAACTTGGAGTGCAGCCCTCACTGACTTCATCTCATTCCTAGTGAAATGAAGGGCAATGCCTGACTTTGCGTTATGTCTAGCAAAATGGAGAATCTCTCTCTAGCTGATCCTAATGGTGCTTTGGGAGGGGCCTGTGCCATTGCATTGTCCCTGTAACAGCCGATTCACAGCTGCCTTTGTATCTCGAGAGCCATTTCTATGTGACAGTATATAGGTTATGGCTGCATGCTCCTCCTCCCTAGGGACCTGTAGCACTGTGAATGGGAAACAGCCACTTCATCTGCCCAGGCCAGGTGGTGCCTATACTACAGGTGTGGCATGGCATCCAACTAGGCTGCAGTGGCAAGTTTTGAACTGGCCCTAGATTCACACGGCCACAGGCCTATTTTCTGATTTTTCTTCCTGCTTCTTGGAAGCAGTGCAAGATCTCTGAAAAGGTGTGACGTGATGTGAAAAAATCCTGTGCCTATATACATTCTGTCTTGCTACAAACAAAAATGCCTCATGATTTGTTTTGTCTTCTGTGTAGACAGGCCAGGCATGGTTTAGCAGCAGTGGCTGGATGTGTATGCAGCAGACGTGCTCCTCTGCCTTTGACCAATGCAGTTCTACTCAGCTCTGTGGAAAGTCCTTGTGAATACTGTTGAACAAAATCCATATTGCAGAAGTTGCAGAGGCCTAATAGTATTAAAATCTTTTGCAACTTGTGAGAAACTCTTAACATCGCAATTATTTCTGATTCTGCAGTATCAGGATTTACTACCTTCTCACAGATGGTTGTTTTGCCTGAGGAGGAACTTTCACATTTTATTCACATGTTGCTTTAGACAAAATTCAGGGGCACACTGGACTTGAATATGGGAAGTCTCCACTTTGTTTTGAATTTTACTTTTAGTAACATTTTGGTAGCAGCTCAACAGTGAACAACTTCAGTTTCTTCAAAGCAGCACCTTCCTTGTTAATTCCGCTGTCTCTCAGCATGCCCACGCCCACCCCCATTTCCTCCCTGTACTGGATTTCTTGAAATGTAATGGACTTGAGAGCTTTTTGATTTAGTACTCTGGTAGTTCCTGAAGTGGAACATATCTAACATTATTTTTCTTATGTTTCCAGAGAATAGCTGCTATTAAGCAGTCTTTGAATGCTCATAACATCAGTTTCTTCATGAGAGGAGGACAATGGGTCTTTGTGACCTTAGGTAGCTCTGATTCAGGTAAAGTATGTGCCATTTTTCTTACAATTAGTAGAGTACTCTAGAGAAGAAATGTCATCCATATGTTTAAGTTAAGATACCATATCAGTTCAGAATTCTTCAGTGACTGGGATACCAATAGAGCAAAAGGGATGGGTGACACAATCAAGGAAAATCGTTTCAATAATTCTCATAGAGAACATGTTGAAATTGTTGCATAGATGGTATATCATGCCAGTGCATCTGGCAAGAATAGCCAACACAAATAATACAAAATGTCGGAGAAACTGCAATCAGCAAGATTTATATATTCATATGTGGTGAACATCTCCTATTCTGTCAGTTTTGAAGCATCATATTTTTAGAAATGGCAAGTATTACACATCAAACCATACACATGACACCAGCGTTGGCCTTATTAACAATATGGCAAGAATTAAATGCAAAAGTGACATCTGAAGATTTAATTGAGTTCATGCTGATGGCAGCCCAAAGAGTCATAGCTAAAAGCTGGAAAACTGCAGAACTTTTAACATTGAAATCATGGTATATGGAATTATGCCAAATAGCCATGGGAGAAAATTGACATACCAACTGAAGTTAGCTAAAGGCAATATCAAAATATCTGACTTTTAGAAAATATGGCAGAATTTTATTCTATAGACTGATCAGAGACATATACAGTAGTATTTGTCAAAGGCTTTCCTCAGATTATGTGGGGGGAAACTAAACTTGATATATTGAAGAATTATAATGAAAACTTTTATGCAGCCTATGGATTCCACTTATATTTTGGTCTGTAAAGTAAAGCAGAAAAATATGAATACATGTTAAATGTACTACCTTCTGCCAATAATTAGATTTAAACTTAATGTATTTCTTTTTATCTTTCTACTTCCTTTTTTCTTCTTGTTAGTTATTTTGTTTTGGAAAACTAATAAAATCTTTATTTAAAAAAATTCTTCTGTGACAGGAGTTACATTTATATGGATCAAGCCATAGAAGCTTGATTGCTGTAAATCTACCTTTTCACTAAAATCCAGAACTGAAAATGTTGAGCAGATACAATTTTGTGGTATGATTTGAATATTTGTGCTATAATGTTGAACAAATAATTTTTTTATGCTCAGGACCAAATTCATCAGTGTTTGTCTTTGATTTCAGATTCTCAGAGCATTGGAGGAGGTGGAGGGTATTGGGTGATAATGGTCCTTTTTGTCATCTCTTTGGTGGCTGTAGGAGCGATCATCCTCTACAAGTTTAAAAGGCAAGCAACCTTACATGTGGTCTGGAATGCAGAAAATGTATATAAAGCAAGGTCACCTGGACGGCACAGCCCCCTGAAGCAATTTGAAAGCTATAAATGGGAAACCTGTTTCCGTTGGCCTAATTTCAAACACCCTCTGCAAGCAGTCACTTTGGAGCTCTAGCAGGAGTGCGCTCTCCCTCCCCTGAGAAGGAACCCATTGAGAGTAGGGGAAAAGAAGGAGCGGGGCCACCTTTGGCTCTTGCCCTGCTCACTGCTGTCTTCAGTCCCACCCGCTACCCCTGACAGAATACCCCTTGGGGAATTCATCCTTCAGCAGAAGAAAGGTCCTTACGCCTGCTGTAAATAATGGACTTGTTTCTGAGACTCTTGGCCCTTGTGCTTCTGCAGGGATGAGATGGAGTTCCACTCCCATGGGAATCCATATGGGCACTGCAGCTTTTGGCAGGAGCAGAAGTATTTCTGGAGCATGCCCAGGATCCACTGCTTTCCAACAGGTTTTGGGCTCACTCAGGAAATAAAAGGAGGCCTGTGGGGCAGAAAAGTGGCAATAGTTTTGTCTTTTGTGAAGTTGGGAGTCTAGTGCACCCATGTGGGCTGTTCTAGACTCCTGCATCACAGAGTGGAAGCCCTCATCCAGCAAGGGAAAAGTAAAAGTACCCCCTTGCTTGATTAGGACCTTTGAATGGGGGGACGGGGAGAGTTCTAGCACAGCCCAGGGTAGTGCTGTGCTCTACTCTGCTGAATTTTGGCAGAGAGTGGAATGTTTTTATTCTGCTCTGCCTGAACCTCAGTCTGGATTGCAGGAGCTGGAGTGGCTTCTTCTGTTCACTCTGATCCAGCAGGAGGAAGATTCTAAAGCCACCAGATATGTGCTGGAGCCCAGTGCAGCCCCTGAGCACTCCACTTGTGGTCAGACCTCAGTGCTGCGGAAAGTGCTGCTTCCATGCATCTGGTGGAGCTAGACGTATGCTTTGCTTTATCACAAATGTCAGCAGTGTAGGAGTTAGGGGAGTGGTGTTTGGTTGATTTTAATTATAGTCACAAGTCATACTAATTTGAACTCCTGAAGATTTGTTGTTCATGATAAGGAGGAAACCAGGGCAGCCAGTTGTTCCAAAACCCTAACTTGATAACAGAAATTCGACACAAAGTTTCCCTCCATGTGAGTGAGTTGTGAGTAGTGAGTGGCCTTGGCACTGGAAATCCAACTCCAAATGGGCAAAGGCCATTGAGGCTAGGAATGTATTTTTCTTAGTCAGTCTATGTAACACACATTGTGCTACCAAATGTAACAGCACTTGGAGTGATTTCACTTCTCACTGGATGTTTGTGACTTACAAAATTCAACGGATACTGGGGGAATGCTTCCAGGATTTGCTTACTGCTATCTGTCCACCAAAAAAGCAGAAGCCTTTAGGCAGAAACTGTTGTTGACCTGATGCAGTGCTTTTATTTCGGAATGGCTTTACACAGAATGTAACATGCCCTCTTTGGGCTTCTAACAGCAGTTAAAACAGATTATTCAACAGCACATGTTAGTTGAAATCCCTCTGTGATTTCATTGAAAGTGCCATAGAGATTGTATCGGCTTTGGAAACTTGCGTTATGGTGAATTATAGCTCCTTTAGATTATAGTTTCATTTTGCGGTAACATTTTGCACGCAACTGAATTTTAAAAATTCCATGGAGCATCTGAAGTAGCACAGAACACAGCAACAGTGCCTGGCTTAAAAAACAACAATGGGCTGGCTGGATGTGCAGTCTCATGCAGGAGTGTCAGAGTACACAATCTCCCAGAAAAGTGCTAAGGTGAGCATTCCTGTGCTAGGATTCCACGGTGATTCTTTACAGTCACTGAAGAATTTCTTTGAAGACAACACTAAGACAAATAGGTAAATGGAATAGTGGAGGCATGAGGAAACAGGACGAGTGTTAGACCCTTAGGCGCCTCATCAGACCATAGTCATTTCTACAGTCCTGGCAGAAGGAGTATAGGTTTCACAGAGGCAGAGCTTTAGCTGTATGAAATGGTCCTGTGAAAAGAGATGTGTTGTTGTCCATAAACTCTTATCAGGAATAGACAAGCACAATTACTCTGGGATGTTCATGGCTGGGTAAAACTCACCTAGAGCATTTCTATATCAGCAAATCCCACATTTAAAACAGGGCTTTCTCCTTCCATTTTAAATGCAGGATTGCAATGGACTCCCTTTGTACACGCTTCCTTTCCCCCCCTTCCCCCCTCCTTTCCCCCCCTTATCTGAGTCTTTGATATGTTTCATTATACAGCCACTAGATGGCGCTGTGGTCTAGCTCCTCTTATGGCTGGTTTTCCTCTTTTCACGAGGGAACTCAAGCGGAACTCAAGCACTGTAATTTCATAGCTCATTATCACTGATCTTTAAAAAAATGGAATAAAAGTCATTTAGTGCAGAAGATGCCCTGGAGGTTCAGAACATCATCTAAAGAACCCACAAACATCCATGAGTAACCAGTCTCAATAGCAGGATAAAAGCTCCGTGTGAAGAAGCCCTTACAGTTTCTCCACTGGAGGGCTATTAAGAGTTTCCTATATTTGTACATTAAAAAATGCACCCTGGGCCATTTGGTATAGAAAGCAGTGAAGTCCCAAGGGGTTGTGAGCCTCTGGGCACGTTTGATATCACGTTGTATTATATAGAAGTATCAGTGGTGGGTGGGGCCGCGGTGGCTTAGTGGTTAAGATGCTGAATTGCAGACTGGAAGGTCAGCAGGACAGCAGTTCGAGACCCAAGTGCTGTGTGACAGAGTGAGCTCCCATCTTCAGTCCCAGCTTCTGCCAACCTAGCAGTTCGAAAGCAAGAAATTGCAAGTAGATAAATAGGTACCGCCTCGGCAGGAAAGGTAACAGCGTTCCGTGCACCTCGGTGTTCAGTCATGCTGGCCACATGACCACAGAAGCATCTTCGGACAGCGCTGGCTCTTCGGCTTAGAAATGGAGATGAGCACCACACCCTAGAGTCAGACACGACTGGTTGGGGACACCTTTACCTTTTACCTTTTTATCAGTGGTGGGTATTTAATTAATTCAAGAAATTAGAATTTGTCAACCTTGAGGATTCAATCCCAAATAAATCAGCCCCAAACATGCTGCAACATATGCTCAAAAGCAATGTGATGTCCCTCTGTCATAGAAGGCAGATGCAGATAACTGGGATGTAAAAAAATCAAACTTGCGAATGGGCAGGTCCCAACACTGTCATTCTGCTGATGGCTTCCATCAGCAGAACCAAGAGTGGGGCAATTACCCCTCCCCACTACTGCCCCCTCCATGAACCCTCAAAATCTACTCCAGAGGGTTGGGAAACGCTCCAAAGCAGGTTTTTGGGTGGCGCAAAGAGTGCTGGAGCAGGGTGAGGAAGGAAGGAGAGCCCCATTGCACTACTGGATGTCCACATTGGATTTAGGGCAGTATGCCAAATTCCTATATTTATTTTTTAAACAATCTCCCCATCTGCTCCACACATTTGCACAACTTAGCAAGTCTTATAGAACTTAAACTGGATAAATGCATGTGCGGTCATGACAAAAGAGGTTACATTTCTCGATGCCCTAAACGACTGTGCCCTAGAACGGGACCGATCAGAGGGGAGGCAACCCTGGATTTAATCCTAAATGGTGTCACCCAGGACGTAGTATGAGATGTAAATGTTGTAGAACTAATTTGAAATAGTGACAACAGTCCTATCAGATTTAATATATATTTAAGTGGAGAATTACCAAGGAAGTCCACCACAGTCACATTTGACTTCAAAAGGATCTCTCCAAACTGGGAAAATGGGCATCAAAATGGCAAATGTGGTTCACTGTAAGCAAGTGTAAAGTGATGCACTTTGGGAGAAAAAATCCCAACTTCAAGTATAAGCTGATGGAATCCGAGCTAGCAGTACCTGACCAAGAAGGAGATCTTGGGGTTGTGGTGGACAGCGTGATGAAAATGTCAGCTCAGAGTGTGGCTGCTGTGAAAAAGGCAAATTCCATGCTGGGCATAATTAGAAAAGGAATTGAAAATAAAACTTCCAAGATCATACTCACCATATACAAATCTATGGTGCAACCACACTTAGAATACCATGTACAGTTGTGGTCACCTCACCCAAAAATGAATATTGTAGAAGTGGAAAAAGTGCAGAAAAGGGCAACTAAAATTATCAAGGGGCTGGAGCAACTCTTACTTACCCTTAGAAAAAAGGTAAGTAAGGGGAGACACGTACAAAATTATGCATAGTGTGGAGAAGGTGGATAGGGAGACATCTTTGTCCATCTCTCATAATACTAGAACCCACAGGGGTCATCCCATGAAACTGATTGGTGGGAGATTCAGGACAGATAAAAGGAAGTACTTCTTCACACAGAGCATAGTTAAGCTATAGAATTCACTTCTACAAGAGGCCACCAATTTGGATGGCTTTAAAAGGGTATTGGACAAATTCATGGAGGATAAGGCTATCAATGGCTACTAGTCCTGTTGGCTATATGCTACTTCAAGTATCAGAGGCTGTGTACACCAGTTGCCGGGGGACATAGCTGCGAGGGTGCTGTTGCACTCATGCCCTGCTTGTGGTTTCCTGTGGGCAGCTGGTTGGCCACTGTGTGAACAGAATGCTGGGCTCTTGGGGGGGGTGTCTCCATGAGCAATTTACTCTGAGCTGCTGCATTTGGAGCTCGTTAGGGATACATGACATCATGGCCATCCAGCAACCACCCCAGAGTTTATCAGGGAAAACCCGGATTTCCTGGGACTGCTTGAAGTCCAGTTCTTTTCCTCAGGTCAGGTTCTCCCCGGTATAGTTGCTGTGTGCCCCAACCCCTGCATTTACCTCGGTTGTGCTAGCCCTGCTTAGGGGTGTGCCTTTCACTGTGACCCCAGTCCAGGGGTGATTCCTGTCCCTGTGTTTTCCAGCACAACCCAATTAGTGACTACTCAGAAGTAACTCCCATTGTGGTCAATGAGGCTTGTCTCCTGAGTGCCCACATCAGAACCTACAGAGATCCCCCTCAATTGAAATGGCACAGTTTAAAGCCCAAATTCCCTAAGTGCTATAACGCATGATCTCGAGGCTCCAACTCTCTATTGTTAGTTTTATTGTTTTGGGAAGTAACTACTTCACAGCTTTGTTACACAGATCCTGCGCAGCATCAGGTTACAATGGGGTCTGGTTTCCCTCTTTTTGTTTACTGCTCTCTTTCCCACAACAAACCCGTTAGTGTCGCCTCAGAAGTAACTCCCATTGTGCTTAATGAGGCTTGCCCTCTGAATGCCCACATCACTGAACCTGTGATTCTCCCTGGCTTGGTTTATTCTTAGGAAGTAACCACAGCTAGAGATCCTGCGGTTAGAAAAGGGGCTGGTTTCCCATTCCTGTTTTCTCCCTTCCCCCACCATCTTTCCCAGCACAAGCATATGTGTGTCTACTCGGAAGTAGCTCCCATTGTGGTCAGTGAGAATTGCTCCTGAAATGCGGTGCATCTGGACCTTCAGGGGAAAGGAGAAAGGGGGGGAGCCTCTCTTATTGGTTGAGCAGCCCCTGCCAGTCAGATGACCTTCACTCCCACCCCCACCAGGAGGTACATTCTCCGAAGTGATTTTTACTGGTGCAGAGAACCTGCTCGTGGAGCCCTGCATGGACCAAAGTGCAGCAAAGCTGATTCCTTTTAGCAGATCTGGTACTCCTCCATTTGCTTCTCCTTCCATTGTTGTGGAGACACGGTCCCAGTCTGATCCAGCATGGCTCTTCTTATGTTCCTAAATAGTGACACAAAAAAACAGCGTTATGTCTTATGTGACCCGGGGATTTGCCTGAATGTATCTTTTAAACATTCCTTTGGGAGATAATGGTTTAGGTACTGATCCAGCTGCTTTGTTTTGGTTATAGCCTGTACTGTTGTTTTAGTTGTTTTATTATGTTTCAGTATTTTTAATGGAAATTTTGTAAAGCTATTTTATATTTTGTATATTTTATTAATTTTGTTTTAAGTAGTCATAGCTCTTTTTAAGAGAAAGGTGATGGAGAGGTTTTAGTCAGCAGCATCATAGCAGTGGTCACATGCAACAACTAGTGGTTCTTTGTTGAGGTGTGCATCGCCACCAGGATTCAAAGATGCTTCCAGTTAGTTCAGGGCAGTCTGAATGAGGAGCTGCGCATGCACAGCTGCTGCATGCGCGTCCGCTTGTGAGCATGTTGTTAAAATTCTATCTTGTGCTCTTAAGGAAATTACCAGGCAGAAGTGTCTATGCCCAGATGCAGAATGAAAAAGAGCAAGAGATGACCAGCCCTGTAAACCACAGAGAGGACACCCAAAATATCATCCAGGGGGAGGAGTTCATCGACGATGACCTTGATTGTCAAACGCTAGGGAATGCAAGAGGTGAGTGCATTTGCTTCCTTTACTGGTGTGTTGCTGTGCAGCTTTTAGGGGGATTCCATAGTAAAGAACATTAACTGCTACATCAATGCAACATCCACAAAACACATTGCACCAATGACAGTACATTGGCACAAATGTTTAGGATCCAGGTGCTAGATGAAGAAAACAAGAAAAATGGTTATGATGGGAGCGGTGAGTGTAAATCACACTGGTATGCTTGAGAAGTGCTGTACATGTCAGTGACTTGAGTTTTTAAAAAGTAACGTACGTTATGGAAGCATTTGTAAGACTCGATGTCATAACTGCTTAGAATGGTTTACAATGTATCAGTAGCTCAGGTGCAAAGAATGGTTGTCTTCATTGCAACAAGTTTATTGCAGATCTACAGTTGTGCTACTTAAATCTGAATTCTGATTTGCTAATGTTAAAGTCATTGTGGATTTATTGGAACTAAACTTAACTCATCGAAACGGACACACTTTAATAAGAACATGCTACAGTAACCTGACATTTAATACATTCTAAAATATGTCAATTAGACTAACTTTTATTTGTTGTTGTAAAAATTTACATGAGCTGGCTGCATCCGAATCTGGTGGCGGGGGTAGCATCTTTTTGCTATTCAGTGTAGGAGGAGAGGCAGACCTGAAAACCCAAGGGAGCGAAGAGACCATGAAAAGATCTTGGGCTGTACTCCTATACACACTTACCTGGAAAATGAGTAAGCCCCATTGAACATAGAGGAACTTGCTTCAGAGTAAATATGCATAGGGTTACACTGTTAAGGCCTTCAGTACGAGTCTGCAGCTCTTCAAGTACAATCTCAGCTACCCAAGGATAAGCTGCATGAACCTTAACCAAAAGAGATTTAATTTAAAGAAAAGAAAGAATCCAAGACAGTGTTAAGGTTACCAGCCTCCAAACAACCTTCAAAGGCAGTCCCAAATACAGTGTATTTTATCTTCAAGGCAAGGGACCTTGCAGAACCTTCTGAAGAATTAGGGTTGCCTTAGTGCAACCCTTTTGGTTCCCTGGAAAATCCCTTGGTGTTATTGCCCAGGACTCAGACCCCTTGCTATCAAAGGAGGGGTCCAGTGACACAGAAACATCCCCTCTGAAGCATCAACCTTGGCAGAAACCCCTATGGAAGGTGAGCTCCAGGGGCCAGCAATGCCTCCATCTTCTTTGCCTGAGGAGGTAGCCTGGCCCCTTCCGCTGACTCTCTGCAGGAGAGTTTCCCCTCCACTGGCAGCAGGAGGATTTCCATCCACACTGGAGCAAGCACCTTCAGCATATGACAGAGCCCCTTTTAGCTCAAGCAGTGTTCATCTGAGGCGGTGGCGCTTGAGACACTCACCTGGCTGTAGGGCTCCTTACATGTGCGTCCAGACTAGATTGGACTATTGCTGGAGCAACACATCTTGCCTTGTCTTCAGCTTGACTAGCTGCTGCAATGAGCTGTCTATAATCCCGATCACCTGTGCCCTCTCTGGACTCTGGCATTGCTTAACCTGGATATTTCACCAGAGCAGCCACCTCCAAATTCACCTCCATACTTTTCTATAGCCAAAATTTGTCGGCAACGTGGGGATGTATTGAACCCCTTGTTGACTCTTTGGCCTTCCTTCAAAATTCCTTGAATGTTTTGCCCAAGTAGGAACTTACAAATTTGTCTTGAAATTTCGGGTGAAGGAGAGATTTGGTAGCAGCTCTTCGCAAGGCTCAACCACTGCAAAGGCAAGAGGGGTGGTCACTGGATCTAAATCTGAATGGGTTGCTGCCAGCTCACATGATGATAACCTTGGTAAGCCTTGACTGAGATCAACACATAATCTGACATTATAGGTACCATAATTGGTCCGGAAGACCTCCAAGGTTGTGATCCTCAATTAGCCAGAAAAGATTAGGAGCAGAGCCAGCCCTACCGTTAGACAGAGTGAGGTAGCTGCCTCAGGCAGCAGATGTTGGTGTGCAGCCCTGCCTCCCAACTCTCCCCATCCTCCTGAGCCAGCATCCCAGTAACAGCAGTGCCTGTTTGTTGCTGTCCCAGGCTGACTGACTGGCTGCCTTACCTAGCTGGTCGCTCCTGACAAGTCACAGACGACACTGTTGGGAAGGGCACCTGACTGAGCAAGCAGGCCAAGAAGCAGCCAACCCAGGGCAGCACACTCTAGCAGTCACCATGCATGCACATGCGTTGCTCTGCTCATGCGGTGCGCACTAGTGTTGTCACTGCCGCATTGCAGCATTTGTTTGAGTGGGCAACGAGGAGGTGCCGGACTGAGCAGTGAATGAGTAGTGGTGAGGCGATGGGGGGCAGAAGAGCAGTGTGTGCCCGTCAGTCTGCCCTGCACCTCTTAAGCTAACCTGCTGCCCTCTGGTGCAGTGGAGGACGCTGTACCCTGATCGTTGTTGAAGTAAGATTGCACTGCCAGCCAGCCTCTGTATGTGGAGTAGGGCACAGCACCAGCTTTGCCTTCCTCAGAGGCAGCAAAATGTCTTGGGCTAGCTTTGCCTGAGGGCCTTTTAAATGAGAAGGAGGTGCTCTTTAGATGTTTAGCATTTAAATTTGCCATTCGCAGGTGCTTAGTACATCTTAACTGCTGACAAATATGTAAATAACCCGTTTTTCTTGGGGGTTTGCTTCACCACTAGCGTGGGATCAGTTTGTTGCTTGAGTGGGTGGATGTGTTTGAGTCTTTGTGACAGTCGCTTGAGATGCAATGCAGTGATGCACAAGGTGCGGATTCTGTCAAGCACAAGGTCAGTGGTTAAAAGAAATTTTAAAAAAATCATATTCTAAATGAGGCTGTTGACCTTCTTTCTCTCATTGGCTCGATCTGGGCTGCTAAGTCATTCAGCTGATCCCTGATGAGTATTCCATACAGTAGCTATTAAGGGCTGGGAGCTGGGAATAGGTGGGAGGGAGAGGATATAATGGCAATTGCACATAACAACCATTTACAGAAGATGCTCAATGCCACAGTCTCCTGACATGAACATGTGGCCTTAGGGTAGAGTGGAGTTTTTTTGTGTACCCTTCCCTAATTTTAGATTGCTAAAGTGGTCACCAAGGTGGTGCTGAGGTCACCCAGAATTATTTTTATGTGGGATTTCAATATGCACACTGTGGCTGGGTCTTTAGGGCAAGCTCGGGATTTTGTGGTTTCCAAGACTCGCTACAGTGGGTCTATCCTATACCATAACTGGCCCTACACATTTAGATTTGATGCTTTTAACTGGCCTGGAAGCAGGTGAGAGGTCATTCAAGATCAAGCACCAAAGGAGAGGGAGAGAGCAATGGGTGAGAACTGAAGGAAGGGATCGTGGTTGTCTTTTCTGTCTTTGCTTCTCCAGCAAATTAATGAATGTAGTACTGCATTACTTTGTGCCAACTGGTGCATTTTCTTGCTTGTTCCTGGCCTCACTTCCCACTTTTAACATGACCTCCCATTTGATATGAACATAGCTGCCTGCACTAGCCACATGCCTTGTCTCCATGTCTTGACTACATTACTGTGCCTCTGCCTCCCAGGCCTCCCTCATCCATTCCTTTGCCCCAGAAGCTTGTTTTCATCGTATCATTTGAGAATCGCTAAATGTGGATGCCTCAACACCCCCCATGGCTACAAAATAGGAAGCTGTACCCAGGTGCACACACTGGATTATTCTGTTCTCGGCCCTGAAACTGGAGGCTGTAAAAACTGTAGATGTCCTTACACATAAGGCGCAAACTCACAAAGACTCTTCTGAGCTTCCCCATGGGAAGGGGACACCCAGCAGTAAAAGGCTGGCAGATTACTCAGAGGTATTTTTGGAAGGTATGACCATGTTTGTTGTTCTTTTTTTAATATATTTTTTATTTTATTTTTATAAATGAAATAAACAATACCAAAATTGCCAACAACCTAATCAATACTTCAGTTTCCCAACAGTACAATATTCTGATGAGGACACCACAATAACAAAGAGTGAAGAATAAAGAGAGAGAAAAAAAGGGAAAAGGGAGGAGGAAAGGAAGTGAAAAAAAGAGAAAAATTCCCTCCCTTCCCCTTCCCTGCCCCTCTCCCTCCCCCTTAAAGAATTGAGTTTAAACTCCGACACCCCCTGGCCTCCGATGCCATTCTATTTTCAAAACTATATCCATAACCTTAACAACCTTACAGTTTAATAAACAACCTTACATTTCTATATCATGTCATCAGTCGTATATCAAAGAAACAGGTCTACAATTCATTTCCAAAAGCCTATATTAATAATAATAATAATAATAATAATAATAATAATAATAATAAATAGTATTATATAATAATAAAACTTAATATAAATATTTGTTGCTCATTTTTAATGAACTCTCCATATTTTACTTTAAAAATAAATTCTTTTCAAGTAATTATTGGAGGAAGGCAGTGACAATGTGCACTGGGAGTGGTAGAATAAGTTTGACTTGGGAAAGAGGGGTCTCTACTAGATCTGAGCTAGAGTGACAAATTGTGACAAGAAGAGGGCAAATTTCAAAAATGCCATTGGAATGTGTATCGTACTTTATGGATATTCCCCAGTCCAAGTATTGGGAGAGTGGTGTCATTATGACACCATTGCCGTGGTCATATCTTTACCTTCTAAAAACTCAGCACCAGCCACTGTGTGTCCCAGTTCCCTCCCTAGATCGACCCTGGAGACCAGGTGAACTGCAAAATTGGCTGTGGATGTTCTCACCAGCTTCCCCAGGTTTAGAAAAGACCTGAGGCAAATGAAGTGGGAAGGGAGAAGACTAGGGAGCAGGAGGCTCTTGACTCGCAGTGACACCAACCAATCACAGTTTGGAAAGCTCTGTGCTGTGGCAATGCCCACCGCAGATAAATCCTCCTCCTCGAGGAGAGAGGGAGAGGGAAGGCCCTCCCTGGCCAGGGCTCACTAGCACCATCCCATTGGCGCCAGAGGAGCTCAGGAGGTCTGCTCCACCAAGTACCAGAGGGAAGATTGGACTGGAAGTCTTGCCACCACAAAACATCTGGTTAAGTACTGGGAAGAACCTAAAGAATGGCACAGTTTGAAGATCTCAGAGGCAGAGTAGCCAGCAGGCCTTTGAAGAGGTCCAAGGGGAGCCCCAGGCACATTTGTCTTGTAAATTTTGGTATTTGTTAGGACTTATATTTATAGTTATATTCAAGATGGATTGATGCTTTTCCGGATTCTTCCTTTGGGCTGCTGGAATATTTTTAACAAATTTTCTTCTCAATGATATTTGGATATTACATTTGGTTTGTAGGCTTTTGACTATTGTGTTATAAACTGGGATTAATACAAAGATATTTGCAACATCATTTTCTTGTTGACAGAATGAATGTTCAGTCCGCTGCAGTCCAGTTTCATACACTTCCTGGGCAGGAATCCACTTCAGGTGGCAGCCTTCCCTCTGCCAAGCACATAATGTAATGCCTGAGGCAGGCATGCCACACAGAGGCCCCCTTTGGACAATGCTTTCTCCTTAAAAAGGGGGAGACGGTCATGTAAATCGGGTTCATGTGCACCCCTGGGCCTCCACATGAATCTCTTTTCAGGCATTCAACATCCATGGCTAATAAACACACATTGGTGAGCTGTGGCAGTTTCCACCCCGACCGTCCTGCATTTGTTAGAATGTCTGCAGAGGGCCCAGCATGAGCAGGTCTACTGAGAATGCTTGCATCACACATTGGGTGATATGATCAAGGAGAGGGACATGAACATGCTCCTCCATCGCACATGAAGAGAATTGCTGGGCAGATGTGTCTCTGCTGAGCCACTGTGCTCAGAATTAAAAGCAGGCATTGAAATCGCCCCTGTAATCATGGAAGTACTTAAAGAATTGCTAGTTAAAAAGTCACTTTGGGCAATTTGAAAGAATGGTTGGTGTTTTTTAATGGAAGGAGAAAAGTTTTAGGTTTTATTTATTTATTTCAATTTCTAGTCTGCCTCCTCCCGAGGACTCAAGGCAAGTAACAAACGGTTTAAAGGAGTGGGGAACAGTGTAAGAACATGAAATGTACATATCCTATATAAAAATTAAAATGACCTCATGCTGCTGAATGCCAGTCTTTCAGAAAGTATTCTGGGATGATACTAACTAGATTGAAGGATGTGGAAAAGAAATGGAATGGTGTCCCAAAGCAGCTTTGTTGGAATTGAGCACGGAAATGGAATAATTACAACCCACCTTAACAGAACCCACCTTATATTGGGGAGTTGCATACATGACAGAGAACAGCCATGGGGTGGTGGCAGCCATGCCATTGAGGGTAAGCAGGGCCCATGCCTCGATCAGAGCCATGACTTTTACATTTTTGCTAAAACTATGGTATATAGAGAAAAGTTGCTGGGGGCATTGGTGATGCGTTTAGCAGGAAAATGTTTGTCTTGGAGGTATAGAAGAGGATGGAGTGACTCACTGATCCTCAAGTAGGTGTTCTCAATTTCCTGTCTTACTCGTGGTCAGAAAAACTAAAAACCAACGTCCTTCTGCGTGTGTTTCCTTGGGAGGGATGGAGCAACTGTCTGGTAAATCACATCCTTCTGATAAATTGCCCATTCCTGAATGTTTTTCTTTTTTTCTTTCTTTTTGTTTCTATAACCTCTTCATTTTGCTAACTGGAACCTCCTAGGGGTTTGACAGACATTCTCTTTATCTAGATCTAGCAACATGCCGTTGCTTTGGCAGAGGTTGCTGTGATACACCGATCCAGCTTAGGGACAGGTAGTGAGGAGCTGGATGAGGAACAGTTGCTGTACGTGGTCCCCAGCAGCCTCCCGGTGCTTTAAACAGATGGTGATGGACCAGATCATCTGATTTGGTGGTGGGGCAGGAGTTGGATTCAGCCCTCCTTCTCCATGCCCCTGTCCCCTGACAGATGATTGGTGCTGTTGTTGTTGGCTTGGTTGGGGCTCCACACGTAGCCCTGGCTGTGGTGAGCATGTATGGTCAGGTCAGGGTCATGCCATTCGTCCCTTTTGCTGGAGAGTTTTCTTAGCCACAGAGGAGAATTCCTCCGCTTTTGCTGATTAGGGTCTGAAACACTTGTGAAGACTTCTGTTTCCTTCAGACGGCCCTTGTGTTGTGGGCTTTCTTGCATGCGCTGTCCCAAACTCACCGGTGGGATTATTCAAGCATACTATTCTCTGTTCACAGCACAGCGTGACTAAACAAAACCTAGTTTTCTGTTCTCTCTCTTCTCATAATTTTGGAATTTTTACAATGGCATATTTCCAGACTCACCCATCCACTTCTTTTGTTTTTATATATTTTATGTTGCCTACTTTCTCGCCACCCCCACCTTGGGACTCCTCCACACCATTACCTTGCAGTGACTCCTTCTGGGAGAGGTGGAAACTTGAACAGCTACAGAGTTCCCTTATTGCTGATGGCAGTCAGTGTCCAGTCCCAGGTCAGTGTCATCTTGAAAGGAAGCCTGTGGCTCCATTCTCCTCCCTCACCTGCTCCCCTCAAACCACTTTATGATGTCACTTGGCTCAGAACTGTAGGAATTCACCACAATTCATCCCAAGCCAAAATTTTCAGCACTGCAACACAGAACTGCTGCACCACTCTCACCTGATGTGATTTGATAAGGTCACCATCTCATCTGGTGGAGCTATTCCTGGAATAAAAGGGGGGTGAATGTTGAAATCCTGTAAACTGCTAATCTTGGTGCTTTGTTTTTCTGTTCCTCAGGCAATCTCTCAGGCGTGGCTCTGAGCATTAATTCCAGGGAGATGCACAGTTACCTGGTTAGCTGATGTTCACAACCGAACACAGAGACAAGACTCTTCTACTGTTGGGTCCCTCCTTTCCCCTCTGAAGATCTAACTACTGGTGGGAAGGAGATTCTTAAATTGTCCTGAAGATAGACACAGCCATGTGTTGCTTGGAGAGGAAGATAATTTACTTTGTCTTCATGGCTGTTGACTTTTTTTACACCTCATACTAAGCTAGCAGATCTGTAGCCCTAGGCACACTTGCAACCACCTTTTCTGTCTTCTGTGTCCCTTTCGTTCTTTATGTTCATTTAATCAAATCCATACAGCACTTTGCTCACGGTGGCAGTACCAAGTAGAAAGCTGCAATTCTTGAGCCATGAAGACTGGTTTGAAAAACAGTTGGCTAGCTGAAGTAGGAATCTGGTGGAATGCCGGGGCTTGTTTCCTATCTAAAGGAGTGACTCCTGGGCCTGACAGGGCACCGTGGAAGGAAGAATGCGGAGAGGGTGCAGCCAAGAGGCATACTGAGGACACCCTTCAGGCCCAGGGCAAGACCAGAGTACAGCATCTGCATGAGGCGACACTGATGTGAGAAAATGTTTCAGAGCTTCTTGTACACGTCACTACCAAGAAGCTCTCAACTTTGCTTTGCTCCCAGACCAGGTTCCTTCCTATCCAGACACCACCCACCCTTCTGTAAGAGGATACCACTAGACTGACTGGTAGTTTGCAACCCACATAATTATATAGCATACAGCTTGTGCTGCCTTACCTTCTTTTAGTCTTTAGAACAACAAGTGTAATTACTTTTTTTTTAATTTCTGTAACCTTTTTTTGTATCTTTTTAAACTTTCTATTTTTATAGCTATACAGGCATTCCTGTCTCAGGATAGTGCTGTCAAAGCAGCATATTTGGAACTCACTAATTTATTCTTTTTTCCTATTTCTACTGTGGGGCTGAACAAACTGAAAGTATCACTGCCTTGGATGTGTTTGACAATCTGGTGAATTAAATTTGAGAATTAATTCAATTTAAATGATTGCACTTTCTCAGTCTTACCCCTAGGTATCACACCTCATTCCTCAGACTGGAGCTGAGCAGGATCTTATTTCTGTAGGCAGGACAATTGTCTTGCGTTGGTGTTGGTGTTATTTGAAAGCTGTGCGAGTTTAATTTTGTGTTTGATTGTTCCACCACAAGTAGCTTCATGGAGCAAGAATTGCAAGGTTGTGGCCAAACTGGTGGTGTTTGCTCTGAGAATCATGTGTAGGAAACGAACCACAAAGCTGCTTGGAATTAGTGCACTGAGCATCTTTCTAATCTCTCACCTTTTGCAAGGAACTAGCAGAGTGACCCTAATACTTTTTAGAGAGGGTTACTAAATACCAGTGGATAACCAAGCATTAAATGAGAATCAGTTGCGTTACACTTATTGTATGTATTAGATGACCATGTTCCAAGGTGCCAATGTATTCTTTCTGCTGAAAGCACATTCCATTTTGTCTTGTTATATCTTGTCCTCTTATGAGCACTAAAGAAAATCCTGCAGAACTATGTCAAGCACAATACATTCAGGAACTGACTATCCAAGTGGACGATAATACTGCTGGGAATGAATGGCAAGTCTTGTTTGCCTTCTGCTCAGGATCTCTGTGTTTTTGTCCATGCAGCAGACCTACTAATGCCCTGCACATTTGCATATAGAAGGGTGACGTCTCCCTGCTGCCTTACCTGTACAGAGGATAACAGCGGTTGAGAAAACTTGAACACTAAGAGTCCCAAGGACTTAGAGGAAAGAGGACATTCCTCATGAAGCTTCTTTGTGCTTTGTAATCTCTGGAATTGTTGCACTAAGGGACTGAACTCCTCATTTTACTGTTCATGGTACTGCTGGCACTGAAAACTACAGAATCTCTCCAGGATATGTGGTAGGAGGAAACCTGTCCACCAGACTGGAGAGCAATTTTGAAAAAATCCTTAGAAACACTTTTGGAATGGTAGAGCACCTAGGGTCAAAGTCCCACATACCTGCAAATCTGTAACTGATTAGTAGAAAGTGCACACTGGTCTGTTGTGCAACTCTAGCATAAAGGAGTCTTGTTGCACCTAGTAGTTACTCAGAATGCTTTCTGGAGAAGTGGATTGTTAGGGGAAATGTATATAAAGTTCTAATCAAGCAACTGATTTCTAGTGTTAATTTATTTAATTCTGGAATGTTACTATTGCCTAAAGTGAAAATCTTGCTTCTGATCTTTGGAGTGGAAAATTCTCGCTCTGATCTGACAGAGAGGAAATTCCAGCTCTGCCCTTCCACCAGTCAGATTAACGAGATGTTAAATGAAGAGTGTTTTGGCTTTGGGGCATTGTATTTTTTGGACAGCATTTAACAAGAGCATGTATTTATCCCAAATTCACACTTGCTTTCTGTTTCTGCCTCGGTTTATTCTTATGCGATAGAGCCCATGGGGGCAGGGGGGATTATAATACATGACTCATAGTTCCCAACAGTTGTTTCCAACTATGAGTACACTGTTGCACACATGGGAGTGTTGCTTCTTGTTTGCTTCAGTGGAGGGAGTAACTCTGCATCCACAGAGGAATCTGTGCCCAGTGCCATCCCCATGTACTGAAGTGACTGAGCATTCACTTCTCTACCCTCTGGCCATGTGAGACCCCCTGATCTGGGCTAATGCTGTCTCATGCAGAATTATATTTTCCTAACCTCTCCCCCCACTGCCGACCGCAAACTGAAAGGGCCTGCCATTGCAAGGAGATTCCCATTCTGACAATATAATATTGATGTGGGGTTTGCTCTGCTTTGTAAAATACATTATTGCATAATTTTGAGAGTAAAATGCTGTCTACGTTGCTAGATGAGCTGCTGATTTTGATTTAGTGCCATGGATAAGAGCTAACAAACAAATTTTGGGACTGTATCCCCTTCCCTATATGAGAGTAGGTGGGTGGAGGCAGTGCCAATTGTAAGGTTGTTCTGTGGAATAAGAAGGCTGGACCCCTTTAGCACTTCCCACTCCTAAGATATAGGCATCTCTTTCATTGACAGATTAGTTCTTAAGACAAGTGTGTGCCTCACCATTTGTAACAAGAGGACATTTTATTCCAGCACTACACCATTTTCCACTACAGAAATGACTTGATAGAAAAGGGGCACTTTGGACTGTAAAACATAGCATGCCTTTATTGCACCATCGGCCTGCCTCACTCACAGAATTGTATGGGGGGTCCAGATGACATCATCTTTCACTCATAACCCTCCTGTCTTTTCCCACTGCTTTGTCCATCTTTTTCCTTATCACAGAAAATCTGTTAAGAAGGAAAAGATGAAAGAATGGCACCATGCCTTCTAAAGACTGGGCTGGTTTGATGGCTGATCTACATAGTACACACAAAATGCATGTAACTAAGCCCCATGTCTTTAAAACTAAACATTGAAAAGTGTGTGTGTTGGTGGGGACCCTCCTAATCCTTTCTTTGCTGTTTGTTTTTTCCACTGAAAATTTCCCAGTTCCAGATGCACATTGACACTTTCAGGGATGCTTTTCATTAAAACACGCACACAACCCCGAACGATTGGAATTCCATTGCATACATTTGTGTACACCATCTAGTTTACCCCTGAGTAGGAGCCAATATCTTTTCATACAGGCAGTAAACTGCATCCTCCACCACCCCAAGGATGAAATAAACGTTCTCAAATGTTCCCATCATTTGCAAGTCTGCAGATGCACTACACTACTAATTTGACATTTCTCTCCCTCTCAAGACACTAATAATAAACTGCCAGGATTTGTGTCAACACATTTCAAAAACACTCATGGAGGTGGAAAGACTTGGTCCATGGCTTAAAGGTGCTGTATATTCCTTAGATATGCTTAGAAAGAAGCACTGAGACAAAATATGCCCTCACCATTCACATCATTCCAGACGTCCCTCAGATAAAGCTCCTGGTTCTGCCTTCACTGTATTCAGATTACCATGTAGAAGTTCTGAGCATGCTTACTTGAAGCAAATCTGGAGCGCTTCAAAAAGGGAGGGAAATTACCTAGCTATACTGATAGTTAACAGTGCCAGTTGAGGAGAGGAGAGAGATTTAAAATGGATCTGGTGATGTGGGAAAAGCTGAGGGAAACCAGTTACTGGGAAAAGGCTTCATGGGGTTCCAGATTCCCAAAGGAGTTGTGCTTGCCTTTGCTTTTTCTCCTGCTTTTTGCGGTTTGACAGATACTCTGAAAAGCCCAGTTAGGTGACGCACCCCTTCCTTGCCTGTTCCCCCATGCCTTCCCCAAGCAAAGAAGAGGTAGGGGAAGACTCGCTGTCTCTTCTTAGCTGGACATGATGGTTGTAATGTTACTTCCTGCCATCATGGGTCTGGTAGTTTTTTTCAGCTACAAGCCCCATGATGTCCCAACAGAAATTGATGCTCTAGGTGTCATTCTGGCTAAGGAGAGGCCTTCTGGGACTTCTTTTGTGTGGTGAGCAGCCCTTCCTGCTGTACTTTATTCCCATCCCCCAAGGTAGGGCTTTTCTTGCTTGGGGATAGCAATGGCACAGAGTGGGGGTGCAAATCCTATTTTGAATTGAGCCCAGCTCAAAGGGGGCGAGACCTGACTTGGACTGGGGCTAAGTATTTTGAGGCTTTTAAGCTCCTCACCCATAGTCTTGAACCATCCCTGTCTGGAACCGGCTCTTCCTTTCCCACAGAACAACCACTGTCCATGATCTTTTCCTCACTCCATCCCTCCAGCTACTTGCCCTCAGCCCTTTACTGGAAACTTGGCTGCCTCTCCAACACTTCCAGTCTCCTTTGGAGGTCTCCCCTCCCATAAACTGTTTTCCCTTTCAAATTCTGCCAGTTCCAGCACCTGCCCAGTCTCATCCCACAGCTTCTCAACCTTTGAGGGTCATCCTGTATGACTCTGCTCCATTCTTCATCTCTCTATTGGCTTCTTACATTGCCTTCCCGACCCCACTCAGCTTTCATTTCATGCCTGGCTTACTTTCTTCCTCTCTGAAAACATTCCCATCTTTTTGTGAGTCCAACTGCTTGTCAATTATATCTGAGTCAACTGCCTCCCACCTCCTCCTTTGAACCCTACCTTTGGACTGACTCCCCTCCCCATTGCCTTGGGCACTCTTGCTGTCACCTTCATCAAGAAGTGTTCTGTCCCTGATCTCTCTGTTGTGGAATTCCATCTGTCTGGCCATCACCTGACCTCCCTCAACACTGCACAGAGTCCATTCCCCACACTCTGCCTCTTGCTCCTTCTGCAGTCCCTCCCTTCCTTCCTTCCTTCCTTCCTTCCTTCCTTCCTTCCTTCCTTCCTTTCCTTCCTTCTTCTTTTTCCTCTTTCTCATGTAAAGTGTTGGCTATAACCCCAATGTCCTCATCTAACCCCACAACATGCCCCTTGATATTATCCCTTCCCAGTTCCTGGTTGCCCTCTCTCAACTCCTCACTCTCTGCCTCTTTCTCTACTGCATTTGAGCTCATCATCAATTCCCCCCCCATTCTCAAAAACCCATCCTGTCCTTCTTAACTACCATCCAATTTCCTTTCTACCCTTTGCCTCCAAAGACATGAAATGTGCTGCTTACTCCCACTGTCTCAACTTTCTCTACTCCAGCTTCTCCTTTGTTCTCTTTACAGTCTTTCTGCCCTCTACTGAAACTCACTGACAGTCGCTTCACTGCCAGACTCTCTCCTGCTTGCCTCCTTTCATGCTCTAGGTTTCTGTGCATATCCGCCGCTGGTTCTCTTCTTACCTGTCTAACTGCTCATGTGATGTTTTCAGAGGGGGAGCACTTCCTCTGCTTCCTCTTTCAATTGGGGTCCCACAGGGGCTGGTCTTGAGACCCTATGTTGCTTTGTCCCTGAGTGATTCATAACATTTCAGGACCACCTATATGATACTGGCACCAGTTCTACCTCTGTGCATCTTGCCTTTCCTTCTTCATCTAATCCTGCATCTCTGAACTGCATGACTGATATTTCTCATTCGATGGCTTGTCACCGTCTCAAACAATATGTCCATGACTGAACTTCTCATCTTTCTTTCCAAGCCTCCCCCGCCCCCTCATAGATTCTCACTATATCCACTGATGATATCACTCACTTTGGTTTATCTCGGATTCCTTCTTTCTTCCCCACCTCCTTTCAGGAATCTGTCAACAAGTCATACTGCTTTTCCCTGTATAACATGATAAGAATATGGCCTTTATTCTCTATCCCCTATGGGGAAATTCTGATTCAGACCATGGGATGCCCCTTCTTAAATCTTTACACTGACTTCTGCGCCACTCCTTCTCCTTACCTCTAAAGCCCTTCATAGTGTTGTCCCCATTATCTTCTTGCCCTCATATCCCAAAGGGGCTGTTTGCGCGACACAACAGCCTACCATGGGTTAGTTAACCCATGGTGATTTTGCGGTGCATGCAGCCGCCATTTTGAATATGCAACCTCCATGATCTGTTTTAGGGTTATGTGAGGACTGTTTAACCCTCACATAACCCATGCTTGCCAGGTTCACATGACACAGCAGCCTCCAAACTGGGGTTGCACATGCAACCTGGCTAAATAACACACAATGAGCTGTGGTGTGTCATCCAAACCAGGTCAATTGCTCACTGTTCTTCCAGTACCACTAGCTGTCTGAAGGTCTCCTGCTCCCTTTCTCGCTTCCTGTGCCTGGAACTGCCTCCCGGAACCCTAACATACCAGCCTCTCTCTTTCTTCAAATCCCTCTTAAACCCTAACTTTTTCGCCTTTTACATAACCCCTTACACATTGTGAGTATGTGCAATAAAACTCCGTGTCCTTCTTGTTTATCCTTGCCACCTCTTCCCTCCCATGTGTTGAATTTTAGAGTGTGAGCTCCTCAAGTCAGGGACATATTTTTAATTGCTATTCAGCAAAGCATCCTGGATGCTGCTAGAATGATATACTTAGCAATAACAAGTAAGAAGAGGATGCCCAATGATCTATTACTGGTGCAAAGCTCCACAATACAGGTGACTAGAATGCAAACAAAGTGAAAACATGGGCAGTCAGTACAAGCGATGAGCGTTGGTGGCCAGTGATGGGGCATCTTAGCAGGAGAATTGAGGCCTGCAAATAAGGGGGCAGAACAGGACCTAGCACCTTCAAAAGGGTTGATGAGTTCTACCCATCAGCTAATAACTGAGACTTGCTGTCTAGACTTTACACTACTAGAAGGCATAAGGAATTGATAAAGCTGCCCGCTCTTCCAAAAGCAGGACATAGGTTCAAAAAGTTTCACAGAAGCAGAACTGGCTCAATGATTTGGTGATGTCCCCTCTTCCACCCCTCCCAAGACACTCTGCCATTTGCCATGTGTGTATGTTTACTGGAATGAGATACACACATGCCCCACACTATGCAGATGCTTTGTGAAAGTGCTTCCTAAGCTCTGACAAGATTGATTTGAATTGATTGACAGAGCCATCTGTCGGAGATGCTCTGACTTGGATTCCTGCACTGAGCAGGGGGTTGGACTTGATGGTCCTGTAGGCCCCTTCCAACCCTACTGTTCTATGATTCTATGAATTCACAGGCTGGTTGAAAAATTATATAAGAACACAAAAATGACCCTCCTTCCTTTGCAATACAGAACAGAAACGAGAGCTGCCCGAAACCACATCAGATTTTTAGCTTGCCAGGATTAATTAAGGGCACTATCATCTCTGTTCTTGTTCTTGAAACTGTGATGTCAAACTGTGGTGACATCATTTTAGAATTTGTGTGATCCGTTCTATAAACAGTACTGGGTCTGATAAATCCAAGAGTTTCTTTTGATTTAAATGCATATGACATCTCTTTGTCTTGGGAGTATGTAGAGGGTTAATGGATAAATTGTTCATAATTTTGATGAAAATTTGGGGAGGATGAATCGACCCTAAATTAACTGATTAAAAAGCTGTGGGCAAGGGAATGAAGAATAGATTGTTTGGTGTAATTGCTGGAATTACTAACTGGTGCAAATCCAGTCAAGATTCTTTGCTTTTACGGTCGATTGATTTCAGTGGGAGACTTAAGCATCTGCTTCAGTTATCTTAACTGACAACAACAGGACTTAAAAAGTGCTTCAGATGTACCTTTATTAATACATATAAGCCATGGCTGAAAAGGAGGAAGGTATGCACCCAGGATGAAAAGGGTATGCACCATTTTTCAGCTGCTTGTACCCACTGCTATTTCCATGCATATTTGCAAGGTTTCATTTGTATAAGTCAAAATATAATAATAAGGCAGGCTTTTAGAACACCCAGCTCTATCTGTCTATCCATGCATCTAGCCATTCCTGATGGTTTTAATTTAATTTTCAAGGGAGATTAGCATGTGTGTTTCTATCAAGTTTCATGGCACTCTTTAGATTAATACTTCAGAGGAAAAACCAAAATGAATGTGCCTATCCATGAACATAGAATAGAATCATAGAATAGTAGGGTTGGAAGGGGCCTACAAGGCCATCGAGTCCAACCCCCTGCTCAATGCAGGAATCCAAGTCAGAGCATCCCTGACAGATGGCTGTCCAGCCTCGTCTTGAACGCCTCCAGTGTGGGAGAGCCCACCACCTCCCTAGGGAATTGGTTCCATTGTCGTATTGCTCTTACAGTCAGGAAGTTTTTCCTGATGTTCAGCCGGAATCTGGCTTCCTGTAACTTGAGCCCATTATTCCATGTCCTGCACTCTGGGATGATCAAGAAGAGATCCTGGCCTTCTTCTCTGTGACAACCTTTCAAATACTTGAAGAGTGCTATCATATCTCCCCTCAGTCTTCTCAAGGCTAAACATGCCCAGTTCTTTCAGTCTCTCTTCATAGGGCTGTTTCCAGTCCCCTGATCATCTTTGTTGCCCTCCTCTGAACCCTCTCCAGTTTGTCTGCATCCTTCTTAAAGTGTGGTGCCCAGAACTGGACACAGTACTCCAGATGAGGCCTAACCAGTGCTGAGTAGAGGGGAACTAGTACTTCCCGGGATTTGGAAGCGATGCTTCTATGAATGCAGCCCAAAATAGCATTTGCCTTTTTTGCAGCCACATCACATTGTTGGCTCATATTCAGCTTGTGATCGACAACAATTCCAAGATCCTTCTCGCTTGTAGTGTGGTTGAGCCACGTATCCCCCATCTTGTAACTGTGCATTTGGTTTCTTTTTCCTAGGTGCAGAACTTGGAATTTGTCCCTATTAAATGTCATTCTGTTGTTTTCTGCCCAGCGCTCCAGTCTATCCAGATCACTTTGAATTTTGTTTCTGTCTTCCAAAGTATTAGCTATCCCTCCCAATTTTGTGTCATCTGCAAATTTGATCAGCATTCCCTGCACCTCCTCCTCCAAGTCATTAATAAAAATGTTGAAGACCACTGGGCCCAGGACTGAGCCCTGCGGTACCCCACTCGTTACCTCTCCCCAGTTTGAGAAGGTCCCATTGATAAGCACTCTTTGAGTCCGATTCTGTAGCCAACTGTGGATCCACCGGATCGTTGTTTCATCTAGCCCACTTTGAGCTAGTTTGCCCATCAGGATATCATGGGGCACTTTGTCGAAAGCTTTGCTGAAGTCGAGGTATATGATGTCTACAGCATTCCCACGGTCTACAAGGGAGGTGACTTGATCAAAAAATGAGATCAGATTTGTCTGGCAGGACTTGTTTTTGACAAATCCATGTTGGCTTCGAGTAATCACGGCATTGTTGTCAAGGTGCTTCCAGATGGATTGCTTTATGATCTGCTCCAGAATTTTCCCAGGGATTGATGTCAGACTGACTGGTCTGTAGTTCCCAGGTTCCTCCTTTTTACCCTTTTTGAAGATAGGGACAACGTTAGCCCTCCTCCAGTCATCTGGCACTTCCCCCGTCCTCCATGATTTCTCAAAGAGAATAGACAGCGGTTCTGAGAGTTCTTCTGCCAGTTCCTTTATGACTCTAGGATGCAGTTCATCTGGCCCTGGAGATTTGAACTCATTCAAAGTAATGAGGTGTTCCTTGACCATATGCCTGTCGATCTCAAGCTGCAATCCTGCCCCTTCAGCCTGTACTTCGCCTTTGCCAGGGGGTTCATAGACCCTCTTTTGGGAGAAGACTGAGCCAAAGTAGGAATTGAGCACCTCTGCCTTTTCTTTGTCATCTGTTATCATTTTGCCATCCTTATTTAATAGCTGAACCACCATTTCTTTCCTCTGCCTTTTACTATGCACGTAGCTGAAGAAAGCCTTTTTGTTGTTTTTAACATCCCTTGCTAACCTCAGCTCTTTCTCAGCTTTAGCCTTCCTGACGCCATCCCTGCAATTCTGTGCTATCTGCCTGTACTCTTCCTTTGTTACTTGGCCTTCTTTCCACTTCCTATATGTGTCCTTTTTTGTTTTCAGGTCATCCCTAAGCTTTTTGTGAAGCCACATTGGCTTCTTCTGTTGTCTTCCACCTTTTCTTCTTGTTGGAATTGCTTGTGATTGTGCCTTGAGAATTTCCTTTTTTAAAAGCTCCCACCCATCTTGGACTCCTTTTCTCGCTAGCATCGCTTGCCATGCGACCTTACTGATCATTGTTCTGAGTTTATGAAAATCAGCTTTCCTAAAATCCAGGGTACGCATTTGACTACACTCGGCTTTTGCTTCCCTTAGAACCAAGAACTCAAGTACAACATGGTCGCTTTCCCCCAGAGTTCCTGTAACTGCTACTTTATCCACTAAGTCATCTCTGTTGGTTAGGATCAAGTCAAGGATAGCCGATCCTCTAGTTCCTTCCTCTACTTTCTGTAGGAGGAAGTTATCCGCCACACAAGTCAGGAATTTCCTGGAGGGGCCATGTTTTGCAGAATTTGTCTCCCAACAAATATTGGGGAAATTGAAGTCCCCCATTACTACTACATCATGCTTCCTTAAAACATTGGCTATTTGCTTTTCAAAAGTTTCATCCTTGTCTTCTCCTTGATTGGGTGGCTGGTAGTAGACTCCGACCACCAGGTTCCTTTTATTCTTTGCTCCATTTATTTCAACCCAGATGCTCTCGATGGGGCTACCAAGCTCCTCCTCCTGTATTTCTGTGCAGAGATATGTATTTTTCACATACAGTGCAACCCCACCTCCCTTTCTGTTCCTCCTGTTCTTTTTGAACAAGTTATATCCTTCAATTGCTGTATTCCAGTCATGAGAGTCATCCCACCAAGTCTCAGTTATACCTATCAGGTCATAATTTCCCTCTTGTATTAAGAGTTCAAGTTCGTTCTGTTTGTTTCCCGTACTCTGGGCATTAGTATATAGACATCGAAGACCATGTGCTTCATAGTCTGGCTTTCTTCCTACATGTGTCTGAAGACTATTATTGGGCGCTATCAGAGCTGTTCTCTCTGTTGCAGTGCATGCATCCATGTCCATTGTTACCCCCAACATTACATCTCCCTTCCCCGTAGGATTCAGTTTAAAGCCCTCCTGATGAAGTTCTTCATGCTGTGGCCAAACACAGCCTTCCCAGCCTTTGTGAGGTGCAACCCATCCCTAGCCAACAGCCCATCTTCCAGGAAGTATAGCCCATGGTCCCAGAATCCAAATCTCTCTCGTCAGCACCACCTTTATAGCCAGTCGTTCACCCGGAGTATTTTTTGTTCCCTTTCTATCCCTCTTCTAACTACTGGAAGGATGGATGAGAAAACTATCTGGGCCCCAAAGTTCTTGAGTTTCCTTCCCAAAGCTTCAAAGTCTGACGCGATCTCTTCGTAGCTCCGCTTGGCGGTATCATTTGTTCCCACATGGATGAGAAGAAAGGGATACCTGTCAGTGGGCTTTATGAGTGCAGGCAATCTTTCAGTCACGTCTCTAATCTGTCCTCCCGAGAGACAACATACCTGGCGAGTCCATGGGTCTTCGCGACATACTTGGGTCTCGATCCCACGCAGCAAGGAGTCTCCCACTACTACCACTCTTCTCTTCTTCTTCTTGTAGGCCTGGGTTTCATCGCCTCTGTTTGACTGACCTTTAGCCTCTTGCTCACTCTCATGCAGGTTCCCCTGTGATTCTTCCTCTGCAGGCTGTCCTCCAGTCTCATCCGCAAGTACCTGGAATCGGTTCCACAGCTCCACTGCTTCCACTGGTGCAGAGTGGCGTCTAGTTCTTCTTCTCCTAACTGTCACCCTTTTCCAAGGAGTATCCTCTACTCCATTTTTCTTCACCTCAGCATTTCCCACTGCCTCATCTTGCTGTTGCTCTTCAAGCTTCTGGTCTGCCCTTTGCTGCTGTAGTTCCCCCATTCTGTCCAAGAACTCTTCGTGTTCTCTTATTCCCCGGAGGGTCGACAGTCGCCGCTCCAGTCCACTTACTTTTTCCTCCAGCAGCGTGATCAACTTGCACTTGTTGCAGGTGTAGGCCATGTTGTTCTCAGGCAAGAAAACAAACATTGCACACACCTTGCAGGTCACCACCACTGGAGAGTCTTGTCCTTCCATAGCCTCTTTTCCCTTTTTGTGTCTAGCTTTGTGATTGTTCTAGACTAGCCTGTGCCTGCTCCTCTACTCAGTAGAGGTTAAAAGCAGAGTCCCACTGGTGTGAAAGTGTGTGTTACAAGACAAATAAATGGAAAAAAGTTAGTTAAAATAAAAAATAAAAATAATTTAAAAAAATGTTAGGGGCCTCCCCCTTGACCTCCCCTGCCGAACTCCCCTGGCCAACTCCTGTTTGCTCCCCCCGTTTGCTCGCTCTGTTCGCTCGCTCTCTGGGAGCTTGCCTGCTTCTGTAGTCCCTGGACCAGCTGGAGCAGCTTGCTCTGCTCTGCTCTGCTCAGCTGGGAGGCGGGAAACAGACTGAAGCTTCCCGCCCAGTCAGCTGCTGGGAGTACTCAGGCCACACCCCTCCAATTCAGTTGGAGCTCTCAGAAGCTCCTGGTGAGCTCACAGCCAGTCAGAAGGATAAAGGGCAGCGCCCTGGGCTTCCTGCAACCCACTTACCTCTTAGCCTCTGTCTCCTTTGTCTCCTTTGTCTCTTCAACCACTGCAACTCCCCTGGCCAACTCCTGTTTGCTCCCCCTGTTCGCTCGCTCTGTTCGCTCGCTCTCTGGGAGCTTGCCTGCTTCTGTAGTCCCTGGACCAGCTGGAGCAGCTTGCTCTGCTCTGCTCTGCTCAGCTGGGAGGCGGGAAACAGACTGAAGCTTCCCGCCCAGTCAGCTGCTGGGAGTACTCAGGCCACACCCCTCCAATTCAGTTGGAGCTCTCAGAAGCTCCTGGTGAGCTCACAGCCAGTCAGAAGGATAAAGGGCAGCGCCCTGGGCTTCCTGCAACCCACTTACCTCTTAGCCTCTGTCTCCTTTGTCTCCTTTGTCTCTTCAACCACTGCAACTCCCCTGGCCAACTCCTGTTTGCTCCCCCTGTTCGCTCGCTCTGTTCGCTCGCTCTCTGGGAGCTTGCCTGCTTCTGTAGTCCCTGGACCAGCTGGAGCAGCTTGCTCTGCTCTGCTCAAAAAAACATCATTTTGAAAAGAGCTTTGCCATGGGATTGACATCAACAAACACACTCTTTGCTGCAGAAGCATCTCCCAATTGCTACCTGTGTGTGATATTTGCTGCTTTCTTCACAGGTAAATCTGGTTCTCCTTGATAGGATGTGATTTGTATTTTGCTGCTTTTAAAATACATAAGCCACTCTGGAAGCCACTGGTTTAATTAAATTCTCATCATAAAGCAAATTACCAACCCCATTCATTAGGCAATAGATGAGAAACTGCTGTCAGCTTGTTGATAAGAGAAGAACCCTGCCCATTCCTCCGAAGTAATTCTTGTTCAATATGGACTTGGACTTCCAAGTTACACAGTTTAGAATTCCTTGCCTTAGTCTCCTCCTCTTCTGGTCCAGTTCCAATCATTGCTGAGAACCAATGTGTAGATGGTGCTTGGGGGGTGCAGCCCAATCTGCAAGTTGTGGCTCCACATCTGTCCTGGATGCTGTAAGACAGAAATTATTAAGGCCGCCACTCTGGAATGCCAGGTGCCCAGCAGCCTTGAAAGTGCCAACTTCCAATCTTTGAGCATGTTACCATCAGATTCTAGTCTTATTAGCATCCTGGGTAAGATACCATGACTTTGCTTTTAGCTCCAGTTGGTGACTGGTCATGTTGACAGTAATCTAGAATGTATCTTTTTAGGAAGTATTTGTTAGAGTAGTTTGTGAGTTGTTGGTGACATGACTGTGGGACCTGGCAGGTGTTCATAGGACTGCTGTTAAGAGTTGCTGTTCTTTCCTGGCAGGGAAGTGAGCGGTGGGTTTTCCCTTTTGGAATACTTCCTTTCCCAACATTTTAGGCTGCAGGAGCCTAAGATAGAGGGGCGGGGAGGGGAGAGTTGTCCTTCTCATCAGTATCCTAACATCAGCCAAGACCCATACAGTCCACTGTATTTCATTACCGGTCCCCCTCTTTTCTGTGGTGCTGTCATCATTCCCCAAGGTCATTTGAGCAGTCTTTGTCCAGGATTCTATCTGTGCACTACCTAGGAACAAAAAGGCCCTAAAGACAGGTCTTGGTGCTTGCTTTACACTTATGGAATTCTTTCCCCCTGGAGCTTGGCCAGAAACATGCCCTGAGCACATTTAGGAACTTGGGAGCAATCCAGCAAAAGTTAGGTGTGACCAAGTGGGGACTTAAGCTTCTTGTTGTATGTGTTCATTCCATTCATTTCAGAGGGACTTGGGCACGCCCAGCTTTCTCTGGATTGTATCCATTGTGCATGTACACTTTTGGCTTTGGCAAGCATGAGGAGCAAGATGGGTGTATTTTGATGAACTCTGTTTTATTTTGTTAAGTCTCGTTCCCCACCCTGGAGCCTTTGGAGTCTCAGTCATAGCTACATGAGAGAAATTAAATACACATATCTCCAAAAATGCTATGCACAAAAGAATTAGTGATGAGAATGGCCAGGCCCCAGTTGCTTTTGCCTGTCCTGCTGAGTGTTCTCAAAGGTCCTTGTATTGGCCAGATGCTTGCCAGCCCTGAAACTGCATGGAAGAAGGTGATTACATGACTTACTTTTGACTCCAATGTGAAAAAATGCCTGAGATCAGCAAATCCCTAACTAGCTGTTGCAGCTTTCCTTGCAACCAATGTTGCAGCTCTTGCTAGCCTTTATCACTTGTTTGCTTGTTTAGAAGTATAGCCCAGCCCATCCTGAAGGGTCAGGATGAGTAACAATTTAAAGGCCTAACCGTTCCATAAGACAATCTTTCAGTGCCTCCAGAAGATGCTTAGGCTTGGACATCTGTGAGTCTGCAGGGGTGGGAGGTCCTCATCTGGACTGAGGGACAGCTCCGCAGGAAGGATCTCTGCACTTTGACCCTAGAGCTGAAGGCAGCTTCCTCTGTTGATCTCTGAGATCACAATGGAAGGAGGCCATCTCAGAGGTATGTTGGGCCTAGGCAAAGAAGCACCTTGAATGTGTGTCCAAAAGAGAATACCGATGCAGTGATACGGATACAGTGCAGACACAGTAAATGGTGACCTGTCCAGACCACTTCGTTCTACACTACCTGACATGTCTGAGCCTTCCCTGAAGGCAGATGTGGAAACCACAATGCAGTAATCTAGTCTTGAGCTATTGCAAGATGGTTCTCTGGTCCCCATCTCATAAGAAGAGGTGCAGCCCTTTCTTCTCAGATGGGGTTGGCCCTGGCTGACACTGCAACCCAGGCTTCCAGGTTCAGCTATGAAACCAGAGGCGCTTTCAAGACTGTGCACCTGAATGATGAGAGTATGACCCACCCACCCCCAATCTATGATAGGAATTCCAGGCTTCTTCAGGTCATGTGGCCTGTCAACCATCATCACACCAGTCTGGTCAGGATTCAGCTTGGATTGCCTTTCCTTCAACCACTCGCCACTGTATATAGGCACTGAGTTTTCAGTACTTTGGTCAGATGAAAAATGTGTGCATCACCCATTTATTGGGGACACCAAACAACATCTCTGTACCTAACAGCCTTGCTGATGTTAAACGGGAGAAGGGACAAGGTGAATTTCTGAGGAACAGACACTGCAGGGAAAGTCCTGAGGGACAGATCACCTCTTTCTTGGACCTCCTTTCCAAGAATGAGTGGAGCCACTCAAAAGAGGTGGGGAGAGGATCTTGTAAGGCTCTACAGTCATGTAACCAACACCTGATGAGAAATGATTGCAGAAAGGTGTAATGAGACTGACTGGATGCAATTGCCTCAAGCACTCTCTAAGAAGATCATCAATCAAGATCCTAAGAAGAGTGTGGATGCCATTCCCAGGCCAAGAGCTAGACAGGAAGAATCCGGGAATCATCCTGCAGGGACATAGGGGGATTGGAACTAGCATCTTTTGAAGATAACGGTCAGACCATAACAACACTAAAATCGCGTGAGGGGACTTAATGCCTGAACAGGGGCTACTGTCTGTTCTGGATCCCGCATAGAAGCTGCGTTTACAGATTACTGCCATTGCATCTGTGTTGCTCCCTACCTGTAGCCAGTGTTGCATTGTGTACTGACCTGAAACAATCTGGGCAAACATTGGCCCAGATATATTTCCTAAGCACGCCCCTATGATGCACATCTGGTCAGTGGCATGGCATCATCTAGAGTCAGATTATGGATGGTAGATATTTCGGTCACCATAAATATTCCATTCATTAGTACCAATGTGAGTTAAAGGATCCACGCATCTTTCCCTCCCTGATACACCAGTGATGTTGTCCATCACAACCCTAACCGATCTGCCATCACAACACTTTCTTCTCTCTAGCTTATGTGATGCTTGTTTAAGCTTCTGGGCTCTCATTGTGTGCCAGGAGAACTGGATGGCTGGGCTGGGAAAGAGGAACATGAGTCTGGTGCCACTGAGCAGCATTTGCTAGCTGCACAGTGCTGAATGATCTTTATTGGTCTCATCATTATTGGTCTCATCATGGTCTCATATTGGTATCAGCATATTGGTCTCATCATGGGTAGACCAATAATGGTCTACCCACTGTCTGATGCAGGTCACTTTTACCCCATATCAGGGTGCCTTTTCATGTGTGCATAAGGGGGGGGGGGGTTAGGGAAGCAAGGCTCTAAACCAGGGGTGGGCAAAATGGTGCAGTTAGGTAATTTTAAACCCTGGACTTAAATGGTCTTACCGGGGGGGGGGGTCCCTTTAGATGGCCTTGCATATTACTTACGTTGTAAAGTGCACAGTTAACGTTTCTCCCACTGCCCCACCGCCATTTTACAACCTCATCTACATTCCTGATATATTGAACAAAAACAAAGAAACTGTTTGCCAATCCTACTTAAAAATGAAATCCTCTGAGCATGTGCAGCTTTGCTTTTTAAACTCATTTAAATCATAGCACCATAGCTAAAAGAATAAAATGGAATTTGCTTCTTCTACCCAGATTTACTTGGGAATAAGCACCATTTCGTGGTAGTGAAAGAGAATATATTATCAAAGTAAAAGCAAAATAAGCATCTGTAACCAAATACATATCCGGCCTGCCGGACCCTGACTCTAAAACATTCTTAAATATAAGAAGAAAGGATGCTGCGGTGAACGGCATCAGCTGTAATGGTCCATGGCATGCCCACATGCTGCTGCTGGCCTTCTTGCCACTGCCTCCATCCCTGCCACTCGGGGTGGTCATTTGGGGCTACCTGGGCTGCAGAGCTCTAGACGCCAACCCGCAGGCCTTAAACAGCACAGCCAATGAAGGGAGTTGTAATTTCGCAGTATGTGGACGGCCACACTTTCCCCATCCCTGCTATAAACAAACTTTTCTGCAAAATCCCGCTCCTTTTAGGTAGCATAATCAGAGTGCTGCTCTTCTGGAAGTATCTTTGAAAACCTGTGCAAGTCTGTTGCTCCTATTTCTTCGGATGGAGTCATCCATGTATCTAAGTATATGGACGAGATGAGATTGGAGCCCAGGTCTCCTCCAGGCTGTACTCAGTCCAGTGGATCACACTAGCTCTCAGTGCATACTAACATTTTGAAAGGAAAAACCTTTTCAGTGTGCACAGCAGTTGTTGTTTGGGGGGTGCGGGTTTGATCAATATTACTCACATAGGGCCTTCACCATCTCTCATCCAAGAAGAGTTTTGGCTCCTCTTATGCAGCGTGTCCCTGCCTCAGAGCTTTGTAGATAATGAGTGCTCTGGTCCAAGGTTGCGACCCCATGGCTGGGCTAGGATTTGAGCACTACCCAGTCAACAAAACACAACCAGTGGCTTTAAGCCCCTGGAACATTCCATTATCTCCGCTGCTTCCCTAGTCTTTCTCTCCCATCCATTTAGCATGCTTGACACTTATGTGTTCCTCTTCTATCCCCCCCCTTCTCCAGGCCTAGGGAAGAACAATTGCTGCCAGGCAAACAGCACACGCTCCCTCCTCCCAGAGATTAATATTTGCTTGTCCCTTAATTTTGCCAAGGCTCACCAGGATAATAGTGGACAGGTCCTGCTCTAATTGATCACTCCTATGTCATTTGGCACCGAGACCCCAGCTCCTTGGAATGGTAGCGATGTATCTGATTAGTTGCCTCACTGCTCAGCACATACTTGCTGAACACTTACACATGTCCTAAATTCTTGGCGTTCTCAAGTTCTTTGTTATGCGCTGTTATGGACAGTGCAGTTATCTATGCCTTTTGTCTATGATTAGTATAAGCTTGATCTTTTGAAGCTTTAAGTGGAACTTGGCTTTCCATGTATGCACTGGTGCTTGCTAATGTGAATATGTAAAGATTGGGGGCACAAATTGGTAAATGTGATGGACAACACCAGAGAGCTACGAACATCACAGCTGCCGGATGCATGTCTCCCATGTTCCTGCGTCACATTTTATCTATTCCACACAGCAAACACGACATTGCTTCATGGAGTATGAGCTAGATCTTTGGGCTAATTGAGTGTGAGTTAAACCTTAGGCTCTCTAGAACGGGTTTGCAACTTTGGGAGGTCTGCAGGCCATTTTTGCCTCTTGAGCTGCACCCCACCACACACGGGTGCCAATAAAAATTAAAATTACATCTTTTAAAAAATGGTATCTCTAGTGGCCATGGAAGCTCCAAAAGCTTTTGTAGCTACTACGGATGCCTCCCCCAAATATATTTGGGGGCAACGGGGGCCACATATGGCCCACAGACCATGTGTCCCCCCCCACGTGCTCTAGAAAATGCTAGAGCCTATGTCAATTGAAATACAATTAGCACTGTACAGTTAAAGGCTTTCAGCTCCTGCATGCAGATTTGCAGCAGGAGAAATAGTTATTGATCTAGGCCATGAAGGAGTAACTCACCTTCCAAACTTCCCACACTTAAAGGAGCTCGAGAAATCATTTCTTAACACTGATTTTACTCAGATTCTGAAAACACATTTGACTTGCTTGAACGCATATAATTACCCTCACATGTTCCCATCTTTTGCTTTTGTGTCACCTAGTTTTGATGTGAAAATACAAGACATGCTTTCCTATTACTATTTTAGATAACTTTATCCAAGTCTCTTTGTAAACGAGGGAATATAAAAGGGGTTCATAATTGTCAAAATGAGTTGGAGAGTGGTTGGGATGGAGCAGCCTGTATATTTTTGTATATATGTAACAGATAAAATGGCAATTTTGTAGTGATGTGGTCTGGTTTTGAGAAGCAGCAGCAAATGTTTGAAGATGCTTTATGTTAACACTTGACTACAGTTCAATTGCACAATCAATAGTTCAGTCTATATAACCAAGACTCTGAATTGGTACTCATCACAGATTTGATAAATGATTTATGAGGTGCACAATGCAGCCTAATACTTTTCTGTTTCAAAATATGTAGCAGGACAACTACTGTATCCAAAGGAATGCATTTGTTCCTAGAAACTGTACCACACAACATTTCCGTCATTAAAAATTGTTTGACAGACTATGGATTTCATCATTCTTTTTAGAAGGAATAGAATTAACACTGAGGGATTCCATCCTTACTCCTACTTTTTAAAACACAGCATTTTAAAAACATCCAATAGCAGGCTATGATGTAATAGGAATACTGTTTGGGAAAAGTTTTTTTTATAAAGAAAAAAGTCCTGCATTGGCTACAGATTTCCTCCTTGTGTATCTCTGGATCATAGAGGATGTCTGCATAAGTACAAACACATTTTATGTAAATACTGATATCTTTTGGTAGATTCAAGTGGATAAATACACTGTGATCCAGGTAGAGATGATGCACTCCTGCAAGCAGGTCTCCTCATAATATTCCAGCTATATGAGGAAACACGTGGGGCAGGCAGAGGCCCTTTGGCCAGGATTGAACATATCCAGCAGTGCTAATCAGCTCTTACAATGGGGTGGGGAAATTTAGTCCCCTTGTTCCACACTGTTCAATGCAATTACTCTTTTCGAAAGGGGCTCTGGGGATCAGGTCCACCAAAGGCATACGCTCATGTGTCACCTAAAGGCAGGTCTACACACAACCTAAGGCCCGTGGGCCAATTGTGGCAGCTTCTATATCTGCAGCCCTTTCCCATCACTTTGTGGGAACACCTGTGGCCCACGCTGGCCCATCAACAATGAGGGCGGTGGGAGGGAGGATGTCCACATGATGATCTAATGTTGCTTCCCCTGGATTCAGAGGCACTTGGAGCAGTTGGCTGCAGTGGCCATTTTTCCACCCTATTGTAGCCATCCATGATGGAGACTCCCTCAAATGCCAAGTTTTCAAATGGGAGAGAAGGCTCTGTGTACTGTTAGCAGAAACCTCAACAAAAGGAAAGATGAGGAAAGGACAGAAAGAGAACCGAGAGACTAAAGGAAAAGCAGTAACAGAGGAGGGATTCAGGGGCAGTTGTGGGTTGGAAAACAAAAAGTGGTGGTGTGCAAGGAGACAAAAGGCAGATCTGTGGTGTGCAAAGAGACAAGGAGCATGTGATGGGGTGCAGAGAGAGACGAGAAATAATTGAGCAGATATGGAGTAAAGGAAGGGGGAGGATTAACAGGATGGTCAGCGAGATCTGTGGTGGTTCAGAAAAAAAAGAGCATATCAAAAAGAGAGGGAGAGAAAGGGTTAGCAAATCTTGGATTAAAAAACCACGGAGTTAACATTGTAACAAAAATGCTTTCCTATAATTTATGTAGAGATGCAGTTCTCTTGAATTATTTTTTTATTATTTATTTTAAAAGCTTATACCCTGCCTATTTCCCTGAAAGGGAACTCAAGGCAGCAAACAAACTAAGTCAACAATACTTAAAAAAAATCTTTACTAAAATAAAACAAACTGGGTAATAAAACAGCAGATCAATAAGTGCTAAAAAAAACACACCACTCAAAGGCTATTAAGCTTGTTACCCCAACACCTTCTTGAAGAGCCAGGTTTTCATATATTGCCTAAGAGACTACAGTGTTGTTCTGAGGCCTAATGAATCTGTTGGCAGAGCACGCCACGCCGCGAGTGCAGCCACCAAGACACCTCTAGACCATGTGACTGCTCGCCTAAAGTCATGAAGCCGGGGATCCGAAGTATTGCCCCTGAAGACAACTGGAGCATGCAGGGAGGAACACATGGAAGAAGGCCATCCTTAAGGTACCGAGGTCCCAAACTGTTTAGGGCTTTAAAGGTTAACTCCAACACTTTGAACTGTGCCCGTAACTAAACTGGCATTCAGTGCAACTCAACTAAATACGTGTGGTCAAGATGCCTCGCTCCCACCAGCAACCTAGCTGCCACGTTCTGTGCTAATTGCAGTTTCCAGGCGAAGGGCAATGTAACACACATTATAGTATTCTGATCTGGAGGTAACTAGGGCATGAATGGCTATGGCAGGGTCTGTCTTTGTAAGGAAAGATAGCTGGTGAGCTAGCCAAAACTGGAGAAAGGCGCTCCTCATAACTGACGCCATCCGCACATCTAGCAGTCCTCAAACTGCGAACCTCGTTTTTCAGAGGGAATCCAAGCCAGGTTGCACATCTAATCCCAAGTCCAGTACTTCATCTACCAAGACTTCTTCCATCGTGGCACGATAAAGTTCCAGCTTAAGCTTCAGACTGCTATGAAATGGTTCTCATAGTGGTCTGACTCTTACATTTATTGATATATGCCATCATGAATCTCAGGTTGATCTTTGGAAGTTCACTCTCCCCTCAGAATCTGATCCCAGGTGTGATGTATAACACTGGATATTTGTTTTATGACCCGTGAGGTACACCATGTTTGGGACTGTGGTTGCAAGTATTTCATAACAGCATCTTATTTCACAGTATTGGTTTTGTGGGGTTACTATTCCATTCAGAATATATAGAGAAAAACACATTAAAACTGACCAGTCTCCAACCAAAGCCACCCATTACTCAGGTCTGCAGCACCTGTGACATTTATCATGGGAAGGCAGCCAGAAAAAATGCCCCCTTTATGTAGAATTACCACTGGATCAACTGCCATCACATTATGAGTCTCCCACCTGTGGACATGAGGAATTGGGCGGGGAGGGGGAGAATATGGAGGCTCAGTATGTGGATGATTGTAAACAAGATAGGTGAACATAAAACATGCTCCATCAATGAAGGGTTTTTGCTCTCATCATTAGAACCAAATGAACTAACCTTGTAGGCCAAATCTGGGCTCATTCAACTTTCCCGTGGCCCACCATGGCCCCAACTCTATGCCTAGGGTTCTGCCCCTCTCCCACTCTCTCAAAATAAATGAATAAAAGTAAAATAAAAATCAGGGTCATCAAGCTCATAAAAAGGACTTCCATTGGAAGGGGAAAGCACCATGATGAAAACAAAGACGTTCCTGTTCTTCTATTTCTAGAGAGAAGCTATGCAAATATTTATTTATTTCATTTCTATACCGCCCAATAGCCGAAGCTCTCTGGGCGGTTCACAAAAATTAAAACCAAACGGCACCTAATAAAACAAGTTAAAATATACAGAACATTAAAACCACAATATAACAATACAACCACAATAAAACCTAGCAGAAGTGCAGGAATTTAAAATACAAATTTAAAACAGAAAAGCTAAAAGTCTAGAAAGCTAAAATGCTAACATGCCTGGGAAAATAAAAAGGTCTTCACCTGGCGCCAAAAGGAATACAATGTAGGTGCCAGGCGAACCTCACTAGGGAGCTCATTCCAGAGCTGGGGTGCCACAGCAGAAAAAGCCCTCCTCCTAGTGGCCACCCACCTCACTTCCTTTGGCAGGGGCTCACGGAGGGCCGCTGAGAATGATCTTAACGTCCGGGCAGGCACATATGGGAGGAGGCGATCCTTCAGATAACCTGGCCCCAAGCCGTTAAGGGCTTTAAATGTTAATACCAGTACTTTGAATTGGGCCCGGAAATGGACTGGCAGCCAGGGCAGCTGAAAAAGTACTGGCGTAATATGAGCTCGTTGGCCAGTCCCTGTTAACAGTCTTGCTGCCCTATTTTGGACCAGCTGAAGTTTCCGGACCATTTTCAAAGGCAGCCCCACATATAACGCATTGCAGTAATCCAGACAAGAAGTTATCAGAGCATGGATAACTGTAGCTAGGCTATCTCTGTCCAGATAAGGGCGTAGTTGGTATACCAGCCTAAGCTGATAAAAAGTGCTCCATGCCACTGAGTTCACCTGTGCCTCAAGTGACAGTTCTGGATCCAAGAGCACCCCCAAACTACGAACCTGATCCTTTAGGGGGAGTGCAACCCCCTCCAGAACAGGTTGAATATCACCTAGCTGGGCAGACGAACCACCCACTAACAGTACCTCTGTCTTGTCTGGATTGAATTTCAGTTTATTGACCCTCATCCAGTCCATTACAGTGGCCAGTCACTGATTCAGAACAGCCACTGCCTCACCTGGGTTTGATAAGAGAGGTAGAGCTGGGTGTTATCTGCATATTGATGGCACCTCAGCCCACACCTCTGGATAACCTCCCCCAGTGGTTTCATGTAGATGTTAAACAGCATAGGGGATAAAATAGAGCCCTGTGGAATCCCGTGGCACAATTGCCATGGCACAGAGCAGTAATCCCCCAGCACCATCTTCTGGAATCGGCCATCCAAGTAGGAGCGGAACCACTGCAGTGCAGTGCCTCCAACTCCCAACCCAGACAGCCTATCCAGAAGGATACCATGGTCGATGGTATCGAAAGCCGCTGAGAGGTGCAGGAGAATCAACAGGGTCGCACTCCCCCTGTCCCTCTCCGTGCTATGGAGCTATCAGTGCTATGGGTGGAAGCTGGAAGGAGGAAAAGGGAGAGAGGAATCTGAACATGTTCAAGTGTCTTTAAAAAGATAAAAATTGGCAATGTGATCCAGATATATAAAAGACTTCCTGGCACTTCAAGAAGACACGAAGAAGCTGTCATGCAACAGATCAGAACAGGAAACACTGAGATACAAACACTGAGTTTTCACAGGATATCTTTATTAATAATGTGAATTAATATGTTACACCAATGAGGTGCCTGTCATATTACTTTCTGGGACAGAAAGGTGAAAATTTAATGAAAGTGAACAAGGCCTACATTTCTTATCGGCCTTTTTTTCATTTGGGCTTGAAAAAGAATAACAGATCTCAGAAGATAAGAATTGCCTTGCTGGCCAAGGTCCATCTAGTCCGGCATTTAATTCCTAGCAGCAGCCATACATGGAGAAATACAGAAGAAATAAAATGTAAAATACAATACAGGACACACAAAATGAAAATATCACAAGCTCACAAAATAAAACAGAGGTTTTCTTTCTTTTGTGTTCCTTTTTCACTGAGCTTTAAATATGATATTGTCTTCGAAAATACAATAATAAAAATAATTAGATTAGTCAAGAAGAATATCTGAGGTCAGACAACTGAGATTCATTGGCAGGTCTAGTAATAATGGAAGACTGATACAAAATTACTAAAACACTGAGTTTTTTTAAAACCCTTGGTCCTCCAAGTAATAACCTGTTATTTGAAAAGTATACCCACCTCCTCCCAACCCTGTGACAACAAAACTTCCGTAACAAAAATTAAAAAGTTCCTGATTTATATTATATTTTAGAAACCTAAATCTGTAAAAATTCCTTCACAAACATAGAAATGCAATGTATATAAAACATTTTTAAAGTACTTGGGAACATTGTCATCAAGGCGGCCTGATAAACTGTTTCATAAAACCTCTCATACCTGTTACTAAAAGCTTGCTCAAGACCTGTGAAATGTATGATGGGAAAGGGAGAGGGGCACAGATGCAGGGTTTCCCCATCCTTGCCTGAACCCTACTCCATCCCACCTTACATGTCCGCTCCCCATACGCTTCCCACAGATAAGCTGTTTTGCCCCTTGGTCCATCCACCACAATGGCCTCAATGGCGGTAGGGTGGAGAGTTCTTCCCTCCATCCTGTTCTGGCTCAGGAGCAGAGAAGATACACCTTGCTTCCTTCTCAGGGCCTATACACCATGATAGTGGACAAAGGTAGGTTTGGAAAGGCAATAGCCATCACCCACTCGCCCAAACATAACCTGGTCCTGCTCCAGGCCCTGAAAAGGAGGCAAAGTCCCACCTTCTCCAGTGCCAGCCCAAGACATTTTGCTGCTGGAGTCCAATCCCCCCCCCCCGGCTGCTAAGTCCTGCTGCATCATCTGGACACCAACTCCTGCCTTCATCTATCTCCCGCTCATGGTACTACCTGGAGCAGGTCTTTTCCTGAGCCTGCCTCCTGGATTTTTCTTTGGGCAAGGGTTGGAGGAAAGGTGTGAAAAAATGCTCCCTCCCTTTCAACTCTGGAGTTGCCTTTAGGAGGGGAAGGAGTTTGATTCTCTCCCTATGATGTCCCTGGCACCCAGTGGCATAGGTAATGGGCAGATTTTGGGCCCACCACAACACTGTTACGTAGCGCAGTGCTTGACTTTACTCCCTTAGGAATGAATGGAGCCACTTATATGGGGGAAAGTGAGGGGTGCATTTAGGGCCAGCAGTGGGATGAGGGCTCAATCTACTCTCTGGGCATCTCTACACCAGCCTAAAATCCTGCATTTAAAATGGGGCTTTCTGCTTCCGTTTTAAATGCAGGATCACAATGACTCCCTTTTTCACGTGCTTCCTTTTCCCTCCCCCCTCCCCTCCCCTCCCCCCTCCTTCTCCCCGTATGCGAGTCTTCCATTATCTTTCATTGATCTCGCTCCTCTTCTTGCTGCTTTTACTCTTTTCACAGAGGAAACTGAAGTGGAACACAACAGGGTAATTTGATAGCTCATTATCTGCGATCTATTTAAAAACGGAATAAAGGTCATTTAGTGCAGGAGATGCCCTGCAGGGTCACGGCGTCATGTAAAGAGCCTGCAAACTTCCATGAAGGAGCAATCTCCAACCACAGGATAAAAGCTCAGTGTGAAGGAGCCCTCTGCCACTGCTGTCTCCATTCACTGGGAATGAAGCTTTCTGTGATCTGCACAGCCTCAACTAGGGCTCAGTTTCCTGGGTATGCTAGAGGGTGACAGACCGTTGGTAACCAGTTTTTAAAAAACTTTTATAGAAGATGTACAAGCAGCCCGTGATTGTGCAAACCCTTCCACTCAGGCTTAGGTCAATGAAATCAGTCACAAGGAGGCATGCGAACAAACTTTCTAGGGGATCATGAACATATAGAACAGTGCCAAAACATTACATACTGTGCACAAACACAAGAATGGAGGTGGGGTATATTCCACAGCATTGAATGTGGCCTATTAGGAGGCGCTTTCTGGAATTTTGTAATTGTATTTTTATACATTTGTGCTACAGATGTTACCTGTATACATCTAGCACTGGCAAAACAGGTAAAATTGTCCAACACATCTGGAGGTCACCAGGTTGGGGAGGGGCTCTATAAGAAGGGCTCACACACAGTGAGTTAGTTACACAGGGACTCTGTTCTCGCAGGCATGAGACCGAAACCAGGATAGGGTCCATTCTCTCTCTCTCTCTCTCTGCTGCATCTTCCCTCTCCATTCACTTCTGTACTGACAAATGTACCTGCTTGAGTACCAGCATGCTTCGGGCAGGCTTTTGTATTTTTAAAAAACTGTGTGTGTGTGTGTGTGTGTGTGTGTGTGTACATGCACGTGCACACCGCCAAACTCATGTTTAACCATTTTTTAAACGCTTCTTTTGCACCTTTACAAAATGCATAATTGAATTGGGGAGTGGAATGAGACAGTAGTTTTGTGATCGCCAAACGCACCAGCCAATTAATACTCTATGTAGCCAGATAAGGAGGTCACTTTGTAATTGAGGTGAAGGCCAGCCAATCAGAACTCTTTCCAGAACTCCTGAAATAGGAAGAACCACCTCCTCCTGCACTTATATGTATTTATTCAAAACATCTTCACGCTGCACCCATCATCAAAAAGTGATCCCAGAGCAGTGTACATAAAATAATAAAAACAATACAATACAACTGTAAACTTTAAAGAGAGGCAGAAAAACTGTAAAACCAGAAAACAGAAAACAACTGATTTAGATTATAAATGTAATTCAATTTCAGACTTTAAAAATTCTCCTCCAAACGCCTGGGCAAACACGAACATTTTAATTTGGTGCCGAAAAGAATACTGAGTGGTATTTTTGAAATATCCCTCTCTCCTAAAAGGAGCAACTGCAGGCGTTCAGCAAGCTCGCTCCTCAAGCTATGTGCATCTGTCTCAGTCTCAGACCTGGAATTTGGCAGCCCAGGGAAAGAGATGAAGGTGCAGCAGCTGGACTTCAAATGCACCTTTGCTCAAAACAATTTTCACAATGGCAAAAAAATGCATGTACCTGGTGAAGTCATTCTAACCAGTCTGTTCTTTGCTACATAATGTGTGAACCATTTAAAAGGGACCATAACAGAAATTGCTTCCTCATTAAACATGAGTTGATCAAAGGTCTCGTATACATCATAAATATATACATCTATAAATTAAACATTTAATGAAATATACAAATAAATTAGTTTAAAATAATTTGCCTAAACAAAATAGCTTTTGCATAAACTTCCTTGCAGTGACAATTCATGGGATATAGATATTTCCGCACACCTCAGAAATAATAACAACCCCTACCAAACTGCTATAAAAACCAGGCAACAAGTGGAAGAAAAATAAGAGTTTGGCAGTAACGCCATCCCAGTGCATATATCTGCAGAATATTTCATCCTCCTATGCCTTTCTGAAATTAATAACCTTATTATGTAAGCAATTAGTTGCTAGTGATTTGCATATAGAGTTGTCAGTTCTGTCCCCCCCGCTGCTCCACATGAACAAATTCCTTTGCATACACAGAGCTCTCTTCCTTGATATGAAAGGAAAACATGGGCTCACTGGGGATGTTTGTCCTTCCACATGCAGAAGATGCGAGACAGCTGGTCAATAGGCTGCCTCTGGACTAAAATATAAATTGCCTTTCCCAGCCAGATGCAGGATCCCAGAGTTTAAGAAACAAAAGAAAACAACGCTCGTTCCTTAAAAGGACAGCTCTGGCATATTCAAGGAACAGATATTGTTGCAAAACACAATGCAGATCTGGCTTGGTCTATACTTTCTCTAACCACGCTGTACATGGAAGCACTTCAGAAGCATGCCACACGGAGGAGGCAGGCATACCTAGGCAGAGTGGGTAGCCAGCTTGTGAGAGGAGCAAACAGAAAACTCACCAGTAAGCTCAAGTTTTCCCATTTCACCCTCTCCCTAGGCAGACAATCCAAGACAGCTGGGGCGTACGGAAGCTTTCAATCCCTAAAAGCATGGCAGAGCAATTCCCCAAACTGGACTCCCAGCCATGAGCTTGCTGGTTCAGTGGCTCCTGCAGTGCTCTCTTGCTGAAGCCTGCCTCTGTGGAGGAGCCAACACCAACCACCTCCATCTATAAGGAGTGTGAAGCTATGCAGAGCAGATAGCCGTGCTACAAGTACCCCACGGGGTGCCCAGCTGAAAATATTATGGAGGATAATACAGGCCACAGCACTCTCAAGGGCATGAGTCATGCCTGAAGCACTTGTAGAGATTCTAATCCGTCCTCATCAGGCTGCTGACTCCCTGGAGACAGAACGATGCCAGAACTATGGAAAAGGACCGCCTCCTACCACACCCTCCTTCCCAACCTCTGTGGCCATCACCTGATGCCCTCCTCTGTGTCCCCCTGCCCTCTAAAGTGAGGCAGCTGGTGACCAGGTGGAGGACCTTTTTATTCATAGCACCTGGCTTGTAGAATGCCCTCAACTTTGATGTAATTTTGGCACCAGGCATTTTTATTGGGTGAGACATTTCAGCATAAAATGTAAACTAGGCTTGATTGTATAGGTTTGTTTTAACTGCTGCACCTGCTGTTTTATTTTTGTGCCATATATATCTTACTGTCAGCTGCCCTACATGTGTTTACTGACTGGTGGCATCCTGAAGGAGCTACTGGTCAAACATAAAAGAGAGGAACTGCTACCACTCCGAGGGGGTCACAATTATCATTGCTTCTGAGAGGCTGAACAAGACCATTGCAGGATAAAACAGGCTGGCTCCGCCTTGAAGGGCCCCCTTCACACACTAACTGAAAGCCTTCAGATCTAGTCAGCTTTGTACTTAGTTGGGTATTTGAACTAAAACAGTGAATGTCATGCCCAAGAGGAGGAGCTGAGTGACTCAATGGACACATGGCGTGGGCAGGGCTGGATTGCAGCTGACTTCATGTTAGGGTCTTTAGGTACTGCTGATACAACAGAAGGGCAAGGAAGCTCTGTTACATGTGTCTGTGAACAGAGCTTGCCCAGTGGTGAGCAAAAAGAAGGCGCCATCTGCCTCTGGCCCAGTTTCCCCACCCCCAACTTCAGAATTGGGGCTGGTCCTTTGGGGCTGTGATCCCTTTCTGGAAAGTCCCCAATGGGGCGGTCTGTTCTCTTGAGACAGGATATTGTGGAGATAGAAGGTTCAAATAAAAATTGATGCCCAGGGCATTGTGCCTCCTCCAAGCACTTTCCATTTAGCACAATATTAGGTGCTTCAAAAATAAATAAAATTTACAATGCCTTATGGGCCTTGAATGACCCACCCCTGCAAATGTTGCTTATGAGAGGATAGGAGAAAGGTAGCTATGTTTGTTACAATGATAGGAGTGCCTTGGACTTGCTTGTTGTAGGTGCAGGGCAAACTGCAGACCCTGCCATTTTGGGAGGGGCTGTGCCTGCCCTGATCTTATCTCTATATCCCCAAAATGGCAGACAGGAGGCCAGAGGAGCACCCTCTAGAGGGGAGAGGGAAACTCCTAGCTGTCTTAGATCTTGACCAGAGCACAGGCAAGGGCAATGGTGAGGTGCTCTTTTTCTGCCAGCAGCCAGCTCTTGCGGGGGCTTTCTCACTCCACAGGGTAGAGATAAAAGAAGGGTGCATGGAGGGGATGCATCCTTACAAACTGAATCTCCTAGTCTGGCCCCTTCTATCTCAGGAAAGACGCAGATCTGGGATGGACCAAGGGAAGCCTCTTCCCTGGAACAAAAGCATCTGTCAGCCTGGCTACTGTTCAGTGGAGACTGGCTCTTGCCCAGCTGTCTTGCATCATATGCCTGAAGAGGGGGTGATACTGGAGCAGCCCATGTGCCTAGGAGCTGTGTGTGTGCACTGATGAACACACACAGCTCTGGACGGGGGTGGCAAACATTAAGGACAACCAGAGGACACTTTTTAGTACTTGTTTGTTTCTAAATGAAAATCTATATAGCACATTTCAAGCATTCGAAGCGCTTCACATACATCATCTCAGTAATCCTTACAACAACCCTAAAAGATAGGCCAGTATTATTATTATTCCCATTCCCATATTGCAGATTGGATGCCGACGATAAGAGACTGTGGCCACTCAGTGAGTTCCCGAGTGAGTTTCAGCTGGGGACTTCCTGGCTCATAGCTCTCAGCCACTAAGTTACAGCAGGAAAGAGAAACTTTATAAAAAGTTAGAAAAATAAACATTACAGTGTTCCCTTAAACACACACACACACACACACACACACACACAGGGACACATATATAATCTTTTAACAGAGATCACTGAAGTTAACAGGGACTTAGGAGTAGTAGTAGTAGTAGTAGTAGTAGTAATAATAATAATAATAATAATAATAATAATACTTTTCAGTTAGTTCCAGACATTCACTGCTGGATGAAAGAACTTTGCCTTTTAGCTGTGACAGAAAAAGTGGTATTCTCAAAAAAAAGGGAAGTTAGATTTTTTTAGAATGAGACTTGGTCTTTTCTGTTAGAATGTTTTTGAATGCAGTGATGCTTTATTTGTTCTTTTGGCAATTCCATATTTTCCTTCCACAGATCCCCCTCAAAAACTCTTGTTAGAATGGAGGGGAATTTGAAGGAGTGAGTTAAAGTTGCTTTATTATAATTTTTTGTGTAGTGGCACCTGTTTGTATTGTTGTTTTGAATCAATTAAAAACATTTGAAAAACATAAATAAAACCAACATCTTAAGAAAGAAGAGTTTTAAAAAACAATGGCAGGTCTTTTTAGTTGCAACTGGAAGGCGCCTTTCTAGTAGCACCAAGGTCATTCCCCGGTTGCGTTTTGTTCAGCTCTGGTTCTAATCTCCATGGAAAACAGCAGGTGTGCGACTTCAGCAGTGGCTACAGCTTTTCATTATTCTACCAGATAAAAATCGTAAGGTCTGAAAGAATGCCATGAATTTGTGAATCCCCACATTTATCCAGCAACTTCTACAGGGAGCCAACATTTGATTCCATACCAAATGATTAAACTTCTCTAAAACTATTTCAAATGGGTATTGAAACATGCCAATCTCCATTTCCACCTAACACAATTGCTAGTGCTAGTTTTACCTGATCCAGCTACGTATTCATTTAAATGGTTCCTTTTATATTTCTAGTATTCTGGATTAAATGTCGCTGTAATAAAAATGACACATTCAAAATGGCTCTTCTCTTGGCTGAATCAAACTTGTTGGACATTAACTGAACAGGATTGACAAACCCTTTATATCATTATGCAGATTAATCTTCCTTGGTCCATCTTGAGCCATAACAAACAGAGCCTCAAACCAAAGGGCTAATGGTGATTTTATTTTTCTATGTTCCATTTTTCATCTCCCATTCCTAGAAGGAAGGGAAAAAAACATTATATTCAAGTCTCATAACAACAGATTTTAAGAGTCTTTCAGTGGAGTTTGCAGACCACCACAACCCAATAAAAAAGGGCTAAATCACAATGTATACAAGATAAAAGCAATCCAACTCAATGTGTATACAGGCACACAATTAGAACATGAGATTAATACACAAGAGAAGCATCCTGTTTGCAGTTGGCTGACAAGAAAAAAAAAAAGGCAATTCCACTAAGAAACTCTAAACCCCAAGGATCTTATTGACTTGAAAACATAATCGTACTAGAACTTGTAAATGATATTATCTCAATACTGTATTTCAGCCAGGGGCCTATCAGGGGAGGAATGTGTGTGGACTTCATAGATAGATGGAGAAGAGAAGAGAAGAGAAGAGAAGAGAAGAGAAGAGAAGAGAAGAGAAGAGAAGAGAAGAGAAGAGGCACTCCAACCCCAGACCAGTTTGCTTCCTATCTCTGGGAGGCTAGGTAGCCTTGGACTCAGGGCCCTTCAGAGTTTGGCCCCAACCAAAAACAGAAAGGTAGCTGGAAGCCAGATGGGGCCCAGTCACAAATCCAACTGTCAAAGCCTGCCTGCTCTCCTTAAGATAGGGCACAACCTAAGGAGTTCTTCATTTGCTCCTTCTTGGTTGTGGCTCTCTCTTTTACATTGTTTTATATCATTTTACACTTTTATATTTTTAAAATGTGCTTAGGGAAATACACTGGGTAACTTAGGGGTGGGAGGGGGTGCCCCCATGACTGTGGTCATGGGTAGGGGGAGGTATGGCGATGGGGGATTAACAGGCCAGCTGAGGAGAAGAGGGACTAGACACCTTATGGTGATCCCCTCTTCTGGTTCTTCCCCCAACCAGATGGCTCCTGGAGGCCTTAACAGCTTGCCCTCAGGTCTGCTGCTGCTGCTGCTGCTGAACGTCGAGCTGGTCCAAAACAAAATCTCCCTCATCTATGATTTGATTGTAGATGAGGGGGCCAACCTGGTATTACTGAAACCTGGGTTGGGGAACTGGGAGGGGTTACTCTCTCCCAGCTGTGCCCTCCTGGGTACCCGGTGCAGCACCAACCCTGGTCTCAAGGGTCGGGGAGGGGGAGGGGTTGCTGTGGTCTTTGGAATTCGATCTCCCTCTCTAGGCTTCCTGTTCATTTGATCTTGAGTGTCTGTACCTTGTGTTGGGTTCCCAGGACAGATTAGGGATTCTGCTGGTGTACTGCCCACCCCACTACCCATCAGACTTCCTGCCTGAGCTGATGGAAGTGGTCTTGGATTTGGTGTTGATGGTTCTGGGGGATCTCAACTTCCATGCAGAGGCTGCTGGATCTGGGGTGGCTCAGGACCTCATGGCCACAATGACAACCATGGGGCTGTCTCAATATGTCATCGGCCCAACACGTATAAAAGGACACACGCTTGATCTGGTTTTCTCGACTGGGCAGGAAGATGGTGATCTGAAAGGGGGGTAATTAACATCTGTCCCCTTGTTGTGATCAGATCACTTCCTGCTGAGGTTTAGACTCAGCAGCCTTTCCCCTCTGCAAGGGTGGGGGACCTATTAAAATGGTCTGCCCCCGGAGGTGAATGGATTCTGATGGATTCCAGTGGGCTCTGGGGGATTTTCCTGCTGGCATGGCTGGTGCTCCTGTCGAAGCCCAGGTTGCTTTGTGGAATGCAGAGATGACTCGGGCGGTTGACACCATTGCACCCAAGCGCCCTCTGAGCAGAGCCCAGCCAGCTCCTTGGTATACACCTGAGCTGAGGGCAATGAAGCAAGAGGTGACACAGCTAGAATGCAAGTGGAGGAAAACGTGTACCGAATCTGACCAAACACAGGTTAGAGCTCATTATCGAGCCTACTCTGTGGCAGTGAGGGTGGCAAAGAGATATTTATTTTCCACCACCATTGCATTTTCTCAGTATCGTCCAGCAGAGCTTTTCTGAGTGGTTCACAGCCTGCTACACTCTGGGCCAGGGAGAGAAATGGTGGAACCCTCGGTAGCACACTGTGACGAGTTTGCAAGGCACTTTGAAGAAAAAGTCGCTCAGATTCATCACGAACTGGACACCACGATTAATGCAGTTCCATTAGTAGAGGCGTCCAGAGCACTGTCTGGTCCAGTTTTATTGCATGAGTTTCAGTTATTGAAGCCTGAGGATACGGACAAGGTGCCTGGCCAAGTCCGGCTGATCACCTGAGTGCTCGACCCTTGCTCTTCATGGCTTATCACATTAAATGAGGACAGGATATCCAGCTAGGTCCAGGAAGTTGTAATTTCCTCCTTGACAGGGAGAGTGGTGCCGGCCTCTTCAAAAGAGGCAGTAATCAGGCCACTCTTGAAAAAGCCTAACCTGGACCCGGAGGACGTTAACAACTGTAGGCCGGTGGCCAACATCCCCTTCCTGGGCAAGGTGCTTGAGCGGATGGTTGCAGGACAACTCCAGGCACTCTTGAATGAAACGGATTATCCAGATCCACTTCAATCGGGCTTCAGGCCTGGTTATGGAACGGAAACTGCCTTGGTCACCCTGTGGGATGATCTTTGTCTGCCTTGGTCGCCCTGTGGAAGAGGGACAGACCCTATGGATTCTCTTGGACCTCTCAGCGGCTTTTAATACCATCGACCATGGTACCCTTCTGGGCAAGTAGGAGCGCTGCAGTGATTCCACTCCTACTTGGATGGCTGATTCCAGAAGGTGGTGCTGGGTGGTTATTGCTCTGTGCCTTGGCAACTATGCCATGGGGTTCCACAGGGCTCTATTTTATCCCCTCTGCTGTTTGACATCTACATGAAACTTCTGGGGGAGGTTATCCAGAGGTGAGGGCTGAGGTGTCATCAATAGACTGTTTTTCATCAAATCCAGGTGAGGCAGTGGCTGCTCTGAATCAGTGCCTGGGCACAGTAATGGACTGGATGAGGGCCAATAAATTGAGACTCAATCCAGACAAGATGGAGGTACTGTTAGTGGGTGGTTTGTCTGCCTGGCTAGGTGATGTTCAACCTGTTCTGGAGGGGGGTGCACTCTCTCTAAAGGATCAGGTCATAGTTTGGGGGTGCTCTTGGACCCAGAACTGTCACGTGAGGCACAGATGGACTCGGTGGCACGAAGCACCTTTTATCAGCTTAGGCTGATATACCAACTACACCCTTATCTGGACAGAGATAGCCTAGCTACAGTTACCCACACTCTGATAACCTCTCGTCTAGATTACTGCAATGCGTTATACGTGGGGCTGCCTTTGAAAATGGTCCAGAAACTTCAGTTGATCCCAAACAGGGCAATGTGATTGTTAATGGGGACTGGCCAACATCATCGTATCATGCCAGTACTTTTCCAGCTGCACTGGCTACCAGTCCATTTCTGGGCCTGATTCAAAGTGATGGTATTAACGTTTAGATCCCTAAACAGTTTGGGGCCAGGTTATCTGAAGGATCGCCTCCTCCCATATGTACCTGCCCAGACCCTAAGATCATTTTCAGGGGTCCTTTGCAGGAGCCCCTGCCAAAGGAAGTGAGGTGGGTGGCTACCAGGAGAAGGGCCTTTTCTGCTGTGGCACCCGGGTTGTAGAATGAGCTCCCTGGAGAGGTTCACCTGGCACCTACATTGTACTCTTTCAGGCGACAAGTGAAGACCTTTTTATTTTCCCATCATTTTAGCATTATAGTCTTTTAACTCTGCTGTTTTTAATCTCTTACTGTATTCTGAATCTCTGCATTACTGCTAGGTTTTATTCTTGTTGTATTTTTATACTGTAATTTTAAGCTTTTATATTTTATACTGTTTTTATGCTGTACTTTGTGGTTTTAATTTCTGTGAACTGCCCAGAGAGCTTTGGCTACTGGGCAGTATAGAAATGTAATAAATAAATAAATCCTTTTAATCTGAAGAATCGGTGTGGATTTTATTTCATATGCTAGCTCTGATTCAAATGTTCAGCCTCTGATGTAGTACACCTCTTACATGAACACATACCACCTCTTGCTTTTTATGTAGAACATTGCTTTGGCTTACCGGTTCCTGATCACGCTGAGAGTTCTACATGTGTTGAAGTGACTGCGAGCAGAGCTCCCTTGCAGACCTTCCATTCAGTATGGCAAGGTATGAGCTGAGGGAAAGGGACAGCGTGCCCGGAGATGTAGGGGGTGGGGCCGGCCGACCCAACTCTGTCCCAGTGCGCACTTTGAGCCTCTCATGTCCTCTTGAATGCCTGGAGGGGGCTTCTGCTGTCACACCTAGGCAGGACAAGCTGCTCCTCCGACTGCTCTGCCCGCCCGAGTCACACAAGTGCCCGCAGAGCAGATGTGGGGATGCATACGTATAAGGATCTTTAATTCTTGGTTTTTAATACCACATCAGAAGCGCTGCAACTCTGGTGCCAGGCAGACAGTTTAGATGTACATTCTCTGATTCAGCAACCTGGTGTGGGGGCTCCAGTGCACAAATGGGACTCTTCCCCATCCTGCACACCCTTTCCTACTCATTTCAACTGGAGAGGGAGCTCCATATCCCTTTGCATGTGCAAAGCTCTCACGATCAAGAGAATGACAAGACAAAAGCCTCATGCACAGGAGATCTATGGACACATCACAGTGCACACGGGGCTTTACACTGTGTGCCTTAATGCTGGGAGGAAGGAAGCTGGGCCTTGTCATCTCTGTTCTTCAAAAACATTCTAATGCACGCTTTGAAATCACTGCTGTTCTAATCTCAAGTGCACAGTTTAGTAAGCAGGTAGTTGAAAAGCAGATAGTTTAAAAACACAGCTTTAGCCCGAGTATAAAATTAAACACAGTGCACTTGTTTAACTGGTAAACTTTATCCTTTGCAAAATGCCAGTGCAAGATTCTATGCAGATCTTTGGCAGGAGTGAATGTTACTCCCTAATGCATGTAAAGTAGAGCACAATCACAGCGAAGCCAACTTCCAATTTTGTTTTAGAAGCTAATTTGCTTTTCTATCAGGTCATACCAAATCACTGAAATACAAGAGAAAACCACCGGCATACAAGTCAGAAATTCTCTTGTACACGCCCAGAAAACGATACATACTTTGAGATGAAAACAGAGCATGATATGTGGTCAGTTACTCAAAACAAAGTATGATTCTAAGGATCAAAAATCCTTAATCTTGTATTCCCTTGAGAAAGTTTGGGTTTACAAATATTTAACGTTACAATAACATATCAAAGCTTTATAAACAATAATCTTTTAATACAAGAAACTGAAGAGCCACTTAAGAGTGTTCAGCTTTTCCTGCCTTCAGTGTAAGCAAAAAGAGCAAACAGAGCCTTAAAAGACAAGGTGGCTGTCAAATTTTAGTTTCTAAACAGTGGTAACTCATCTAGAAGTAAAGCACAAGAGCAATCTGGATTCTCTACTGTGGACAACAAACAAGCCAAGCCAGGTAAGAGTGGCAGAAAAACATCAGGCACCAGCAGAGATCTCACCTTTGCCTTCTGAAGCACATGGCCTCTGCATGGAGAACTGCTTGACGAGGAATGTCTTTTCAGGACTACAGCATTGTTCACAGGCACAGAACATTCGGTATCACTTGTATCACAACTGGAGATGGGCGAATTCTCCAAGGTCTGATGCTTTAGAACTGGAGACTGAGTAATAATACAAAGCAACCTGAAATCATGGCAGCTGTCACACGGGAGTACAAGCAAAAGTCCCTCATCATGCACAAAACCGTATAAAATAGATGAAGCCAAAGCTCAGTGCAAAGCAGGCCTGCTATGGAGTGTTCCACTGGATGATGAAAGTAAGGCAAGGCAGACTCCAGTTAGTCGCACATTCTGAAGGGAGCATCCGTGAATCCATTCTAGATCCAACAGCAAGCTAGTCAAATTGTTTTAGTACAGTTAGATCCTCGCAAAGGAATAAAATCTTTCAGAGATACTATAACTCTTGACCTGTGAAGTGGAACTGTTTCATTAGCTGTATACTATGCCACATCATTCAGTAAAGGAAGGAAACCTTGGGCTATACAGCAAATTTTTTCCAAGTCTGCTCACAATAAGGCCTGGGAGTCACAATCCAAGAAGCCTTTTCCCTCTTAAGGTCCCAGGACGCTTAGGCAGTGTTCAGACATAGTGCTAAACCACGGTTTAGTGCTACGGGAATGAGTACGGGCAAGTATCAGACTCGTATGCTCCTCATCCTCTCTGCTCCTCTGGCATGACTGTGAGTTTCAACTAATTGCAGTTACCCATTTTGTGGTTAGTGTTAACTACAGCTTAGAGCAGTTGTGTGGAACCAGTGGTCCTCCAGATGTTTTGGCCTGCAACACCCCTCATCCCTCACCATTAGCTGTGGCTCTCCAGATGTTTTGGCCTACAAGTTCCCACCCCTGGTTTAGGGCAATACCACATTTGAAGTTGGTTGTTTCCACACTAACCCTAGTTTGTCCAGTTCCAACATAACAAATAACCACAAGAAAATGGATGCAAAAGTTTCCAATTTCTTCCTCGTGGCTATGCGGGAGGAAGGGCGAGTGTGTAAACCCTGAGGCTTATGCATGTAACACTAAACCATGGTTTAGTGTTACATGCAAACTGGGCCTTAGAGGCTAAAAGAACAGGGTAGAAGCCTTTTGCTTGTAAAGTACTACAAGGGCCTCTATGACAGCTCTTCCAATGAATCAATATTAAACATTATACCCACCAAAAACTGTACAGCTAGAGAGAAGGGGACAGTGATGGAATGGCAGACAGCCCTTCCCCTTCAAATGCAAAGGTGAGATGCCCCCTCCTCCTTGATGACAATTCTCCATCATCAAATATGCGCAAATGAATGTCAAGTACAAAATCTGGAGTTCTGAACTTAGCATCTGGGGTATAAGGTACAATTTTGGCTCTGCTTATATACCCTGACTTAAATTATCCAGAAAAAAATACACTTTCTAGTGGACTTGTTGCTTCTTTATACAGCAGGCTAAATAACCAAAGTGACTTGCAGTCTAGGATGACATTTATTACCTGTGATTCCTGCACACAGCAGCCCAAACCAACCGAAGAGTGAAGTGGGAAATGGACAGCAATGTAATCATAAACATAAAAACGACAACAATCTGGTTCTCAAGCGATGGGTCTGTGTGGCATGATTAAACTAAAAGGTTTCACTAGTTGCCTTTATTTGATAACAAGACCCTTGAGTGCAAGTACCTGTGCAGTTGAGGTTCCCGATTTAGGCTCAATCGCCAGTCCCAATGTGATGCCACCAGCCAGGGCTTTTTTCAGGTTCTCTTTCACCTCGGTCAACTCTAGTTCCAGGCTAACACGTTCAGACTCTTTCAGCTTACACTCATCTTCCAGCTTCTTTAATTTGTCTTCAAGAATAATTTGGGTTTTCCTTCCTGAAATCCAGGGACAGGATAAGTGATAAGCTGAGGCAGGGGAAAAGTGAAGTCCCAGTTGGTCAGTGAAGCCACTTCACAGCAAGCAGTTGCAGGACTGAGCAGTCGGTATGAACATAAAGAGTTGCTATGATTTGACCAGATACATGGCTGGATCCTGCCTTGATGCTGCACCAGCAAATTGTGGCTGTTCATCAGTAACAGCTAGTCGATGGGGATGTATCTCTGGACAAAAGCTTAGTAAGGCCAGGAAGAAATAACTGTCTGCAAATCAGGGCAGATCTACAAATCACAAAAAATAGGACTGTTGCTGAAAACAGGAACCCTGTTTTTGCTTGTCACCTTCCCCTCCATAACATCTAATTCAACATGCCAATTTGCCTGATTTCATGATCATCACCTATGGATCTTTTTGCCAAGTGCACTGTGTACCGAGCCATCAGGATGAGGGTACACACGCACACCCACACAGGAGGCAGTGTACACCCATTTTCACTGTGTATGTGTTTTTAACCCCTAAGGCTCCAGCGCCCGTGTGCTGGTACAGGAACGCAAGAAGGATTTGGTTTCTGCCTGCTGCTTAGGATGATGCAGAGCACTGCCCCATCTCTTTTGACATGAACGCAGAAGGGCAGTAGGGGCGCTAGCAGGCTGCCTGTGTGATGCGAGTGCCAATGGGCAGTTACCCGTTGTTTCTAAATTTCATGCCTTCCCTGGTACGTGGATGTCACTGATCAGACTACAATGAAGGACAGTCACTGCCACAAGTGAGGTAATAAAAATGAGGAAGGGGGTGCAAAAATCTTACATGACCACTTAATTTTCCCCTATTCCTGCTTCTGTCACCTTCCCCAAGCCTGCTTTATGTGTGAATAAATGGGCTGTGTGTGCACACACATGCATGCGGATTTTTGCTTGGTGGGATGGGCACAACGGGCTGCATTGTGCATGAGAGAGAGAAAGAGAGAGAGAGAGAGAGAGAGAGAATGGGGATCTCCTCCCTCCCTCCCACTACACACGCCTGCACGCATGAAAAGGGGGTTTGGGGTAGGTGACAGAAGAACAGGTAGGAGAAATTGAAGGGGCAGAATTTTTGCAGCCCACTGCTATGCAGGTCACATTGGAATTAAGTGTTTTACTCTCAACTGAGTCAGTGCAGGATTGCAGCATTGCCTTGGGAACAAAGTTTGGGGTGGGAACCAAAAAGGAAAGTTAATATGAAAGGGGAGAATGGGAAGTGAATTCTGTGAAGACAATAACTGATGGGAAAATCACCTGGGAGGGATCTGAATGTTTTGGGGGGAAGTTAATGGAGGAATTTACTTGGGGATTTTATATTTATTTAAAATATTTGTATTCTGCCCCTCTGTTTCGAATTACAGGGCTCAGACGCTACCCCTGCCTCGTACTCCGTTTGTGTGGTCCTGGCCAGTTACTTGTCTCTCAGCCTCACTAGTCTGCCTTTTGTAAAATGTAGAGGTCAAAAGAGTGGTCTGGTATTTGGGGGCTGAGGCCCACCTCCGCCTCATACTTAGTTTGTGATCTTGGGGAAGTTACTTGTGACTCCTTTTATGCAACAATCTGTTTTCAGTGGTGGCCAGGCAGGAGTCACTGGGAAGCTTGCTTATACCTTGGCTTGATTATTTATGAACAGGACATGGGGGAAATCCCCCCCCCCCACGTAGTTTGTCCTCAGCACCTGCTGTTCAGAGGTTCCATTTAGCTACTATGGCTAATAGGAGGGGCTTCTGTGGGTAAAGCTGTGGTGGAGAACGTAGGAGCAGCCTTGGGAGAATGAAGCTCAGGGAAAATGCAGTAGGGGTGGCTTAGTAGAGGGGGGAAAGACTTCAGCATGTGCGCTTTCTGGGGCCCGTGGTCATTACAGTGTCCGTTTCTCTGTGCCACCCCACGACACTGGCTCCACTGCCAAAGGCAAGCAAACGAAGAGCACAATGGTATCAGGAGAAACTAGATGCCACTAGACACTGCCAAGGTGGGGGACACTTGATACAGAGCTGCTGCTTTGATATCAATCCCGTGACATTTGTAATGCAAGGCTTGATCTTCAGTGGCTTCCCCAAGTTTCACACAGGAGGCAACTGCTGCTGAAACAACTGCTCAGTTTCTAGTCATATAACACTTCTTGCTACAAATGCACAGAAATCCCTGTCCAGGTGCTGGGAGTAGATTCCCTGGAATTCTGATCATGCAACATTCTAACAAAATCCAATGCCTGACATACCAGCATTCACTTCAAGGGCTGCTCGAAGGTCCTTCCTTTCCTTTCGAAGCTGAGCCAGGCGATTCCTCAAAGTTTCTTTTTTCCTTAGCAGCTCCTCCTCTTTGGTTTGTAACCTCTTTGCATCTGCTTCAACACGGTTCTTGCCATATTTGTACTGATCTGCATCTACACAAAAAGCTTAATTATGAGATATGTGAGACCAGGAATGCCATTAACCAGCCTGAAAGATTAGGCTACATCTAGACATCCAGATGACAACCCAGTATATTTGTGACCATTTTCTGAGACACACAAATCCTTACTTGACACTTATCATTCCCACTGTGGCTGCTGTCACATTTGCAGTCACTCCAACTTTGGTCCAAGTGTATACCCTAGCTGTACTTAGACTTCTCCAGGCTGCTTCTTCCTGCTCTCTCTTCAGGCTCTGGTCTCCCCAGAGCAGGTTCTTGCTGCTCTGGTATTTCTGACTCTCTCTTTTTATAACCTCCCCTCTCAAAACCAAAAGTACTGTTTCAAACCTGAAGAAATGAAACTTAACTGGGGAAATGAAACTGAAACCGAACCAGGGAAGTGAAACTGCTCATCTCAGGGATATTCCCTCCCAACAAAAAAGCCCATGCCTCTAAGCCTGACCCTTTCCCCCTTTGCCTCTGTAGGCCTCAAACCTCCGCAACATGCAATCAGCAAATTATGCAATATGAGTGGAGACTGTAGTCAAATATAGATGGGGCTCGATTACCAAATGCTTCTCATTAAGGGAAGGTAAGAGAAAATGGCACTACTTCATGAAGAAATTGTTTAGCCCTAAATTATACAGATTAACTCCTTAAGAAAGTAGGGCTCATTTCAAAACAAACCTGATCAAGATCAGCGATTGTTAGATACTACTGCCCAAAATCAGAAGTTCCCTTCTGAATGGGAAGCTCAGATACATACATGGCTCTTGTACATGCATAGCAATCTTGCATTTTGGCTGCAATCCAATGCACCCTTACCTGATAGTAAGCTCTACTGAACAGAGTGGGACCTGCTTCAGAGCAAACATGTATAGGCTGCTCTGTTAGTGATGGGTGAGCTCTCACTGATTTAATTCATAATTGGCTTGTTTTTCCAAACTTTCTTGATAAGCCCTAAAAGAGAGCTCAGCTTTTTCTCTACAGACCTGCAGTGTTGAAGCATAAATGTTGATGGTGCCTTGCTCATAGACATGACTGCACTGTTCCCTCAGAACACTTTGGCTGCTGTAGCACATGGCTGAAATGGCTTGTGGCCCAGTTTGTGGCTGCATGGTTTGTGGCCCAGTCTCTTGGATCTACTAGCGAGATTGCTGCCTGCCATCATGGTGTGGGTGTCAGATTTCTGTGTAGTCAGCCATGTATCTCACATGACAGCTATACGGAACATATTCCAAGAATGACATCTTGCTAATTTCAGATGCATAAGATACTACTTTCATACTAGCTTCCAGTGATATGGTGGTTTATAAAAAGGGAACACTCACTAGAAGTGCAGCATTTCACATTTGACGCAAATTCTGATTTCTTTTGTGGATTGTTTAACGTTCTTCCTTTTCCCATAACTCCATTGGCAGCTGAAGAAGCCTTCTTTCCTTTAAACTGTTAGGAAAATCAAATATTTATTTTGTGGTCATTATTAGGTAGCAGTTTTCATAGTTTCCCTAGATCAAAGGAATTAAAACTACCCAAACGAAAGCAGATCATTTTCACTTACAATTTTAAAACTAGCTCAGTTGGAAAGGGTGCTTTTTCTCAAGCAACAAAGCTACAAGAAAAAAAATATCTACTATTGCTATGAATAAGCATACAAGAGAGAGACCAAACATTTCTTAAGCCACAGGGTATAGGTGGCTTAGGTGAGTATTCAAATTTTCAAGCAATGTTTCAAAATGTATGACATGGTTTTATAAGGTGTGTGTGTGTGCGTGCGCGCACGCCCGAGTGTGACAAAATAATCACAGGCAAATGAATCAGCCCAGAGGCTTGTGTAAGCAAGCCCATAAGGCAGGAAATGGCCTGATCACAAAGTATTAGATCAGTAATATTTTTAGAGCTGTAAATAGTTAAAGTTGCATTTCCAGACATGAATGGCACAATGTGAAATTTTGCAAAAATCGAAAAAAGTCCATTTCTAATTTTGCTCACCAACAGCAGAATTCACACACTAATTTGGGGTTCTGTTGCCCCACTTAACAAGTAACTTAATTTGGAAGTTGTTCATTTATGGTTCAATTACGACAATTTCAAATGTGGTGTTAGTGTATCTATTATGTGGTGGTGTTGGTTTTTTGCCGCAGTGTTATATAAAACACATTAGCAAGAAAGGACTTGTGGACCATCTTGACTTAAGAAGGCAAGATCTGTGTTCAAGTAATTTTACTCTACCTTCAAAATTAAACATTTGAATTCCCAGACAGTTCTTTGTGAAGTGTTATATAATACAATTTAGAGCAAGCAATAGGATTATTGTTGTTGTTTTTACAATGCATACCGTACAGTTTACTTGTAGAAGCATTGGAAAAATGATCCCAGCAGCAACTAATTTAGTAGCTTTTTAAATTTCAGAAGCTCTTCCTGACCTCAGGACTAACATCCAAGTGGAATGGAAGCCACCACAGGGTGATTTTTAAAGAGTTGTACAGCCAATTGGTGAAAGGGCAATTCACTCCACATTTCAAACGTACTCCAGGGAATGAAGAGCTGTGACTGTGCCACTTGACTATAATGTGCTAGGGCAGTCAATCAGTGCTCTTGTCAGCACCACCACCCCCATTACTTGTGGGGTGTTTCACCAATTCATTTGTTTGTCTGAAGCCCCACTGTGCACAAGGCTCATAGAACATTTTGAGCTTCTGAAAGGACAACATTGCCAAAAGGATTTGAAAAGAGTACAGGTCATAGAGTGGAACACGTGCACAGATTCATATGTAGCTTTCACAATCAAGATCAGTGGATGCTTCCTTATAGAATTGAAGGATGCGTCCTGCACAGCAGAACACAGAACGGAAGGGCCCATGTTACTGCCCTCTCTTAATTATCAGTGTAGTATTGCCAAAATGTGTGTGTGCATGCATGCACATATCCACTCTACTTTGAAATGGATAGGTTAATCACAGCTATTGACTTGCTCAGGTCCTGAGACCTTACATCTTCATAAATCCTTTCCCACTCAAAATATAAAATAAACCAATAAAGAAAAAACCCTGGTAGCACTGCAAGGGTTGATGAGCTAAAATGTAATTTCTGGTATTTTATTCTCCAGTATTCAGCATTTCTATATGAGAGTTAACAATCCAAGTGACAATGTAATATGTGGTCTTACCGAAACCACGAGCATTTAAAGCTCAGTGCATTATGTTAAGATAAACAAGAAAGTTGGATTAAAAGAATTAAGCACTGCAGTACCTGTGACACAGATCCCCTCCCCACAGCAGAGGTATTAGTGACAGACTGAGCAGAAGATAGATTGGATGAGATAGGGTGTTTATAATGGTTAGAGGACAGTTTGTCAGTAGATAACCTATTGGTTTTTCTGTCTGCTGGTGGATAGCGTGCAAAGATTTTCGGAGACGGCAAGTTATCGTACAGGCCCATGTTATCATAAAGCCCATCTTCTCCCATGTTTCTGCTACGAGTAGGAAAGCCATCTTCTGGTTCCCACTGCAACACACATACTTAGTAAATTAGCACAAACTTCATGCACTGAAAAAGTGAAATCATAAGAAAGGTAACAAGTAATTAAGAATCCCACTCTCAGCATGCATTGCCTCCAATACTGACTCCACATTTTATTCTAGAAGTCTAACATTATTTTACAGATCTTTCATCACAATGGAATTACTTAAAATCTTGGATTGCTGTTTGGAGGTCTCAATATGGTCCCAAAAGGATCGACTGAAAGGGACAACTACAAGCTGCCATTTTGGGGGTGACCCCTTAATACATGCTCCCCCATAATACAATTCAAGATGCAACATACATGCTCTTTGGCTTGTTGAACCTACAACACAGGCCTCAATAAGGTAAGCCAAGGATTTGGTAGTTGGGTTGAAACCACAAGGGAAATGAGATAGGCCAAAATTATCTATCCCATACTCAGATTTACACTTCTATGGTATGGTTTGGTCACTCAACAAATCAGAGTTTATCTGAATGTGAATGAGCGATGAGCTTAAGTGGTCCCTCCTCCCCTTCTCTCACATGTGTGGCTCCAGAGGAGAATTCTTGGGTTTCTTAAATCAGTTTCCCATGACATCCAGGAAACTGTGGTTTAAGAGCTCTCTACAAATCAGGTTATGATCCGGGTTTGTGGGGAGCTCTTAAGCCATGGTTTCCTGGTTTGGACATGGGGTAACTGTGGTTTAAGAAACCAAGAAATCTCCTCTACAGATGGGAGTGCAAAAAGAGGAAGGAAGGGTGGAGGAGGAAGTGCTCAAGTTCATTCATGCTCAAACAAGTCATGCATCCGTATTATTTCTGAACCAGGCCTACATCTCAGAATGAAGAATATTCAGCACATAATCACTTTCTCAAGCATTACAGGATAATGGCTGTAGCATCTCAACATTTTATTTGTAGGATGAAGAGGAGGAAATAATAGGTCCAATGACAGCAGCCAGAGTTTGATAAAGAACAACACAGTGACATATGTTGCAGGTAAAGCAACAAGAAATAATTTCTGTAGATTTTCACTATAACTTTAATAACTACCTCAATGATGGATTCTTCCTTATTCTAGACATTTTTTGTTTCTTTTTAAAATCCTTTCTGACAAAATGGCTGGATAAACAGGAAATTCTATGATTAGTAATTCATTACTTGTAGCAAAGAGAAAACTAGTGTGGCATAATGCTGGAGCTGGAAGAGCTGGGATCAAAGTCCTGCTCAGCCATGAACCTCAGTGAGGCACTCCATGTCCTAACCTAGTACACAAGTTGTGGTGAGGGTAAAATGGCATAACCCCACATGCCCTCTCTAAGCTCCTTGGAGAAAGGACAGGGTGAAAACATGATAAATCCTATGCACACTTACTAGGAAGTAGGTCTCACTGAAATCACTGGAGATTAATTGTGAGGAAACATGGATAGGACTGCCCTGTTATTCAGATGCAAACTCCCACCCTTTATTTTCATAATAAGAGGATAACTTTTAAAATCTCCATTGATTCACACAAACTCATCAAGTAAACAAAACAGTTGTTTGCAGACTATTTATACACAACACTGTATATTATAAATGATTTGGTACATAGACTATCAAGATTCAGCTCTCCTTACTGGGTGTGGATAGCTTTCAGGTACAGCAGAGAGAAATGGCAGGACCTAGAGTTCAATCAAGTAAGTCCCACTGAGTTCAGTGAGACTCACTCTCAGGCAAGGGTGTATCAGGCCCCAGCCATTCTCTCAGGCCCCAGCCATTCTGATTTTTTTGATGTTTGCAATATTCTTCACTCATGTTATCAGAGAAAAAATGCATGAAGATGGATGAGTAAAGGGCATAGCATCATCTTCCCATTTCATTATTGCATATTTTGCAGAAGCGCAGAAGATCAGCTCCTTGCTTTGACCTTTCTCCAGGGAGTTGCATTAATACTTTGGCTTAAATAAACCAAGGCTTAAATAAACCAAGCAATATTAGACTACATATATTTAAGTTGGCTTACATGTGCATGTAGTATTGAAACACTATGTCCCACATCCAAGGAATCTGTGGATGAGATATAGCAGTACTTTGGGATCATGTCTAGTGATACTCAGTTAAGTGCCTTCATAGGCTTTGGGGAACCCAACACACATAAATGATTTGACCTACACAAAAATCAATTCTTACTGATCCATTTATGCAAGGAACATCGTCATAATGAAGTGCCATCCCACTGGGACATGCATAGCCGTTGATGGCATTTCCTCGATAAGGATTAGTAGAGAGAACCCGTCTGTTCATAAAACTAAAAGACAAAAACAAAACAGGAGTTACTGATTAGTTTATGCTGAAATACATTCAGAGAGTAAATATGATTCACCCTTTGTTCCGTCTTCCTAAATTCTTCCTTGCATTTTCCCACCAACTTCTGAAGGGCTTTACATTACGGAACACACACCGAAGTTTCAACCAGGAAGCTATTGCTTAGCAAAGCACAATGCCTAAGGAAAAAACATCCAGTACAAAATCTTTGATTCTGAGAAAAAAATAGCCAAGTCAAAAAAGGAAAACTAGTAGATTTTAGGAGCAAAGTTCAAGATTTAGGAATATGGATAAGATTCTCTGAGAACTCTTCAGTGGAAGGAAATTTCTCAGGAAGGATCAAGTAGTTTTTGGAAGTGAGTGCATCTTGTTCCAGGTGGTGTCAGCAAATGGCTTTTGCACTCTCTAATTACAGCTTGTAGTTCCAAAGGCACAACTACTGGGAAGAGGAAATGGTGACTTCACCTCACCAGAAAGCACTGCTACACACATGCTCTTGGTTACACAAGGAGGCTCTTTCCTAGGTCTTCATGTGGCCTCTCTGAGGCAACCTTGGAATGTCAGAGCCACCTGTGTGGGTGGGAGTAAAGAAGCCAAGTTTAGACTTCTAAGTTAGGGACAGAGGAAGATTCCATTTGAATTTGGCAAAAGAAAGAAAACGTTTAAGGTTTTGCAGCTATCTAGCAAAAAATGACTGAGGGGCTGCGAGTGTCCTACTTGCTCTTGAGGGACTTGGTTTGCTGCCCTACCCAGGGTGTGTCTGGCAGATGACTGAACAAACTGCAGTTTGTTTTTTCAATCCCTGAGTGGCTTTTTCCCCCTCCTCCTTCACCCCCTCCCTCCCTGTATCCTTTGTGGTGCTGTTTTGTTTGTTTGTTTTGTTTTTACCACTTTTGCCCACCACCTCTGTAGCCTGGTGAATCAACTCATGGGTTCTCTTTCTGGGTTGTGCATGGTTAAAAACCATGGTTTATAAGCATGTCTGGGTTCTCACATCATAACAACCCAGAATTCAACAAGCCATGGGTTAAATAAATTAGGAACTTGTCACACCATTCAAAGTTTCTGTGAGCAACTCTTATAAGCGTTGCAAAGAACTTTAGATGCTGAACATGCTAAATACCAATTATGAATTGCTAATAAAATACCGATCTCATGATTGAATAACTAAACTTATCAGGACTGACATATTTTTGTAGGCACACTCCCAAAACATTTCTCTGGCACTGATAACCAGTTCAAATGATTCATGTAATGTAGTCCTAAGAGAAATGCAGGGTGTATTCCATATATTCTTCTCTTTCAAATATTTGACAGCGGTGCAGGATTTCCAAAGCTTTCTTTAATTTTACAGAGTGACCTGGGAGTTGCTAAATACATTCAGGTGATTACACCTATTTTTGCTTGAAAACTGCCATGAGAGGTTACCATCATCTATAGTTTGTAATTCAATATATGTTAACAAATGGGGAAAATATACCTCATTTGATATTTAAATGGATCATAACTTGACAGTAGTACTTCAACATTTCATTAATTGGCTAGATTGACTAAATTTAAAAAGTATAAACTTCAGTCCTATACTCCCTGGGAAAGCGTCCCAGGAGCCTTAGGAAATCGTGGCGCTCCTGCTCCATGGGCAGAGCAGGACACTTACTGCCAGAGACCTCCTTATTGCAATGACGGAAACCTCTGCTGCCACTGCTCCTTTTGCTGGTGTTCCAAAGCCTTCGCATTCCCCTGACATGCCCCAAAACAGGCCTTGTAACCACACCAGCCCTGGAGCTGGTGCAGTTCATTCACTCCCATTAGTTTCAACTGGAGGGGGAAGTGTTCGGGGGTTTTTAAGCCAGCTGAAAAACTGGTGAAAAAACACCTTCACCTCCTGTTCTAGCCACTCTGAGTGGCAAGACTTTGGATGCAGCAGACACTCTACCGCAAATCTCCCCCACTGCTACAGTAAGTAGGATCGCTCTGCCCACTGACTACAAAGGTGCTCCCTATTAATCAGGCAGTAGATTTTAAAATATACTGAATACAAGTGTATATACAATATTGCAGATGGCAAGCACCAAGAAATACAGTTTTTACCCACATGCAAATTGAATTAACAGACTAATCAACATTATCAATAAACATTCCATTGATTGGGTTGCAGCCCTGCTTGACACCATTTTTTGTGAAGCATTTTCAGTGAACCTGAGTGGTCAACAGTATGATCCTAAGCAAGTTTGGTCAGAAATGAATCCCGCTGACTTCAACGGAACTTACTCTCTAGTGAGCGTGATTAGGATCGTAGCCTAAATTCCTTGGTGAATTACAAATGGATACATTTTGTCTCCCCTCACAACTTCAAGCTAACACAGACAAACTTGGGGCACAGGCAGATACTAGGAGATAGTTTTAGGAGACACCTGCTGCCTCTTAAGATTTCACAATTTTCTGGTGCAATATATAGCCAAGGAAAGATGATAGCTCAGGTTTCCTGACATTAAAATCAAAGCAATGGAAAACCTAGTGTTCCTGAAAATGCTCTTAACTGATGTAGCTCCCCCTACCAGAAGGTCTGCTTTGCCGCTTGAATGACACTCGCCGTCACATCCACGTCTATGTAGTCATAGTGCAGAGTGCCGGGATCTGCAGATGAGCCACTCTCCACCAGCAAAATCCCAATCCACCTGCCCATGTCTTCTGAAGAAGAAGCCTACACAAAGAGGGGGAGATCACTGCAGCAAACACATAAATCCATCACTGAAACATCCCATTTTTGTTTCAAGTGTACCCACCTATGTTGGTATAGCATTTGACATAGGCAACAGTGACAGGGTATGATCAAACAGAAAACTTAGTGAGAGGAACACTAGAGGTAAATGTTGCTTTATGGCTTTCCAAATATTTCCTCCCATGTTATAAGAAAAGAGGAAAACAGCTTTTCATAAAACAATTAGACACTTTAAATAACAGAAGAACTGTAATAAATAATGTTACTCTAGAGCTCCTGGCATTGATAAGAATGGGGGCAAAAGAACTCCATGCATTCAAAACAGAATTGGATATTTCCTTAGATATAGAATACACTGCTTGTTCCAGCAGTGGGATTCTGTTTATGTCAGTCTCTGTGCATTAAACAGCATACCTCTAGTACTGCAACTTCCTGTGCATTTCGAAGCAGACGGAAAGTCAGAGGATGCTTGGAGTCCAATCCTGGAATAACTTCACAGCCACGGAGAGGAATAGAGACAATATGGGTCTTTAGATCTGTCCTGTCCTTGTGGAAAATGAGCTTATTATCTTTTACTCTGCACCAGCGCTCACGCCAACGGTTATTTGAGAGCACATTAAGATATCCTGCAAAACAAAAATAAGCTTCTTCACCCTTCTTTCCCAAATGTTCATTCAAAATGACTATAATGTTTATCAAAAGTACCTGAAACTGAAGACTAAAACTGGAGCCGATCTGAAAATGGGGTGCTTTTTTTTCTCAAACTGCAGAAAGGGCCTTCCTTTCAGCAATTCTGGGGGTGGGGGGCAAAAGTCTTTACTATGCAGCTGCATGGCTAGCCCCAACACTGAGCTGTGTGCTTCTCCTCTCTGGTAGCCGGAGTGTTCTGGAAGCAGGCAGCATGAGCTTCTTCATAGCTGTGACTGACTGCTGCTTCAGTATTATTTTTCTTTCTAAGTAGGAGTGCTTCCAGATGGAAAGCATTGTGCAGCTATTTCATTTTTCCCTCCTTAACAGATTTTTAGGGGCAGGAAAAAAACACGAAAGAAGCAGTAAGAAAATATGGGAGGGCTACAAATGAAAGGCAACATTGTCTGGACTGCCTGGTAAAATTCTGGGTTAGAGGCACAGTAGTTGCACAATAAAAGCCTCATCTGCAAGCATCCCTAGATCTTCTTCGAAAGAACTAGGGGAAAACCAGGTACACAGCCAGCAGCGTCTTAGAAGTTTCTACTCAGCAAGCTGGTGGACACTTTAAAGAAACCTCTCACTCCTCAGCTGTTTCCTTCATTAATTTCACCCAACAGTGAAATATGAGGAGTGTTGCTGGTTTCTGGACCAATTTATTTCAAAAAGCACTGCTCTGACAAAAGAGGAATAAACAGAGAGCCATATGATGCTGACCAACAAAGCAACTGCTCTGAGTGAAGTTAAAAAAAAAAACTTTGTGAGGAGGGGAAAATATCCTTGGGACAAGAGTGGATGTGTCTTACTGGCAGAAAGCAGAGACAAACAGAGGAAGGCTGAAGGAGATGAGAAGTTAAGTGGGACAGCAGGAGAGCCAAGACACTGCATGGGAAGAAGTGAGGAAGCAGGAGGAGGCTTCCATCCTAGGAGAGAGGACAGGCAAGAAAAAGATGGAGAGGGCAAAAGGCTGAGGGGCCAGGGCCTGGGAGAATAATGGGTAAGTGTCCAAATGGGATGAAGGAGTCAGGACAGGGAGAGCTATAAAGCAGGGGTCTTCTCACAGATATTTGTAACTGTCCACTCCCCAATCATAAAACTGCTTAGATATGTTGTAGGGTGCAGGGAGAGGGCATTCATTAGGCAAGTGAATGGCAAATGGAGCAATGCTGACTGGGGAAGGGGGGCAGCACTGCTGGGAGATGGCTGATTGCTTACAACTGACCCATCGGTGCGTGGAACTGAGGATCCATTGGCACAGCACAAACTGATCAGATCAGAAAAAAATTTCAGAGGCTTGAACAGAATTACATGGTGGGCTACAGATGGGGGTGGGGCGGAGGCATCCTAACGTGGCTATTAAGTAATCTGAGAGGTGAAAGCTCTTAGAAGAACAAAGTAGTGAGCCCTGGAGTTGAAATACCATGGAACACAAAAAAGCAAAGGTAGCTGTGTTGCTCGTCAGAAAACCAAAATTTATCAAGCTATCTCCCTGTTTCCTTTCTAGTTTTAATGCAGGTGACAATGTAAGAGGCTACTCACCACACGCTGGAATATCCTCTTCAGCTGATGAGGTCTGCTCATCTGTGGAGGGTTTTTTCTTTCCCAAGCCAATTATCTTTGTTATCTTCTTCCCTGTTGCTTTAGACACCGTGCCCTTCGAGTCCATCTTTGAGCTTTTTTTCCTCTTTACTGTCAAGAAAAACAGGCACATGTTAAGTCTTCCAAGAGATCTAGTTATGAAACGGAAGTAGTTGTGCCACATAGAAGTATTATCATGAACAGCTGACACAGGCAAAGAGTTGCCTGTAGTGAAAAGCTAATGTGGTTCAATAGCCAGAGAACCAGTTTGGACCCAACTTCAAATCCCTGCTCAGCCATGGAAAGTCACTGGCTGAGTTTGCATGACACTACAACCCACCCTGTGAAATACGCCACGTAGGGTGGGTTCTCATCCGAACAACCCACAGGGAGCCCAACAGACAACTGGGCTCACCATGGGTTGTTCTGCTCCTCCTTCTCTTGGTCCTCCACCCAGCTCCACCCAGTATCCCAAGCAGCAGAGCCTGTCTTGCCTGCCACCAAGAGCCCAGTCCCCACTAGTAGTCAGAGCCTCTCCTTTTCTTTCTTTTTTTGCACAAAAAGGGGTCAGGTTGTGTTGTTTTTTTTTGTGTTGTTTTTTTTTGCATTTTCCTGGCCATGGGGAATGTGTGCAAAAGCCCCTCTTTTTTTAGCAGGTTTTCAGACTTATCCAAAATATATAGGCTTGCCTTGCCTGGAGCCTTGTAGGCTGGTTTGACAGCCTTTGACAGTTGACAGGTGGGAAAACAGGGTGTAGATCACCACCTTAACAAGGGGATTCCCGGGGCTCAAAGGCTGCCGTGAACCTTGGGGGGCCCCTCTTCGAATCCCCACTTGCCTGAATCCCCAGCAACAGTTTTTCATAGAAAAATGCAAGCCATCCCCATTTCCACTCCCAAACGCAGTAACTGGATTGAATTTGACAGCTAAAGGGCTTTTGCTCACATTCCCCAGGGCTGGGAAAATGCGAAAAAAATTCTGGCCCAGTTTCTGCACAAAAAAAAAGGAGAACAAAAATAATTTTTTTAAAGGCTGTGACCAGGGGGATTTGGTGGGAGCCAGTGATAATCCCTCCAAAGTGCTGTTTGGTCACAGTTGGAGGGGCTGTCACTTGCAAGGGGCACTGGAAGCAGCTCAGCCATGCTCGGAAAGAATGATCATGCTCGGAAACAGCAGCATGGGTTTCTCCCGCTCTTGCTGAGCAGCTCACTGGCCAATGCCTGCTATCCCCAATGGGTTTGCGTGTCGTTCAGACAAAACGTCAACCCATCATGGGTAAAACAACCCCTAGAACAAGCCGTGGGTTGTTAGGGTGGCTTGTTGCCCATGTACAATCCACCCTGCGGGAATCAGTCTAGGTTCGGACGACCTGGCTTGTCACCTATGAAGGGCTGTCACGTCATGTGAACCCACTCAGTGTGTGGCTTTGAACAAATTTTTTTCCCTGCTACACCCCTTCAGTGCTGCTGAGGAATTGCTTGACCACAATGAGCTGGAAGCATGAATTAAAAACAGAGGTTCCATGCAAACACTTAAGGTAGCACAATAGATAATTTATTACAATCCAAGATCAGTGCATGAGGTAGCACTAAATTATCCAGTAGTGCTCTTCCCAAAGACCAAATTCCTCCTCTAATGTTTATTGGCAGGTCAGTCCTGTTCAGCGAAAAGACTTCCCAACATTAACTAAAGGTTTTCTGTTTGCTGATCCTGCCCCTTTTATGGCTTCCTGTTGATCACTAAGGGACTAGTGACAAATAGCCTCTGAATTGCCTTAAGGTCAGAACTCAGTGGAGTTTATTTCTGAGTAGGTATGTATAGGACCATGCTATAAATGTACTTAATGGTGTTTCCTTGTTGCTGACTAAAGCCATTCTTCTGCAGAGTACAGGACTTGATCAGAGTTCCTTTTCTAAGTGTGAGATCAACACACTGAACTAAATGGTTTGGCATATTCTAACAACATAATTGAGTGTTGATTGTAGCTTCATTCAGTTTGCCCCATAGAAAGTCAAGGCTTGCTTCTCTCCAGTAAAGCATCCGGGGGGGGGGGGGGGCAGGAAGGGTAGGAATCAGAGTGGCCCCTGCCCTGCCAGCTGCCCAAAGACGCTGGGTGCTGATGCCAGCCCTGCCTCTCCCCTCGCACGGCGAGGGACACATGCAAGAGGAGAGGCTGACTGAGGCTACACAGCAGCTGAAGACTGAAAGCTTTACACGGGCGCCCCATGGTTGTGCTATTGCTCAGTCACAGCACCTGGACCTCATGAGCTTCTTTCTTTGGAAGATACCACAAGGGCCTCTCTAATTCCCATACTATTGCTGTGGCTCACATCACAGCAAAAGTTTGTAATGTTCTACAATAAAGACTAGATTTGAAGACAAAACACTCCAAAATGTGAACGCCTAGTTGAAATTGGTAAATCCAAAATTCACATGCATGAAGTACTGACCCAACTATATTACCATTCTTCTCCAAGCGTGATGGATTGGCCAGGGCATGATCTGGCCTGGACACAGGCAAGGAAGGTGACGGTGGTTTAAGGATAACTTACTTTCCTGCTTCTAGAAACTTCTTTCCCATGACCTTTGCAGAGTTCCGTCTCCCTACCTTACCCAAAGTGCTCCGACTGTCCCTGTGACATGTGTGAGGATTCTTCCTCAGCGAAATGACATTTCACTTTAGCTCACAAAGTTGGATTACTATGCACCTTACATTGCTGGTAAATCTTCAGCAGACAGAATCCCATTCAATCCTGTGACATCACATCAGTTTAACCAATGGGTGCTAGATGCTTCTGCCACAAAACCTCTTCTTGCCCAAACTTCCTTGGAACTAGAGAACGAAACTCACCATCCCAGCCTAACTGTGGGCAGAAAGCAGAGAGGTGGTGACACCAGGCCTGAGCTGGGCCAGGGCTCAGCCTCACCTAGCCAGGTTCTTACGCCAGTGCAGACACCAGTGCCACTTTGAGGGTAGAGCTGCTGCCACAAGCAAAGGATGGGAGGCAAAGGCGGCCCACCACACCTGTCCTTCCAGGTTTGCCTTGCTCTCCTCCCTCAATAGCAGATTTGGCTAATTAAGAGCACAATCCCATCGAGATAGTCGGCAGCCTCCGAGCCCAGAGGCTAACAACTATCCTATGCAGGGCGGATGGAGCATGGAGGGGATCCTCTCCTCTGTGCTCCAGCCACCCTGCATTTGTGGGTAGATGCGCGTTTTCGCACATCTAGCTGTGGCTTTGGGAAGGGGGAGGGAAGGGGCCTGGAGACCCAATAGGAAGCTGTCTAAAGCGGCTTCCAGTCTCCTCCCCTCCCCAGGACCACCCCCTTTTCATCATCTCCACGCTCCGTTTAGGGGCATGGAGGCAGCCATGGCACAGAAAGAACCGCACTGGCTTCGAGGGCATGGGGGAGGGGACGGGGAGCACCATTTTGGGAAACCAAGGTCAGACGACCTTGGTTTCCAGAAACTGAAAATCCTATGGCCATCTAGACAGTGTCTAGTGGTCACAGTATTGCTTTCTAAAACTAACATTCATTTGTGGAATTGACCTCTCCTCCTTGCTACTTATTGGCCTCACTGCCTCCTTGAGGCTGCCCAGACCAGACACTGAGAGGTCCCTTGTATCCCAAAGGGTTCCAAAGAAGAAAGAATTTCATCAATGAGACTTTTCTTATCAAAGTATTGCAGTGGCTGGAAAAGCATCACAGTCCTTCTATGCACCTCTTATAAAGGTTACAGAGGGGCCATAGCTCAGTGGTAGAGCACATGTTTTGCATACAGACAGTCTCAGGTTCCATACCTGGCATCTCCCGGTAGGGCTAGGAAAGAATTTCGCCTAAGCCCTAGAGAGCCACTGCCAGTCAGTGTTGACAGCACTGGGCTAGATGAACCAATGATCTGACTCAATACGAGACAGCATCTTGTGTTCCTATGTAAGTTACAAGAGACTTCTTAGATTAGGACCTGACAATTGAAAGGCCCCCTTGGCTATCTGGCCCATGGTCCTAGGACTTCTAAATTTCCTTATTTGTAAGGCTGCCACTATTTCTTCCTGATCCTGTTTCTGTGTGTTTAACACCAGCCAGACATGACCTCTCTGCTCCAGCTGCTACATTTCTTTATCAAGCTGCAGTTCAAGGCACAGGAGCAGAACCAGATTGAAAGATGGCAACCTACTCTCTCATCCGTAGCTCAGCGCCCCCTCGTAGCTCCTGAGTAGTGAGTGCTGTATAGGGCCGCCTATACAGTCTCCTATGCCTTTAAATGTTGTACAGCAGGGAAGAATATCACATCGGCAGCTCATCCCAATGCAGAAATGTAACTGCAAAAGTTTTATCTGTTACTTTACTGACAGCAGTACACCCCTCAAGTGCGTAAGAGCCCTGGAAATTGGCAGCCTGGGCTCTTTATGAAGGTTGGTCCCAACCCCGGTTTCTCTTGGGCCACCATCCTTCAGTCTTACTTCTTTCAGTCCCGCTGGCTTCCAGCCAGTATCTGTTACTGCCCAATACTTTTTTCCCATTCCTAAGGTCTTGACCTCCACACTAATCTCTCCTTTCATTGACTTCTTCAGGGCTCGGTCTCCTCTACCTAATCTTCTCTTGGGTTCCTGGATCTCAGTTCATTTCTGACTCTACCCCTTTCTTTTGGCTATTCTTCTGAGCTTCCTGCCATCTAGCCATGTCTACCTTGCCAACACCTATCAAACACCTAGAGCCAGTAAGAGGTTTTACATCAACAAAACTACCTCTTATTTCCTGCAGAGAGAATGCCTATGAAAATTCCATGCTGCCCTTTTCACTTTCCCAGCATTCTATAGTCAGAATGCTGGGACATTTGTTGTATGCTGACTATACAACATTCTATAGTCAGACTCAAACATTATTAGCAGCATCTTACCTTGTTCTTTTCCATTACAGATGGCAGTTGTTCCATTTTCTACAATACCCTCTCCATCAGAACTTGGTCTTTCCGAGGACAATTTCTGCATAGACAAAAGCATTAGGTCACTATTAATGTGATCAAGCTGGAAATGATTTGTCATTAACCAAAGGATGTGCCAAACATCCATGCACAAATGTGAGTCAGCCAAGAATTCGTTTGCAGGAATTGACCTCTTTGCACAAACATTAAAAACATAGCACTTGCCAAAACTGTGGAATATCTCACTATTCCTCCACTGTGGGATTTTCTGCAAACTTGTAATAAAAAATTATTATGCTTCTTTGGCTCCCTAGATATAAAGCAGAGTCCATTCCTTTAACACTGTAATAGCACCTTCAGGACTATACAGTCCAGACTTACATTTCCTTTATAATTATTTCATAATGCACTTATTAGAGGCCCTCAGTTCCATACTGTTATAATAATGTATTTGCTAAAACCTGCTAGAAAACCATTTCGGCAAATAAACTAGTCACTTTGCACAAGGAGGTATGTGTTTCTTCTCAGCATTACTCCTCTCCATTGAGTTTCCTCAGGGTTCTCTCTCCTTCGGTCTAGTCCTGCACATATAAAGACCTTTCTGACATTTCTGTTAGATGTCTTGTCACCATCTCAAAGTTGGCATGTCCCAGATGGAATTACATTGGCTTTCTATTCCTTTTCAGATCTAGCACAAGCTCTTTGTCCTTACCTTTAAAGCTCTCCAGTCTTGCCCCACCTTAACTTTCTGCCCTTATCTCCCATTTTGACTCCACCACCCTTGGCTAATTCTCCTTTGGTCCCCATGCCTATTGTCCTAACAGCTAAAATAATCTTGTAGAACTCTTTATATGGCATCACCTCTCATTTCCTTCAAATTCCTCTTCAAAATCACTGATTTTGCAAGGCTTTTGTTGGCTTCACTTCTTAATCCTCACCCCAGCTAGAAAGAATGGCTAAGGTTACTTGCTACAGGTCCCATCCCCAGTGTCAGGCCAGTGTCACTGGTCCCACCTCCTGGACATCCACATATTGGATGTCCAAGACGACTACAGGAAGAAAGCTTATGTGTGAGAAGCTGCTCACATGTGAGCTTCCATGGGATTGGGATCCCCAATGGTGTGGAAGTCTATGAATAAGCAGCTGCTCACTGCTCATGCACAAGCTTCCTCCCTGCAGACATCCGTGCCAATGCGACGTGCAAAGGGGGCTATCATTTATTCACATACATCTCCTGTTATCCTTGCCTCTCCCTCCCCTCTCATCGACTGAAGCCTCATTGGGGTTCACGCTAACCCATGGTGGGCGATAAGCTACTTAGAGTAGGTTGTTTTGCGAACAACCTATTGTGCTCCCTTCAGACGATCAGGCAAACAAGCTACACAGTGTGGTTTATTTCCCGCTCTCGCCCCTCCTGTGGTCCTCCCACCCAGCTGGCCAGGTATCCCAGCTTCCCTTTGCAGTGGACACCATATCCCACCATCCCTCACACTGCCTTTCCAAGCCTCTGCGAGGTCCCCATCTCCGCCCGTGTGCTACACAAAGGGGAAGGGGGTCTCCAATTCCTTGAAACTTTGCAGGATGGGGACAACATTTAACATACAGGTTTCCCTTATTTGGAGCCACCACATGCTCTACTGGATAAATGGAGGCTCTGCTTTTTTATGGAAAAGTGAGGATTTAACCACAGGTGAAACCATTTAGGAACCGCGCAAGGTGGGGAGGTGACGATTTGAAATTGGAGACACAGCTGAATGTGGCAGGAAAACAAGCTTGCTTGGAGATCGCTGGAGAGGAACAAAGTGGTGGCAGCATTTTCAGCTGCTCTTGCCAAGCAGCTCTGTAGGCATGACATACTAACCCACCATAGGTAAAACAACCTCTGCTGCAGACCATGGGTTTTCAGTGTGGGTTGTTTGAGGGAAACAAGCCACCATGGGTGGAAAAAACAGCTCACAGACGACACGCTGACCCATGATGGGTTGTTCCAGAAAACAACCCATCATGGGTTAGCATGTCACATCAATCCTGTCATTGTCTCAAGGGCCCTTCTTCTTTACTTACAAAACTCTGTAAAATGCTCTGTACGTTGAAGGTTATGTGCGCTTGTCCACATGTAAATCTGAAAACGATTTCAAACCTTCCCCCAGAACACAGTTCCATCACTTTCTCCTCATTCCACTCCACAGGATGTATATATCGTTTTCTGTCTTACTTAAGTATCTCTTAATCCTTGATCTCTCTGTGCACCGAAATTTAAACATGTCTTTATTGTGCTGATTTTCCTGAAGAGGACTGACAAATGCAGCTGGAATCCTGCCTGTTCTTATAACTGTTGTATTCATCAACAGTCAGAGCTCCCTTTGGCAAACCATGGGCCAGAAATAACATTCACAGCAGTGGCTGAAGATTTTTTTTATTCCTGACATGGTTTGTTACAATCTTATTTAAGGAAAGCTTTTTCTGTTCTTATCTTTTCAGAGTAACAGAGAAAATAAACTTAAATTTTTGTAATTAGCCTGTGTAATGGGAACATACTTCTCCAATTATATGACCTATGACTGCAGGCAATAAAGATGAATTATTCGTAAATTTTGAAAAAAAGTCTGTTTGTTTTTAAAAAGGGACAGCTGAAGATGGAATAATATATAATAACACACTGCAAAAGTCAATTCAAACATTTTAATAATACTATTTATTATTTTTCATACACCTAAAAGCAAGGCACTGTGAAATATAAAACATAGAATAAAAGAGAACAGAGCCAGGCCTGCAGGCTTATAATCTAAACAAAAAATCCTGGAAAAAATGGAAGACTTCAAATAATTTTTCCAAGACAATGCTAGGACTCGGAAAAGTATTTCCCTGCCAATTTACACCAGCCCCTGAGGTCCCCCTCGCATCCCTTCTCTGATCTTGCAAGCAACAGTGGTGGTGGGAGGAGTGTGCAGGGAGAGGAGGTGGCTTCTTCTCTTCTCTCCCTCTTTCTCCATTGCCCTGATAGCACATCATTGCAAAAAGCCTGGGGGTTACTGATAGCAGTGTTCAAGAGAGCTGCATTTCCCATAATCCCACAGGCATTATGCCTGACACAGTCTAAAGGGCATTTGTCATACCAGTATAATATACATACATGACATACTGCTATGATTGGCTTTAAATACTATCAGGCAAACAGAAATGCGAGATTTTTAAGGGAACTAAAAGCAGCTAAAGGACATGAATCAATTTTCAATTTTTTTGAAACATTCAAGATTTTGGTGGGAGAGGGGCCTGTGTTATAAATCTGTACTGAACCCAGAGAAATTACATCTGGGCAAAGAAATTAGTGAAAATATATTACATCAAAATAAATCATGATTTGAGATAGTGACGAAGCTGGAGAAAATCTCAGCCAAATCAAGCATTTTGTTACCATTTTTAAAGAAGGCTAGCTACTTATGTTTCATTGGCTGCATCCACACATCAATTTAAGCCAAGAGTCCTGGCTTATTAAACCATAATATGAAGAAGCTACATGCTGGTACACACAGCCCATTCACTCCTCCCTTTACACAAGCAGGTAAACAAACAAGGCAGGAATAGTTTACCATAACATCCAAACCCAGGATTATGGTTTATCACACTCAAAGAAGCCAGGATTTGCATATGTTGTACTCAAGTTTTTTTTATTGTTATGTCATGTCTTGTATGTACAATAAAACTACTACTACTACTACTACTATTATTATTTACCAAAAAAGGAGCAGCAGCCAGAATTTGTAAACCAACAACAAACCCTGGTTTAAAGTTGGCTTACAATCCTGATTTGTTTGGGGGCAATAAACTCTACTCTCAGGTTTGGATCTCACAGTAAGCTATCCCTGCCTGGTTTGTTATCTGCTCCAATGAAAGGAAGAGAAAACAGAGAGTGAACAAGCTGGACGTACAAGCTCACTACTCATTCATATTGTGGCTTAATAAGCCAGGAGTCCTGGCTTCAAATGATATGTGAGCCCAGCTGTTGTGAAACAACTAAACACTGCATGTTTCAATAATCTTTTATAGTCCAATTACCTTTTCTAGTTCAGTCTTATGTACAGGAGAATTAGATGAAAGCCCATCTGAATCTGTAGCTCCAACACAGTTGCTGCAAACATCCTTTATTACCTTCAAACAAATAAAAAAACAAAACGCCACACGTATTGAAATATTGCTTAAAATTGAAGACATGGAAGGGAGGAGAACATATAGGGAACTAGGATTATGAATGGCTACTGTCTTGAAAGCTGAAGATACAGAGTACTAATTCTGAAATTTCTCCTAGGGATGCTATCAGTTCATACTTCCCATTCTGCTCAGTCAGCATCTTCATGCAAGACCTGGAGAAGCCACAATGTAATGAGGTGAAAAGTATCAGTTTCTAGAATAGCTAAACTGAAGCGTGAGACCTCTCGTTCTGGGTAGATAAAGCCTTGCACATCAGGGACACAGTCTCTGTCTCTCTCTCTCTTAATCAATATAGGCCTAACCAGTTGCCCTGCAGAAACTCTCATATCTTCACATTTCTCTCCATCTCCTCTCCTCCCCTCTCATACACAAATCCCACCTTTCTTTTCAGTGCTAACCACGGTACAATCTTACATCTGCACCCAAATGAACACTAACCAGAGTTAGCACAAACCAAAGTTTATAAACTAACTTCTGACTGAAAGGAAATGACTGGTATGCATGTCTGCTAGTATTTAATCTACCATCTGCAACTGATTTTATTGCCTAACTAAATTTCTTCCACTAGCTAAGGCGCTGAGTTATTGTTGACAATCAAGGATTAATTGTGCAATTTTGTGATGAGCCATTTTGTCAGAGGAAGAAAGAAAGAGGGGGATGAAAAGAGCTGAAAACCACTCCCACTGCCAGCCTTGGTTGGTCTTTTTCTTCTTAATCCTGAAATCATGGAACAAATTGCAAGTTTTGTTCACCTGGGTTTCTAATTTAAGAGCTTGGAGATTAGAAAATAATGGCCTTGATCCAGAGCTGAATGGAACGGAGCTTTGCAAACTGGATGATCCTGCAGGCAGAAGGGGGAGGAAGATGGTTTTCACTGCTTCCCCTCCACCCTGCAGCCCCTTATGTCCCTGAAAATCTGCTCTGGAGTTTTGGGGGACCACCAGAACCATGTGTGAAGGACTGCAGGGAGAAGGAAGAATAGGCAAAAACTGCAGCCCTACCTACTTCTTTCTACCATTGGGAAGCCTCCCCCAGATTCCAGGTCCCTCTGCCAATGGAAGGAGCCCTTCCATTCAGAGAGGAGCAACTCAGGATTCACCCTTTCTTTAGAGTTATGTTGCAATAAAAGGGAAGAGAATTCTGCCACTGCTTAATTCCTAAACAGAAGTATGCCTGGGCTCCACCCTATGTGAAAACCATGCCATCTCAACCCCTCAAACCCAGCTCCTCATCATGTGCAGAAACATGCCCTCTAGATGCTGCAACAGCAGTGTGGGAGCACTTTTTCTCTGGGTTCATCCCATGGTGCTGCAGAAACTTTCAAAGGCCCACCACTATGTGGGCATGGCAAAGCGTGCTAGGTCCTGATCACACAACTGTCATCCAGCAGGAGCTGTGTGGCTAGCCCTGCCCACATGACGGTGACCCTTTCAGAAGTGTTAGAGAAGAGCCATGGGATGGAACTATGAACAAGTAGTTCCCATGTGACTGTGTTTGAAGGGGACCATAGGTGTGTGGCTATTTATTTGTTGGGGGGGGGGTGCCCTCTGCATATGCTCAGAGAAACTTTTCTTTATTACTCCTAAATTCTGGAACTGGAGAGAAATTCCAGGGCTGACATAAATTAACTTGTGTCAGAGGCACTCTGTGATTTTAAATTAAACACAGGCTCCAGGGCTGAGTACGCAGGGTGGGTCAGCTGCAAAGCACTCTGAATAGTTCTTTTAAGGTCACTCCGGGATAGAGCGGAGGACAGGAAGGCCTGGCGTGCTATGGTCCATGGGGTCACGAAGACTCGGACACGACTTAACGACTGAACAACAACAAAGGGTAAAAAAACAAACAAACCCCACATGCTTTGGGCGGGGGGAGGAAGGAGTGGAGAAGCATTGATACTTAAACACTAGTCAGAAATGAAATAACAAATATTTTTGTTTTTAATCATGTGGCATCCCAGAGCAATTGATCTTGTATTGTTATAGCTACAAGATCAGAGGATCCCTTTGATTTTATTTCTAACTGGATTTCTTTTAATCCACCTCTGCTGTCATCTTCGTGTCTTTGAACCACATTCCAAAGTGGCAATTTCCTCCTCTTTGTGACATGCCAGAGAAGTATTTCCAGGTGCCATCACTTCAGAGGCAATCCTGCTCCAGGACAACTTTTCAGAAATCTGACTTGGCCAAGAGCAAAGGTGTGGGGTAGTAGGGGTAGAATTTGTTCACTTACCTTCATTGAAGACAATTACAGAGCATGGAACCAAATCAGTTCATCAGCATACCAGCATGACTGTGTACATGTATGCATGGGCCGGTAGGCCTGTGCACTTCTTTGCAAGACTGTATACAGCCAATCAAACTTTCCAGGCCATTAGAATAATGTTGCTAAGGCTCCTTAATCTCTTTGGCATGTCCACAAAACAAGAGTTCTGTTCCCAGCACCACACTGACTGCACTTAGCTTCCCAGTATTTTCATTTGCCCAGTAGATTAGTGTTCTACTGATATCTACCATGAAATCAAGTGAATCCCAAACCCACAGCCACTTGTCACAATCCTACATTGTAGGTTACATAGCAATGAATATGCCCCCCTCCCCAGTTTTTATTTTTAGTAGGAAGCCCAAGCTAGAATACTGCAGATATATATCCAAGAACCTTGTTGCTGTCTTCTGGGAAGGCCTGGAACACAGCAACAAGGGAGAGGGCCTTCTTGGTAGTGGCCCCCCAACTGTGGAATGATCTCCCCAATGAGGCCTACCTGGCACCAACATTGTTATCTTTTGGGCACCAGGTCGACTTTTCTCTTTTCCCAAGCATTTAGCAACATGTAATGAGTTGTAATTGATCCTGGATTCATTTTATGGTTTAACTGCTTGCTCAAAGCTGTTTTTAGATATATGTTGTCTCTGTGTATACTGTCTGTTGCATGTTTTTTATGTTTTTAAATTTTGCATATTGTATTTTTAATGTTTTTAATCTTTGTAAACCACCAAGAGAGCTTCAGCTATGGGGTGGTATAGAAATGTAATTATTATTATTATCATTAATATTAATATTAGTATTAATGATGATGATGATGATGATGATGCTTTAGTGAAATCTTTTTAATGGTAAATGCAGGAAATCTGATACCGAGACTAGTGAAGCTAATTGTGTGTGAGACATTTGTATTTCCATGACAGTTACAAAAAGGCATACTGAGAACACCTGGTTTAGTTTGTCTGCATTTTATCCCAGATTACAGCTCTGTTTCTAGATTTTGCTCTGGGAAAATTAGCAATTCCTTAAATAGGTCCTAAGATTCACTGTGTATCACTCACAGTGTCTAGATAGACACTACATAACTTTGCCTCTTTCAAGCAGCCTTCTAGTCAACTGTTCTGCTTTGTTTTTCATTGCTCCTCTGCTGTTTTTTGCCCCAATATCCTGCAATAAATAGCGTAGGAGGAACAAAAGCAAAGTGAGAGCCACAAATCAAAACAAAATAGATTTAACTGCAAGAGAAGATGGGCTGGAGACATATCCTTGCACATAAGCTTCTCTCTGGTTAGAATGCTGGACTAGGAATCGGGAGACCCAGTTCCAAATCCCCATCCAGTCATAAAACTCAGTGGGTGACCTTGGGCCAGTCAATATCTCTCAGCCAAACCTACCTCACAGGGTTGTTGTGAGGACAGAATGGGGGCAGGAGAGAACCATGTATGCCACCTTGATCTCTTTGAAGTAAAGTTAGGATCTACATGCACTAATACGTCATCACACAATAGAAGCAAATGTCTCCTCTGTCTGGAGCCAGCCAAATCTTCCAACTTGCTTTGGCATTACAGTCAGAGAGTATATGCATTTCCTCTTCTGTCACACTGGAACAGGATTTGATGGGGCTTTTCAATACCACTGGTACACTTAACAACTTATTCTGTCCGTTTCTGCCTTCTCCTCCTCAGCCACCGACATCTCTACCAGACTCACTAACACATTTTTCAAAAGTTGGGGGAAATAAGGCTGATATGTTGGAGAAAGCACTTAAGGTAGTTTTATAATGTAAAACTCTATAACAAATTTGTAAGGATTTTAAAAAACCAAAATGGCTATACTTCAGCTTACTGAGAACCTATTCTACTTCTGCAAAAATTGCTGTATTTCTGCTCCTGCCTCTCTGATGACCCTGACAGAATTGCTCATATTTTCAGCATCTGCTCATACCACATAGGCAATTAGTTTTGGCCATGCAGGATAATGGAAGTCAGAGAGAGGACACAAGGCATAATTTGGCAGTGATCACAGAGCTGTGTCTGTGAAGTCATGCACTGTTTCAAAAGACTTATTTCATCATTACAGCTGGAGGGGATCGCTGTTATCAAGACACTGTTCCCGTCCAAAACTGATTGCTACAGAATTAAGTGCCCACAAGTGAAACTTTGATGGGGTGGGGACAGAGACATGCCTGCCTTCAAACCCTCTGCAGCAGCAATTTTAAATGTTATTTCTTTAATACATTTTTATCCTGCTCTTCAACCCTGAAGGTTCCCAACTCAATTAAAAACAGCAATAAAGCCACCAATACACTGAAAATTACAAAATGGCAGAGCAGGCTCTGTTATACTAGGTTCCTATTGTTTTCTGGATACAACTCAAAAGTCCTGGTTTTGACCTGCAAAGGCCTAAAGGGTTTGGTCCTACAGACAGAACTTTGAGGTCACGTTCTTCACTATGTTGCATCATGATAATTAAGATTAATCTGAAGCACCCTTTTGCATGTTATCTCTGTAGGCCAAAGGCACAAAAACAGGCTGTGAAGATCTGAGGCCTACCGAGCAAGGAAAAGAAAAAATCAGGCCTAGACGCCTGGAATTTTTGTTGGGAGGGGGTATCCCTGAGAGAAGTAGTTTCATTTCACCAGTTAAGATTCAATTTCATTTCCCCCGTTAAGTTTCATTTCTTCAGGTTTGAAGCAGTACTTTTGGTTTTGAGGGAGGAGGGTATAAAAAGAGAGAGTCAGAAAGACCAGAGCATTAACAGCAGAGTCAGGGAGACCAGAGCCTGAAGAGGGAGAAGGAGGAAGCAGCCTGGAGAAGTCTAAGAATAGCTAGGGTAAAGGAACTTGCAATTTGTAACTTTTATTTTCTCTTAATGCCCTTTGTTTCACTCAACTCTATTGTGTAAATACCTTTAGTTGTGATTTGCTTGCTTTAATTTACCAGTAAGCGGTTATGGTTAAACGCTGGGTCTAGAATGTCAATCACCCCACGTCTACAGCCTAAACCCCACATTATTGGAAAGAGGAAGGCAAAAGAAGCAAGGTGGAACTCTTAAGGAGGCAAGAGATCCTTAAGGAGTTCCTCAGGGGGTCCAGGTCATAAGGGGAACCCTGACACAGGCACTCTCTGTAGCTGTTCTACAGCTCTAGAACTTTCTTCTTTACCCTGGAGACTAACCAAAGCCGGAATATTTACTAGCTGCACTATAAAAGTTTTATTGGGGCTGTTTTTTTAATACTGAAATAAAACAGACATTCAGTCATTTTAATTCTGGTATGTATTCTTTCTGTTACAGTCTGTATTTGTTTCCTGCCCCAAGGGCATGGGATTAGGTGAGCTAGAAATAAATTAAACGCAAGGACATTTTTTTTAGTGGCTGTATGTGTAAGACACTAGATTTGTGCAGGGCATTAGCCTTCCCTTTGAAGATATCTTTGAGACTTGCATGCATAATGAATGCTTTGCTGCTTTGTTGGAGACCACTGCAAGACCACAGGCAAAACCTGAAGGATCATTTTCAGAACCTTTTCAGAAACATCTTGCCCTGAGGGGATGGGAAAAGCAGACACAACTTGGTGAGCTGCTACCATCTAGCTTGTAACAGTGAGGCCTCCTTTCCCTAATTACCATCAGAAGGGCATCTGAGGAAACATCTTGCCCTGAGGGGATGGAAACAGGTTAAGCTTGAACTTAAAAGGCAAAGAGACAGTGCAGAAGAGAAGAAAGAAAAGAGGAGCAGGCCAGCACGGACAGGCCAGCCCAGCATGACAATAGATGCAGTGCAAACAAGTCAGCAACTTGTTCCATAATTCTAACAATCTTAAAATGAGGACAACTCAAGAAACTGGGGGGGGGGGGGAATCTTGTAGTTCAACATTGTCACCCAGAATTGAGGCTCAGTTCAGAGCAAAGGTAAAAGAGAAACTTGTGTCAGAAGTCCTAAAAACAAATGGCTCACCTTTTGAGCTAGAAAGACAGGGTATAATCCTCTTAATAAAGATGTAAATGTTGTGGAAAAGGCTTCCCTCCAGTCCAATACTTTGCCTGGTTGAGGGCTTGCCAAGGAAGTAGACTCTGTAATGTGACCAATCTCAGAGTTCATGAAACTTGCAGGAGGAAGATTTTTCTGGGTCAGGGAAGGCAATTAGGCAGGAACCCAGCACAAACAAGTAGGTCCAGGATTCATGCTCACACAAAGGAACTCAGGAAAAGCAGATATTGTTAGAACTGGACAGGAGCTGGCATGCAGACAGGACTAGGAAGTCAGAATCAGGACTACAGCTCAAGCTTCAAGGCAAAACAGAAAAAGGCAAAAGGACAAACACAGTGGGAAGGCTCCAGGAGAGCTCAAGAGATCTCTGAAGCTTACCGCTACCAGAAGGGCTCCAAAGAACACTTATTCAAAAGAGGACTCCAACTTGAAAAGGAGGGTGGACACATAGGAAGAGATCTCATCAAAGGTGGATTCCAGACAGACAAGGTGACACAAGACATGACAGACCTGAGACAAAGAACAAAGGGCTGCACCAACCAGATATGTGCATGGTTAATGGGGAACCTGCTGCTAGAAACACAAAACTTTAGAAGAGACGAACAGGCCAGGGTACACCCTAGGGAAAGGGATGTGACTGCAATTTGCCAGCAGTAAGCACCTTGGCTCCTACACTGTACCATCTCCTGAAGCATATAACAAAAATGTCCAATTCTGGGAAGTTTTTAGTACTGAAAAACAGCTCCTTCCCAATGAAGGTATGGACTTCTGCTAATGAAAAAAGCACACATATGACATACTTCCACTGTAAATGGCTATCTTGTCTCTGCTAGCAGAACTGGCAATATGTGAATAGCCCTTTTGTCCTTACAATACAGTTGTACAGTTGCCACATTATGCCAAACTAGCAAAAATCAGTATGTCGACTTGCAAACAGAAGGGCGTACAAAAGCAAAAGGGAAAGGATTCTTCATGAGCTGCCTCAGTAAGCTTCAATGAACCACTAGAAAAAAATTACTTTTTCTAAGAACCATTCTGAAAACAGATTGGGCTTCAGCACCTCAAAAGGAACTAAGCAAAGAATGGAACTTTACCAATTACAGGCAATTGTCCACTAATATGTGAAAGGGCCTTCCTTGATCCGAATAGTATCACTGGGCTCTTCCCTCAGTGCCTGAAGTCAAGGAAGGCTTCCCATTTAAATTCCCTGCTGCCTTTCTACTATATTTTGTCAGCAGGATTTTGAATTTCAAAACTGGGACACTGCAGGAATTCATTAGGCAGGAGAAATTTACATGGGTACTACAGCACATAAAATAGACATATAATACTTTTCCCCTTTGTTTTTTCTAAAATGCTATTGCTTCCACCTACCGAAAACAGCACTAACATTCTGCAACATATTGGCCCCAATCCAGTTAAAAAGATATGCAACGAAGTCCCATTTAAAAGCAATGGAGCAAGGTAGCTGTGACTGAAATCCCATTACTTTCTAGAATACTCAGTCACGACTAACATTAGCTAGGGCCAGCATGCTTATATTTCAACTACTGCAGATCATTTTGTTGAAATCTGAATAATTATATCTTATACTTCATAGCAAAACAAGCGTTCTTCATTCATATGAACCCAGGCCAGCTTTAAGGTTTAGGAACTAGCGTATAAAGCTCTAAACAACTTGGGACCAGGATACCTGAGAGAGTGCCTTCTCCCTTATCAACCTGCCCAGTCACTGAGGTCATCGGAGAGCATGCTCCTGGTGGTTCCGCATAGACCTATGGCCCAAGTGGAATCCACCCAGAGAAGAGCCTTCAGTGTGGTGGCCCCCTTTCTGTGGAACTCCCTACCTCTGGAAGTCAAGCAGATGCCAACACTGTGTTGTTTCCGGCACCTCCTGAAAACATCTTTATTTCAGGAAGCCTTCCTTGACTTCCTCGGTTTTAATCAGTATTCTGTTTTTAAAAAATAATAATTTTTAATATGGAGTTTCATTCTTTTATCTTCTTATCTTTTATTGTTCACTGCTCCAGAATCTGTCTAGATGTGGAGAACTATGTAAATGTCGTAAATAAATACGAGTAGAAAAAAAAAGGAGAAAGGACAAAAAAGGAGAAATGGGGAAAGAAAGATAAATGAGAAGACAAGAGCAGATGGAAGAGAGGGATGAGCCGCATCACCTATTGGCTGAATACTAGCGTACTAGCCGCATCACCTATTGGCTGAATTTGCAGAGGTGGGTGACAGCAACCGTGCAGGCCACATCACACATTGTTTATGGCTTACGCATGCTAGTGGGCTGAATTCTCATACCACTGCACCCCTAGTGATGGAATAGTGTCAAGACTTCATGTAAGTCTTCACATTTATATTGGAATATTACAATTTCACATTCTCATCCATATTTTTATCCATCACCACTTGGTAATGACACTAAGACCAGTCTAAGAATTTCAAGAAATGTGACTGGCTAAAAATGCAGGACATACCTTCAGCCACTGATCTGCCTGCTCCTTGCTCTGCACAGCAAGAACTAGAGCATCTTGCCCTTGGTGCGCAATTTTTAGCTCATGCTTCTTCTTTTTACCATCTTTGGGAATATATGTAATACTGCAGCCACTCAACAACAGTTCCATTTGAGGCTGCTGGTCCTTGGAACTTTTATAGCACTAAAAACAAAATTAAAAGAATACTATGAGGACAAAGCTTCACCCTGAGCAAAAAGCAGCTCAACTTTAAACACACACACACACACACACACATACACTATCTTTTATTAATCAGAGATCACAAAAAGTCAACAACTTTCTTAAGATTTTAAACTTTCTGGTTTTAAAAACAACAAAATTTCTCATCAGAAGAACAATTAATAAAACAGGAGACCAACTATTCTCAATCGCAGCCTGGTACTCTGGATTTTGCTGTAGTGAGCTTTTGTGATCGATAGTTTATCCCATCAGTTACATCTCCACCAGGCTTCTATCTGACTGCCAGCTGGGTTGAGTCATCTCTCAAAACACAGAACCACAGACTCAAGCCAGTATGAACAAAGTAAAGGAAAGTGTTCTTGTCCTCGGAAACAGATACTTTGTATGGTATGGTATCTTACAGAATGAAATCAGGCCAGAAGACAGGCTAGACAGAAGGCTAGCGCTATAGCCATTTTCCCCAGTGAATATTTAGAAGTTGAGCGGAGTTTCACATTTGTTTACTGGGGGAGTCTAGGGAGTTTTTTATATCCTCTACATCACTTCCTCATCCTTCGTTCTTTAGTAAAACTCAAACTTCTCCATGACTACCAGTTCCTTCAAGGCCACCAGCTTCTTCAGGACCAGCCTTGCAACATTTAATTTCTGCCAAGATTAACTCTTCAGGAGATGAGTTGTGGTTTTTTTAATTGAATTTGTGGCATGGCCACAAATTGTGAAGTGGTGTCTTCACAACCCCCTTTTTTAGCACAAGGCAGCAGCGTCAAGCCTCTCAAGAAAGACAGAGAGAGCTCTTTCAAAATAAGCCTTGTGGTAGCCAAAAGCAGCCAGGAACAGAAATGGAGGCTGAAACAGCTGTATTAATCTTCCAGTTTCCAGCACAGCCCCACCCACCCAGGTATCTCATTACTTATATACTTCAAACTCAGGCCTGGGTCTTTGCCTGGGCAACATCAGTTTCTGGCCTCATCTATTTGGATGTCTATGTACCTTCCAAGTACCAGGTCTACATAGTGTTACTACCTATTCCCCAAGTTCTTGACCTGTCTACCTTTCCCAATCTGCTGAGGCCTCCAGCAAGTTAGGAACATAGGAAGCTGCTTGGGTTCACGTAACATGACAACCCACACTCAGGGTTGAGTATGGGTTGAGTGTGGGTTGGCTTTGAACCATGAGTTGCTGCTGAAACGTCAGTTGCTGCATTGTGTGAACCCACCTGCACAAACAACTCAGGAAGAGAACCCATGGTTTGTTGTTGAGTTGTGAGCTGTGGGTTGTTTGTGGTTAACAAACCATGGTTTGTTAGCACAGCTGGGTTCACACAGCACAACAACCCATGGTTCAATGACAAACCACACTCAAACCATACTCAACTTTGAGTCTTGGTTGCTGTGTTGGGTGAACCCAGCCTGAATCAGACCACTGGTCCAACCAGCCCAATATTGTCAACACTGACTGGCAGCAGCTCTCCAGGGTTTCAGACAGGAATTTTTCCAGCCCTATGTGGAGATGCTGGGTATTGAACCTGGGATCTTTTGCATACAAAGCGTGAGATCTACCACTGAGCCACAGCCCCTTCTGTCAGTGCAGCACATTCTGAGCACTGGTCCCATTCTGCTAAGGCTAATACTTTCAAAGCAGTCTGCCTTCCTGGCTACCTGTGCTGCAAGACCTCCATCACCTTCCAGTCATCACTCAGCATACTGAGCTGTAAAAGACTGAGGCATGTTGCTGAACCGATGTGTTGACATTCATAACCCTGTTCCTCCTTCTGTAGGAGAAACCAATCAATCCATAACCAGGCCCCAGACACTCACGCAGGTGGCTCAGAGCATCACAGGCAGTTTTCTAGCACAATGCTGGGACTGATTATATTATAAATGTCATTATCACAAAAATCAGTAACATTTAATTACCAGTAGTTTGTTTTCTTTGATCACACACAGCAGTTTTGTCCACTGTCCAAATCGTTTCTTTCTTAAAAGGAAGGCACATATTTTAGCATCCTTGACAAGGTCCATTGATGCTTCCTCAGAAGGCCATTGATGTCTCATTTTTTTCCCTTTCCCATCCTCATCCTCTTCGTCATAAGACTCATAAGAGCTGCTCATAGCATCAGAATCATAATCTTAAGACAAAAGAGGAAAAACAGTTCTATTAAAATAAAATTGGCTATAAAGCACTCTCAACAAAGCAACATTTCAAACCAAGCACTCAGTTCTGAGTGATCTCATGTTTACTGAAAGCAAAGTACATTTTCTTAAATAATATTAGTAGATTAAGTGATCAATAGATTTAACTCTATTAAGTTCTTATAGAAATGCCAAATATATATAGAAGGTATTAATATTAGCACTAATATTAGCATTAATATTAATATTTCACATCACATTTTCACTAGCCTAGTTAGCTAATACTAGTCACAAATAGCCACCAGTCATAACTGCTATAAAACAACGCTACAAAGCAACTTTGGCCTACTCCTAGACCTTTTTATTTGGAAGTTGTGTTGGCTATTGTCCAGTCCCCTCTGATGACTGTACATTAAATTTAAGTGGGAAAATCCTTGTTCAAAAGCTCACCAAGCCAAAATCCCCTCATACATAAAAAGCATTATATGCCTCAAAGAAGGCAAACATCTGATGGCTGACCAGATCCAGGCTCCCTTGAATGAAACTGATTTTCTAAGTCCATTTCAATTGGGGTTCAGGCCTGGCTATGGCACCAAAACAGCCCTGATTGCCCTGTGGGATGACCTGTGTAATGAGAGAGATAGGGGGAGTGCAACCTTGTTGATTCTCCTTGACCACTTGGTGGCTTTTGATACCACTGGCCATGGTATCCTTCTGGAGTGGCCGCTGAAATTGGGTGTGGGCAGGACTGCTTTGCAGTGGTTCCTCTCTTACCCAAAAAGCTGTTTTCAGAAGGTGGTGTTGGGGGATTTCTGCTCGACCCCGTAACATCTTTGCTTCAGGGTTACACCAGGTTCCATCTTACCCCCCATGCTGTTTAACATCTACATGAAACAACTGGTGCAGATGATAGGCAGTTCTGTTTCTCCTCCTCTTCAAAGCCAGATGAAACTGTGGGGGTACCGGACTGTTGCCTGGCCATGGTAATGTACTGGATGAGGGATAACAAACTGAAGCTCAATCCAGACAAGATGGAGGCACTTGTAGCGAGTGGTTCCATAGACTACATGAAAGGGATTCAACCTGTTCTGGAAGTGGTAGAACACCTTCTGAAAGACCAAGTGCTTAGGTTGGAGGTCTCCTGGATCCATCACTATCATTAGAGACCCATGGCCTCTGTGTCATGGACTGCCCTTTACCAGCTTCGGCTAGTATACTTACTGTCATCCACTCTGGACATGGATAATCTAGCTGTGTTGATCCATGCCCTGGTAACCTCTTGTCTGGATTGCTGTAATGCATTTTATGTGGAGCTGCCTTTGAAGACAGTCCAGAAACTTCAGCTAGAACAAAGCACGGCTGTGAGAGAACTAACTGGGACCAAGTGCCTTACCTTCTTTGACGCCAGCACCTTGGTCATTCACAAAGTCAGGGAGATTAGGGTCTGAGGATCAACAGTGCCTTCTAGGCTACAGTTCCAGCCTAAATGCAGATCCAACTGACTCCACATGCCAGTTGTGAGCCCTTATAGCCAAGCCAGCTCCTCTGTCTAAGCTAATCTTCTCACCAAGTGAGGCTCCTTTGTCTTGCCTTGCCTGCTTGATCCAGAACTTGACCCTCGGTCCATCTTGGAGCACACCACATGCCTCTGCCCCTTTGATCCCTGTCTGCCTGCTCACCAACCTTACACCCTGCTGTGACCTGTCTTGGAGTATGGCTAAACAGGAGTAAAGCATTGTTGTTCAGTCGTTAAGTCGTGTCCGACTCTTCGTGACCCCATGGACCATAGCACGCCAGGCCTTCCTGTCCTCCGCTCTCTCCTGGAGTGTGCTCAAGTTCATATTCATTGCATCGGTGATGCTATCTAGCCATCTCATCCTCTGCCGTCCCCTTCTCCTTTTGCCTTCAATCTTTCCCAGCAGCAGGGTCTTTTCCAAGGAGTTTTCTCATCACATTAGGTGGCCAAAATATTTCAGCTTCAGCTTCAGTATCTGTCCTTCCAATGAGCACTCAGGGTTGCTATCCTTTAGGATGGACTGATTTGACCTCCTTGCAGTCCAGGGGACTCCTAAGAGTCTTCTCCAGCACCACAGTTCGAAAGCATCGATTCTTCGGCGCTCAGCCTTCCTTAGAGTCCAGCTCTCACAGCCATATGTTTCTACTGGGAAAACCACAGCTTTGATTATATGAACCTTTGTCGGCAAGGTGATGTCTCTGCTTCTTACTATGCTGTCTAGGTTTGCCATAGCTTTCCTCCCAAGGAGCAGGCATCTTTTAATTTCATGGCTACAGTCACCGTCTGCGGTGATCTTGGAGCCCAAGAAAATAAAATCTGTCACTGCTTCCATTTCTTCCCCTTCTATATGCCAGGAAGTGATGAGGCCAGATGCCATGATTTTAGTTTTTTTAATGCTGAGTTTCAAACCAGCTTTTGCACTCTCCACTTTCACCCTCAACAAGAGGCTCTTGAGATCCTCTTCACTTTCTGCCATTAGGGTGGTATCGTCTGCGTATCTGAGGTTGTTCCTTTCCCAATTTTGAACCAATCGGTTGTTCCATGTCCGGTTTTTACTGTTGCTTCTTGACCCTCGTACAGGTTTCTCGGGAGACAGGTAAGGTGGTCTGGTACTCCCATCTCTTTCAGAATTTGCCACAGTTTGTTGTGATCCACACAATCAAAGGCTTTAGCGTAGTCAATGAAGCAGAGAGTGAAGCATTAGTCCCCTACATTCCATTACAACTATTCTTTTGTAGTATTCTGTGGTCTGTTCTGAGTCAAGTTGGATCATTATTTGGTAAGAACAAGACAGACCTGAACACTTGAGCAGTGTACAGTATGCATAACTTACTATTCCTGATAAGTCACATCTAAAGTATTGACCAGTTTTGAAACAATACAACAGGATCAACTTTAGCTGTCCAAACCTACAAACAAGTGCAATGGAGTAACCAAAACAGATGTTCTTAGAGATATTTAAACATGTAAATCGTCTCTTTCCCCCTGCATTTGCACTTGATTTTATGCTGTAAAAGCATTGAAAGTCACTGTAAAAGAATCATTCCAAAATCCATATAGTGTAATACCTCTATTACACTATCACAGTATTATAGAATAGTACGGTTGGAAGGGGCTATGAGACCATCAAGTCCAACCCCTGCTCAATGCAGGAATCTAAGTCAAAGCATCCCTGACAGATGGCTGCCCGGCTTCATCTTGAAGGCCTCCAGTGTGGGAGAGCCCACCACCTCCCTAGGTAATTGGTTCCATTGTCGTATTGCTGAAGCAGTCAGGAAGTTTTTCCTGATGTTCAGCCGGAATCTGGCTTCCTGTCACTTGAGCCCATTATTATGTGTCCTGCACTCTGGGATGATCGAGAAGAGATCCTGGCCTTACTCTCTGTGACAACCTTTCAAGTACTTGAAGAGCGCTATCCTATCTCCCCTCAGTCTTCTCTTCTCAAGGCTAAACATGCCCAGTTCTTTCAGTCTCTCTTCATAGAGCTTTGTTTCCAGTCCCCGGATCATCTTCGTTGCCCTCCTCTGAACCCTCTCCCGTTTGTCTACATCCTTCTTAAGTGTGCTGCCCAGAACTGGACACAGTCATAGAATCATAGGGTTGGAAGGGGCCTATGAGACCATCGACTCCAACCCCCTGCTCAATGCAGGAATCCAAGTCAGAGCATCCCTGACAGATGGCTCTCCGGCCTCATCTTGAATGCCTCCAGTGTGGGAGGGCCCACCATCTCCCTAGGTAATTGGTTCCATCGTCGTATTGCTCTAACAGTCAGAAAGTTTTTCCTGATGTTCAGCCAGAATCTGGCTTCCTCTAACTTGAGCCCATTATTCCATGTCCTGCATTCTAGGATGATGGAGGAGAGATCCTAGCCTTCCTCTCAGTCCTCAATATGAGGCTTAACCAGTGCTGAGTAGAGGGGAACTAGTACTTCACGTGATTTGGAAGCTATACCTCTATTAATGCAGCCCAAAATAGCATTTGCCTTTTTTGCAGCCACATCACATTGTTGATATTGATTTTGGCATGTTTCTTATGTCCAACATAGATACCTTTGTTTTTTACTATAAAAAATATATTTTTGCATCCTCTTAGGTGTATAGTTAACTTACTGGATGTAATGTATTCAGGAGCCTTTCCTGGACTGAGTGGCACTGCCTCCTCATAGTATCCTTCTGGAAGAGATGAGGAAGGCAATGGTGGTGGACCATTATCTGGCGGCTAAATGTGGGATAAAAAATTATTAAGGAGATTCAACAGCCAAAGAAAGCATAAACAAGAATGTTGTTTTACATTATGTTCACATCTTATGATTCCTTGAGAAATCCCTAATGGAAACGTAATGATGAGGCTTTTGTACAACCACAACCAACCACCCTCCCAGCGCAAAAGGTTAAGCTTCTTCTTCTTCTTGGTAGCAACAGCATCTAAAAGGGATATGTACTCTGAGTGCTCTACCAGCTGCTTAGCTGTACAGAGCTGTACCCACAAGACTTTTACATCAAGAGAATTTGTTACAAATTAGAGATGTGCAACTATTATGGACCCTATGAATTCTGTGGAGAACTAGCCACTTCAAGTGAATTCTGGAAATCTTCTGCTTGTTAACATAAATCAAGCAAACTTAAAAGGGGGGGAGGGCATCAATACAAAACCTTTTGTAAAAATAATAATATGAAAGTTTGTAACTCTAAATAGAAAGACAGAAATTTAAATGTTTGGGAATAAAATTATCCAAGGTCTAATTAAGAGATAATATGGACCCACCGATAACTAAGATGCAGCCGGATTTTCAGAGATGATCTGCAGCAAAAAGGTACTGAATGGGTCAGATAGTTACAGTAACAAAATTGAGGTTTTGCTAATGACATTATTTTTAACTTTACCAATATGTGAGCCACAAAAGAAGTAAAATCAGGCTCAATCAATTCTGGACAGATTCACTGGGAATAATAAAATCACAAAGATGAGAAGGAGTGTACAGCAGCAAAAGTCATTAGAAAGCGGAATATAGATGTAAATAATGTGGGTGCTTTAACAGCTTTGGTAAAAACTGATAAAAATCAAGCAAGATTTACCCATGTTGAGAATTAGAACAAAACAAGTGGGACCTGCAACGAAAGGTGGTGGTGTTGAGTTCTCCTGTTCAGAGTTCCAACCATCCAGCCAGCCTTCTTTCAAGATACTCCATTCCATTCCCCCCCCCCCGCAAAAAACAGTTTTCACCACCACCTCAGTCAATCAGTATTCCACGGTCTCTAAGCATGCTCAGTCTTCATTGGGATGTTTTGGGAGTCCCACCCACCAGCTTTTTCCTCCAAGTATTTTGTTGTCGTTCTGAAAACCTTTCTGTTCCTCCAAATCTGCCTGCACATAAATGATACTAATGGACTAGGGCCAAGAGAATATATTTAAAAAAGAAAGTGGAAAAGGACACACCCTGATGTCAATTCTGGAACAGAAATATATATGTTTACGTGTAACTATTCTGTCAATAAAGCCATGGGTCAAAATAATTGCAAAGTATGTTATCAGTGGTATCAAGAATTAAACAAGAATTTAAAAGTGCAGTCATTCCTTAGGAAAGTATGAGAGATGTCAAAGAGAAATGGAGATTTTAACCACCACCTACTGGCAATGAAAATAAAGTAGATTGTGCCATATTAAATGTAAAAAACAATATTTCTGCATTTCTGGGGGTTATTTTGTAAGTCTACTTAAAATACAGTGGTAAGCATAGCTATGAAATGAATATCTGAAAACATTTCAAGTTACTGGAAATTTCCAATTTCCAAATGAGATATGTCAAAACAAAATTTGAACTCACAATTCAAATATGAAATGTTTGCTCTCAGAATTTGTAAATTCAGATGCTTTAGCTTTGTTAGGATCTTAATTGTTTTAATTTTTAGCAGGACTCAACTACAAAATATATTATCAACAGTCAAATACTCGTTACCAATTCATGTTATGACATGCTGTCAGGCACTAAATACTATTGATTTATCAAACACGATAAGATTAAAAATACAATGAATGGTCAATTATCAAATACTATCTAGTGATAAATACTATTGCATTTCAACCAAACACTGACAAATATATTGGGTTGTATCCCATCAGTTGTATCCAACATTAGTCTGACTTAAATCTCATTCATGTCAATGGCCCTACTCTACTCTAAAATGATAACAGATGACAAAGAAAAGGCAGAAGTGCTCAATTCCTACTTGGACTCAGTCTTCTCCCAAAAGAGGGACTATGACCCCCTGGCAAAGGTGAAGTACAGGCTGAAGGGGCAGGATTGCAGCTTGAGATCAATAGGCATATAGTCAAGGAACACCTAATTACTTTGAATGAGTTCAAATTTCCACGGCCAAATGAACTGCACCCTAGAGTAATAAAGGAACTGGCAGAAGAACTCTCAGAACCACTGTCTATTCTCTTTGAGAAATCATGGAGGACGGGTGAAGTGCCAGATGACTGGAGGAGGGCTAATGTTGTCCCTATCTTCAAAAAGGGCAAAAAGGAGGAGCCTGGGAACTACAGACTAGTCAGTCTGACATCAATCCCTGGGAAAATTCTGGACCAGATGATAAAGCAATCCATCTGTAAGCACCTTGAAAACAATGCAGTGATGACTCGAAGCCAACACGGATTTGTCAAGAACAAATCCTGCCAGATTAATCTGATCTCTGTGGACATAATATATCTCGACTTCAGCGAAGTGCCCCATGATATCCCGATTAGCAAAATAGCTAAAAGTGAGCTAGATGTAACAACTTTATCAGGAGGATCCACAGTTGGCTACAGAATCGGACTCAAAAAGTGCTTATCAATGGTATCTTCTCATACTGGGGAGCAGTAACAAGCAGTGTACCACAGAGCTCAGTCCTGGGCCCAGTGCTCTTCAACATTTAAATTAATGACTTGGATGAGGAGGTGCAGGGAATGCTTATCAGATTTGCAGATGACACAACATTGGGCGGGATAGCGAATTCCCTGGAAGACAGAAACAAAATTCAAAGTGATCTTGATAGGCTGGAGCGCTGGGCAGAAAACAATAGAATGACATTTAATAGGGATAAATGCCAAGTTCTGCACCTAGGAAAAAGAAAACAAATGCACAGATACAAGATGGGTGATACTTTGCTAAACAGTACTACAAGTCAGAAGGATCTTGGAATTGTTGTCGATCACAAGCTGAATATGAGGCAACAATGTGACGTGGCTGCAAAAAAGGCAAATGCTCTTTTGGGCTGCATTAATAGAAGTATAGCTTCCAAATCCCGGGAAATACTAGTTCCCCTCTACTCAGCACTGGTTAGGCCTCATCGGGAGTACTGCGTCCAGTTCTGGGCACCACGTTTTAAGAAGGATGCAGACAAACTGGAGGGGGTTCAGAGAAGGGCAACAAAGATGATCCAGGGACTGGAAACAACGCCCTATGAAGAGAGACTGAAAGAACTGGGCGTGTTTAGCCTTGAGAAGAGAAGACTGAGGGGAGACAGGATAGCGCTCTTCAAGTACTTGAAAGGTTGTCACAGAGAGGAAGGCCAGGATCTCTTCTCCATCATCCCAGAGTGCAGGACACGTAATAATGGGCTCAAGTGACAGGAAGCCAGATTCCGGCTGAACATCAGGAAAAACTTCCTGACTGCTACAGCAATACGACAATGGAACCAATTACCTAGGGAGGTGGTGGGCTCTCCCACACTGGAGGCCTTCAAGACGAGGCTGGACAGCCATCTGTCAGGGATGCTCTGACCTGGATTCCTGCACTGAGCAGGGGTTGGACTCGATGGCCTTGTAGGCCCCTTCCAACTCTACTATTCTACATAGGACTGACATTGGATACATCCCACTGTCACAGCAGTTTTCATACTATGTTTCAGGGAATCCCGAGTTCTTTGGAAACTTGCCAGGAATTTCTCAATGGGAACAGCAGCTGGAAGACAGCTTGTCCGCTACTACTAACCTTAGTCTGCAATGTGCAGCCACAGGAATGTCTGCTGTGAACTGAGTATGACACCCAGAACATGCCCCAGAATCTACTGCAATGTTCAGGGAGTCTGTGGAAGACACACAGAGATTCTTTGGCATATGATGTGGAATTTATTCCTGAAGGTAGAAAGCCTGAAAACTACTGTGTTAAATTATTGGATATCAACTAGCAAATACTGCAAAATATCAAACTGTCAAATATCTGAAATACTGAAATGAAATATAATTGAGTGTATCAGTACAGATATAAAATATTCATTAAATATTCAAACATAGTCTGGAGAATATTCAACATACAATTTCATTTCAGTGGCAGTTAGATATGAACAGGGAGACCTGACGGTTGATCTGTTAAGGATACTACTGGCCAAAAATGAAAGAGACAAAGCGTTCCATCAACAGAGAAATGAGGAGGAAAAGCATGGCATATAATAATAGCGAATATGCTTTTGTACTGAAAATCGCTGTTGGAAAGAAGATGGCAAACTAGTTCTCTGCTGGAGAAATGACAGCCCTTCATAAAGTTCAAGTTAAATCTCAATAAAATGTTAAGTATTTTTGTTGTAGAGATTAAATGAAGGGATCTCTGAATGTTTGAATGGATCTCATGTAAGAAAAAGGACATGAAGATCATTATTCAGTAGTTATTACTTTAATTCTTATCCATTTGTTGTTGAATAATGTTTTGTTGGCTTTTTAGACATTTAAAATTTAAATTAAAATTGAATTTGCTTTACTTATTGTGTGTTCAAGAATTATTTACATAATATTTTAGAAGGAACAGCTTATCAATTCAAACAAATAAATAATTTTCAAAATGTACTTTGAAGAAAGTGGAGAGATCTCTTCACAATTGGCAAACAGTTAAGAAACACTCACCAGCCATTGCTGCGGGATCTCTGGTAGAGGCATCTGAGGCGGAGCAGGTAAGTTACTGGCAGCCTCTTGTTTCTGTACATTTTCTTTTATCTCGAAGTCTATGAAGCAAGAGAAGACTATTTAAAATAGAAATCATTAAACAGAATGGATGGCTTTCCATGGTATCAGCCCATAGCTTACATGGGGTGGGGTGGGGTGGGGGAATGTGACCCACAGTAAATTCAGTGATCTTCTGGTTTAAGACCAGAGCTAAAGGCTGTCTCATATTGACTCAAACTCCACAAAGTCAGGACATTGGAAGCTAAAGGTGATGCCTTAATGATCAGTGATGATGCTGTGCAATGTCACGAACTGTGCTTACTTGCAACTTACCCTCCATGCAGCCACACTTTTTTTTGGTCTTTCAAGCCCAAATCCATATAGGGAGGATAAGTGCTTGGGACCAGCAAAGATGGGCCATGTTCTCCTGGTCCAGTATTGCCTTATGAATGAGCAGTACTGAATTGCTAGTAGAGGAATCCGCCAGTCATAAGCAAACACAGTTTGTGACACTGCACAACATCATCACTGATCATGGAGAATGTCTGACAGGGCATCAGCCTTAGCTTCCAATTTCCTGGCTTTGTGGAGCTTGAGCCAACATGAGACAGGATTAACTCTGGTCTTAAACTTGTTAGGGTTTGGGGGGATTTCCCTGGTTTTTGGAAAGGAAATTTTTCATTACGGCATTCTGGGAGGAAAACACAGACACAAGTCATTCACTGGGTAGATGTCTGCAAATGAATAGATATGTCCCTCTTTGTTCTAAAAGACTTACTTCTGAGTGAGCCTGGACAGAATTGCAGCATGACTTTTTCATTGTCCTCCCTCTTCTCATCAATGATCCATCTATCTGTCAGGCAGAGTGATTTCCTCAGCCTTCAAAATCACCCCACTTGCGTCTCCACGGACAATTTCATGCTACCCCTCACCCAGAATCAGAATACAGACAGGAGAATTCCAGTGAGCGTGCTTGACTTATGTGATAAGAAGATCTCATTGACTTAAATGGACTAGATGACTTAACAGCTAAAAACAATGAGTTAATGTCAATGAAATTTGGGCTACTTATCGGCTATTCACAAAACTGAATTTGCCCAACTAATCCGAGCTCTTTAACATCTTTCTCCTAACCCCTAGACCTAACCCGTAGACCTTTCTCCTAACCCCCCTGACCTTAATTTTTACATGGGAAAAATCCTATGCCAATATAATTATCATGATGGTTTGTTTAAAATGGGGTGGATGAAAATCAATGATTTAAAAAAACACACACAGATCTTTCAAATTTAAATTATACTTTTTAAAATAATAAAAAACTTCATTTAGGGAATAATCCTATCTAGGTAGGCAGCCGCTTCTAAACTTGGAGGCGACCGCATATCCAAAGCAGGGCAGGAGAAGCACGGAGAGGATCGTTCCCTCCGTGCTTCTCCTGCCCTGCTTTTTCAGCTAGACAGCTGATTGCGGCTGTCTAGCCACGAGAGGACAGAGCAGGGAAGGAGGCTGCTGTATGACACATAGGATGTATCATACAGGCAGTTACGCTCTCCCCGCCCCGGAATGCCCCCAGCTACACCCCTTTCCGGCCACTCCACGCTGCCTCCGAGGCAGCGCAGAAGTGTGTGTGGGGGTCAGTTCTCTGGAAACTGACCTCAGAGCACAGTCTCCAAGGTCAGTTCCCGGAAAACAACATATCCTATGGCCATCTAGCCTCTGTCTAGCAGCCATAGGATTGCTCCCTCCATCTCTCATTTAAAAAATAATAGTTACAATTGTCTTATCCTAAACATACTAAACCTACACTTACAGTCTCATACAAATGATTTAGGGTGCAATCCTATGCATGTTTAGACAGAAAGAAGTCCTACAACCCCCAGCATTCCCCAGACAGCATGGCTGGCTGGGAAATGCTGGGAGTTGTAGGACTTCTTTCTGTCTAAACATGCATAGGATTGCACCCTTAATGGCTCTGTCACACTCACAGACATTGGGAGACAATTAAATCAAACATGACCATTCATTTTCGGTTTTAGCCTAGCCCTTGCTTCTTGACAATTCTGGGCTTCTGTTTTCTGTATCTCTGACTGAAGTCACATTTGCAAAGCAGAGACTGGATAGGATGATTGCTGTTCTATGCTTATGTGGTGTTAGACCTCGGCCAAGAAAAGCGGAGAGTTAAGACAGAAAGACAATATAGCATGGTGGATAAAAACTGATTAAAAAACGAAGAGCAAAAATGGATTTTTAAACATTTAAATAGATTTTTAAATTTAGTTTTGTGGGCAACGTCCTGGGGTTAGGGAGCCACATTGCTCCCTCCCCTTGCCAGAGCCCTGTGGAGGCTGCACTCTGCCCCCACCACTTGTGGACATTGCTGCCACCACCCAAATCCAAGGAATTCTATCGGGAAACAAGGCACATGCCTTGTTTCCCATCAGGCTTCTGACAGCTCATGAAACAGCTGTTTGGTAGGCTTTTGGTAGCCTGATGGGAAACAAGGTACACGCTTCCCACGTTCCTTGTTTCCTGACAGAATTGCTGGGATTTGGGCAGTGGCAACAGCAGTGAGGCTGCATATTGCCCACCCATGATGTAAATACTGCTTCTCCTAAATAATAACTAGGTTAACATTAAATAATCTGGATATAAGCATGTTAGCCATACAATAATCTCTAAACTGAATCAACACCTCTATCAGATACACTGACTGCATTCACAAAACACATAACCCACACTCAAGGCTGACTATGGTTTGAGTGTGGGTTGTTGTTGAACTGGGTTGCTCTGTTGTCTGAACCCAGCTGTGCTAACAAACCATGGCTTGTTAACCACAAACAACCCATCAACAGAACCCATGATCTGTTGTTGGGTTGTGAACTGTGGGTTGTTCGTGGTTAACAAACCATGGTTTGCTAGTGTGGCTGGGTTCAGACAACATGACAACCCACACTCAACCCATACTCAATCTTGAGTGTAGATTATCATTTTGTGTGAACCCAGACATTGAATGAAAGGAGGCTTTTCCGTCCAAATGAAAAACCAATCTGATCGTTTCTCAAGTATAAATATTTACGCTCAACTTAAACAAATAGAACAGATGAAAATAAACTGTTCTAATCATCCCAGTAACTATCAAACCTTGCTTCACAGCATTAATTTTTTGTTTCCTACTAATTTTTTGTGAAGACAAGGCTGGCCAAAGACAGAGTGAACCAGAAAAAAGCAACACTGGAAAGAAAAAAGAAGAAGACAAAATTGTCTAATGTGAATAATCCTGTAATTCTCATATTTAGTCTGCAATCTTATAACCACTTACTTGGGAGTAAGCCCCATTGAACTCAATGGAACCTATTTCTGAGTAGACATGTATAGGATTGTGCTGTTAACCTCAAACTGTCATGGATGGTGGACACAAGAAAGACTCTGTATGTAAATATGTTAAAGACATTTCCTCTATAATTTAAAAAGAAGCATGCAAAATATATACAGTGAATATATCCAGTAAGATAAAGAGATGCAAAGAATAAAACAGTGTAAATAACACTCTACTTAGTTGTAAATTAAAATGGTTTAGTGATCACATTTGCACCATTGCTCAGGAAAAATATGAAAAAGTTTCAATTGGAAACTTGATTTAAATCAGTGATTTAAATCACCTTGATTTAAACCAATCCACCCTGGTTTAAAATACCAAAAACACAAACTAGCAATTCAAGCCACTCTTGCTATCTAAACACTACGGAGTACTGGCAGTATTCAAGCTTCAGAACAAATCTGAGCATGCACGAGATAATTTTCCTGCCACAGGCTTTAATAGGGCAAGAAAACCTAATGTTTGAACAGCTTGCTAGAGCTTCACCGAACAATGAAGGATTGCCTTCCTCAAGAAGCCTGAATAAAGTACATCAATACTTTCCACCATAATTTGACACAAATATGACATGACTGAGCAAACAGTGAAATAAAAAGGGTGAATGTGTCAATTTTCAGCACTTTCTAACTTGGTATTCCTGTGGCCATTTTTATCAGATCAATTTGAAATTTGGCACATTTGTAGACGTCATCACGTAGATTACAAATGCCAAAGTTCAAGTTATTAGTTCAATCAGTGTCATTTGTATAAACAAGGGCAATGTCACACTAAATTAAAGATAAAAACAGGAGAGGGAGAAAAGATTCCCTGCTACAAGGAGCCACTAAAGCGCTATGAGGAAACTCAAAGAACATCCTTGGAGCTGCTGCTCTCATGGCAGTCAGAACGAAATGCGGTCAGATTGGGAAAGCACTCATCTCTCCCCTTGAAGCAAGAACAGAATGCCACAGAGCTACCTTTGTGGGAAGGGAGCATATGCACTCTGGCAAGAGCTCTATAGTCTTCTCAAGCAGTTCTGTTCAAGGGCAGAACCCATATGTGTGATGCAGACTGTGGCAAATGGTGCCCATTTGTGCAGGTGAGGTGGAGGGCAAGACAGCTAATGGTAGGCAGTGACCAAGGGGTCACTATCGTTTAAACCCAAACCATTTGGGAAACTGGGGCAACTTAAAGTTAATCAGGACTGAATACCAAAGGTTTCAGGGCATGTGTGTGATACATATAACAACACAAAAGCAGTCATTTGAGCCCACATTTCTTTGTTCCAGTGTAGGCACCCATTACACAGAAAAGGCAAATGGAGTGGGAAAAACTGAGGAAATGGGGGAGAAATGAAAATATATTGAAAAGAGTTTGGTAAGGACAGATCCCCCACAATTGCTCCCACTCATCTAGGCCACCAAATTAGAAAAAACAAATTCTGTTGAAACATTTTTTAAAAATCATATAAATAGCAATACTTGCTGCTGTAGCATGGCTTCTCTCCTCTGGCTTTGTGCACAGGTACTGGACAATATTTTTTAAACATAAACCCAATGACTGGGCTATGGCCACCCTCAGGGCCACCCATTTCCCAAGGCGAGGCTGGGCAACTTGCAGCCCTCAGATGCTTTGGCCCATCATCCTTCACCACTGCTTATGCTGGGTGGGGCCCATAGGAGTTGTAAGCCAAAACATCTGGAGGGCCACATGTTGCCCACACCTGTCCCAAGTAAAAAGCAGCTGTTGTCCTTAATAACTCTGTGGACCGATTATGCCCATATATGGAGGAGAGGCAGAGAGGTGTAGGAAAATACACTGCCTGTTGCCAGACTGCTGACTGGCTTCATGGAACTTTCTGAGCATGTGCAATTACTTAGAATGGTCTAAGCATGCTCCTTAGCCCAATAAGGAGGAAATGACCACACAGCTAGCTAGAACTGAGGACTGGATGGATGGGGAAAACTGTGGACATGGTGTACACTCACAAAGGTGTGTAAATTACTTTCAGTAGGGAGATGTGAATCTCTTGGGTGAGGGGGAAGGGTTGCCCTCCCAGAAACAAACTGTAAGACCATTTCTGGATGCAGAAGCACCACAACGGAGAGAACTTAGTAAAGTTTTAGATTTCTTGTGCACCGCGTTAAACAGTTGAATTAATTCCATACTATATGCAAATAGTTTCAATCTGACACTGACCGTTCGATGACTGTATTCGCAGAAGAATGTTATTTAAAACTGCTTTTTTCTCCCTGACTGTGGATGTCAAGTATTCATGGTCCAGAAGTTGAAGAAACAGTTGTAGTTCAACTATTAATTCTTCCATGGCTGAAACAAAATAAAAGCCTTTTGAATAATTAAATTACAGTTAGAGATTAAATTTAGAACAGACATTCTAGCAGAACTATAAACAAAAGCTGCTGCTACTGCTCGTTCAAGTTGTACTTAGCAGCTGCCTACCCTCTCACCATTTGGGTCTGTTTGGACAATAGCTTCCTCTTAGGAAAGAATGGTGTTCATGCCCAGGGACTACAGGGACACACTATTTATTTATTTCATTTCTATACCACCCAACAGCCGATGCTCTCTGGGCGGTTCACAAAAATTAAAACCAAAAAGTGCCGGATAAAACAATATAAAATATAAAAGCATTAAAACCACAATAAAACAATACAACCAGAATAAAACCAGAATAAAATCTAGCAGCAATGCAGAGACTTAAAATACAGATTTAAAACACCAAAGCTAAAAGACTAGGAAGTGAAAATGCGAAAATGCCTGGGAGAATAAAAAGGTCTTCACCTGGCACCAGAAGGAATACAACATAGGTGCCAGGCGAACCTCTCTAGGGAGCTCATTCCACAGTCAGGGTGCCACAGCAGAAAAGGACCTTTCCTGGTAGCCACGCACTTCGCTTCCTTTGGCAGGGGCTCATAGAGAAGGACCGCCTAGGATGATCTTAGGGTCTGGGCAGTACATATGGGAGGAGGTGATCCTTCAGATAACCTGGCCTCAAGCTGTTAAGGGCTTTAAATGTTAATACCAGCACTCTGAATCAGGCCCAGAAATGGACTGGCAGCCAGCACAGCTAAAAAAGTACAGGTGTAATGTGATCTCATTGGCCAGTCCCTGTTAACAATCTTGCTGCCCTGTTTTGGACCAGCTGAAGTTTCCGGACCATTTTCAAAGGCAGCCCCACATACAACGCATTGCAGTAATCCAGACAAGAAGTTATCAGAGCATGGATAACTGTAGCTAGGCTACCTCTGTCCAGATAAGGGCGTAATTGGTATACCAGCCTAAGCTGATAAAAACTGTTCCATGCCACTGAGTTTACCTCTGCTTCAAGTGACAGTTCAGGGTCCAAAAGCACCCCCAAACTATGAACCTTAACCTTCAGGGGGAATGCAGCCCTCTCCAGAACAGGTTGAATATCACCTAGCCAGGCAGACGAACCACCCACTAACAGTACCTCCGTCTTGTCTCGATTGAGTTTCAGTTTATTGGCCCTCATCCAGTCCACTACCATGCCCAGGCACTGATTCAGAACAGCCACTGCCTCACCTGGTTTTGATGAGAAAGAGAGGTAGAGCTGGGTGTCATCTGCATATTGATGGCACCTCAGCCCACACCTCCAGATAACCTCCCCCAGAAGTTTCATGTAGATGTTTAACAGCATAAAATAGAGCCCTGTGGAACCCCATGGCATAATTGCAGAGCAATAATCCCCCAGCACCACCTTCTGGAATCGGCCATCCAAGCAGGAGCAGAACCACTGTAGTGCAGTGCCTCCAACTCCCAACCCAGACAACCTATCCAGAAGGATACCATGGTCGAAGATATTGAAAGCCGCTGAGAGGTCCAGGAGAATCAACAAGGTCGCACTCCCCCTGTCCCTCTCTCAGCAGAGGTCATCCCACATGGCGACCAAGGCAGTTTCGGTTCCAAAACCAGGCCTGAAGCCCGACTGAAATGGATCTAGATAATGCATTAAATTCAAGAGTGCCTGGAGCTGTCCTGCAACCACCCGCTCGAGCACCTTGCCCAGGAAGGGGATATTGGCCACTGGCCTATAATTGTTAATGTCCTCCAGGTCCAGATTAGGCTTTTTCAGGAGTGGCCTGATTACCACCTCTTTTAAAGTGGCCAGCACCACTCCCTCTCTCAAGGAGGGATTTGCAACCTCCTGGCCCCAGTCGGACATCCCCTCCTTGTTTGATATCATAAGCGATGAAGGGCAAGGGTCAAGCACACAAGTGGTGGACCGGACTTGGCCAAGCACCTTGTCTGCATCCTCAGGCCTCAATAACTGAAACTCATCCAATAAAACTGGACCAGAGGGTGCTCTGAACACCTGTACCAATGGAACTGCATTAATCGTGGTGTCCAGTTCCTGATGAATCTGAGCGACTTTATCTTCAAAGTGCCATGCAAACTCGTCACAGCGTGCTACCGAGGGTTCCAAAGTCTTTCTCCCTGGCCCAGAATGTAACAGGCCACGAACCACTCAGAAAAGCTCCACTGGATGACAATGAGAAGATGCAATGGTGGTGGAAAAGAACTGTCTCTTTGCCACCCTCACCGCCAGAGTAGGCTCGATAATGAGCTCTAAACTGTGTTCGGTCAGACTCAGCACAAATTTTCCTCCACCTGCGTTCTGGCCATCTCCCCTCCTGCTTCATTGCCCTCAGCTCAGGTGTATACCAAGGAGCTGGCTGGGCTCTGCTCAGAGAGAGAGGGTGCTTGGGCGCGATCATGTTAACTGCCCGAGTCATCTCGGCCTTCCACAGAGCAACCTGGGTTTCGACAGGAGCACCAGCCATGCCAGCTGGAAAATCCCCCACAGCCCTCTGGAATCCATCCGAATCCATTAGCCTCCGGGGGCAGACCACTTTAATAAGTCCCCCACCCTTGCAAAGGGGAGTAGCTGCCAAGACTCTAAACCTCAGTAGGAAGTGATCTGACAAGGGGACAGATGTTAATTCCCCCACATTCAGATCACCATCCCCCTGCCCACTTGAGAAACCCAAATCAAGCGTGTGTCCTTTTACATGTGTTGGGCTGATGACATGTTGGGACAGCCCCATGGTTGTCATGGCAGCCATGAAGTCCTGAGCTACCCCAGATACAGTAAGCCTCAGCATGGGAAGTTGTGATCCCCCAGGACCATCATCCTTGGGATCCTCAACACCAAGTCCGAGACCACCTCCGTCAGGCAGGGAGTCTGATGGGCAGCAGGGTGGGTGGTACACCAGCAGAATCCCTAATTTGTCCCAGGTGCCCAACACAAGGTACAAACACTTGAATGAGCAGGAAGCCTAGAGAGGGAGATCAAATTCCTATAGACCATGGCAACCCCCCCCCTCCCTGACCCTCAAGTCGGTGTTGGTGCTGCACCGAGTACCCAGGAGAGTAACCCCTCCCAGAGTAGCCCCTCCCAGTTCCCCCACCCAGGTCTCTGTAATGCATACCAGGTCAGCCCCCTCATCCACAAGCAAATCATGGATGAGGGAGATTTTATTTTGGACCAACCTGGCATTCAGCAGCAGCACCACCAGACCCAAGGGCAAGCTGGTAAGGCTGCAAGGAAAGTATGCTTATATCTATATGGATAAATGTAGGACGGCCAACTGCTGGATCCAACAACCAAAACAATTTTGTCTGGCCACGGTTGCCCCACCAAAATGTAAACGAGATGTGGTAACAAGGTTTTCTCTTTTACTCTTACAGACAGAAATGTTTTTGCCTTGTAAGACAGGGAAATTCCACACTTCAGTGATATATCTGTTTTGCATGACTGAGCACATGTATTCTATAACCACATTCCCTTTCTCTGCTTGATGCTACATTTTGTATTTATAGTCCACCTTTTGATTGCTGAAAACTGTCCATGAGGAGGTCTGTTTATTTGATACAGCATACTTCCAGCCCCTAGACTACTGTCAGCAGTGGCCCACAAGGATTCAGAAATTGCCCAGGGCTGGAACAGGGGGTAAATGTTTGTGTCAGGGCCAGTTCCCCACCCATGAGAGCATCACCAAAAACCCGTCCCCTGAATTGGTGCTTCATGTGCTAACAGGAATATCTGGAAGCTCAGAGATAAGGAAAAAATGGGTTAGTGCCCTGTACTTCCAGCTGCTGGTTGACAGTGAAAGAGGATACTGCACACATCTGGAGGCATGTGTGAGGTAAAAAGCATTTAGATAATGCCACGTACGTCCAGAGCAGCACCATGAGGAAGAGCTTTCTGCCAGCACTTACTTAGGGGAGTAACACTTGAACTGCCCTCATATGCAAAGGTGCAGGAAAAAGGGAGAAGCCATTTCAGACAATCTAGGTGATGCATCTACTCGTGTTCTATCCAAAAGTATCTCTCATGTACTGATGCCACACTACAGGATTAGCATGTCTTCTCCCTAGGAATGTTATCATAGACTTTTTTTTACCATTTTCCAGAGGGTAGTTTATTGCAGAAAAAGCAACAAAGAGTCTTGGGGGCCCTTAAAGTTTAACGAATTGATTCTGGCATAAACTTTCATAGACCATGGATTAAATCTCACTGATGATTTCTATTTCCAGCTTCCCAGGCCAAGAGGAAATTCCAAGGGAAGCTTTTCACAGGGTCAGTTTCTTTGTAGGAGAGGGTACAGGAGACGTTGTTGTTACTGATTCTACACGTTTGCATATTTAGGACCAAACCTCCCATAAAATTTGCGACGGGTGAGATCTTACAACTTTATCCATTGTAGTTCCTTCCTATCAAGCAGAGTAAATGTGAAACACAACGGAGGATTTGATTGGGTAACTAGATACTGAGAAACTCATAGTAACAAAGAGTCTTGTGGTACCTTAACGACTAACACATTTATTCTGGCATAAACTTTCATGGGCTATAGTTCACTTCATCAGGTGCATGGAGTATTATGGACAGTTGTTATTTACAGTACAGCTGTTGTTGATTACAAACATCCTGGCACTAGGTAAGCCAATTAACATGCAGTGTGAAAGAAGTCTGTTATTCCAATTCAAGCCTCTGGCGAGAGATTAAACACGTTGATGAAGTCTAACTCAGCAGTCTCTCACTCTAATCTTCCTTTTGCTCCACAACAACCACTTAAGATCTGTGATCGTATCCTGGGTGAACTGTTCCCCAACACGTTTCTGAATATTGCCATTTCTGATGTTAGATTTGTGCTCATCTATTCTTTTCCATAGAAACTGCCCTGTTAGCCCTACATAGAACACAGAAGGGCACTGATGACAGAAGATGGCATATATCACACTAGAATATGAGCAAGAAAATGAGCCCCTAATATTGTGGATGACATTACTGGATCCTGTACTAGTGTTACCAGAATAGATATGGGAAAAGAACTGGCATCTGGGTTTGTTGCAGGGTCTGGTCCCTGAGTTTGTATCCTTGTTTTGTGGCCTGCTGTGGCTGGTGAATAGCTGTTTTCGGTTGTAAGCAAGTACAGGCCTACCATGCATGGTCTGTGAGAGGGAAATGCCCCCCACCATATGTACTGTATCAAAAACCTGAAACTCTCCATAACACTTCATGCGTTTGATGGTGGCCTATACGCCATTAAAGTTTATGCCAGAATAAATGTGTTTGTCTTTAAGGGATTAAAGATTAAGCTATCTGTCAGGGTTGCTTTGACTTGGATTCCTGCATTGATCAGGGGGTTGGACTCGATGGTCTTATAGGCCCCTTCCAACCCTACTATTCTATGATTCTATGAAGGTGCCAAAGGACACCTTAGTTAAGTCAGTTTTTATCATGCATCTCTCAGTATCTAATTATCCAACCAAATCTCCCATCATACTACACTTCCTGTATACTCTGCTCATAGGAAGGAACTACAATGGATACATCTCACCCATCACAAACTTTAAGGGAGGTTTGCTTCTAAATACACAAATGTGTAGAATACAAGAACCGCTGCCACCACCGCCATCTCCTATACTCTCTCCTACAAAAGAACTAACCCTCTGAAAAGTTTCCCCTGGAATTTCCTCTTGCCTTTGGATGCTGGAAATAGATATAAAATGTGTCGCAACAGTGAGATTCAATCCAAAGAAAAATGTAATCTGGATCCCTCAGCAGTAATTGGCTGGCAGCGGTAATTGAATAAATAGTGCTTCCCTAGCTAGCTACTTATGCAAACTTCCCTTTTGCATATTTAGGAACAAACCTACCATGAAGTTTATGACAGATGGGCTATTAGAACTTTATCCACTGTAGTTCCCTCTTATTGAGACAAATGCACACACTCACTCATATATACACCATATGTAATTTACTTCATGTATTATATTTCTGTACCGCCCAATAGCCAAAGCTCTCCAGGCAGTTAACAAAACTAAAACCCTAAAAATATAATATAATCACATAATACAAAACCAACACACACAAATCTAACAATTCTCAATCATCAGCAGTAAATCCCAGAATCTATTAAAAATCTTACCAGTTGGTTCCCCATGAACACAGTTCACAGAGAAATATCAAATTTAACCAAAGGATTACCTTAACTAACTGTATTTATTGAAACATTCAAAGTGCAGGTGTCATTTAATCCCTTCATGATCTGTTTACAGGAAGTATGTTACTTGCATATCATAGTACTTTGACCTGCACCTGTGCTTATAAGGGTGTACAGAGACTTTGTGTTCATTTTTCATTTTGCTCCAGTTTGTAATTAGTTTTGATTTTAAAAATCAAACCTTATAGTACATTGTTACAGAAGATAGCCTAATTCTTTTAAATTCTAATTTTTTTTTAAAAAAAAAAAGCTTTATGGACATAAATAAACTCCTGACTTTGAATTATAGTGAAAACAGTTATTATTCGTGGAATCCACATGTCAAGAACTTTCCAGTGCAGTGTGTTTAATGAGAACTGGCCAATAGAAAGGCAGTCAAGAAGAGATGACCAACTAACTCCCAACTTTGAAATATATATGTAAGATCATATGCTGTCAAATGCCTGGGAGTAGAGGAAAGTCTTAACCTGACACCAGTATCTCACCCCACACGAACTCAAAGCCTTCCCCCATTCATATATACCCTAGGCATCCTATCCATACACCCCACACATCCACAACCTAGCATCTCTCTCACATACATATCTTTCTATCTATCCTTTCCCCTGCCTCCCTCACAAAAACCCCAGAGGAGACAAGGGATCTTTTTTTAAGTTAAAAACAGCAAGAAGGGATCAATTGGAGCAGAGCAGGAGCATTATGGGAAACTGTATGTTCATCCTTCCTTTCCTATGCCATTTCCCCAATTTAAATTGCTTAAAACTGTGATTTACTGAAGTAGCAGCTTGCAGGGGGAAAGATGTACACTGAGAAAATTGTAAGAGGGAAAAGATTACACACTCCTGCACTACTGCCCTGATCCCATTCTCCATCCCTACTGTTTTAATGTTAACAAACATTAACAGGAAATCTGATCAGATTCAGGGGCTCCTGCAGTGGATGCCTCCATGACCCCCAAGTAATCTTTGTCTTGACTATAGCTCTCAGGCTGGAAACCTTTACAAGGTAAACATACTCTATACATGCTTAGAAATATCACATGCTTTGATACTTCTTCTAAAAGGAGAAAATTCTCTTAAGAGGTAATTGCACTGTGCACATGCTCAGGGGCACTCTGATTAGAGTGCCAGAATTTTTAAAAATCAAAAGTTGATAAATTTACCACATAACTATCAAGGCCCACAGATTGCAGAAATTAAAGACAATAAATTCAATGCTAACACCTTCACAAGTGGTTAGTGATCTGATCTAGACTCCAAAGCACTGGAACAATATGAGGACCAATTACAGAAGATAATATCAAGGGAAGAAGCTTCTCTCTTCATCTGAAACAAAAGGATTCAGCTATCTCTTATTTGTGAAAGGAAGATGTGCGTGTTTGCAACAGAAGTGTCAGAGGGAGGTACATATCTTGACTCCCTTTCTATCAGTAAGCATTTTTATTGACTTGCATGCAATCCACATACTCTACTCACCTGTCCCTGGAAAATAGGAACAATCTCTATTTTCTTGTATCTTGGTGAATCATTGCCCTATATTGCTTTTTGGGAATGGTTAAAAAAAAGTTACGTGAACTATTCTCCCTTCTACTCTACCCCTCAACTGCCTATCCAAATAGTAAATTTTGCTGAATGTGTTTGCATTGCTGCTACCCTATGGTAAGTACAAACAAACCCACTGCAAAATTAAACAGTCTAAAGTTTTGGAAACTTATGATCCATTTACAGACACCTTCTTCTTCAGAAGCCAGTTCAGGCTATTGTCGGCTGTTCCAGAGTAAATGAATATAGAGGGAAACAGAGAAGAACCTTCAACAGCATATAAACAGGGCACATGGGGGAATATTGAGGAAGTGATCCTTGGTGTGAGAATAGGCGCATTACAAGTACAGAAGATTGTGCCTGTTTCCATCTCTGAAATGCTGGAGGGCATGGGAGTCACTATATTTCTATAACAATTGACTCAAAATTAACAGCACAAGGAGCAGCAAACAAAGCTACAGAAGGTTTTCAAACTAACTTATAGTTATGTTTTGCTGTTTTAAAAATGAATATGAGCAAGTGAATGAGCCTCTAACATTGTGGGTGATATTATTGTGACCCGTACTAGAGTTACCAGAGTAGATATGGGGACAGAATTGGCATCTTGCAGTGAAGAAGCTTGCAGTGAAGTTCTCTAACTCTACACACTAGAAAACTCCTCTCAAGTCAAGAAAAAGTATTCTGGACATCACAAAAGTAATTACAAACAATGGTTGCAATAGGGCATTTTTTCGTGCAATCAGCTGGAAGTAGAATTAAACCAGTGGTTCCTCAAGGCATTTAATATAGTGTTATATTATCTCTATAAGATCCTTTGATAATGCTTACTTAGAAATCCCATTCAGCAAAGTTCCCTTCAGTTTACAACTTCTGTCCTTTTTATTGTCTCCTGTCCCATGTGGCCACAACAGCATTACTGATGAATAGCCTCTAAACTGACCTTAATCATTTTTCCTGTTCCCAGTGGGGAGACTTTAAATTACTGGTACTTTTTCTTTCATTTCCCCTTTTTATTTTTTATAGCAAAATAGTTACAAATGTGGAAGGATAACACAGAGATGTCAACAAATTCATGGAGGATAAGGCTATCAATAGCTACTAGGCATAATGGCTATATATTGCCTCCAGTATCAGAGGCAGTATTTATGATTAGCATTTATATACCGCTTTTCAGCTAAAAAGCCATCAAGGCAGTGTACAACAATGTAAAACAATAAAACAAGAACATTAAAATGGTAAAAACATTAAACTACACATTTCTAAAAGCTAAATTCAAAAGATGTGTTTTACACCCTTTCTAAAAGTCAAGAGAGTGGGGGCTAATCCTAGTTCTTGAGGGAGCACACTCGTAGTTTGGGAACAATACAGGAGAAAGCCAACAAATGGGCCTCTATGGGTAATGGCTCCCTCAAAAGGGCCTCTCCTGTAGATCTTAACACTCAGGCAGCTTCAGGCAGTCCCTTAGACAGCTAGGTCCTACGCCATTAAGGGCTTTAAAAGTTAAAACCGACACCTTGAACTGCGCCTGGAAAGTAGTTGGCAACGACTGCAGGTGTAATATGGTCCTGCTACCGTGCACTGGATAGCAGTCTACCTGTTGCATTTTGCACCAACTGAAGCTTCCAAACACTCTTCAGGAGTAGCCCCATTACAATAATCTAAACATGATGTAACCAAGGCATGATAACTGTTGCCAAATTAGACCAATTCAGGAAAGGTTGCAGCTGGTGCACCAAATGCAATTGTGCAAATGCACTCCTTGCCACCACCGCCACCTGAAGAGCCAGGGACAGCACAGGATCAAGGAGCACTCCCAAGCTATGGGCTTGATTCTTCAAGGGCAGCATAAGCCCTTCCAGAACAGGTTGAATCCCTCCAAAAACCTCCATCTTGTCTGGGTTTAACTTCAAGTTGTTCACTCTCATCCGGCCCATATCGAATCCAGGTTGGGTTCAAGGGTTTCAATTGCTTCCTTGGTGTTAGGTGACAAAGAACAATAGAGCTGGGTGTCATCAGCATATTGGTGGCACCTTACTTCGAAGCTACACATGTAAATGTTAAACAAAATAGGGGACAAGATATAACCCAATGGCCATGGAGTCGAAGAGTAATCCCCTAGTACCACCTTCTGGACACAGCCCAACAGAAGGGACCCAAACCACTGCATCCCCAGTGCCCAGCTCTGCCAGGCAGTCCAGAAGAATGATATGGTTGATGGTAGTGTAGGCCACCAAGAAGTCCAAGAGAACAAATAGAGTTACAGTCCCCACATCCAGTTCCCGGCATAGGTCATCCACCAAGGCAATCAAAGCAGTCTCAGTCCCACATTCCATCTGAAAGTCCGATTGAAATGGGTCCAGATAATCAGTTTCATCCAGATGCATCAGGAGTTGCAATGCCACCTCCTTCTCAATCACCTTAGCCAAGAATGGTACATTTGAGAGATCTCCCGGGTCAAGGGAAGATTTCCTTAATAAAGGAACACACACACACACACACACACATACACCGCAAAGAGGCATTAATCACTTCCTTTAGCCATGGCATCATTCCCATCTTGGCCCACTTAATTAGCCAAGAAGGGCAAGGGTGGAGTACACAGGTGGTGGCCCTCATTGCTCCAGATACCCTGTCCATATCCTCAGGATCCACAAGCTGAAAAGAATCCAAATCAACTGGACAAGAGGTTGCAGAGATTAGATCACTCTGGCCTGGCCCAGTCCAATATTGGAGTTCAAGTCAGGGCTAATCCAATCAACTTCATCCGCAAAGAATGAAGCAAATTGTTCACAGCAAGCAATATGCTCCTCAATATTAGTTGGTGGGGAACGTGAGCTATTGCATTCATGTCCTGCTTATGGACTTCCCATAGACATCTGGTTGTTTGCTGTGTGAACAGAATGCTGGACTAGATAGGCCTTTGGTCTAATCCAGAACAGCTCTTCTTATGTTCTTAATTTGGGAATGACATCACTGCATTCTCTGTAAAAAGCGACTGATCAAAGATGGCAATTTCAGACTAAACTGCTAGTGTGGATGGTTGGATGACACAGCCTAGTGCTTCCCTTCAAACCAGCTTAAACATTCACAAAAATGGGGCTTGAAGTAAACAACTGAAATAACCAGAAGTGTTTCATGAGCACAGGAAATATTTATGCTTTTCAGACAAAACCGGGGGGGGGGGGGGGGATGACAGAAGGCAACATCATCTTGCTTTCATTCATGGCACTCATACAAAATTTTTCTGCGCTGTTCTTCACAAAGGGCCCCCATCTTGCCTTTAGTACAACTCCGGCTGAACAGAAGTACCCCAGCTATTTTATTTCATCAGTAGTACCCATAATATCCCTGCCCCCTTGCATTTTGTGATAAGAGATTGAAGCTGTTTTATTTTTGTTTAGTTCCACTCAAGAAATGGTAATTGAATGGGCATGGCTAAAAAACATTGCCATCTCTGCACATTTGTTTTAGGGGTTTCAAATGTATATCCAAGTTCAGATTTTCACCTTTGTAGCCCAGTGGGTCAGGGAGTAAAAGCATAAACAGTGCAAAGACCACTGACTCAAGTTTCTAACTGAAAAGAATCACTTGTTTTATTGATACATAGTGCCTTATGCAGCAGGAAGTTAGTTTACATAGAGCAGCCAAATCTTCAGAAAGGTTAGGAAATATCAAGCCTGGAATTCCCATTCTGATTACATTGACTGGTTGTTTTGCCAATTCCAATGCCATTCTTAAACCATATGTATTATTTTACTGATTGCTTTCCTAAAACATTTATATTATTTTCTAAATATGAATGTTTCTATGTCTTTCCAAAGAGTTGGTTGTTGCATTACTGGGGTTGAAGAGCTGCACCCCAGGATAGAGCTCCTCTCACCTTGCCGTACTCCAGCCCCTCTTTTCTCCTCCATCTCATCTCTGCTTGCTCTCCTGTGCTCCTTCCTCCCTCTCTTTGGAATTCTGTGCTCCTTGCTTCTCCTCTCTTTCTGCTAGGACCATGTAAATGGCTTAGGCTCACCAGTTGGTCCCCCACTCTCCCTGAATTAACTGCAGCTGCAGTCCTTGTCAGCCAGCAGATGAGCCAGCCACCATGCCACAGCTGGCCCATGACACCATCATGGACAGCCCACCCTGACCTTCACTGTGAATGGGAAGGAGGATGGCAACGTGGCAATTCCAAGTGGCCATTTGCACCATGGTTTTAGGTTCACATACACCAAGTCATGTACATCTGTATTTCCCTTACTCTCTATAGAAGATCTTCACAAAATGTTGAATGTAATTAAGATGCATTTGGTTGGTTGGTTGATATGTTATCAATTGAAACAAAGTTTTGAACATACATACTTAGTTGCCCATGTTATTTGTACATTTTCATCTATTAACCATGGTCACAAGTTTAGATAGATTTTAACATAATTAGAAATATTCATGGAGGACAAGCTCATCATAGACTACTAGCTGTGTTACTTAATGAAACCTCCATGTTCTAACGCATTATACCTCTCAAGTAACAGACAGTGGAAAGAAGCATCACCCTCATGTCCTGCTTGTAAGCTTCCAGAGGAATCTGGTTGGCCACTGTTGGAAAAAGTATGCTAGGCTAGGAGGACTTCCAGTCTCTTCTACAAAGGCAATTCTCATGTTAAGAGAAGATGGAGCATGCACTAAAAATAATTAGACACTTGGAGCAACTTGGCATATTTCCAGCATATTACTTGGAAGTGTAAACAAAGTAATAGATAAAATGCTGATTTCCCCACTCTGGGTACACTCTCAAACCCAGAAACAATGTTTGCTGAACACCCAGACTCTCATTTGTCTGCCATCAGGGCTGCAGCCAGCTGAGTCCTTTGGTTCAGGCAATGACAATCACTAACCACACTAAACAAAGTAAAAGTAGTCATGGGCAAAAATTGGAATGCTTTTCTCATCTTGCCAGCTGCTTCTGTTGAGCACTTGAAAATTAATAAGGCTTATATCAGAATTAAAAAGCTACTGCCACCATCTGTCTTCCTTAAAACAAAATCACATAAAATGGCTAAACTTTACAAACAATATTTCCAATGTTTAGAGTGGTTTAATGACCTTTAAGCCAACAGAATCCTTCACAAATAACAAGAGCTACAAGAGTTTATTTGCCATTTTAGTTTGTCAAGTTGAAATCCCTACTAGAAGTTTCTGTTTGATCATTTTATCCTTATCCCTCCACATACACTTGACTTCCCTCTTTAATATTTAAGTTTGTTTACATTTCTGTATAACAAAGTCAAAACCTGCCACTAGATGTATAACTAAAAAGTTATCCATCCAATTCACAATGGTTGTTCTTGACACGAAGGGTGTGGGAGAGGAATAGGGGGAAATCCCTCATTAAGTCTCCCCCTTACCATCAACATTATCAAGGTTTCATCAACATATGACTGGAAATGGTCACAATGGGATTTGGCATGTCTTATCAGTCTGTCTGAGGGTGCAGCTGCCAACAGTCTGTACAAAAATAGCTGTGGCACACAAGAGTCACCAGTAGAGGCAAGTGTTCAAGAGTCCTTGCTTCAGATATCACATTACAAATTATTTCACAAGACTATCCCCACTCCCCGTAAAACGGGTGAGAGATTCAACATGGTGTTTGAACCTCTAAGAGAGAATTATGTCATAAGCCACAAACCAAGTTTCATTGTGTTATCTCAATGCTCAGGTGCAATATCATATTACGCTGTGCTGTACACCTTTCTGCCTTTCTCAAAAATAGGTGAAGAACTCAAGGGGGTGTTCGAATCTGAAATGTATAACAGGATTCTGAACATCCACACTTTTAAAGCATGTATCACATAACAGTGCATTCTGCATCTTTTCTCCTGCCCCTGAAAATGGGTGTGGGAGTCAAGCAGGTGATAGAATTTTAAACGGATAACTGTCTGTCCTGGACATATATACAAATTTCAGTTCAAGGTCTCAGTATTCAATGGAAATATCTTACAAACAAACAAAATGCCAAACTGGATGAGTTAAACCAAGGACCTCATTTAAAGGCATAAATTCTATTATTAATCCACACTCTTTTTAAAATGCTTACATTTATTCTTCCACTTTAAAAAACACACCAATGTATTTCAGGATACCTTAAAACATTGTGCCACAGCTGTTTTCTGTTGTGACAGCCGTCCTAACCCTTTATATTGTAGGTACAGCTTCCAACACAGCTTCAGGCTTTGAGAACCATGAAATAAACAGAAGCCCCCTCCTCACCTTCAAATCTTCATTCCCTGACTATGTGGAGCAGGAAGGGGGACTGGATTTAATGGCCCTGACCCTAGCCTCCACATGTTCAGCCCAACGTATGGGATGCCCCAACCTCACACATTCAGTCACAGAAGTGTACATGCCATTGTGAACCCTGATCACGTGAAAGGCCTAGGCCAGGAAAGGGCAAGTTGTGGCCCTCCAGATGTTTTGGCCTAAAATTCCCATCATTGCTGACCACTGTCTCTGCTAGCTAGGGCAGATGGTAGTTGTAGGCCAAAACTTTTGGACAGCCAAAAGTTGCCCAGCCCTGGCTTAAGCAGATAAAGTTGAGCATACATAAAGCCCCACTCACATCTTCCACTGAATACATGAAGGCCAAGGCCAGGAGTAATGACCCAGCTCCCGACTCCATATGTTCAGTGAACATAACAATATGGAGGTGAAAATATGACTACAGACAGGCATCCAAAATTCCATGAAGCTCAGCTTTATTCAGAACATAGTAAACTCTCTGAATGGCTACCTTCTCCCATAACAGCCTGGCCAAATGTTTCATTCTTATCAGAGGCCCTTCTCCAAGTCTTCCTTCTGGCTAGGCAGGTAGTGCCAGAGAGAGGCCTTTTCAATTGTGGTGCCCTACATGTGGAATGCTCTTCTGAGGGATGCTCTCTTGGCACAAATCTGATTCCTTTTGACACCAGGCAAAGTAAATACATTTCAGATATGTATTTGTTTGAAGCGTTCTCTCTTCATCTCTCATCCCTGCTCTTCAACTGAAAATATTCCCAGAGCCGCTTTCAAGGATCAATAATAAGACCATGCCTGTCCTCAGAGTTATACTCTAACAGATATCTCAAAATAAGGTCTCCCAAATGTTGAGCCTTACTGTTCGATTTTGGTTTATAATCGCTCCTGAATGGTTTTTCCTCCTCTAACTATTTCTTCGCTATTTGCATGCCTCATTAAACTCTGGTGTTCAGTGAGCTAGACTGGTGTGAAACTACATACAAACACAGGAAGTTGCCTTATACAGGGTCAGACCACCATTGGCCCACCTAGCTCAGAATTATCTACTGCGCTGGCAGGCTTCAGACAGGGACCTTTCCCAGCCAGATCTGGAGATGCCAGGGACTGAACCTTGGATCTTCTGCATGCACAGCATGTGAGCCCAAGAAGCCAGGAACTCAACCCTATCCTTTTAAAACTCAGAACCGTGATAAGTGTGCTACTCCCAAGCACTCAGCAAAGAGTCTATTTCACTCCGAGTTCGTGTGTCAGACTTTATTCCCATACTACTTTTTTGTATGTAAGAAGCTCCTTTTAGATGCCCACGTTTTTTCCACTGACAAAATGATGTGTTTTATCAACCAAATCATTCAACTGACCATAGAATAAGCATGCTTCAGAATTCTGTCAGTTCCTTGAAATGTCACATGCCATTATTCCTCCTCACTCCTTTTCTGCACTAATTCTCAACAAATGAAAGAAGCCAGATGCTAAGAGTTTCTTTGGCCCAGCACTCTAAACATAAGGACCACATCTAATTGAAGAAAGTTGAAAGCCTGTATGCCAAATGCAGAGGGGTGTAGCTTAGAGAGACTATAAGCCTCAGCAGAACATTACATCAGTCATCAGTTTGCCAGAAATGATGAAACCAAGCTCCCACACTCCCATCCTCCACCACAAAAATATTTGGAAAAGTCACTGCATGCCTAGTTTTGTTAACAAAGCTTTCTTATCCATTTAGCTGGAGGGAAATCTTAATGAGTTTGGGACTAGTTTCACTAGAATGCCCCTTCAGACTGTCTTTCTAACAGACCTTCTTGCTATCACAGAACATATACATTAATGTATGTTTTCAGACCATAATTCACAATTGGCACAATTCTCCTTAAATCACTTCACAGAAAATAAAATGAAAATTAATCCCGCTGAACCACCAATCAAGCAGTGCAAGATGATTATTTGTTTATTTAAAGTATTTTTAGACCACCTTTACGTAGTGTACAAGATTTTTTAAAAACATACAAAACAGATATAATAAAATTCAGTAACTACATATTAATGAAGTCTTAATTAAAAGTCCAATAAAAATGGTTATTGATAAAAAAAAAAAACCACACCAAATTTACCTAGAACCACCAGCCCAAGAACTTACAGAAAAGCCAGGAAAAACAGGTGAGTCTGCAGAACTTTTCTAAAGACTTGCAATGAAGAGGGCTCAGGAACCCCCAATGGAACCTGATTCCAGAGGTGCGGGGCCACCACTGAAAAGGCCTTATCCCCTATACTCACCAGCCTATCCACCCTTGACAGCAGGCAAATGATAAAAACCTCGGCTGATGACATCAGCACAGGGACAGGCTGGAAAAGGAAAAGGCAGTCTTTCAAGTAACTTGCACTCAAGATCTTGGGTCCTTCAAGTAATTTGGGCCCCAAGCCTTAAAATTAAAACCAGCACTTTAAATTGGGCTCAGAAATGTACTGGCAGTCATTGCAGCTGGCACAGTATCAGAGTCACATGAGCTGACTGCCTAATCCCCACCAATATCCAGGCAGAGGAATTCTGTACCAGCTGAAGTTACGAAACTGTCTTTAAAGATGCAGTGCATAACAGCAGGCCAGCTTGCTGGATGTCGCCAGAACATGAATAACCAAGGCAAGAGCCTCCCTTTCCAGACAGGGTTGCAACTAGAGATGGACAGACTCACTTCTGTCCGTCCTCACTGAACCGCCCCTGCTGCCCGCCCCCACTCAGCACTGGATAGCTCAGCAAATGCTCAGCAGCCACCTGTCCCCTTAGTGAGCTGCCGTTTTGCATAAAACCAGTGGCTCGAGGTTTTCCAGGAATGTAGTGTTGCGTAAATGGCGCCTCTACAGCCACCATTTACACAACATTACATTGCTGGAAAGCCCCGAGCTGCCATTTTACATAAAACAGCAGCTCACTAAGGTGACGGGCAGCTGCTGGGCACTCACAGACCACACGGCACTTGGTGAACAGGCCCAGTAAAGGCGTCGCAGCTCAGCAAGAAGGGTCCAGGAGGGAGAGCAGCGGGAAGTCTGCCAGACTCCGCCCCGCCGACTCCGGCAACATCCCAAATGCAACTGGTGCACCAGCCTAAGTTGGTAAAAAGTACTTTCAGCCACAGTCACCACTTGAGCTTCCCTAGTCAGCCTTGGTCTTTCAGGGGGAATTCAACCTCATCTAAGACCAGATGAAATCCTCTATCTAGATTAGCCTGTTTCCTTACCCACAGTACTTCCATCTTGTCTGGACACCAGTTCAGGCATTCAAGTGTCTTCATAGGATCATTAGATGGAACAAGAGGTAGAGAGGAGTGTCATCTGCAATCTTCAGCCCAAACCTCCAAATGACTTGGCCCACAGTTTAATCTAGATTCTGAAAAGCACAGGGGACAAGATGGAACCTTGCGGCGTTCCCTAAGCCAATCACTATGGGGTGGAGCAGAAGTCCTCAAGCACTACCTTCCAAGACTGTTCATCAAGGAACAGCCAGAACTACCATAACATAATGTCTCCTATGCCCAACCTTGATAAACAATCCAGAAAGATACTATGGTCAATAGTATTGAAAGCTGCCGATAGGTCCAGAAAAACCAACAGGGTCGCACTCCCCCATCCATTCCCAAGCATGCCATCCACCAGGGTAACCAAGGCTGTTTCCATCCCAATACGGCACCTGAAGCTGGATGAGAACAGATCGAAAGATCATCATCCAACACTATCTAGAATTGAGAAGTTACCACATGTTCCAACACTTTGCCCAAGAATGGAGAATTTGACACAGGGTGGTAATTACCAGAAACCAATGGATCTGAACTAGGTTTCTTCAATAGTGGTCTCATCACTGCTTCCTTTAAGTGAGTAGGGACCACCCCTTCCCTCAAGCCCAGCTCTGGCAAGGGTCCAGAGAGCAAGTGGTAGGCCTTAATCTTTCAAGTAGTTTGTCCACATCATCCAGCTGTACAAGCTGAAAGTTATCCATGATAACATAACTAGCTGGCACTCTGGTCACATCCTGCTCCGGCTCATCAGTTTCCTGTTGCAGACCATCAAATTTGGTCTACCAACCCTGCAGAGGTCACAGGCAGCTTGAAGGTCAAAACTGATCAGGTAGTAATTTGTCCATGCCAACAGAGTCATTAATAACTCCTCCACCACCAGATAATTATCTGCTAGTCCAGTACAGAAAAGCAAATCTAACATATATTCTGCCACATGTGTTGGGCCAGATACTAACGGATACTAATCTCTGTTAGTATCTAGCCCAACACATGACTGATACAGAGGCAATGAATTCCGGAGCTGCCCATGTCAATGCAGCCTCGGCATGAATATTAAAGTCCCCCAAGACCAACCTTAGAGTCCTCAGCACCAACACTTGAGACCACATCCATCAGCTAAGGCAAGGAGATTGATAGGCAGCCAGGTAGTTGATACACCAACAGAATCCCAATCCTGTCTTGAGATCTCAACACCAAGTACAAATATTCAGTGCTGGCAGACTGCTGGACTAGGTACAAGATGAGGGAGATGGATTCCCTATAAACCAGAGCTACTCATCCTCCCCACCCCTCAGCCCAAGCTTGGTGGTATACCCCAAACCCTGGTGGACAAATTTGGGAGAGCTCAACCCCTCCATTTATGTGCTTCAGTTTCCCCATTCTGTGGTATGGGCTGCTGGAGATTCAAAAGACTGCTCATTCTCTGGTGACCCTTTGACTCTACCCAACTAGCCCCAGTGGGCACCACTGTACGCTTAAGTGTTCTTAAAGTCATTCCGAGGGAGGAGAATGGAGACAAAACCAGAATTAACTGGCTCCTCCTGCTGTTGACTTTTGCTCTGCCTACCATTGGCCACCGTGCCATACACTCTCCCAGTTCCAACAGGCACCAGCTGCCACTGGCCATTCCAAGCAGCACTCCAACAACCACCTCATTGTTTCTATCCAAATCCCAGAACTGCACATGCTTACACATCTTGCAGCAAACAGATCTGAGACCCCACCTCTGCAGATGAATTGTCCATTCAGGGAATCACCAACAGTCATTACGGGAACATTCTTCTGTCAAAGGCTGTGACCGCTCATTCACAGTGAGCAGGCCACCCAAACTTACAACAGTACAAATTATTGTCAACGAGTGTCAGTTTATTCCTTACTTCCAGATAAGCTATTCAAGTAGTCTGGAAATCAAGGGCCATGAAAGCATTTCTCAAGGAGCTGTATGTTGATTCGCACATATAAGATGCTAATACATGGTGTTCTTTTAAAGGGCAGAACCAGCAAGAAAAATGCATATTTTAAATATGTTCCATATCATTTAGGATAGCCCTTTCTTTTAATCCGCTCTTAATTTATTTCTTATCTCTATTAATGTCCATCACCCTCAAATTATCTAGAAGTAGCCCATTATTTGACATAATGCTTTCACGCCCCTGGACCCAACTATTTAGCAAGTAGGTCCAAATAACACTTATTTGGTTAAAAAAACAAAACCTTCCACCTGCTATAACTACAACCAACATGAAAGCAAAGGCTCTATACACCTAAGATTTAATAAACTGCAACCCTATTTCAACTCTCAACATCACTTCCTGTACAAGAAGTGAAAACTGCAGCACAGACCCCCAAAGATCATTTTGCCTCATCTCAAATGGGGACACACACCACTGGATTGCATCCAATGGGTTCTACCCAATGTTACTCTAACATAAGTCCCATTCATTGCAATGGGTCTATTCTAACCAGAACTAACATTGGATACAACCCATGTCCCATACTACAGGCCCATAATACATTTAAGGGCCAATCTTCCCTGCAAAGTTCTTTAAAGTGGGGGGAACTAGATTACCTCCCTTCGAATGAACAAACTTCTGTTTTGAGAGCTTGGAACCTTGTCTTTTTCAAATGCTTGCCCGGATTCTCCCCACCCCCGCCCACTTAAGTACAATACGAAGATATTATAGAAGTCTTGCTTTTCTGCCCAATAGTACCATTATTGATCTATTACGTATGAGCCTTTGATTAGTCTTGAAATATATGAATATTCATTTTGATATAATTCAGCAGCAGATACTCCTATTTACAAACCCCCTGAAAATCCCCAACAAATTATCACATTAGTGTCTGTGTTGTAGAAAATAAGAGAGAGCTTAGAAATGGGAGCTGAAAAAATATTGTGGACCCCCACAAGTCCTCAATGCAGTTACTGACATAAAATTGAACAGAAAGACAGGGCTGTCTTTTGGCTCTTTAATTCTCCTAGTGGTAGCAATAATTTGGCCATTCACACCTACCTTTATCTTTATGGATATCAGTAGGTAACAGTAAACACCAAAGCCAATCTTTGCTTACCAAGCCAAAGGCAAATCTGCAGTGTTGTCTAGTTTTAGCTGCACAATTTGAAATTAATCATTTAGAGAACAACATTGTACAGTAAAGCTTTTCTTCTTCAGAAGCCCCCTGTTCTTCTGCTATTAGTTGCTGGTCTTCTGCCTTATCCTCTCTACCTTAAATAAATATGAGTTTATATATTGAAGGCAATGTCTAATAAACTAACAGGTTGATAGTGTTTGACTCCTCCTTGCATCCTTTTTTGACTGGATTGGCACCACAATACTAGCTTCTCATCTTCAAGGATCCACACATTTTGATAACTAGCCAAAATTTTTGCCTACTGCTGCCTCTGACCCTCCCCCAAGAACTAGGGGTTTTGTCTATGACCTCACGCTGAGCTTTGAATACAATCCAAGTACCTCTCTCCAAGTCCCAGCAGAACTGTGGTGAAAACCCATGTCCCCCTCTCTAGTTCTGAGCAGATTTTCAGATTCAGCTCTGGTTAAGTCTAGGCCAAGTCATACCTGAAAATAATTCTTCTAAACTTTGGGCTACGGTGGAGGACGCTGCAGAAGGACTACGGCAAAAGGAGGACTACTTTGCCAAAGGAGGCCCAGCACAAGATCAGGGAGCGCCTCTGCCCTTCTCTGGAGCCCAAGAGCCGCTTCCCTTCTCTGGAGCCCAAGAGCCTCGGCCCTTCTCTGTGATCTCTCTCTGTCTCTGTCTCTCTCTCTGTCCTTGTGCTTACTTCAGAGGCACTAGGAAGGCAGCAAGTTGTCTCACTGTTTTCCAAGCGTTCCCAAGGCTCAGTGGGAGGTCAGCGAGAGAGCCTACCCTTCTCCAGACTCCAGAGATGGATGGTGGCTCCTGCCAGATTAAGAAGCATGCTTGCCAGTGGCAAGCGTATTTGGGGACTCTTGCCAATCCTTTGGGGATTTTACCTCTATTTCTAATAAAAGAAAATGAGCTAACAAGGATTGAGGGCCACCATTTTAAATTTTGGTTAAAGACCTTTACTAGGAACCTATCTTCTCCTGGCATCATATTATTGGGCACTGTTACAATTAACTTCCAGATTTCACTTACTGTTACAAGAGCCCAGATGGATAAATCCTCCAGCTCAGACAGTTGAGTGAACAGATGTCAGTGCCATTTGATCACTGTGGGTGGCTACCAAAAAAATCTTGGCAAAGTAGCCCTTCCAGCAGTCTACACTTCAATAGAAAAAGTAGTCTCCTGCGAGCCAAATGAAGCCATAGTTCCACATTTAGTGGAATTGTATTCAAATATGGTTTGCCCTAGATTTAACCAGAGCAGAACCCCAAAAATACGCTTCTCCTTTTTGACAAGCCTTTATGATTGATCAGCCACTGTTGTAACTGTGATGCTTCTTTCCCAGAAGGTAAAAAGATAGAAGAGAAATTATTAAAGGATATTGAAAGGCAGTAGCAAAGATGCAATGAATCTAGCTTAGTTCCTTATTGACAGATATCACTGCCAGTTGCCAAGAATTTTGGACATCATCCCTCCCGTTGCAAAAAATAATAAAATTATCTTCTCTTGCATATCTGTTGAGCCTACTTAGGATCATATGTTGTCTTTTTTACTCCTTTTTAGATGTTAAAACCGAAAGGTTACAGCATTTGGTGCCCAGTGCTACATCATCAGAATCACATTTCTAGAAAACATCAGAATTAGCATATGCTGTCAGATTACACAGGGGAGGGGAGAGAATTGGAGCAGACTTATAGTACAGAAAGTGTTAGGATAATAATGATTTGATCAACATAACGTGTTATGCTTTTTCTATCAATATTTTTATATATTTCCACGGAGAACAAAATTATTGAAGAACACTGGGGAAACAAAAATAATTTCCCAGTGTGGAGGAGGAAAACCCAAAGCAGCAATATAAAGCCAAATAGATAAATAAATAAAATTACCGATAAATAAAGTATAGATAAACAAATAAAATTACAGAATTTCTCAAAGAGCAGCTCAAACATATAATCAGCATTTGGGGTCCACTTTTTTTTCCTTTTGGAAAATATTAATAATAAAAAACAACAGGACAAGAGCTCCCATTAAGTCTTCTGGACATTTTGCTAGAATATATTTTCAAATGACATAAAGAAGGAAACTATTGACTATAGGGATGGCGGAGAATTTCTCCCCGAAACTTCGGGGGGCCGAGCGCCAACGTGTTCGGCCCCCCGAACAAGTTTCGGGGAGAAATCCTCCGCCCCACCCGCCCCCGCCCCCCCACCGGGACGGGACTTACCTTCCCTGAATGTCCCTCCCGGCGGCGGGTCCGGCTGGCGGTTCGTCCGGTGTTCGAGCAGGGCGGGAGCGGCAGCCGGTCTTTCGACTGGCTGCCGCCCCCGCCATTGCAATGAAAGAAAAAAAAAAAACACGTCCCCTGATAGGCTACATGACGATTCACGTAGCCTATCACGGCAAGATTTGCAAAGTCAGCCGTGATAGGCTACGTGAATCGTCACGTAGCCTATCACGGGTGACTTTAAAAAAAAAAAGTGTGTACGGATAATGGCGGCCCCCATAGGGAGCCGCCATTCCCGTTCCTTATTTGGTCGCTGTAGTCTACGTCAATGTTTACATAGACTACGGCGAAAATAAGGGCAACGCTATTTGCGTTGCCCTTATTTTCGCCGTAGTCTACGTAAACATTGACGTAGACTACAGCAACTAAATAAGGAACGCGAATGGCGGCTCCCTATGGGGGCCGCCATTCGCGTACGCGCTTTTTTTTTTTTTTTAAAGTCACCCGTGATAGGCTACGTGACGATTCACGTAGCCTATCACGGCTGACTTTCCAGATCTAGCCGTGATAGGCTACGTGAATCGTCACGTAGCCTATCAGGGGACGTTGTTTTTTGTTTTTTTTTACTTTCGTGTTCGCGGCCGGGCGAGGCGGGAAGCCTCCTCCCCGGCCTGAATTTCGGCCGGGCGAGGCGGGAAGCCTCCCCCCCCGGCCTGAATTTCGGCCGGGCGAGGCGGGAAGCCTCCCCCCCCCGGCCTGAACTTCGCGGGGGGAGCAGCGAAGCGCTCCCCCCCACCGCGAAAAAGCTGCGAGAAAAGGTAAGTGACTTTCGTTCACCCCTAATTGACTAATGTGTTAATGACAGAGAGAGCACCCAAGTGGAAAACAGATGCTTTATCTATTAAAGACTGGCTAAGAATGGAATGTCTTACTGATGATGGAACTTACACACCAATAATATTTTAAGGAAGAAAAAACTAGAACCAGTGTTAGAACTTTTAGAACTGTATCTACAGATATTCTACTTTGTTGCCTTCTTTCTTAACTTGAAGGTATATTCACTGTAATATTTTTACACAACCTTTTCCATTAGTAATGTTTCCCTGTACAGTTCTTTGCTTTTTTAATGGGCAAACTTAATTCAGAGGAACAAATGGGATGTGAGATTGTATGAGTTCCTGTTCTGCTAACATTAGATTGAGACAGTCTCACTTTCAACAGAGATTACAGGTTTTATGCACACTACAGAAACATAGTTGGTAATTATCCTCCATTTTTGTAGGCTGTGCCATTTGTATATTCTAGATTCAATGATCAAAAAGCCTGTCACTTTAAGATGGAGTTAAGGCTATCTAATGTTAGCTTCACAACGCCAGGAAATCAGAAGCTAAGCCTAACACCTTAACAGACATGCCCTGTGATCACTAATGATGTTGTGCAATGTCACAAATTGTGCTTGTTTAAACTTACTTTTCATTCACCCATACTTTCCTTTGGTGTTTCAGGCTCAAATCCAGATGGGGAGAACAGAGTATCTGGGACCAGCAAAAATGACCCAATACAGGACGTATTGCGTTATAAAGCATCTAAGCCTTACTGTATTGCTAGAACAATGCTTTTGTGAGTTGAATCATGCCTGTTTGTTGCTTGTAAGCAAGCACGACTTCTGACAATGCAAAACATTATTGCTGATCATGGGGCATGTTTGTTAAGGCATCAGCCTTAGCGTCCAATTTCCTGGCTTTGTGATGCTTGAGCAAATATGAGATAGCCTTAACTCTGGTCTTAAATAGGCAGGTTTTTAAATCACTGGATTTCCCTGGTTCTTAGAAAGGAAGTGTTGCAAAAACACAAACTACAAAACAAAATGTAAACCAGTAATTATCTGGATATATCCATACAAATGAACAGATATGTCCCTCTTTGTTCAGAAAGGGATACTTGTGAGAAAGCCTGCACAGATTTCAGCAGAGTTTTTCATTTTCCGTTCTCTTCATCTGTCAGGCAGAATGACTCCCTCAGCCCTCAAAATTACCTCACTCTTGTCTCAGTTGAGTTTCCTGCTGCCCCTTCCCCACTATCAGGATGCTGACAGGAGTACTACACTCGGCATGCTTGTCTTATGTGAAGCATCAGGATTCTAAAATCTTGGGGAGAGGTTCCATGGATAAAGGAAGCTCCCATTTGCAGACAGTTGCATGTTTCCTTTACCTATCATGTAGAAAGATCATGGATCAGGGCTCTTGTGCTCTCTTTCTGCTTTAAGAAAGATGGCCCCCAATCCTTCTGCTTCCCCACCTTGGCATTCCATCCCCCCACCACACCTCATTCCCTGAGGATCAAACTACATGCTACTTTAAAGATGGAGCTAGGGTTTTTTTTGTTTACTCAAAAGTAACTCACATGGGGCCTGATGTGGATCAGGACCCTTCTGCCCTACACCTGCGACATACATTACATTAAATTTTACTGAATTCTAACATGCAATGAACACTACCGTATTACTTGTCCAATTACAAACACGCGTCCAGCTGTAACAAACCCTAGACAAGAAAGGACAAACAGACTGGTTTGTCTTTCTCCTCCAGTCTTCCTCCTCCTCCTTTTATCTACAGATCTGGGAAGGAATCTGGCTAGACACACACACACGCACACGCTCGCCTCGTAACATAACCCATCGCCTGCGGCATATCTTCATACAGAAGCCCACGCATCTGCTCACGAGCACTGGAGTTTTGAGTTCGCTGCGCTAAATCTGCAACTTACTTTCGCTATTGATTTGCTGCGCGCTGAGAAGCGCCGTCCGGAGCGCCGTTCACGCCGTCGCCCAGGTCACATCCCCGCACCGGCCACCCTTCAAAGCGCCCCGCCAGCCGCCCAGGGCAAGGGGCGGGCGGGGCCTCGGGCCTGGAGAGCGAAGTGTCGCCCGGGCCAGGGCCGTTACATGATGCAATCGCTCCGTGGGGCAGAAAGGCAAGACGTGGGCGCGTCTTCGCTGGGGCTCTCTCGCTGCTCGCCCCGCAGAGCCTGAGCGCCCAAGCGGGCAGCCGTCGAGCCGCACACGCTCTCGCCCGCGCCCGCCGCCTCCGCCAGGCTCAGGGCCTGGCCAAGCGCGAGGGCGGGGGACCGGGGGCGGCCGGGGCGGCGAGGGGCCGCCTTTGTCTCGGCGCTCGGGGCGCCCACGCAGCAGCTCCTCCAGCAGCGGGGTCCGGAGAGGCGAAAGGCGCGCGAGCTCTTACCTGGCGCCCGCCTCGTGCCGCAGCTCCAGCCCAGGGCGGCGCGGAGGGGAACGAGGCGCCCGCGCTCCCTGCCTCTCCCACTCTGGGTCGGGGAGCGGGAACAAAACGCCCCCCCCCCGAGTGGCGGCGGCGCGAGCCAATGGGCAAGCAAAAGGAGCGGGGAGGGCGGGGCCGCGAGAACAAAGGAGGGAGGGGGCAGCCCTGAAGAAACGCGGGCGGGCGAGCCCGCCGCCCTCCCCGGCTGCGCCGATGCCGGGGAGCGCGCGAGGCTCCGGGCGCTGGCTGGGGTGCAGCAGCCCCAGGGCAGCAGGCGGCGCATCGCGACCCCAGCGGCGGGGGCTTCGGGCGGGGGGAGGCAAGCGCGGCTCATCCTGGGATCGGAAAGGGATCCCGGGTCGGAGCCGGCGGGCTGCGGCTCCGCTGGCTGCCGCCACCCGAAGTTGAGGCGAGGCCCGGCCCGGCCCGGCCGTCGGCGCGAGCCCGAGAGGCCGGGGTCCCTTCGGCCGCGCGAGTCGGGGGCGCAAAGCGAGGGCCGGGCTGGCGGGCCCGCTCCCGCCTGCCCCGGAGCTCCCGCCGAGCCCGGGAAACGGCTCCAGGCAGGGCTGCTCCGCCTCCATCTTCGCTGGTCCAGAGAACCCTACAGTAGCCGGCAGTCCGGTGAGCCCCGGGGTCACGCCTGCCTTGCAACAGCCCAGACGGCTCCGCCACAGCCCCTCAGCCTAAACTTGCCCAACGTCAGCCTTCCCCAGATGGATCGGCGATGCTGGCCAGAGGATGCTGGGAGTGGTAGTCCAACCCAACTGGAGGGCGCCCGGTTGGGGAAGGATGTCCTAAGTAAAGCTAACCAGCTCAGGGGAAATCCTCGACTATAGGCCTCAGGAAAAAGGCTGCCCTGATTCCACATGGTTAGCTTCCTCGTCCAAATGGAGAGGCCCTCCACCTCTGAGGCAGTGCAAGCCAGTGGCTGAAGCTTTCCTCCACCGCTTCTGTGCCTTCCTGGTCCTGTTGGGAGAAGTTTGGATGAAACAAGAATCCCCACACCACCCCCAAAATGAGGCTGACACTTCTCCATTTGCTAGCAGTGCCTTCCTCCACCCTGCCAGATCTGTCTCTGACAGCCTGAAAGCCAGATCTAGGCCTCCAGTGCCCCTGGCTCCCTCTGGGCGACTGCAGCAGCAGCATAGCGCAGGCTAGGGTGGGCACAGCTGGCTAGGGCCCCTGGTGAAGCATGGCGATCTCCTGGGTGGACAAAGGGAACTCTGTGCTGTAAACAGAACACAAGCACCGCCCGCCAGGGGCTTACAGCAGCAGCTGAGGTGACTTTGGGCCCCCCTGACAGACTTCATCTTTACTCCTGCAGCAGGATTAGGCAGAAACACAGCTCCTCTCTTAACAGGGCAATCCTGCCATAGTCACTGCACACAGTGACATCATGCACATAGTCACTTCAACAGAAGTCCATGTTTGTTGCTTTGCGGTGGAATCTGGCTTGCTGGTGCAGCCTGGAGACTGCACCTCACCTCAGTTGGCAGGGCCACCGGGACGAGGGCCTCTTATGGTCTGGGCAGGTACATATGGGAGGAAATTGTCCTTCAGGTAACCTGGCCCCAAGCCTTTTAGGGCTTTAAAAGTTAATACCAGCACATTGAATTGGGCCTGGAAACAGTCTGGAAGCCAGCACAGATCACAAAGCGCTGCCATAATATGATTATATTGAGACTTCTCAACTTGGAAGAGGCAGCTAAAGATATGGAATCAGGAGAGTCTTTTTCCTACATCCTATAGACAGCTCATTTAGAAGCATTACCATGTTCCCAGGTGCCAGAAATAGTGGTGTCTCCCTGGCCAGTACTGGAGGTGAGTGGGGTGAAAGGAGGTGAAGGTCTGAAAATGAAGGTGTACTTTTGCTGGAGCTACGCCCCACCCCAATACTGAGTCAGGATCTGTTGGGAATATTGCAACCTCAACTGCAAGTTACTGGAAGGGCGCAGTGTTGCAGTTAGTTAATGCATGGGAATGTTGGCCAGAGCTAGCCTTAGGATCTCTATAGCCTACAATGTGGTTTCCTGTGATTTTGCTCCTCCCCTTCCTTCCCCACCTCCTCTGACTTCCACCACTGCCGAGAGCACACGTGTGTTTGCTCTCTTGCTCCTGCCTGTGTAATGGAACACAAAATGGACTGAACAAACTCCTTTTGAAACCCTACACTGTACCCGCATCTTATATGCAGGCTTTTATTGTTGTTTTTATTGTTTTTATATTTTTATCACTTTAAATCTTTTTATTGTTTTATTGTTGTAAGCTGCCTTGAGAGGGCTTCTGCCCTGAAAGGCGGCTAAGAAATATTTTAAATAAATAAATAACATGCAAGAATATTGTGAGAAAATTATTTTATCTTTTCTTCACTTACTTTTATTTATTTCATTTCTATCCCACCTTTCTTCCATCATGGAACTCAAGGTGGCTACATGTGGTTCCCAGGTGGTCTCCCCTCCAAACACTGACCAGACCTGCTTAGTTTAGCAAGGTCGCTGTCTCGTGTGCCTTCAGACCTTTATGCCCTTTTATTCTAAGATAGCCTTTTGTGCATGTTGGACTGGTAAACACTCATTCTGTTTTGCCTTTTTTGTTTTTTCTGTGCTAGTTGCCTTCCTAACTGGAGGCATCATTACCAAATAATCGCATCAGGATCCAGGAAGGAAAGAATCAATGCACAACAACCACAAGAGCCCTTTGTTGTTTCTCGAGACAGAGAGAGCTGTATGCTTTGCTAGGGAGCAGAGAGGGCCCCGTTCACTTTCGAAGACACTGTTTGGAATTCACGCAACATGACTGGCAGAAAGGGAGCAGAGGAGCCTTATTCCTTCTTTGCTGTTAACCTCAGAGTATTTTTAAAAATACTACTTTCAGGTCAAGTCAGCGGAGCTGAGACTCCACCAGGACAGGTCAGCCTTCCTGCCTTGTCAGAGGGAGAGACATCATTTACAAGACCAGGCTTGTAAAACTTCAACAGGTCTGCTCAAAAACAAATTTTTACTAGGGTAATATTTACAGCATCAAACATCTTCTCTCACCCAGAGGACTGGGTAACCTTCAAATGGGTAGGGCCATGAAAGAGTTTTCCATTAACTTATGGCTTAGAACTTGATAAGAATAAGTTTAATCAGTTCTGTCTTAAAGCCAGTTAGGAGTAGGGATGTACGAAACCCCTACCTGGCTCCGTTCAGGGGCATCCGTGGTGGGGGGGAGGCGCTCCGTCCCTCCCCCCTGAATCCTCCCTGGCCGGCTCTGCTCTACGGTGGCTCCAGCCACAGCCAGAGTTCCAGCTGCTGCCAGGCTGCCACGGCCGCCATTTGCATCCTTGTAATAAGCCATGATAGGCTATGTAAGTATTTACGTACCCTATCACAGCAAAAGGCAAGGGCGCAAATGGCGGCCGCTACACCATTTGTGCCCCTGCCTTTTGCCGTGATAGGCTACGTAAATACTTAAGTAGCCTATCACAGCAAAGATCAGGGGCACAGCAGCCTGGCAGCGGCCGGGAGACCAGCTGGAGCTGCCGCCACTGCATCTGGAGCCGGAGCCGCATCCACCACCAGGTAGGCTCCGTCCCAGGGGTATTCCGTGGGGTGGCGGGCGGGGGGGAGGCCGTTCCACCAGGGATTCCAGGGGGCCGGATTCCTTAGAATTCGGCCTCACTGGAATCTGTGGCGGAATTCTCTGACATCCCTAGTTAGGAGTAGCTTACTTCTACAACTGTGTGAGTCTTTGTTATGTATAGAGAATGGTATAACTCTAGATCAGATGACCACTTCATGTTATCTCGTATACTGTTTCTGGCAGTGCTTGTTCCTACATTAGAGAATCTGGAAAATTAACTGAAGTGACATATTCCAAATTGTGGAAGGAATTATTTAAGTTAAACATTTTTATAATGAAAATTCATTTAACAGCTAACAACTGTTGAAGCTTACATTCCAGTTTTTAACAAAGTCACCCCTTATCCAGCCCATTATTTTTCTGGAATAGATTCAGTTGAGTTTCAGGTGACACCTTGTGGGAATGTGACAGAACTCCAGCGCTTCATTCCTACTGCATTAATTGGGACTATTAAAAGATTTGTGTCACATCCTCTGTGTTCTCTTGGAATAAAACAATGTAGAACACACAAAAGCCTGCCTGCAAAATATTGTTATCAACATTATGTCACCAAAGACTAATTTCTCCACCGAAAGGAATTATGTGCCTTTTAAATGGCTAATTAGCAAGGGTTATTTCCATACACATGCAAGTAAAACTTATTCTGTACTTGTGGTTTTAATTTTTGTGAACCACCCAGAGAGCTTTGGCTATTGGGCAGTATAGAAATGTAATAAATAAATAGGTTTCCAATTGGAAATATCTCATCAATATCTTGATGAAAAGGTATTTTAGTTTCTTTCCCATCCCAGACTATATATAGAAAATATTTGAAGACGTGAATTCCCATTGCAGCAAATCTGAGCAAGAAGAACCAAATGCCTGACTATCCAAAGAGTTGCTTAAGCAAGCCTCAGTCTGGTTAGTGGCTGGATGGGAGACTGTCTGGGAGCCCCCATGTATGCCACCTTGAGTTCCATAGTGGGAGAAAAGTGGGATATAAATGTACTAAAATAAATATGCAGTTACACAGGCTAATTGCCCTGCCATCTGTGTGTTCAGCACATGTGAGCAGGGGCTCTGCCTATGTGTGTGCCAACAGTCTCCTGTAGCACCCCTCCAGACGGGGATCCTGATTGACACACGATTCCACCACCACCATGCTGAAAAGCTCTATATTCATACATTCATATGTATAAAGACCCCCTTCTCATGTGCTCCAAATGCATGGATGGGGAGGGGCATGACTGCAGAGGGGCGGGATTACACCTTGCCGGCCTACCACCCTGTATGCATTCTTTGAACATCTGAGGGGAGTTGTATGAACCCTTGCAGTGAAATTCACTTTTTCACTCAATTTTGGTCATGGTCAGCGAGAACGAGGGATGGGCAGAACCACCTTGTCCTTCTCTGCAAAGTTCTGGTGGAGGGCAGGATGAGCTCATTCTGTACTGCCCAAACTCTGGAGTTTATCACAAGCCATAGTAGCTTCTGCAAATTGCTCCACAGCAAGCGGGGTGTGTGTGTGAGTGTGTGTATCCCCTCACTAAATCAGAGGGCCCTTGAGATATGAGGCAGCAATCTTGAGCAGAAACCCAGCCTCGTATCCTGATGGTCCTGTGGCAATAAAGCAAGATAATGGCCCCTTTCTGTATCACAGATGTCCACTTATATATGGGATGCAGAGCATATGCCACATCCCAAAGTCTCTGATTCAGCAATAGGTAGGTAAAGAAAACCTTTTGAGATGCAAGAGGGTTCTAGTGCCACTTAACATTCTCTCATCCTAGTGACCCTTTGATCCAGTGAGTGGACACTGTTTTTATATGCTCCTATCTGGATTGAAAAGCATAGTGTTCCCTTCCTGGGATAAAGAGCATGCTATGCATCTCAGGAGGAAAGATCCCTGATTTGGGTAGCAAGAAGTATATAACCATCCCTCACCAATCCCACAACTTTGGGTTCCAGGGGAGTCTAGCATAGTGCCATCAGAGACCTCTCTGTATTACCAGAGAAGGCTCAGAACTCTCCAGAAAGCACCCAATCTGGAAATACTTCCATCCTGCTGGAAGATGAGGTTCCAGCCCAGATTTCAGCTGGGGCAGAACTCCACCTCGTCCCTAGGGACAGCCACAGCTGTACTGAAAATTTGGAAAGCACTGCAACCACACTCCAACTTCTTATTTAATTGGCCTCGGTCCAACCATAAACTGCTCCTAAGCATGTTTTCCTTCAAAAGCCCAGAGGCTCTGCTTAGTGTACAGTGTCAGCACACTTTAAAGATTTTAGGAATTCAGGCTCTTTTGTAAAATCATGTAAATCCCAGTGAACTGTGCTGAAATATTGCATCTTGTTTAAGAAAAAAAGCAGTTTGTTGCCCCTATACTGCTTGTTGGCTTTCTGGGCATCTGGTTAGCCACTGTGGAAAACAGGATGCTGGACTAGACAGGCTTTGATCCAGCAGGGCTCTCATTATGGTCTTACCTCATGATATTGCAGAGGCACTGAAAAGTATAATGCAGTGAACCAATTTTTTATCTGAAATTCATTGGCTGATAAGAGGTAAACTGATAAGAGGCAAATTCACTTAATTTGAACACAGACCACCAACCATATATTGTTATCTGACAGGTGTTCAGCAACACCTGGAAGTCCCAGGCAGGTAGCAAAAAGGACTTCATCAAGTGCCTGGCAGGCTTACATGGTTGGTGGGCTGCTTTCATCTCAGTGGACCACCAGTTATGCAGGACAGTGCAACAGTGCAAGAGTCCTGGCTAAGTTTGCTGTATTGAGGCTGCAAGATCCTGAATCAGGCTGATACATTCACATGGAAACTGGTGTAGCCTTGAGATACTATGCTAAAAACTCCCAGATCGTAGGCAATTTAAATTTAAACCAACAGTGAAACAAAATGTGGATGGAAGTCTTGTATTAATCTGGAACTTTGTCACTGAGGTTGTTGCATATGGGAGAGCCCTCCCTTTTGTGCCCTACTCTTTGTCCCACCATTTCTTGTCCTCCTAGTTCAAAAGGGTGATCTCTATTGGGTTCATTTCCATCTGGTATTAAAGCTGCCAACCATGTATTCTGAAGACTCTTGCATCTCTGCATCACAGGAGACTTTTAAAGAAGTTGCTCTAATCACCAGTGGACACATTCAGTTCTGCTAGGGGTCTTTATAAGAAATGTTACAGTAGTAGTTACTAAGTAGTAATAGTAGTATTGAAATATGCACACAATGGGGCAGCAAGCTCACATTCATACTCCCGTTACAAGTCCCACGTGAGCTGAACATATGTGACTACTTCCAACCCTGCCCTGAGATCGTTCACGCCATCAGAAAACATGAAGGACCACAGAAACCCAGTGTATGTGCATGCAGATGTATTGCCACCTCATGTTCCATTGTAAACATAATGGAGTATGTGTGCACCTGCTGTCTCATCACGTGCACGTGTAGTATTTCTGCCGTTGTGTAAACTAGGATCTTCACAATGGAATGAAAAGCATGTTGAAGTATTATCTGGATTTTCATGGAATCGGCTTTGGTCCGTCAGGGACACATGAAGCAAGGGCCTGTCTCCATGGGTGATTGGGACTGTTTGTCTGCTGTGTGCCCATCCCTCCACTTTAAATTCGGTATGATCGGGCGTTCCTAGGTCTTTCACCAGGTCTTTCACCTGGCCGTGACCTTGGTTAACTAGAGTAACTACCTGCCTTTCCAACTCATCAAAGCACTAGAGCGCTCTTCCCTGCCTTCAGAATTGCGCTGGGGTTCCTTTTCGCCAGTTGGATTTACTAGCCTCCATTTCCCAGCTCATCCCCCTTGAGTGCCTTCTCTCATGCTTGTGTAACTTTGCTTCTCTGATGCTTCTGTTACTCTGCTGCTTCTCTGCAGGGACGGAAAGGGCTGGCTGGAGTTGCCTCCCTCTGCTAGCGCCAGTTCACCCATTGGCAGTCTGCAGCCAGTGTTACCCAGTCATAAAACCCCAGTTGTGTGCTTCCAGGGAGTAAATACAGCGATCTAGCTGCTTTGCCCATTCTCGGTCTGCAGCCTCCATTGCCTGCTTTCCCCCCATTGAGAATCTGTTGCATCTTTTTCCCACTGAAAAAATTGGAGGCATGCTGTTTCAGGTACTAGCTATCTAGCAAGAGGAGGCAGCCAGGAGCAGGAGCCTGCAGCCCCAGTATTTCGCTGTATCGATGCTGCAGTACAACGAGAACTAAAGATTGCACCAAGGGGGAGGAGAGGAGGGAGCCAGCAGAGGCAGCAGCAGTGCCGGTAGAGGGAGGCACCTCTAGCCAGCCCCTTTCCTCTGTGCAGAGAAGTAGCAAAGTAACAGAAGAATCAGAGAAGCAAAGGTACAGAAGAATCAGAGAAGGCTCTCAAGGGGGACAGGCTGGGAAACGGAGGCTACTTACTCCCACTGGCAAAACGGAAGTCCAGCGTGATTCTGAAGGCACAGAACAGCGCTCTAGCACTTTGATGAGTTGGAAAGGCAGCTAGTTACTCTACCTAGGTTACTGAGGTCACAGCCAGGTGAAAGACGCCCCTAGGGATGCCTGATCATACCAAATTTAAATTGGAGGGATGGGCACACAGCAGCAGGGGAGCCAAATTAAAGCAAAACAACAGAGTAAAAGTACTCTGCCAAAATGTGGCTTCCCCACAGGTAAACTCTAGGATGGCTACAGACTGGCCACAATGTCATGTGCCAAAAAGGATCTTGAAATGCTCCCAATCAGCAGCAAAACACCCATGAAGACAGGCCCCAGACTTTGGTGGGTGACGTATGAGCAGTGATCCTGAGGGATCCTCCACTCCCCCACCATTACAACGCAATGAACAACAAGAAGGAAAAATGTGCATTACATATGGAAGCACAGGATACCGTGGTCACCCAAAACTGCACCAGATATAACCGGGTTATCCTGCAGTGCAGTTTTTCTGGCCTTTTCTCAGTCATACCAATGCATTTTCCTGAGCCCCTCCACCTGACACTTCCAGAGGTGTAGTCGTGGTGGGCCTTACCGGGTTGAAAACCGACACTTTTTCTGGAGCCGGGTCCCAGCCGGGTCGCACTCCCAGCCTACTGCTATGGGGCAGGCGGCTGGAAGAGCCTGAGAGGCTGCAGTGAGCCCCAGAGCAGCTGATGCTGCTATTGCAGGCTTCAGCAGCAGCTACTCTCTTCTGAAGTGCCAGGCATGGAGCAGGAAGAGCAGCGAGTCCCCACCACCACCTGGAGAGCCAACCTGGGCAAGGCAGCCTCGCTGGCAAAGGGTTAATTTACCCTCTCTTGCAGCCCTCTCTGCGAGATGGAGTAGCTGCCGGCTGCCGGATTCCTTTGGCAGCATTACTATAAATGCTGCACCTGCGCCCAAGACTGCCTGTGCTGTCACCATCCAGTTTTGGGGAAGGGTGGGTGCTCGTGGGCCAGGCTACGTTGCTTGCTGGAGACGGTGATCCGGATCCTCAATCCCATGCCCACAGCAAGCCCAGCTGGTTGTAGAGCAGCAGCCCAGCATACATCGACTGCTGCAGCGGCAGACACGACGTGCCTGAGAACATGCTGGCCAACATCAGACTCGGATAGATCAGCACAGTCAGCTTGGTGGTGGTGGTGGCGGCAGCTGAAAAAGGCAGTGGGGCATGGGGGGGGACGGAGAGAAGAAGGAGGAAGTCTATATGAGTGAAAATAAATGAAAAGACATTTTAAACATTAAATTAAAATTATAAGGAATACCTGAGAATAAACCCCAATGAAATCTATATGTTTTACTTCCGAGAAGACATGTACATGGATATTGGGAGCCCTGATTCAGCAGCCGCCTCACCTGCCTCCGCACAGCCTGCTCAGCTCTGGGCAGGGGCCGCAGAACTTCTCCATTGTGTCTCTCACCCAGCCTTTCCGAACCTTGTGCCCTCCAGATGTGTTGGCCTGCAGATCCTATCTGCAGTCCAACACATGGACTGTGTTGGAGCCAAGCCTGGAGCCAATGGGAGTTGTCGTCCAGCAGATCTGGATGGCACCAGGTTGGGGAAGGCGGCAGCCTGCTGCATTTCTTCTTGGCTGTTCCTGCAGAAGATGAGGGCCTAAAGTGCACATTACCAGCAACCCTGATAGCCTTTAAATAAATTTGTTAAATAAAGCAGCTTTTCTCTTGTTCTCCCTCTACACACACACACACACACACACATGTCCTCCATATATTTGCTTTGTGCTTACTTCAGAGTAAGCCCCATGGCCATGAGTCTTTATTCTATCTGTATCATAGGGTCACTATTTTATCAGAGGTAGAAAAAAATTATATCATTATTGTCCATATTTGATGTATTACTTATTTATTTAATTAATTGATTGGACTGATGGATAGTCTACTTCATTGCAAAGGCTCGGGGTTGGTAACAATATGCTAATCAATCTACCTTATCTTTCCTTGTTGCTGGTCACCAAAAGACAGTTTGAATAGAACATGTCTTCAGCTGCTTCCAGAAGATGCACAGACTTTGGTGTTTACAATATATCTGGTACTTTACAGAGAATCATAAGCAGAAAGTCAGGTCTCTGCCCCTAGAAGCTTACAATCTAAATTTAAATTTAATTTGTAATCTACAGTTACATAGCTGTTTGAAACTTAATTTTTGATTAGACAAACTATTATGTTATCTTTTTCCCTCACACCTTTTAAATATAATGTGCCTTTAGGAAGTAAGGGTGTGGAGATGTGTATGGCCTAGTCCCTTGTCCTCCTCTTGAAAATATGCTCCCATTGTTTTTAACCTTTTATTAAAAGACACACATAAAGCTGATTTACATACCCTTAACTGAGGTTTGTTGGGGGGGGGGCTCATTACTGCATCACCCCTAAAACTTCTGATGCTTAAACTTGTTCTTGGACATTCTCCAAACTATACCCCAGTATCAGCAGCCAGAGCCAGCTAGAGCACCATTCTATCCCACTCCCACAATTCCAGGGCAGGAAAGGAGAACGGGGCTATAGCAATACACCAGCTCCCTCAGTAAGTGTATTTAGGATTAGTGCATTTTTGTGCTTTACAGTGCAGGGGCCAGCGGGAATTTTATAGCAAAGTTTCTTTCACATCTTTATTAACATGAAAAAGATGGCGGTAGATGGGTGGTGCAAATGAGAAGCAAGATGATGTCTTGTTCAGCTATAGGTGACTCTACACATGGACATTACCAGATGGTCAATATCGAAATCAGATTGATTATGTCCTTTGCAGCCAAAGATGGAGAAGCTCTATACAGTCAGTAAAAACAAGACCTGGAGCTGACTGTGGCTCAGATCATGAGCAGCTTCTTGCAAAATTTCGGCTTAAATTGAAGAACGTAGGGAAAACCACTAAACCATTCAGGTATGACCGAAATCATATCCCTTATGAATATACAGTGGAGGTGAGGAATAGATTTCAGGGATTAGACCCGATAGACAGAGTGCCTGAGGAACTATGGACGGAGGTCCGTAACATTGTTCAGGAGGCAGCAACTAAATCCATCCTAAAGAAAAAGAAATGCAAGAAAGCAAAGTGGCTGTCTGATGAGGCTTTACAAGTAGCTGAGGAAAGAAGGGAAGCGAAAAGCAAGGGAGAAAGGGGAAGATATAGCCAACTGAATGCAGAGTTCCAGAGAATAGCAAGGAGAGACAAGAAGGCCTTCTTAAATGAACAATGCAAAGAAATCGAGGAAAACAACAGAATGGGAAAGACTAGAGATCTTTTCAAGAAAATCGGAGATCTCAAGGGAACATTTTGTGCAAAGACAGGCATGATGAAGGACAAAGAAGGCAGGGACCTAACAGAAGCAGATGAGATTAAGAAGAGGTGGAAAGAATACACAGAAGAACTCTACAGGAAAGATCTGAATGTCCCTGATAGCCATGATAGTGCAGTCACTGAACTTGAGCCGGACATCCCAGAGAGTGAAGTCAAGTGGGCCTTAGGAAGCATTAGTAACAACAAAGCTAGCGGAGATGACAGTATTCCAGCTGAGCTATTTAAAATCCTAAACGATTATGCTGTTAAAGTGCTGCACTCAATATGCCAACAAATTTGGAACACTCAACAGTGGCCACAAGACTGGAAAAGGTCAGTTTACATTCCAATTCCAAAGAAGGGCAATGCCAAAGAGTGTTCAAACTACCGTACAATAGCGCTCATTTCACATGCCAGCAAAGTTATGCTCAAAATCCTACAAGCTAGGCTTCAGCAGTAACCGAGAACTACCGGAAGTACAAGCGGGGTTCCGAAGAGGCAGAGGAACTAGAGATCAAATCGCCAACATTCGCTAGATCATGGCGAAAGCAGGAGAATTCCAGAAAAACATCTATTTCTGCTTCATTGACTACGCTAAAGCCTTTGATTGTGTGGATCACAACAAACTGTGGCAAATTCTTAAAGAGATGGGAGCACCAGACCACCTTACCTGTCTCCTGAGAAACCTGTACGAGGGTCAAGAACCAACAGTAAGAACCGGACATGGAACAACCGAGTGGTTCAAAATTGGGAAAGGAGTACGACAAGGCTGCATATTGTCGCCCTGGTTATTTAACTTATATGCAGAGTACATCATGAGAAATGCCAGGTTGGATGAATCACACGTCGGAATTAAGATTGCCGGGAGAATTATCAACAACCTCAGATACGCAGACGATACCACCCTAATGGCAGAAAGCGAAGAGGATCTCAAGAGCCTCTTGTTGAGGGTGAAAGAGGAGAGTGCAAAAGCTGGTTTGAAACTCAACATTAAGAAAATGTTGAGTTTTTTAATGAAAACATTAAGATCATGGCATCTGGCCCCATCACTTCCTGGCATATAGAAGGGGAAGAAATGGAAGCAGTGACAGATTTTATTTTCTTGGGCTCCTAGATCACCGCAGATGGTGACTGTAGCCATGAAATTAAAAGACGCTTGCTCCTTGGGAGGAAAGCTATGGCAAACCTAGACAGCATAGTAAGAAGCAGAGACATCACCTTGCCGACAAAGGTCTGTATAATCAAAGCTGTGGTTTTCCCAGTAGTAATGTATGGCTGTGAGAGCTGGACTATAAGGAAGGCTGAGCGCCAAAGAATTGATGCTTTCGAACTGTGGTGCTGGAGAAGACTCTTACGAGTCCCCTGGACTGCAAGGAGGTCAAATCAGTCAATCCTAAAGAAAAGCAACCCTGACTGCTCATTGGAAGGACAGATACTGAAGCTGAAGCTGAAATATTTTGGCCACCTAATGCGAAGAGAAAACTCCCTGGAAAAGACCCTGATGCTGGGAAAGATTGAAGGCAAAAGGAGAAGGGGACGGCAGAACATGAGATGGCTAGATAGTATCACCGATGCAATGAATATGAACTTGAGCACACTCCGGGAGAGAGCGCAGGACAGGAAGGCCTGGCGTGCTCTGGTCCATGGGGTCATGAAGAGTCGGACACGACTGAACGGCTGAACAACAACAACAACAACAATTCATTTTAAAAGTTGCTTTGTGCTCGTTTTTAGGATTTATCACACAGTCCTATGCATGTTTACTCAGAAGTCAGTCCCACTGTGTTCACTTGCCAACTGGGTTTTACATACTGATTTACATACCCTTAACTGAGGTTTGTTGGGGGGGGGGGAGCTCATTACTGCATCACCCTTAAAACTCCTGATGCTTAAACTTGTTCTTGGCAGTTCTCCAAATTATACCCGAGTACCAGCATCCAGAGCCAGCTAGATCTGGCCATCCCACTCCCACCCCACCCCACTCCCACAATTCCAGGGCAGGAAAGGAGAACAGGGCTATAGCAATACACCAGCTCCCTCAGTAAGTGTGTTTAGGATTAGTGCCTTTTTGTGCTTTACGGGGGGGGGGGGTTATAGCAAAGTTTCTTTCAAATCTTTATGAACATGAAAAAGATGGTGGTGGGTGGGTGGTGCAAATGAGAAGCAAGATGACGTCTTGTTCAGCTATTTAGTTATTAATATTCATTTTAAGAGTTGGTTTGTGCTAGTTTTTAGGATTTATCACACAGTCCTATGCATGTTTACTCAGAAGTTAGTCCCACTATGTTCACTTGCCAATTGGGTTTTCTCCCAGGTAAGTGTGCATAGGACTGCAGCCTTAGCTGCCTTCCCAAGATCTCATAAACACTTGGATCTAGACTTAGTCATGCTTCGAGTATGCTCATTAAAATCAATGGGAAAAGTTTGTCATGACGTACGCCTACCTTAAGTTCCTTTGATTTCAGTAAGTCTACTCTATGCATGGTTAAGTCTGGATCCAGCTAAAACACCATAAGTTGACTGAATACTTTGAGAAACCACTGGAACTACTGAACGATGGACTCTGGACTCATGAAAAAAACAACAACTATGAAGTCAGTGGTGCAGAGGCCAGAGAATGTTGAAAGAAACCAAAGGAGTGATCAACAATCCAGACTGCTGTTCTAAGGAGAATATAACAAGATATGTTACTGGCACTGTGAGTGGTCAACTGGAACTTCTGAAAGCAATCATTTCTTCTTGCTGGACCTCAAAAAGACATACCCTCATCCTGCATTCTTCATTCAACAGAACTCCAAACAATGTAAGTGTCTGAAGGCTCATTTTTATTGTATAATCTTACAAGGTTGTATAATCTTAGAAGGGGGGTGGCTGTGACTATCATGAAGGGAACCTGCACTTCTGAGTTTGCCACTACAGTACTAGTCACTTCTTAAAATATGCTCTGTCTCTCTTAACAGACCAATCAATCAACCAGGTGAAAACACTTAAAGCAAAGCTCCTGGGTGCTGGAATAATGAATCAAATCAAATTTTAAAACTGTTCATTTTGGGTTGACAATACACTGTTTGCCATACAAAGTGCATGCAAATGAATTTAGTGACATCCATTTCTGATCACAGCCTTACTTTCGCTCAAAATTGCCTGGTGGTTTAATTTCATTCAAAGAAAAAATAAATGACTTTCGATGATAATGAATGGGTTCTTCTGAAATGATGTTTTATTAATTATATCAAAACTGTGGGTGTAATCACAGTCAGTCCCAAGACTTCCTGTTTTTGCAATATTACTGGCATTTCAGCATAATATCTTCCTTTGATAGTTAAATTGCTTCAAATGTAGTGTAGAATAGTTGCCAAAAATTCCTTTGTTTTGCATGCATGACACTGAACTGCCACATATACCTGGCTGTTTTTTGGTCCAGATGCATGAAGAATGTGTTAAAATATCTGAAAGATAATGAAAATCTTTCCAATAACAGTACAGCAATATACTGAACAGTATCATCCTAATTTATCAGGACCAATTAAAAATGATAAAACTGAGAGTTAGCTTTTGAGTTTCACAGAATGTTTCCACAAGTTCAATGAAAACCGAGAACAAAGAAAGGGGGAAGGAAAAAAAGATACTCTGGTAGAGGGCATGGAAGAAACCCCACATGCAATATGTGACCAACTTCAAATGGTGATTCAAAATGGTGATTAGATGCAAACACTCTCAAGTTGCATCAGAGCATACTGGGCCACTTGGGGCTCTAAAGGTCCCTCACAACAACCTAGTCTTTACCTGTCACCAGAACAGCAAAGGGGTGGAATAAATTTCCCTGGGAGGAAGTTCCAGAGCTTCCAGTTATAGTTCAAGGAATGTAAACTGGTGGATGTGAGAAACTAGTATGTCTGCATTTCCAACCATGCAGGGTAGGACAGGCTACAACACACCCTTTGTCTATACTCCTCAGAGGTAGCGCTGCTGCCGCCACTCACATGTACTTTTAACAGATTTTATGTACAGAGCAGGAGAGACCCGCTTTTTGGAGCCTCCTTTAAACTCCTCACCAACCAGATTAGCATGTTTATACCAAGGAGTCCAGTGCATGGGTGAAGCCGCAACCCTCAGACTTGGCAAGAAAATTAAATTGACTCCATTTTCCAATGTAGCATATATACTAAAGAGCCAAGCCCAGAGTAGTTCAGAAATAGTCTGTTTCTTTTAAAATAAAATGAAACATCAAACTAGCTCACTAATCAGAATATCATGAGGCACTTTGTCAAACGCCTTGCTGAATTCAAGATATGTTATGTCTGCAGCATTTCCATGTTCTACTAAAGAAGTTGTCTGATCGAAAAATGAAAAAAGGTTAGTCTGGAAGGACTTCTTAACAAATCCAAGCTGGCCTCCATTGCATTAGTGTCAAGGTGCCTACAGATCGAGTGCTTTATAATCTGCTCTAGAATCTTCTCAGGTATTGCTGTTGGACTGGTTTATAATTCCCTGGATCTTCCTTTTTGCCCTTTTTCAAGACAGGCCCAACATTTGCTCTCCTCCATTTCTCCAGTATTCCATCTGTTCTCCTGGATTTTTCAAAGAGAATAGACAGAAGTTCCAGAGTCCCATCTGCTAGCTCCTTCAGCACCTAGGATGCAATTCATCAGAACCTGGGGGCTTGAAGTCATTTAGGGCACAATCCTATCAAGATAGGCAGCCGCCTCCGAACTCGGAGGTGACCACCTATCCTAAGCAAGGCAGGAGAGGCACGGGGAGGATCTTTCCCTCCGCACCTCTCCTGCCCTATTTTCTGCTAGACAGCCATTTTTGGCTGTCTAGCCACGGGGGGGCCGACCAGGAGAGAGGGCTGCTGTACGACACATTGGATGTGTGGTACATGCAGCTCCGCTCTCCCTGCCCTGGAATGCCCCCAGCCCCTCCCCTTTTCAGTCGCTCCGCACTCCTCTTGCAAGCGCAGAGGACGGGGCTTCTCCGCACTGCCTCTGAGACAGCACAGACGTGGGGGGAGGTCAGTTTTCTGGGAACCAACCTCAAAGCATGGGCTCTGAGGTCGGCTCCTGGAAAAAGGCATATCATATGGCCCTCTAGACAGTGTCTAGTGGCCATAGGATTGCTCCCTCCAGGTGCTTAGATCATCCCCAACCATCTCTCTGTCAGTCTCAAGCTGGACTCCTCCCCCTTCAGCCTACTTGTCACATATGCCACATGGGACACAGATCCTCTTTTAAGAGAAGACTGCCCCAACGTAGGTTGAGCATTTCTGCCTTTTCTTTGTCACCTGTCAGCATTTTGCCATCTTTGCTGAGCAACTGGTCCACCATTACTTTTGTCTTCCTTTTACTTTGAACATCTCTAAGAAGCCAATTCATTAGGATTCCCCACCAACCTCTACTTGTTCTGAGGTTTAGCCTTCCTGGCACTATCTCTGCAATTCCAGGCAATCTGCCTGTACACATCCGTAGTGACCAGTCCCTCCTTCTGCCTTCTATATGTGTCCTTTTTTATTTTCAGGTCATCATTAAGCATTTTGTGAAGTCACATTGCCTTCTTTTGTTGTCTTCCATTTTTTTCTTCATTGGGATTGCTTCTGACTGAGCCTTTAGTATCTCCTTTTAAGGAACTCGTATGCCTCTTGAACTCCTCTTCATGCTAGGTTTTCCTGTCATGGAATCCTGCTTATCATTGCTCTGAGTTAATTAAAATCAGCTTTCCTGAAGTCCAAGGTATACCTTTGACTACACTCAGCTTTAGTTTTCCTTGAAATCAAGAACTTGAGCATTACAAGGTCAATTTCCCTCAAAAGTTCTTGCTACTTTCACCTCATCAACGAACTCTTTCCTCTTGGCCAGAATCAAGTCAAAGATGGCTGATCCCCTTGTTCCTTCTTCCGCCCTCTGAAGGAGAAAGCTGTCAGCAAGGCAAGTCAGGAGTTTCCTGAGGGAGCCAAGCTTGAGAGAGTTTGTCCCCCAGCATATATCATGGTAATTAAAGTCCCCCATTACTACTACTTCAGGTTTCCCTGACATATCTGCAATTTGCTTTTGGAAAACATCATCCACCTCTTCTTCTTGGTTGGGTAGTTGATAGTAGGCGCCAACCACAGATTGTTTTTATTTCTTTCTCCACTTCTTTTAACCCAGATGCTTTCTACAAGGCCACCATCTTCATTCTCTGGAATTTATGTGTAGGTGTGTACATTTCTAACATATAGCGCAACTCCTTCCCCCTTTCGATGGCTTCTGTTCTTTTTGGACAACTTATATCCTTCATGGGGATCATCCCACCAAGTCTCAGTTATACCTATGAAGTCATATGTACCTTCTTGACTCAAGAGTTCAAGTTCATCCTGTGTATTTCCCATACTCTGAGCATTAATATAAAGGCATCAAAAAAGCCATTAATTTTATGCTCCAATTACTTCCCTGCATTTTTATTAAGAGTTTTAACAAGCCCCACTATAGCTGGTTTTCCAGTGTCTACTACAGTGCGTGTGCCCTTATCCATAGTACTTACATCTGGGCTGTCATCTCCATCCCCCACAGGATTCAGTTTAAAGCCCTCCTGATAAAAATTGCCATTCTTTGGGCAAATACATTCTTCCCAATTCATGAGGTACAGTCCATCTCCCTCCAGCAGCCCTTCATCCAAAAAGCATAAACCATGGTCCCAGAAACCGAATCTCTCCCAGTGAAACCATCTTCATAGCCAGCTGTTCCTCTGCAGAATTCTTCCTTCCCTTTCTAGTCCTTTTCCATGGACCAGAAGTATGGATGAGAACACCACTTGAACCCCAAAGATTTTGAGCTTCCTTCCTAGAGCTTCATAGTCTGACACAATGTGGTCATAAGCTGTGCTTGGGCTTGACAGTGTAATTCATTCCCAAATGGATAAGCAGGAGGGGATACATATTGGTGGACTTGGTGTCAGCAGCTGCTCCATTACATCTTCAATCGGTATACCTGGGAGACAACATATTTCTCAAGCCAACAGATCTGGCTGGCACACATCCCCTTCTGTACCTTGCAGTAAGGAGTCACCAACCACAAGCATCCTTCTCCTCCTCTTGCTGCAGGAAGCGGTTCCATCCCCTCTGTTCATCCAGGTGATTTTTATAGTACCTCTTTAACGTAAGCTGAGTCATGCAGGAGGAGGAGGTGAAGTGGCAAACTCACCCTGGAATGTGTAGGGATGTAAATGTTGATGACTAGGTTGGCCATGTTCTTTGTTCAGAGGCCTTTCCAGAAAAAGGATGGGGCAGGGATGTTTGGTTCATCACAGTGGAATTCTCTGATATATATGGGGCATCTCAACACCAGCCTAAAATCCTGCATTTAAAATGGGGCTTTCTGCTTCTGTTTTAAATGCAGGATCACAACAACTCCCTTTTTCATGTGCCTCCTTTTCCCCACCCCCTGCCCCCTGCCCCTCCCCCTCATATCTGAGTTTTCCATTATCTTTCATTGATGTGGCTCCACTTCTTGCCACTTTTCCTCTTTTCATGGAGGGAACTGAAGTGAAACACAATGGGGTAATTTGACTGAGCATTATCTGTGATCTATTTAACAATGGAATAAAAGGCATTTAGTGCAGGAAATGACTTGAACAATCCCCGTGTCATGTATTGGGCGGTATAGAAATGAAATGAATAAATAAATAAATAAATAGCCCACAAACTCCCATGAAGGAGCAATCTCAATCGCAGGAAAAAAGCTCAGTGTGAAGGAGCCCATGGAGGACCGACCTATGACTAGCATCTTGAAAACAATTGGAGCTTGCCTCTAACATTGTCACACAAGGATGGTGCACAAATATCCTGCTCTCTGACTCCACACATACTACCCCTTTTATCAAATAAGATTGCTTAGCTAGCAGTGGCATATCTTTCCCATGTCTGAAACAGCGATTATCCATGCAGATCTCATAACAGATGCTGTCTGTCCTACTGTTTGGGGAGGAGGAAAGTTACAAAATCTGAACAAGTCACTTTAGCCCCTGCTGCCCAGCTTCAGTTACAAATGAATATGCACAAAGTGCACAATAGGCACTTAGGGGCACTATGGCATTCAGTGCTTTGTTCCTCAAAGCAACCAAAAAGATGTGGTCAGCGGAAGTGGATCCTGTGAGTGGATACTTAAGGTGTGCTTATTGGCCCTCAGCTAGGCCCAGCAGTACTGGTGCAAAGACAGCTGAGATCAGTATTGGTGAACAGTTCCTACTGAGGCAAAGTGACTGATAAATTAACCTTCTTACAGAAGCTGCCCAGGAAAAGATACTCTGTATTGTCTTTCCACAATACATGCAAAAAAGAAAAGCATATGCTGATCGGCACTCTTTCCAGGTAGCATGTGCTTGCACGGGGATGGGGTGCAGGAGGCAGTTTCTGCTTCTCACCTCTCTTCAGTTCAGTTTATTCATGTTATTTATGTTATTATTTATTTAATTAATTAATTAATTAATTTTATAATGCCCAATAGCCAAAGTACTCTGGGCAGTTCACAAAATTAAAACCACAAAAATACGACAGAAAAGACAACATAAAATATAATAGATTAAAACCACAGAATAAAAAATTGACCATGCAATAGCAGATTTAAGACAGCGGAGCTAAAAAAGTGATAAAGTGCTAAAAATACCTGGGAAAACAAAAAGCTCTTCACCTGGCACCAGAAAGAGTACAACATAGGTGCCAGGTAAACCTCTCTAGGGAGTTAAATATAGAGTTTATTTATTATATATCAGTTGGTGCTGAACAACATCCATACCACCACCACCACCAAAAACAAAATGAAAAGAACCTCTCAAGAAAAAAAGCTGCGTTATCACCCAGGACTGTGAGGAGAGAAAAAAGACCGACTGAAACACAGTCAGGGCCTGTATGCATGGCTTGGCCGTGTGTGAAATATCTGTGGAGGGCACCCCCAGCTTCTTTCATAAAGGGGGTTGGGGGGAACACTTGGTAATTTGAGAACCAAAAAATATCTTCCAGAAACCACACAAAAGAAACACAGATCCTTCAGCATAACACAACGAAGGGGGACCCTTTCCTCACCATTACTCCACCAGCTTGCCAAACAAAGCAAAGAAACCAGATGGAGGCTGCTACACCCATCACTGCTCTTGTGCTGTAAACTGCAAGTGGAATTGCAATTCCCTGCCCACACTTAGGGATCTAGAGCTCTTTCGGGTGTGTGCGTCTCGCTATGTTCCATTCACATGTTGGGCATGACATAGCCGCTGTGGGCAGTGTTGTCCCTTCCCCTTTCCTCACCCTTCATTGTTTGCCACACACACCTTTCTCCTGACATTTTGAGGTGTTTTAAATGTTTTTTTTTAAAAGAACGCCTGCAGCAAAGAGTGACATATTTTTTTTAGAAAATAGCTTATTTTAACATCACTGAAATTGCTGGGAAGGCTATGGAGAAATTGCTAACCCACGTCTCTCAAAGCAATATAAAATATCTTTTTATAAACTGCCAAGTGGAGAAAAACAGAAAATACTTAATGATCAAGAATTTAGAGATGTAAATAAGAAAGAACAGTGATTACATTAAAGAGATGGTATTAAAAACACAAGCAGGACCACAATGAATTCTGGGTAACTGATATCAAGAACTAATTGGCAAGGAAGTCTGGTTAATATCTAAGGAAGGAATGCAGAATTAATGGCCATCACTCAGGGTTTTGAGGAATGAACAGTTGTAAAACTGAATGTTTGGTGTCAAAGTTTATCTGAAGAGTGTTGGGTTGTAAAACTTTATTACTCAAGGTCAAGGGTGTACTTAAAGGTTTTGCTTATCAGTTAATAGTCGATAATGATGGGCAATAAATATTGTATAAGGTATAAACACTAAAAAATGGATCTCCAGATGTTAAGAAAAGTTTATAAACTTAGGATTTAAGTAGTAAATTTTGAGCTGAGAGTTGTTTTCTCAAAGATAGGATTCAGAATCAATCTTATCTAGTCTGAAAGATAGATGCTTAACTTTAGGTCTCTTTTGTGTTTTCATCTCACCGGAATTTTCGAGGAGTTGAGACTGAGCTGAAATTTATGGGATAGTTAACAATGAAGTAATGTTGTAGAAAGTGTATAAATAAGTTCTGATGTTTTGGGGTAAGAATCCTGGAATGTAGAGACCTCTACTTTTATGATGAGTAAGAGTACAATCGTATACTTGTTTAAATAGAAAAAAGTCCTGCAACTCCCAGCATTCCCCATGCCTCGCTGGAGAATGCTAGGAGTTGTACAACTTTTTTATGTCTAAGCGTGCATAGGATTAAGACGAAGACTGAAATCTTTCATAGCAGAAGATGTTAAGAAATACACTCTTCTTTTAAATTATTAAGGCCTAGGTATTGTACACATTTCTTATAACTCATAAACTATGATTTTAGCCTATATGGCTGTATTTTGATGTCATATTTTATTGAGAATATTATATATTCTCAGTTTCTCAGGTGAAATCAATGGGACCTACAGCTTGATCTGTAACCATGTTTACTCAGAAGTAAGCTTTGTTGCAATCCTTTTGCCCTCTTGTCACAAATTTCACCTCTGCTACATGTTATCAAGCTATAGTTCCAGTATTTAAGAAGCCCTTGGCTGCCAGTTAACAATGTATACACTGATTTATATACTTCAGACAAAGGGTGCCCCAGCAATTGCCTCAGGTTGGGTTCAGTTTTTGGATCCATTTTTTCATGTACATGTATATGTATATAAATGAAAAATGGATCCAAAGATTTTTACCTTTCTAATATAAAACCAAAGTTGAACCAAAATTTATTAAGGCATAAGACATCTGATGAAGCGGACTTTGGTCCATGAAAACGTATGCCATAAAGGTGTTACAAGACTTTTTGACCTGGTTCACACATCACGACAACTCCTGGTAGATTGTCATCCTTGTTTGTTTCAGAATAGCTTCTCGTGTTGTTTGAACCTTGCATGATGGCTTAAGCGTGCATTGTTAACCATGCACAAATCACCCTGAGAACCCTTGGCTTGTTGTTGGGTTGTTTAAGGTGGCTTGTCATGACGTGTGAACCCGGCAGCATGGGTTCTCCATGTCTTGTCTGAAAGGGCTATAGAGATGCCTGGCAAGAGGTGCAAAAACCCTGACTGCCCCTTGCAGTGCCTCCACTCCTCTTCCTCCACCGCGGCACTTCATTTGACTGCAACTGGCTTTATCCCCTTGTGAGCTGAGTTAGCACAGCTATGCATGCACGCATGATTGACTTACCTCTGGGTAAGCATGCATGGCCCCAGTTCACGACCATGGTGAATGGGGGAGGGTTTAAGTTTCCCCCCTCCTGTTTTTTTGCCGCCACCCCCGGGGGGGCATTTAAAAAAGAAAAAAACTTGAATTGTTGTTTTTTTGTAACCCCCTCCAAAAAAAACCATGGCAAGCAGGTGAATGCCTGATGGTCTGTCAGCAGCAGCGTGGCTTCATGAGCGATTAACCAACCCACCATGGCTTGTTTTCAGCGTGGCTTACCTTGATGTGTGAACTGGCCCTTTGGGGAGCTTTGGGGGGAAATCTGGGGCTGTGATTATGCAATTTGTTCACCAGGTCACAGCAGAGAGCAAAGAGGCTAAGAAAGGGCTTGGAAAACCAGTTGTGTGCGTTGTTCAGCAGAAGGCTGCAGAAACCAGATTAAAAGGATTGTGATTACATGCTTTGTCCAGCAGATGGCAGCAGAGTAACTGAATGAGAGGGAGAAAAGGCGGCCTGCAATGACCATAGAGAGAAAAAGTTAGGCACGCTCCCTACCTTGCAATTTTCACTTTGCACCGTTAGCAGAATAAAAGGGCAACGCACCTTCAGGAAAGTGAAAGGAACACACTCTGTATGCAGTTGGGTTGAGGGGGATTTGAGGAGGTGATGGGGGTGGCAATTTAATCTGCTGTGGCCTTGCTGACATCAGGGCTTGCTGTCACTGGGGTATGAGACCCACTGCCATCCCAGAGCCTTCGGGACCTGCTCCTCTGTGCAGTTACTGTCTGCTCAGCAGCCCTCTCTGAGTGAGCAAGGAAGCAGGCTGTGCAAAGAGCAAGAAGGAGCAGCAGCAACCGCTGCACACTTTGTCCTCCCTCTCTTTCTGGGGGGTGGCATGTATTGGCCCCAGAGAGAGAGGCAAATGGATGGTTGGCAGGGAACAGGCAACTCTTTCACATCTGTGTCATCTAGCCCCTGCTGCCCAACCAAGAAATTCTATAATCAAATGCCTCCAAGAGAATTCTGAATTTAAAACTGGGATTCCAACAGCTGGTTTAACACGGCTTCCTGGCCTGAGAGTAACGAACATGTCTCATCTCTGAGGTTTGCCCAATGAGAAACCACAATGTCAGGCCATCGGAGCTGCCTATGTTAAAATCTATAGCTATATCTTCCTCTTAGTATTGTAAAAAAAGGGTACTATAACACATAGAATCATAGAATAGTAGGGTTGGAAGGGGCCTACAAGACCATTGAGTCCAACCCCCTGCTCAATGCAGGAATCCAAGTCACAGCATCCCTGACAGATGGCTGTCCAGCCTCATCTTGAATTCCTCCAGTGTGGGAGAGCCCACCACCTCCCAAGGGAATTGCTTCCATTGTTGTATTGCTTTGACAGTTAGGAAGTTTTTCCTGATGTTCAGCCGGAATCTGGCTTCCTGTAACTTGAGCCCATTATTCCGTGTCCTGCACTCTGGGATGATGGAGAAGAGATCCTGGCCTTCCTCTCCGTGACAACCTTTCAAGTACTTGAAGAGCGCTATCATGTCTCCCCTCAGTCTTCTCTTCTCAAGGCTAAACAGGCCCAGTTCTTTCAGTCTCTCTTCATAGGGCTTTGTTTCCAGTCCCCTGATCATCTTTGTTGCCCTCCTCTGAACCCTCTCCAGCTTGTCTGCATCCTTCTTAAAGTACGGTGTCCAGAACTGGACACAGTACTCCAGATGAGGCCTACCCAGTGCTGAGTAGAGGGGAACTAGTCCTTCCCGGGATTTGGAAGCTATGCTTCTATTAATGCAGCCCAAATAGCACAATTAGTTTCATAACAAAGCCTTATTGAGAGTGAAGTATTAAGCTTGATCTATGATAGTAATCTGGTTTTGTGAGGAATCTAAATATATATACAGTAAACTGGTAATCAGGGATTGCCAATGTACTGACGCTATATGACCTATGAACCAGGCAAAATGCCACAGCAGGCAGTCCACAAGAGGGTCCCACTGATAACATTTTGCCCAAGCCCCCCCTCCCCCCAGCACAAGTTGCCACTGGCACCACTTGCTGCAACCTGAAGGGTTTTTTTGTAGAATTTCTTTTACTGGGAATCTGAAGCCCCTAGCAAAAAGTTATTCGATGCAGAGGAGGTGGGCTATAACATCTACTGCAGCATATTAAGCACTATTTAACAGCCACTACCATTGTGCAAAGGGGTGGCTGTCATGTATTAGATACTCTAATTACGTAATAACACAACTCTCAGTCAGCCCCATCTCCAATTTGCAATATTAACAGCCCACTCCCACCACCCCAACCTGCAATGTGGGGATAATAATGGTGTACTTCAGGGGTGGGTAGAAGGTAGATCTCCAGATGTTTTGGATTCCAACTCCCAGAAGCCCCTACCAGCATGGCCAATGGTTAGGAATGCTGGGAGCTGAAGTCCAAGAAATCTGAAGGTCTACTTTCTGCCCACCCCTAGTGTACTTCATTAAAAGGCTGTTGTAAGCTACTCTCTGTCAGTCACAGCCACTCCCCTCTCTGCAGTGGGGATAATTAAGGGCAGCATTGGCATTGGTGGGGCATTTTTTAATTGTTAAAATACCCTCAAAACATTTATCATTTTTCACACACAAGAAGACTTATGTGGGAAGGAGCATGAACTTATGTCTTTGCTTGTATGTTTTTTGAGGGGCAGAGGGATACATTGCTGCTAAATCACAGCTATTATAAGTCCTGGATTTCTCCATTGTCTTCTATGAGCAGCCGTTCACTTCTACCACTCTAAAGAGAAAAAGAAGTCACATCAATTGTAACCAGGAGGTCCCAGCATCTGCATGTAGAAGATAATGTGGAAACTGAGGCCTTTATCATAACTGTGATTGGGCAGCAGAGGAGCTTAAGGTTGCTAGACAGTTACCTAGAACAACTGTCTACTCTAGTAAATAATTGTACAAGAACTGTGAGGTGGAAGCTGATCCCTGGTTCACAATTCTAATTCAATGCAAAGTTTTATAAGTAGCCTGAATAAGGAACTGAAGTTTGCTCACCTCTGCTCATTCTATTGTAGTAAGAAAGTAAAATCTCCCTTCTTCGCTTTCTGTACTGCTCACAAAGTCATTGTAAACTTCTGTCGACATCACATGCGCACAATGTGTTAGGGCAGCTGCCCATGTTAAGTTTCCCTCATGCTAAATGTTAGGTGTATGAAATTAATTTTTCTATGTCCATCAGGACTTCTTCATGCAATTTGGGGACACATGAGTTCCTGTTTGTCTGAGGCACATCTCCTCAGTGGCCAACGTAATATGTGGAAGAAAGACGCATGTCTGAATATGAATGGCAGACGGACACCTGTGCACAGCTGTCCAGAAAAGAACTTTCTCCAGTGGGTGGTGGAAGGAGGTAGTGCAGAGAAAACTAACCACCTGAGCCCAGCATGCCAAGCCATGAAGGAGGTAATTTGCCTGTTGGGCAGAGTTGTTCATATGTTTTACTGTAACAGTAGAAACGAGCAAAGGAACAAAAGGGTGTCTGGGACGCTTGTGCCTTCTTGTCGGCCACCTAGAGTAGGGGTGCTGACTGGGTGCTGGCTTGCCCCGAGCTAAGTGGCCATTGGAGAGCAGGAGTCTGGTCAGTAAAAAAACTGGGAACTATTGTTTCCATTTGGGAAGAAACAATTGAAAAGCTGAGCTGTTCTGAATACTTGAAATAAGGAATTGTTAAACTTTACTATAATGTTTCCAGGTTGAGTCATTATAAATTGGAGACTGCTAATAGGTGTCTTCTTCTTTCCTGGCTGGAACCCATATGAGGATAGGAAGCTTAGAGCTATACTAATATTCTGGAGCTGGTCTAGCAATTCCCTTTTCTTGAGAGTTGTAGAGTAACGGAAGTTCTCCTGCTGCTGCGGCAGCAAGATGTTGTAGTGCTCTGTAGTTCTGTGTCTACTCACCTCGTTGGAGTTACTTGTCACAATGTACCTCAGTTCTCCTGCTGCCACCTGCTGTGTCTAATGCTATGTAGTTCATGGGGGACCATGGCATTCTTTCTCCCCATTCCCCCTTTAGTAACATGGAACACACAGCCAATGTTACTTTCCTGTGACATTTTTAAAAACGTATATTGTCGTTTGTGCTGCATGCATCTGGAGAGGGCCAGCTGACAATAACATCCATGGGAACTGAGGAGGCCTGTCTCTCCCTGTTGACCTGCAGCTAAGAGCTGTTCTGTTGTTCCTTGGTGGCACTGAAGTCACTAAGATTCTGCTCAGCCTGCATGTGTGTATGTGTGTGTGTGTGGTAGATAGACAGCCACTTGTGTGTGCTGCTCAGTGCTTCCCGGGAATTAACTGTGTTGGTTTTATAATCTGGTGACTTTTACACAAGGCAGTCTCTTCCTGAGAGAAGCCAAGCACTGAAAATCACACCCAGCCCTCTCATGGGTTCCGTGTGTACACGGTATGTCAGGGGAAAGAGGGGAGGGAAAGAAAATGAGACAATTTACAAGGCATGAAAAGGAGGTATCAGGGCTGTGAAAATCACAGATACAGTAGGGAAAAGGATATAGGGATAAAATAAGGATTGCTAAATATTTCATAGAATTAAAATCTCTCACACAGAAAAACAGTGAGCTTTTCTACATGAGACATTTATTGTGCACTCATGATTCTTCACTCACAGCAGTTTGTGGGTGTTTTACATGATGTTGTCATCCTCCAGGGGCTCTCCCATCCTTTGTAACCATATAGCATTTTTCTTCCTAAGTGTCAAGGGCTCCTTGGCGGCCTCTTTCAGTCTAATCCAGTAGCCACGTCCAGGCACAGACAAAGGGATTCTTCTCAAAGCTTTATTCCTCTTTTACAACTTAACAACTCTACTGTTAGAAACTAGCTATGAGCAGCAGAGTACCTATGCCCTAAGTTGGAACAGTTGGTCCCTGTTCGAAGGAGAATCACTGGCAGACCCTGAACTTATGGGCTAGGGAGAGTCCCTCCCCTTTTCCCTTGGATCCTCTGGGCGCAAGCGTTGTTTGCGCACCAACCAGGCACTACGCCTCCTTTCCGCGCCCTCCATTTGGCGCCGCTCCCTGCATCGGTGTCGCACGTCCAGCAAGTCTTCTTCCCACGCTCTCTCACTCCCGGGACTGCTATCTATGCCAGGAATGCTGGTGGGAGGAATCTCTGCCAGCTGTTGGCCCTGGGAAGGATGAGTGCGCTCCTCTCCCAGGAGCGGTTGCTCTTCCTCAGAATCAGAAATACTCTGGGATTCTATGGGCTCAGTGTCCACCCTGACACTAAGGAGGGAAATCTGGTATTTCCCTGAATGGTGGCATGAAACTCTGGTGTATTTGTGCAATTCCACTATACCACAGTGGCACCTAGTGGTTGTGTAATGGAACATATAAAAAGGCAGAGAAAGAAACCCCCCAGAAAAAAACACGTCTAAAAGAGCCAACCTTAATCCCACAAAGAATCCTGAAGCAGAAGCCTTGGTAAAATGGCAGGTAAAATCCTCATGCAGAAAAGCCCAGAGAGAGAGAGAGAGAGAGAGAGAACTGGGAGCTCCCTTAGAATCTTAGCTGCTTTTAGCCATATAGAGCATAAGACCTTGTTGGACTTTTATGCAATGTTATGTATGGACTATAAGTGACATTTATAGGACGCATGCATGCACAAACACATACACACATGGACAGACAGATAGCATGAAAGTTGCCAGGAAAGCCCAAAATGGTCTCATTTAATTTCAAAAGGGGAAAGTTCTAAGAATTAGAGGACGAGTTGCAAAGAAGTTGAAAGGGACAATTAAGAGAGTCATATTTTTCCATGGTACTTGAAGGTTAACCATGATAACAGGAGCTCAAGTAGAATTGATACTGCTCTTCTTCAGGAAAACATACATTTATGATAAGGCAAGGGGGAAAGGAATTTCAGGGGCATATTGCTAAAAAAGAGTAAGGCGAACAATACATTTATTTTTAAAATATATCAGAAGCAGGAAACAAACCAGGGAGCTTAGAACTTTGGCAGAGCTGCTCTGTGCACTCTGAAGGAGCATTGCAGTGTCGAAGTACTTTGAATATCCAGTGTTCAGCCAGCAGACACCTGGCAGAGAAGAAGGCGCAACAGAGGCAATCTTTGCCTCTCTATCCTCCTTCCTGTTGCTTTTCTCACTAGACACACTTTTGTGCACTTCCAGTGGAGATGCAGGGACAGGGGTGAGTGTAGGAGCTGGGAGGCTTCAGGATGCTGTGGATCCTGGGTGCCTTCCCTCACCACCCCCTTCCCCTCATTTGCACCCTCACCTGAGGTCAGAACTCCAGCCTTGGGTGAGTAAGCTGTTGTGGTGCTTTCCACAGCAGCTGCAGGGTGCAGGGGGAAACAAACCCTGTCTGGATTTCCCATCCCAAGGTTGTAGCAGTCTCTACAACCTCCAATGGGGAATGCTAGAATATCCTATGTGTAAAGTCATAGAGAAACGAAAGTACTCCAGCAGGTGGTGGAAGCAGATAGTGCAGAGAAAACCAACCACCTGAGCCCAGCATGCCAAGCCACGAAGAAGCTCATTTGCATGTTGGATAGAGTTATTAATATGGTTTACTGTAACTGTTAAAATGAGCTAAAAAATTAAAGGGTGTTTGGAACACTTGGGTGTTTTTTTTCCTTGTCAAACCCACAGTATGGGTGCTGGCTTGCCCTGACCTTAAGAGGCCTTTGTAGAGCAGGGTTTGCATGGGTTCCCATTTCTATGCAAGAAGGGAGAACTAGGAGCTGAGGGGTAGAAAATAAAGAGCAGAGCAGTCTAGTTAACGTGTTGGAAGCTTTTCCTTATCTATCTAATGGGGGAAATGATGTTTGCAGCTTTTCTGTGTCATGCTTACTTTGACCCTTATGAACCCCAAAATTGTTCAGTCATGGAAGTTTACAGGTCCTTTACACAGCATCATCAGCCTCCAGGACATCTCCCCTGCTTTCCTCCCTTTATTCCGCTGTCAAAAAAGATCAGAGGTAAACTGGAATAAACCTTAATGGCGCAATATCGGCTGGATGAAATGCTGCCATTGCGCTATAATTCAGCCACTATGTGGTGCTGTTTCATTGGCCATATAGAGCATTGCCATCTAAAGGGGCCCGTCGTAAACCCAGAAAGACTCCAGAAGAAGAAAGCCCCGGTAAGGATGTGGGATTTTTGCTTCATGTAGAGAAGCCCAGTGCATGTCCAGTCCAGCACTCTTCGCAAGAATCCGAGAAGTCGTAGAACTGCGGGAAATTAGGCAATGGCCCACCACTGCAGCGGAGTCTACCTCTACGCACCCCTGCGCTTGGACCGTGAGGGGGGGGGCTGATGTGCCACATTGTGTCCATGCCTAGCAACAGCGTGTGCTGTGCACGCAAAGGCACGCACACACGCTCGACGGTGACTGAAGCCAGCCTGCAGGCTATACAAGGGGTGTTGGCCCACAGACCATCGCCATGCTTCCTCACTTGACTGAGGCTGCTGGTTTGGCACAGGCCAGGGCCAGCCTGTGTGGTCGCTGTGGCTCCCCACGCACGCCACGCTGGAATGCTCTCCGGCCACACATGAGTTTCCCCCTCTCAACAGAAGGGCCCTCCATGCGGGAAGGTGCTCCTGACCGGCTGACCGAAGTGTGCTGTCCACAGGGCTCCCGTTGACGCTGACCTGGGAGCCTCAGCTGTGGCGGAAGGCAGCGGACGGCACTGTCACCGCTACGGCCAGGCAGAACCCTCATATGCCCGTTCTGGAGGTGCTGTGGATTTGCTTCCAAGCCCACTTCGAGGTGCTGGTGCTCAGCTTCAAAGCCCTGAATGACCTGGAACCCAAATATCTTCAGGCACACCTGAAGACGGAGCGGGGAAGGAGGCTGCTCTATGACACATAGGATGTTGTACAGGCAGTTCCACCTACCCAGCCACGCCCCCAGCCACACCCCTTTTCAGCCACTCTGCGTTCTTCTTGTAAGCACGGAGCACAGGGCTCTTCTGCGCTGCCTCCGAGGCAACGTGGAAGTGGGGGGACGTCAGTTCTCTGGGAACCGGTCTCGGAGCACGGGCTCCGAGGTTGGTTCCCAGGTAACACGACATCCTATGGCCGTCTAGCTGCTGTACAACGGCCATAGGATTGCTCCCTAAAAGTGTTTATTAATTTTTTTCTGAAAGTGCTCTTAAGCCAAATCATTATTGGCTTCAGTTCATTAATAGGTGAGCAATTACTCTCTGGCTGAAGTCATTACTAGGTTAGGAACCTTAGTGCTGTACTACTACTGTGGAGCTGGTTTCCCTCATTGCACCCCAGTTGTTACAGCTGTCCCTTGTAGGTGCAAGATATTGCAATGCTCTCAAATTCTGCCCCTAGAGGATACCTACTCACTGGCTGCATCCATGGATTAACTGTGACTAAGGCCAAAAGACACAGACTTCCATTGGCATATCTAGACCTTGGGAAAAAGTAAGATGTGTTGGACTAAAATATGCTTTTTTTATGTGGCTGGTCTCTTGTTGATTGACTCTTGACTTGAGCAAATGCCATTACTTGTACATATCTCCAGAGTGTGTGCTGGGGGGAGATTGCTACTCAGACATCCAAATTGGAGTCCTGGGTGGGGGCTTGGGCCAGAACTAAAAATAGCCCCTAAACACTGAACCTGGCCCTGGGTGCCACTCAAGGGTTACACCTATGTAGTCTGTGCCACCAAGTACCCTCTCGTGAGAAAGTATATGCGGGTCAAACGGCAAGAGCTCTGAGGAGACATATAAGAGGGAAAGGTTAATAAATTAGTAATATTTGCAATAAACAATCAAGAGCCTCCTTTTCAGGGTTCAGAGGAGGGCAACGAAGATGATCAGGGACTGGAAACAAAGTCCTATGGGGAGAGACTGAAAGAACTGGGCATGTTTAGCCTTGAGAAGAGAAGACTGAGGGGAGATATGATAGCGCTCTTCAAGTACTTGAAAGGCTGTCACAGAGAGGAAGGCCAGGATCTCTTCTCGATCATCCCAGAGTGCAGGACACTGAATAATGGGCTCAAGTTACAGGAAGCCAGATTCCGGCTGAACATCAGGAAAAACTTCCTGACTATTAGAGCAATACGACAATGAAACCAATTCCCTAGGGAGGTGGTGGGCTTTCCCACACTGAAGGCATTTAAGACAAGGGATGCTTTGACTTAGATTCCTGCATTGAGCAGGGGGCTGGACTCGATGGTCTTGTAGGCCCCTTCCAACCCTACTATTCTATGATCCTCTAACTATTTAACTTATTATTAAAGGAGACAATATGATGGTGCTTGAGTTTGCATTGTGCTCGAGTCTAATATTCTGCAAAACATGGCCCCTCCAGGAAATTCCTGACTTGTATGGCGGATAACTTCCTCCTACAGAAAGTAGAGGAAGGAACTAGAGGATCGGCTATCCTTGACTTGATCCTAACCAACAGAGATGACTTAGTGGATAAAGTAGCAGTTACAGGAACTCTGGGGGAAAGCGACCATGTTGTACTTGAGTTCTTGGTTCTAAGGGAAGCAAAAGCTGAGTGTAGTCAAACGTGTACCCTGGATTTTAGGAAAGCTGATTTTAATAAACTCAGAACAATGATCAGTAAGGTCCCATGGCAAGCGACGCTAACGAGAAAAGGAGTCCAAGATGGGTGGGAGCTTTTAAAAAAGGAAATTCTCAAGGCACAATCACAAACAATTCTAACAAGAAGAAAAGGTGGAAGACAACAGAAGAAGCCAATGTGGCTTCACAAAAAGCTTAGGGATGACCTGAAAACAAAAAAGGACACATATAGGAAGTGGAAAGAAGGCCAAGTAACAAAGGAAGAGTACAGGCAGATAGCACAGAATTGCAGGGATGGCGTCAGGAAGGCTAAAGCTGAGAATGAGCTGAGGTTAGCGAGGGATGCTAAAAACAACAAAAAAGCTTTCTTCAGCTGCGTGCATAGTAAAAGGCAGAGGAAAGAAATGGTGGTTCAGCTATTAAATAAGGATGGCAAAACGATAACAGATGACAAAGGCAGAAGTGCTCAATTCCTACTTTGGCTTAGTCTTCTCCCGAAAGAGGGACTATGACCCCACTGGCAAAGGTGAAGTACAGGCTGAAGGGGCAGGATTGCAGCTTGAGATCGATAGGCATATGGTCAAGAAACACCTCATTACTTTGAATGAGTTCAAATCTCCAGGGCCAGATGAACTGCATCCTAGAGTCATAAAGGAACTGGCAGAAGAACTCTCAGAACCGCTGTCTATTCTCTTTAAGGAAACATGGAGGACGGGGGAAGTGCCAGATGACTGGAGGAGGGCTAACGTTGTCCCTATCTTCAAAAAGGGTAAAAAGGAGGAACCTGGGAACCACAGACCAGTCAGTCTGACATCAATCCCTGGGAAAATTCTGGAGCAGATGATAAAGCAATCCATCTGGAAGCACCTTGACAACAATGCCGTGATTACTCGAAGCCAACATGGATTTGTCAAAAACAAGTCCTGCCAGACGAATCTGATATCATTTTTTGATCAAGTAACCTCCCTTGTAGACCGTGGGAATGCTGTAGACATCATATACCTCGACTTCAGCAAAGCTTTCGACAAAGTGCCCCATGATACCTGATCAGCAAACTAGCTCAAAGTGGGCTAGATGAAACAATGATCCGGTGGATCCACAGTTGGCTGCAGAATCGGACTCAAAGAGTGCTTATCAATGGGACCTTCTCAAACTGGGGAGAGGTAACGAGTGGGATACCGCAGGGCTCAGTCCTGGGCCCAGTGCTCTTCAACATTTTTATTAATGACTTGGAGGAGGAGGTGCAGGGAATGCTAATCAAATTTGCTGATGACACAAAATTGGGCGGGATAGCTAATACTTTGGAAGACAGAAACAAAATTCAAAGTGATCTGGATAGACTGGAGCGCTGGGCAGAAAACAACAGAATGACATTTAATAGGGATAAATGCCAAGTTCTGCACCTAGGAAAAATAAACCAAATGCACAGTTACAAGATGAGGGATACGTGGCTCAACCACACTACAAGCGAGAAGGATCTTGGAATTGTTGTCGATCACAAGCTGAATATAAGCCAACAATGTGATGTGGCTGCAAAAAAGGCAAATGCTATTTTGGGCTGCATTAATAAAAGCATAGCTTCCAAATCCCAGGAAGTACTAGTTCCCCTCTACTCAGCACTGGGTAGGCCTCATCTGGAGTACTGTGTCCAGTTCTGGGCACCACACTTGAAGAAGGATGCAGACAAACTGGAGAGGGTTCAGAGGAGGGCAACAAAGATGATCAGGGGACTGGAAACAAAGCCCTATGAAGAGAGACTGAAAGAACTGGGCATGTTTAGCCTTGAGAAGAGAAGACTGGGGGGAGATATGATAGCACTCTTCAAGTACTTGAAAGGTTGTCACAGAGAAGAAGGCCAGGATCTCTTCTTGATCATCCCAGAGTGCAGGACATGGAATAATGGGCTCAAGTTACAGGAAGCTAGATTCCGGTTGCTGAACATCAGGAAAAACTTCCTGACTGTAAGAGCAATACGACAATGGAACCAATTACCTGGGGAGGTGGTGGGCTCTCCCACACTGGAGGCCTTCAAGACGAGGCTGGACAGCCATCTCTCAGGGATGCTCTGACTTGGATTCCTGCATTGAGCAGGGGGTTGGACTCGATGGCCTTGTAGGCCCCTTCCAACCCTACTATTCTATGATTCTATGATTCTATAATACTTTCAGGTCTTTGATTTTCTTTCCGTCCTTTAGTAGGTTGCTTTCCCTCCTCCTTTCCCATAATAATGTTGTTTCTCATTTGGTTTCATATGCAGCATTTCAGTCAAGTATGTTTGTGGAAGCGCTTTTCACCATTTAATAGATGCCATGAGAAGGGTCTGCTCAGCCATTTGTCCTCAATATTTTCCCTTCTCCAGAGGGTTGCTCTTTCAGTTAACTTGAGTTTAGAGGCCTCAGTGCCTGTAAAAACACACTCTTATTCCAGGGAAATCGATCCCAGTTTCCTTTGGGCTCACTCTCAAAAAAGAGATGGTGTGGAAAACCACTGCACTTACCTTCCAAATTAACTATGGCAGCAATTATGTACACACTTGCCTGGGAATAAGCCCCATTAAATTCAATGGTATTTACTTCTGAGTAGACATGCCTAGGTGGCACTGCATCTCAGGTAAATTGACCTAATTCCAATACAAGAGGGCTAGACTCTAACAGATGTTTTTATGGAATATTTAATAAAGGTGAGACTGTTGTCAGTCAATGAGTATTTTTGTTATGTTGCAGAGTTTATTAAAGTTATTATAGATACATATGTTAAGACGTTGTTTGCTCGATGAAAAGTGCTGTTTTGTTATATCTCAGATATTGTTGTTAGGGCTGTCTAAGAGAAATAGAATTTAGGCTGCAATCTTACAGTATACCCACTTGGGAGTAAGTTTAATTGAACTCAATGGGGCTTACTTCTGAGTAGATATGCATTGGCTTGCATTGTAGGTTTTATTAATGTATTTTAGAATTCTTTACATTATTTAGTTTATTCCATCATGAAGGCTGTGTTTTATATTTAAGTTTATTTTTATGACACATCTGAGGGTATAAAATAATTGTTTTACAGTTGTCCCATTAATGGACTGTACATAAGTTTGGTTCCCCTCTGGAAGAGCCATAAGGCTTGAAATGAACTGTGCTTTGTGCACCTCTGAGATCTCCACTCTTGTTGTTGTTACTATTTTGCATTTGGTGCCCTCCCATCTTTCTTTCTCCAGGTCACCCTGGGAGCTAAGGGTTGGTGAGAGGGGAGAGGCTGGTAGGGTGGAAAGTCTGTAGCCTATTGGAGGCAGAGGATGGCACCTGGTGGATCAGGGGGTGAAGTCTGTCAGTACCTGGTGCCTTAGGGATAGAGCCCAATGGACAACGGGCAGAGCAAGCAAGGCATAATACCTCTCAAGCCAAGCAGAACATGGCCGCCTGCCACGGCCACTGCTTTGATTCTGTCCCCTCATCCTGAGACTTTACTGTTAGGGTGGGGAACCTGTGGCCCTCTAGCTGTTGTTGGACTCCAACTCTCATCAGCACTGGTCAGCATAGTCAGGAATGATGGGAGTTATAGTCCAACATCTGGAGGGCCATGGTTTTTCCACTCCTTGGGCCTGTTGCCAGGGGGGGCTGGGGGGGCTGCCCCCCTACATTTTCTCTGTCCCCCTAATTTTTTTTTACAAACAGTTAAAAGAGTTTATAGTTTTGTCTTTAAAAGGCCTGCAAACCAGGTGAACTGACCCCCTGGGCATCCCTCCCCCCCGAACTTTTAGACTGGCTGCCGGCCTGCCACTCCCGCTTTACCGAGGAGAAGGATAAAACAATGAAGACTACAGGGAGATACCTGAGACCTGACAACCCAAACCTATATGCTGCTTTAATATAAGGCGTGGATGGACAGGAATTTCTTTAGGTAGCACTTGTTCTTCACGTAGGTCCTCCTTTCTGACTAGTGCAGAACATTCACTTAGTATGTAGTCATAGCAACACTTGAGGTGACTATTATATTTTTGAATAGAGCTAGGTAACAATCAAGTAATCTTAAAATGATAAAGGGGTAATATGCGCTTCTGGCTTATATCATTAACTATGAGCAGCAAGTGATGAGGGCTGACTGAAATGCCACTTGCGGTGGGTGAGATGTTTTGCTGATTGCCTTCACCTGTGAGAGGCTTCACTTAAGAGGGGGAAGGAGTGGACAGGGTGGGAGAGAGACCACAGCCATAAGATTGTCTTATGCATGTGGACCTCTTTGTCAGCCTGTCCACTCCGGAAGGCTCTAAGACAGGGATTCCAGGTCCTTTGAGATGCAGGCTCTCAGGGGATGGAGCCTGGGAGCTAAGAGGTAGTGCCTCATTTGTCAAGGGGTGGAGCCTAGAGGGGCAGGTGTGGTTGCACCTGGTGGATCAGGGACAGCTTGTGGCTATACCTGGTGATTTGGGTGGGACTGGATGAACATGGAGGCAGAATCCATAACAGAAGCCCTTAAGCCAAACAGGAGATGGCCTTGGCTCCCCTTGGGTCTGTCTCTTCATCTTCAGATTTTAGGCCTTCTTTGAGGCTTAAGACAACTCAGCACCTTTCAACATAGTGACTATTGGTTTTATGTAACAAGTCCAACATCCTAAAGTAGAGATGAGTAATGCTCCCATCTTACTGTTCAGATAGCTGCTTCTGTAGGTGGCCCTATAATTAGCATCTGCCAGATGCACTGCAGGGGTATTTAACAAAGGTTTCAGCTTGTTAATGTGCCAGAGAGGAAGAGTATCCAGAATCCGTTCTTTGACAAAATCTTAAATGGACAAGGCCAGGGATATCCCTGGAGCTACTGAGACTAAACAGCAATTTTGTCTTGCTCACGGTTTCATAAAGGTTTGGGGCTGGGAGGGGGGATTGTCCCATTGTTTCATTTGTGAGGAAATGTCATTTTCACGTATTTTGAGGGGTAGCTATTCCACATATTGATGTTCCATCTCTTCTTGCATATCATTCCCCAGCCAGCCACGACTGAGCACATGGGCTCCGTAACCATGGAGCCATTACTGCGAGGCGGCTCTTAGCCATCCATGCAGCCTTCAGATTTTGGGTGGCAAAATACTGAGGCTCCTGAGAAATTCAGATGCTGGCCACCCCACCCCTGACACCCTTGGTGTTATTCCACGTTGTATTATGGTACCGGTGTTGATGATTCTATTCCTCATCATTCATTAGTTGTCAATAGAGACTTTAGCCACAAAGAGACAGGAAGTAGACTCAGGCTGGATCTACACTTACCGCCTTTTTTCGCTTCCAATGAGGCTTCACCGCCTGCCTTTCACACTACGCAGTAGCCGCCTCGAATTGGAACCGGAATTTCCCACCTCCGTGCTCCTGCTTTCAATACCCTGATATCCCGGTATTTCCCCTTAATGTGCTCTGATTTTCTGCCTTCGCTACCGTATCCGGTCGTAGTCCCCTCCCCCGCCTGTCCATATACGGCGGTGTTTGTATTGCCCTCCTGTCCAATCACAGCTCTTGACGGCCTCATGTCTTCTTCCGGCTACTGATCACATAGCTTCCTCAGCAGCCCCTATTTTTACAGCAACAAGCAAAGGGCTGGCTGTGTGTATGCTTGTCTGATCTCAAAAACTAAGCAGGGTCAGCCATGGTTGGTAGTTGGATGGGTGACCACCTGGGAATCAGGCTTCCTGAACTGAGCAGCGGGTTGTTGTATTCCTTCAAATGAGATTAAGCTTTTTTTAAATTAAGGTGTTATCCTTGCAGAATTGGGGCTTCTCCGCGATGGTTTTTCCTAATTGAGGCATGATCTTAGAGGCTTCGAGGATCATGCCTCAATTAGGAAAAAAAACATTGCAGAGAAGCCCTGATTCTGCGAGGATAACGCCTTAATTAAAACAAACAAACATCCAGAGCGGGAGATAGGAGGGGGTAAAACTTAATCTCATTTGAAGGGATAGAACAACCCCCTGCTCAGTGCAGGAAGCCCGATTCCCAGGCGGTCACCCATCCAACTACTGACGGGGGCCGACCCCGCTTAGCATCTGAGATCAGACAAGCGCGTGCAGGAAAACAGCAGGAAAACAGCACAGCACTCGAGTGTGAACCGAGCTTGCGCATTTGATGAAGCACTGCAAGGGGGAAAATGAGTGAGTGTGAATAATCACGTTTTAATGCAAGAGCATTTAACCCAACGGGAAACCGAATTCATTGCGATGGCGGGCGCAGTGTAGATCGACCCTCAGTGCCTGTTCTGAAGGTGACCTGTTTGGTTAGGTACCAGTCCTCTTGTAATGCTTGACTGTAGAAGAGTTAGCTAATCAACATATTAATTAAATCATAAAGGATTCTGGAGGCATGAGGGGAATCCTTTTTATTCAGGATTGTGGAAAGGACTTTGTCATCACCTATTTGGCCCACACTATAGGAAAATATAAGATGAAATGGGAAAAAACTATATAGACCACTTAGTTCTGATTGCTTAAGCAAATTTCCAACATAATCTATAAATGATGTCCCAGTCTGTTTAAGGACATTTTCCCCTGTAGTTTGTGTCTGAGCCTGTTGCTATTTCTACTAAGACTGATTTGATTTCATTATTTTGTGAAAACAAACAAAATGTAAAATCTGCATGGTGTGCCACAGCAGCTGGTTTCCAAAAAGCACAATGCAGAATTAATTTCTCACCTCCAAATTCTTTTGGAAGCAAATGAGACTCTCCATATGCTAATGTGCAAAAGACTATGCCTGGGGAAGATGGAGTGTTAACAAACATGGGCTGTGGAAGAGCATTCCATTTGGCAGGCTGCTTCTTAATCTGTGCTTAATTTAAAAAGATGTGCAGAACTGTGTTAAGGCACTAACTTTCCCTGTGAAATTCCAAGCAGTGTCTGATCAGGCATCATGGACAATATGGAATGCTGGATTTGCACCCTCTTGTGCAGCCCTTCACAGCAAAAGGGGAGTCTGGTCCCATGCTGACAGATTCCCATGCACATAGGGTGCCTTCCCAGCAAAGGGAAGTATTCCCAGGATAGGCTGCTTATTCAAGGATATTCTGTTACTGCTTTTTGCAGGTGGAAATTCTGTATATGCAAAGAGCAACTGTAGAATATCTCTCCTTCCAGATGTGGTATGCACACACCCTAAAAGTACTCTGTAAAAGCAAGGGGAGGCAATGGGGTGTCCATGGACACCCACCAAGGTGCCCCACCCTTCCCACTGTTTAGAAAATTAACAATATCCTTATCAGTAGCTGGGATTGCTTCAAGCAAAGTGAGGATGTCCATGTCCCATGAATGCTTCTGGGCCACACGTAGGGCTCCGAGACATTCTTTGGAAATGAAGATGGTGGGTGGCTGCAGGCCAGTGCTGTCCTCTGCAGTGTGTGCGGCCACTCAGAAAAAGAAGGGTGGGGGAAGGGACTCCTGTCACTTTTATTAGTAAGCCACATCTCCCATGGTGGCCATTTTGTGGTGGTGCCCAGGACAGTTTCTTGCCTATGGCCCAAAGAGGTTGTCTACCTTTGCATTAAAGGTACAAGCACAAAAAAGAAAGATGGAACATTTCATTTATCCTTACCTGCAGTAGACCCAAGTGTCACTGACCAAAACTGTCTCTTCTATGATTTCCCAGTGTATTCCTAACTTGGAAGGAGAAAGCTGTGCTCCTAAACTACCTTTGTAAATCCTACACTCCGATTCCCTTTGTGTGGATGGATTAAAAGAAGGGCTGAATTAAAAGCTGTGGGGCTCTCCACCAGCTTCTAGGGTCCCATCCCTTCTAACTCATTTATATTTGGCTTACCTCATGTTCAGACTTATACCCATTCAGGGAGAAACTAAACATTCTGGTAATCGCACCTAGTTTAGCTATGTGTGATAGGTTCAGATGGGGATTGCAGAGATCCAGGAGCAGGCCTTAAATCTTTTCCACTACCCATTTCCCCCCCTGAAATTCCACCCCCACTGCAGTTAAAAGAAATTGACTCTGAGGTTCTGCATTCCTGGACTAGGGCCAAAGAGGCCAAAGCAAAGCTGGTTGGACCAGTTTAGCCTAGCAGGTCCTCTTTTGTACTGGAGATTAGCCTGGTGGCCCTCCATCCTTGGCCTTTTGGATGATGAGCAGGTGGCCATGGCCTGTTCTGGAAGGGGGCTTAGCTTCCCTCCTCCCAGCTGTGGAATGTGCTAATACAGAGGACTGTGAAGCTGCAGGTTTGGAGCTGGGACAGACTGCAAAAAACGCAAGCTAAGAGAAGGAGCTTAGCTGGAGCTCTGGAAGCATCTTTTGCGTGCTGGGTGCCCAGCTGGAAATCTGATGGGCAAGTAGGTAACTTTGGGCCATTTGTTGGTATGTTAATGCTATGAACCTCAACCTGTCTATTTGTAAACAAAAGCTAATATTACAGAATGCCAAGAAGTCTCCAGTGACCTTATTCAAAGGAAACAAAACCTCAGAGTAAGCTTTTGAACCCCTGAAAACACACCACTCACAGAACTGGAGCATGTGTAACACATGTGTACTTCTGAGTAAACATCCTCAGCACATTAATTTGCTTCCATATTGATGTGCTGAGGATTATAGCCTTAAAAATGGGTTTTGCCTAATGAAGGTTGTGCATGTAAGAACCAAAGTTGACAAGCTGGATGCTAACAAATTTAGTTGACCAAGTGGAGCCTAGTCCATGAAACAGGTTCTATGTTGCTTTGGGTTTCTCCTGAGCTGAGGAACCACTCACACTTTTGCTTTCCCTGCTGCTTTGTAATGTTTGACATTATGTATGTTCTGGGTTAGTTGGCTTGCCAGCTTTTCAACCAATCTCTGTAGCTGTGCTTTTAACAGCAGCTTGACAAATGCTTCCCTCCATGCCATGAAAATCTTCATCTATTGATTTCTGCAGATCAAGTTACTGTTAAAGGCACAAGAGTAGGTCATGCCGTTGTTTTTCTTAGATAGTTGTCAATCCTACAGATGAAATACATAAGTTCCATTTTGGACTTTCCAATGTAAGTCCAGAAAGAGAAACTTTTAATTGTAGCATTTGAACCTGCTATCTGATATAAACCTATAGATCCCTGGTCTGCCACTACGTTTCCTGGAGGGCCCTTTACAGAGGGCATAGAAGGTGGTGGCCAGGCCTTAATTGCTGTTTCCCAGGTGGGTTGCTAGCAAATGCTATATCCCCAACCACCAGTCACACCAAACATTTTCTGCCCTCCCAAACAGGTACTTAAGACGGGGCTGCCAGAGGCAGCGCCTCGGCATCGCTCTAAGTGTGATGCTAAGTGCGCACTTAGCGTCACACTTGGAGTCGCGTAGAACAGGACCTGAAGACCCACCCACCTGCCTCTCCAGAGACACCAGCAGCCACAGATACCAGCAGCAAATAGCAGCAGCAAAGGGCAGCAGCTTTAAAGATGAGGGAGAAAGGGGCAAACGTGGACTTTATCTGCTCCTTCTTAGCTGCTGTTCTCTTTTTATCTCTTATCTTTTATATTCTTTTATACTGTTGAACATTTTATACCCTAGCATTTTAATATGTGCCTGGGAGGACTATTGGGCAACTCAGGGGGTCGGGGAGGTGCCACTATAACTGTGGTCACGGGCAGGGGGAGGTATGGCGTTGGGGGATTAACAGGCTAGCTGAGGAGAAGAGGGGCTAGACACCTTACAGCTGTCCCCTCTTCTGGTTCTTCCCCCAACCTGATGGTTCCTGGCAGCCTTACCAGTCTGCCCTCGGGTCTGGTGGTGCTGCTGCTGAATGCCAGGTCGGCCCAAAATAAAATCTCCCTCATCCATGATTTGATTGTGGATGAGGGGGCTGACCTGGCATGTATTACTGAGACCTGGGTGGGGGAACTGGGAGGGGTCACTCTCTCCCAATTGTGCCCTCCTGGGTACTCGGTGCAGCACCAACACTGACTTGAGGGTCGGGGGGGGGGGGTTGCCGTGGTCTATAGGAATTCAATCTCCCTCTCTAGGCTTCCTGCCCATTCAAGTGCAGATCTTGAGTGTTTGTACCTTGTGTTGGGTACCCGGGACAGATTAGGGATTCTGTTGGTGTACCGCCCACCCTGCTGCCCATCAGACTCCCTGCCTGAGCTGACGGAGGTGGTCTCGGACGTGGTGTTGAGGACCCCTAGGATGATGGTCCTGGGGGATCTCAACTTCCATGCCGAGGCCGCTGTATCTGGGGCGGCTCAGGACTTCATGGCTGCCATGACAACCATGGGGCTGCCCCAACATGTTATCGGCCCAATGCATATAAAAGGACACACGCTTGATCTGGTTTTCTTTGATCTGGTTTTCTTGACTGGGCAGGAGGATGGTGATCTGAAAGTGGAGGAATTAACATCTGTCCCTTTGTCATGGACAGATCACTTCCTGCTGAGGTTTAGACTTCTGGCGGCCTTTCCCCTCTGCAAGGGTGGGGGACCTATTAAAATGGTCCGCCCCCGGAGATTAATGGATTCTGATGGATTCCAGAGGGCTCTGGGGGATTTTCCTGCTGGTATGGCTGGTGCTCCTGTCGAAGCCCAGGTCGCTCTGTGGAATGCAGAGATGACTCGGGTGGTTGACACGATTGCGCCCAAGCGCCCTCTCCCTCTGAGCAGAGCCCGGCCAGCTCCTTGGTATATACCTGAGCTGAGGGCAATGAAGCAAGAGGGGAGACGGCTAGAATGCAGGTGGCGGAAAACTCGTGCTGAGTCTGACCGAACACAGGTAAGAGCCCACTATCGAGCCTACTCTGTGGCGGTGAGGGTGGCAAAGAGACAGTTCTTTTCCACCACCATTGCATCTTCTCAGTGTCGTCCAGCGATTTTCCAAGTGGTTCATGGCCTGTTACATTCTGGGCCAGGAAGAGAGACGGTGGAACCCTCGGTAGCATGCTGTGACGAGTTTTCACGGCACTTTGAAGATAAAGTCGCTCAGATTCGTCATGAATTGGACACCATGCAGCTCCAATGCAGCTCCAATGGTAGAGGCATTCAGAGAACCGTCTGGTCCAGTTTTATTGTATGAGTTTCAGTTACTGAGGTCTGAGGATGCAGACAAGGTGCTTGGCCAAGTCCAATCGACCACTTGTGTGCTTGACCCTTGCCCTTCATGGCTTATTAAATCAAACAAGGAGGGGATGTCTGGCTGGGTCCAGGAGGTTGTAAATTCCTCCTTGAGAGAGGGAGTGGTGCCTGCCACTTTAAAAGATGCGGTAATTAGACCACTCCTGAAAAAGCCTAACCTGGACCCAGAGGATGTTAACAATTATAGGCCAGTGGCCAACATCCCCTTCCTGGGCAAGGTGCTTGAGCGGGTGGTTGCAGGACAGCTCCAGGCACTGTTGAATGAAATGGATTATCTAGATCCATTTCAATCGGGCTTCAGGCCTGGTTTTGGAACAGAAACTGCCTTGGTCGCCCTATGGGATGACCTCTGCCAGGAGAGGGACAGGGGGAGTGCGACCCTGTTGATTCTCCTGGACCTCTCAGCGGCTTTCGATACCATCGACCATGGTATCCTTCTGGATAGGTTGTCTGGGTTGGGAGTTGGAGGCACTGCACTATGGTGGTTCCACTCCTACTTGGATGGCCGATTCCAGAAGGTGGTGCTGGGGGATTACTGCTCTGTGCCATGGCAATTGTGCCATGGGGTTCCACAGGGCTCTATTTTATCCCCCATGCTGTTTAACATCTACATGAAACCGCTGGAGGAGGTTATCCGGAGGTGTGGGCTGAGGTGCCATCAATATGCAGATGACACCCAGCTCTACCTCTCTTTCTCATCAAAACCAGGTGAGGCAGTGGCTGTTCTGAATCAGTGCCTGGGCACCGTAATGGACTGGATGAGGGCCAATAAACTGAAACTCAATCCAGACAAGATGGAGGTACTGTTAGTGGGTGGTTCGTCTGCCCGGCTAGGTGATATTCAACCTGTTCTGGAGGGGGTTGCACTCCCCCTAAAGGATCAGGTTCGTAGTTTGGGGGTGCTCTTGGATCCAGAACTGTCACTTGAGGCACAGGTGAACTCAGTGGCACGGAGCACTTTTTATCAGCTTAGGCTGGTATACCAACTACGCCCTTATCTGGACAGAGATAGCCTAGCTACAGTTATCCATGCTCTGATAACTTCTTGTCTGGATTACTGCAATGCGTTATACGTGGGGCTGCCTTTGAAAACGGTCTGGAAACTTCAGCTGGTCCAAAATAGGGCAGCAAGATTGTTAACAGGGACTGGCCTGCGAGCTCATATTACGCCAGTACTTTTCCAGCTGCACTGGCTGCCAGTCCATTTCCAGGCCCGATTCAAAGTGCTGGTGTTAACATTCAAAGCCCTTAACGGCTTGGGGCCAGGTTACCTGAAGGATCACCTCCTCCCATATGTGCCTGCCCGGACCTTAAGATCATCATCAGTGGCCCTTCTCCGTGAGCCCCTGCCAAAGGAAGTGAGGCGGGTGGCTACTAGGAGGAGGGCTTTTTCTGCTGTGGCACCCCGGCTCTGGAATGAGCTCCCTAGTGAGGTTCGCCTGGCACCTACATTGTATTCCTTTCGGCGCCAGGTGAAGACCTTTTTATTTTCCCAGGCTTTTTAGCATTTTAGCTTTCTAAATTTTTAGCTTTGCTGTTTTAAATCTGTATTTTAAACTCCTGCACTGCTGCTAGGTTTTATTGTGGTTGTATTGTTATATTGTGGTTTTAATGTTCTATATATTTTAAATTGTTTTATTGTGTGCTGTTTGGTTTTAATTTTTGTGAACCGCCCAGAGAGCTTCCGCTATAACACTTCTGCTGCCTCTGGGTTGGCAACTGAGGACAACTGAGTGAGGGCAGCTGGCTGGATTTGGTCTGGGGCTCCTATTCTGAATAATTTCTTTAGACTAACAGCCTTCTAACAAGGGCCCCATCAAATCCAGATTTGTTGCTATTCAAAAGAGGATTCTCTGGGACCTGTTTTGCAGGTGTAAAATGCAATGTAGGTATCCTTTGCCTATGACAAGCTCCTGTAAATAAAAGAGATCAGTTTAGTTAGCTTGCCTCGGAATCTGTCCAACACAGCTTTCAATTTTTCCCAGTGGCCTGATCACTTTGGGAATGTTTTGTTTGTTTAGAATAGTGATCAGAGGATTTGTTTGGCTTGCTTTCTGTCATTCATTAATAAGCATGTTGGCAGCTAAACATGGTGGCTGCATGCCATGTTGTTCCAGCATTTCCAAAGTACATAACAGTTCTTTTCTCCCTACCATCTCCCAAAGGCTCCTTAGGTTTTGATAAACTGAACAACACACACAGCATCATGTCATATCCTCAAAGAGGAAACTCAAAGAAAAGAGGTTGTAATATCAAGGCAAAACTGGAAGCTTCCATATTACCACAGACAGCACACAGGAATGATAAATCAAAACATACCATTATACCCGATGCACATAATCCTAGAGAAATCACAGCGCATTATTAGGGAGGTTAGGGGTTGGAGCATACAGCAGCTAATTATAGACAGCATCCTCCTTTCATTTTAATAGGCATAATAAGATACCAGATGCTAAAATGTATAACTTTGAATATGAAAGGACTAAATAATACAGTTAAAGGGGAGAAAATATGAATGTATTAAGAAACCAATAATTGCCAAATCTTTCAGATGAAGAACCCCCCAACACAAAACTTTAACATAGTATATATTACATATGTTCAGTCATGCTGGCCACATGACCACTTCATGCTCTTCGGCTTAGAAATGGAGATGAGCACCACACCCTAGAGTCGGACACGACTGGTTGGGGACACCTTTACCTTTTTATATTACATATGTAGGTTGTTCAAACAAAGGCAATTTTTATACATTTTAAAAAAAATTGAGATGAGTTAGGGAAAATAATACAGCACTTGCTGAAGGGCAGGGAATGAATTTTTAGAATAAAAATATTGTGATAAAAAGGACTATGGTTTCAGAAAAATAACAACTGAGTGGGAATATCCACAGGGAAATCCATTTTTTCTTATTATGAAGTGAAAAATATCGTGGAAGGTTCACTTGTACGGGAAAGACACAATAACATGTCTACTCCAAGTAAGCCCCACTGAGTTCAGTGACGCTTACTCCAAGGTAAGTGGGTAGGATTGAACCCTGAATGGAATTATAGCCTCCAAAATGGAGAGGCCAGATTAGGAGAGAAACGGGGGGCTATCCACACGGAGATGCTTTATGATGCATTTCCGTTTAAATCCGGATTTGGGTTTGCTTCTCAGGCAGCAGATGATAGCCACTAAATCGATGTCTACATTAAAAAACAACAACAACACTTGCACGGGCCAAACGGCGCCTGAAACCGCATTGGTTCGGGGTTGGGTGGGCGGAGTCCCACGGTAGAATAAACGTCATGAACTGTGTAGGTGCCGGGCAATGGACGGGCAGAGGCTTGCGCTGGTCGCTGTCCTGCTCCCGAGCTCAGTGAAGTACAATGGTCAAGAATGAGTTACTTCTCAGTAGGCACGGTTAGCAAGCAGCTCCCTTCATGCCACCGCTCTCGGCAGGCGGAAGGGTGAATTGGGGACATCAGCTTTAAAATTCATCAAAAGCTCTGTGGTCCTTCAGTCTTCCGTGTGCGCGCGCAGTTATAACAGAGGTCTTGCTCCACGGCCCTGTCCTCCTTTCCGTACTCGGTGAAGTGCAGCAGATGGGAACAAGATACGGAGGTACGCATTTCCAAACTCCCAATGGTCAGCATAGGGAGAAGCCAAAGCACATCGAACGGAATGTGATCGACTTCCCGGCAGACATGGTTATTGGCCCGGTTTCAGCAGCTGTTCCTTGAGGCAAAGAAAGGAGAGAATCGGAGAGGGGGGCATTGCAGGAATGAGTGAAAAACTACTCTCTCTGAGGGTGCGGGGCAGGGGCAGCCAATCAGTGTTTCCTTCATTTTTTTTTTTTTTTTGCCATTAGTAAGCCTTTGGAGGGATGAGAGGAGGAGGAGGAGGAGGTGTGGCGGTTTTTTTTTTTGTTTACAAAGGGAACCCAAAAGCAAACTGCTGACTTTCTCAGGAGTAAAAAAAAAAGTGATTTACTTCTGAGTAGACATGGTTATCCATGCCAGCTTGTTCCTTGAGGCAAAGAAATTAAAAAGGAGAGAGAACCAGCCCATTTCCACCCCCACCCCCCAATGATCAAGGTAGGGAGAAGCTGAAGATTAACTCTTTCTATTCCCTCATTCTCCTGTAAGAGCAGAGATTTAAAACAGCAGGCTTGCCCCTTGTCTCTGTTCCCCTCTGCTCCTTACATCTGAGAAGACATGTTTACAAAGCCCCGATCATTCGCTCCTGTGCATGTCTGAAAAAGCACTTATGACTGCAACTTTCCTCCTCCCTTTGATCTTTTCATCTGTAAGCCTGGGAGAAGGGCTTCCCACCTCTTCTCTCTGCTCCTAACATCTGAGTAGATATGTTTAGCCAACACCTCTTTCTCAGCAATTAGCTGATTAGCGGCTGCCGTGAACGCATGCAGTGGGAAAAGAAACAAAAGGGGCAGCCTGCCTTTTTGTAGAGCTGGATATTGTAGCGCTATTATAGAGCTGCAAAAGGTGCAGAAAAGGGCAACTAAAATGATCAAGGGGCTGGAGCATCTATGGGAGGTTACAACAGCTGGGATCGTTTAGCTGGGAAAAAGGGGAGACATGATAGAAGGTCTACAAAATTATGCATGGTGTGGAGAATGTGGGTAGGGAGCCATTTTTCTCCCTCTCTCAAAATACTAGAATCCGGGTCATCCCATGAAGCTGATTGGTGGGAGATTCAGGACAGATGAAAAAGGAAGGACTTCTTCACACAGCGCACAGTTACACTATGGATTTCGCTACCACAGGAAGTAGTGATAGCCACCAGTTTAGGTGGCTTTAAAAGGGGGTTAGACAAATTCCTAGAGGAAAAGGCTATCAATGGCTACTAGTCTTGATGACTATGTACTACCTCCAGCACCAGAGGCAGTGAGCCTGTGTACACCAATTGCTGGGGAACATGGGTGGGAGGGTGCTCTTGCACTCATGCCCTGCTTGTGGGTTCCTGGTCGACAGCTGGTTGGCCACTGTGTGAACAGAATTCTGGACTAGATGGACCCTTGGTCTGATCCAGCAGGGCTCTTCTTACGTTCTTAACATCAAAACACCCCCCAAAACACACACGTAGTAAGCCACATTTAATTCTGGAGTATGGGGCGCATTCCACTGGAACTGTGTGGAAGCTGGGTGAAAGGAAAAATGCGGCACAAAGCACCTTTGCAAAAAATGTGGGTTTTTGGCTGGAAAGGTCAGTTTGCTGTGGAATGGTGATGATGTCATGTGGCAGGGATGACTGTAAGCTGTAGTAACACCGGGATAAACCTCCCATGTAGATGGGCCCCAAGTTACAGTGCGATCCTATGTATACCTCCTAAGATGTTCGTCCCACTGTGTTTGATGGGATTCACTCCCAGGTAAGTTTTACAGGAACTAAACCCCATTGTTGCTACAACTGTCGGCAGAAAATGTGCTCTTCAGTTTAGAAACATTCACAAAATGGAGGCGGGAAGAATCATCCATGGGAAGAATCGTCATCAGGGTTGGGCTTCCAAAGATTTTGGCTCGCCAGTCCCTTTCTAAGATTGGTGGTCCAATTGCACTGTTTGCTGGCGTTGTTTGCATCCACACAAAGGGAATATTTAGTTCCATTTATGGCGCAATGAAGGTTTTGGGGGTTTGTTAATTCAGCATAGTATCCACTGATCAGTGCAAGAACAACGAGTACATTGAACTGAACAGTAGATGTGTTGGGGCTGTGTTAGGCCAGACAGAATCATTTTTCTGCCAGAGCATGGGAGGCATTGTGCTTGCAATGCAAGTCTGAATACTGCACGGCCTGGACTGCCTCTTCAGAAAATTTCTGTACAGTGTTTTCCTTTCTGTTTCCCCTCCACTAAGCCAAGAGACGTTTTGGGAAACCTTTGTAGGAGGAGCTAGCACTGGAAACTTCCAGTGTCTTTGAAGACATTTCTTTACAAATGTTCAGGGTGAGGAGGAGTTGTGCGCCCCTGGTAGACAAGCTAGCCCCAGCAGACACCAGGCCAAACCTCCCAATCTGCAACCCAAAATGAGGTTACCTAACTCTTTTTTTCTGGACAGGTCTTCTATACCTTTAACAACACAGAAATTTGCATGGCAAACTGCAAGAGCTGAAATTCCCTGTACACAACTCCTAAAGGCACAGGAATCCTGTCGTCTTTTGCATCTGGCCATCCCAGCACATTAGGGCTGTGTGTGCATACCCTATTCAAGTAGTGTGTCCATGTATTACTGTCCAGGGAGGCAGGACAGATGTTTCAGGTGGGCAAGGTGGGAAGGTGCAATCTCACCCCCCGCCCCACCGTACGTACGGAGAAGATGGGGAAGAGGACTGGTACTGTCTTCACTTGCAGCCAGATTCTTGATACCTGTTTTCATATCTGACATAGGATTTATTTTAGATTTAATTACATGCACATAAATCCTTATCCTCAAATGGTGAAAGAAAATTGAGGTATTGTTGGTTTGTTTTTTCTGATGTTATCAAAGTTTGCATACAGCAAACTTTGCTCATATTCATGTATCATATCACTGCTCCCATGCAGAGCGCTACTCTGTAAGAAGAGTGGCTTTGCATTCTCTTTTTGTCATGTTTCGGAAGAGAGCCTCGCAGTTATGTCTCCTTCCCATTTGAAAGGCAGCTCACGCACTCTGCATGATGCGCTTGCAAATAAGCCTTCTGGAGTGGCAGAGGCTGTTCCTTGCCCACCACACATTTTGCTTCTTGTCAGTGTGAAGCCTGAAACCTTATTAAGCTGAGTCTGACATTGTTTTTAGTGAGGTGGTTTTGGAGGAAGTTGGCTCTTTTCCACACTAGGCAAACAAGAATTTGTTCTAGTTTTAAACACTACAATTCAAACATTAATAAACCATCCTGAGTGTCATTTGGGGGGGGGGGGTAGAAAGGTGGGGTACAAATATATTCCTCAATTATCTTCTGTTACTTTAAGTGTTTCATTGTGCAGTAAATAATTCAAGTAGATTGCACCCTGTTCAACTGTAGTTTCAATTTTAAAAAATTGTTATAATTTTTAAGTAAGTCAAAATGCAAATCAGAGAAACAGATACTAGTCTAGTTTAAATTCTAGTTATCTAAGGCTGCAGTCCTACGTAAGTCTTATTGAAGTCAGTGTAATTTACTTCTGAGTACGCATGCAGAGAATCACACTATATTGCAGAGGTTCCCAAACTGTGTCCATAGGAACCCTTGGATCCCTCAGAAGCTTTTCTCTTGCTTGAACAGCTTGCCCAGGTGTTTCCTTGGAAATAGCTTGTGATCTTTTCTGGTAATGTGTGTGTGGGGTGGTGGTGGTATAATAGTGATGGGAACAGCCTGATCATGGAAAGATGGCCACCACTACAACATACAACAAGCTGGAGAGGCCTCCATGCATATGCTCTACTCTAATTATACTCGGGGCTTCTTCACATGAAGCTTTTATCCTGCTATTGAGATTAGTCACTCACAGACATATGAGGGTCCTTTAGATGATGCCGTGAACCTTCAGGGCATCTCCCACACTAAATGACCTTTATTCAATTTTTTAAAAGTTTGGAGATAGTGAGCTATCTCAAATTACAGAACTTAAGTTCCTCTTGAGTTCCCTTAGTGAAAAGACGAAAAAAGAGGAATACAAGGCGCTAGACCACAGCACCATCTAGTGGCTGTATAATGAACATATCAAAGACTCAGATAAGAGGGGGAAAAGAAGAGGGAAGGAAGCATGTGTAAAAGGAGTCATGTTCCTGCATTTAAAATGGAATCAGAAAGCCCCGTTTTAAATGTGGTATTTTAGGCTGGTGTAGAGATGCTCTTAGTCAGCAGCACTGCCCTGTTCGTTACAACGCTGAAACAACCTGTGGTGTAGGAATAACTACCATTTTTAAGGAGACCACAGCAACAGTGTAGCACCTCCATCAATCATGACAAATCATTGCAAAAATATAAACAGCCAACACATCCAATGGTTTTACTGGTAACACAGATGCCAAGCCACCACCCCATGGCCAGTAAGAGTTCTAGGGACAGAATAAGAGTTCCTGAGTGAAATACTCCCCTCCTTTTCCCCCGTTCAAATGTGCAATCTGGCAGTCTGAACACAGGGGCTTAACAGCCTTTCCCTGCTCGGCAAACTCGGCTCACTCAAAGCAGAGCTACCAACATCTTATATTTATACCGTAACAAACTGCCTGAACCTGCAGAAAAAAAGTTCCATTATCTGTGTACCCTTTAAAGAAAAATGAAATTAATCCCACTGTATACAAAAAAAAAAAAAAAATTGCAACGATTTGTTTCACAGTATTCTGCAAACAGCTGGGTAAAATGTTGCTTCAGGAGATCAACCCCCCCAAAAGGAACAGACGTATAGTAATACACAAAATAAAGATTACTATTTTCAGTAGATTTTTAATATTAATTACATTCTTTACAATATGCCCACTGTCCGCTCCACTTTTTAGCAGGTGAATGTTGTCACAAGAGAATGGGGAACGCATTGCATCAGTGCTCCGCTGAGAGTCCATAAACCAAGACAGAGTCCTTGTGCCGTTAGGATGGTATCCCAATGCCCTTTGCCAAGAGTGCTCTGTCTTGATCCATGCTCCAGTGTGGTATTTCATCTCTTGCCATGAAATTTTTAGCTGGGCTTCTTATATTTAGTTGCTGGAAAAGTCCACTCAGGAAGGGAGATGCTGCCAGAAAGAGCTGCATGCTTTGCAAGCAAGCCATTGTCAGGGGAAGACCAGGGCCAGCCCAGGACACTTTGACACCTGAGGCAGACAATCCAAATCTCTTCATTAGCACTCCACCAGGAAATTCCCCTGCATAAGCTGCAGTGAGATGAATGGGAGCTGCACGAAAACACTGTTGTATGTTTGTGCAGCACCTGTTAGTTTCAGTGCAGCGTATGCAGGAGACCTTCCTGGCAGCTTTGTTATATGATCCCTCCTTCTCCCACTTGGCTGCCCTTAATAACACCCCAAATTTGCCACCTCAGACAGCCCCACTTTACTTAGCCTCATTGTTGGGTCACCTCTGCGTGGGATGGAATGGGAAGCACTGATCATTTTGTTTTTCTAAGGGCCTTGTGCTCTTCCTGTTACATTCACTTTGCAGTTTGTTCATATTTGAGGGTTGGTGAAAGAGATGATTGAGCCAGCTGTTTCTCCTTCCCAAAACCAAGGGAGGAATTGGCTTTCTTATGTAGCAAACAGCCAACTGGGAGCCCATCAAACTTTAGCTCTGTACATTCAGATGTCTCTCACCTTTTGACAGACGAATCCCACACTCAAGGGAATATAGCTGACAGCTCCCATTGGGTTTCATCCAACTCAGATCACTAGCAAGTTACAAAGAAACAAGTTCTGAAGATAGCTCTTGATCTCTGGAAAGAACCTGGATTTCTTGGCTTTTTGCAACAACAGTAGTGCCAACATTCAAAATAAACTGGAAAGGTTGAAGAGATCCAGAACATTCCTTTCAGAATTCAGATGGTATAAAGTTGCAGCATCCCTCGTTACCATCAAAACTAGCAGTATTTGAAATGTTATGGTCCGTGGTTCTCTGTAGCAGTCCAGCTCTTTGAGTTTCACAAGTGATTATTTTTGGACAGGTAGGCTATGAGAGCCACAGCAAGCCCTACATAGATGCCTGTTCCAATAGTGATTGATAGCACAGCCAAGAAGAGGGCTCGCCGTGAGCTGGAGCTCGCTTGGTGGAAGTCCCCTTTAGCAATGGCTTTGTTTGTCTGCAAGAGGAGGAAAAGGCTCTCGTTAATGAACCTCGAGATGGCGCACTCTTCAGCTTTTAAGAGGAAACTTAATGTTATAGCATGAAGAGACACTGATTAAAAATATAGGCGTTCGTTTTTTAAACTACTGCCAGGGTAGAACACTGTAAAGGTCAAACACATGCTACTATTAAATCTTGGCATAAGAAAATAAGAGATTAAATTGTCATGAACAAACTGATATACCAGGTAAGAGTTTCTAAGGACTTTGTATGTGGTTTCTACTACCTGACATCCTTTTCTGGAGTATCCAGTTGCAGCTCCCAGCCTTAAATCCCCCCAAAATTTGTCATTTAAAAAATAATTGGCTGTGCACTGCACTGCATGAATTCCAGTTTGTGTTGCCTAGTGCCCTCCAGATGTGTTGGACTCCCAGAATCCCTGACTATTGGCCATGCTGGGTGGGCCTTATGGGAGTTGTAGTCCAAAACATCTGGAGGACACCAGATGTTTAGTAGATCTGTTTCTTTTTATGTGGTTCTCGATATGATTCCACAGTCAACTGTAGTTTTAACAAATAGTTTTCAAAAATGAATAAAAGTTTTTTTTAAAAAAGAATATATTAGCAAATTGTAATATAAACAAACATTTGTCTTAAAAAAGCTAATTTTGTTGCAGAGCTGACAGATCACAGTACTGATTAACTGGCAGTTAGTTCCCCCCTCCCAGCAGTTTACAGCATTTTGTAAAGGATTGTGCTTTTAAAAATAAGGGCAGAATGAATGGTTAAATGACCAAATGCTCTTGCACCATTTAGGAACAAGCAAATAAAAAGAAAACCCTGTAAATTGCTCTGGGCAGTGTGGGGGTGGTGTGCTGGGGATAATAGCTGTCAGCCAATCATTGTTTTGCACAGCTACAAGAAAACTTACAGAACCAATAAAGGTGGGATAAAGCTAGATTTCACATGCTGGTAGAAAAGACCACAGGTGACTGCAATATACTGGTACATCTGTGCCCAGCCTTAGAAATAAACTCTATTTATTCCAATTAATGGTTAAAAAAAGATAAGCAGCCACAAGGGCCCTTGAACTGGATTGAGACCACAGTATTGAAGAGGTTAATCTTTGATGCCGTGCCATTTTTTCCAATTAAAATCATTCCTCTGAAGCTGCTATTTGCCCCACGGGGAGGGGACGACTTAAAGATGCTCATTTGATATTGATAATTTCCCCCCACAGGGCAAATAGCTTTGCAGAGCTAGGGGCAATCTTAGGACAATAGCAGTGGGGGTGGGGGAGGGTAACCCATCCCCCCCCAGCACCAATTCCATTTGGGGGCCCATGCAACCGCTATTTTTTTTTCATGCTGGAGATCCTAATCATGAATCTCCCCATAACACTTTGTCCCACCCTTAGTGACACTGCTAAGTGTACACAGACATGTCAGCACCATCTCTGTTTTTAGATGGTAGATGAGTTACAGCACAAACCTGTCCATGCCTTCTCAGAAGTAAGTCCCATTGAGTTCAGTGGGACTTATTTCCAGTGGGTGTGTATAGGACAGCAGCCTCAGCTTACAGGGTCTAAATTATAATATTACCAGGAGAATAGGATCTAAATAATAGGAAAGACTCTAAATAGTAATATTATTAAGAGAAACCAAACATGTCTAAATATTGCTGTTCAAATAAAAGCTGAAGTGGAAGGCCACTGAAAACTTCTCCCCCTCCAAACTTCTTGCACCCCTCTGCAAGGAAGAAGATACAGGTGCTTTATCAAAAACTGCCCAAGAAATAATGCTTATATGGTATATATGGCTCAAAACATGCTTGCTGTATCATGTGGAAAAGTGTGGCTTTTATTTCTAAAGCTTGCCAGTACCTTGCCCCCTTGATTACATGTGTTTCCACTCAGCAAAACCCAAATTCTAAAGTACAGTATTGTCCTAGAAGAAATAATGTCCCTGTTCAGATGCACATGGTGCACGGTGCTTACTGTTAACCACTGCGAGTGCCACTGCCACACATGCAGGTAACCATGTTCCACAACATGGTTAGACTAACCATTCTCTAACCACCCTCCCTCTCGCAGGAACCCACAGTCCTCCTGATGGGTGGCCAAGCATCCCAGTGGCCTTTGTGCTGTTGGCCATTTTGGTACTTGGTGCTATCGGCCATTTTCGTGCTCGGCGGCTACTCCTTCTTTGGCCGCTCTTGCCACAGAGCTCTATGGCAGTTGTCAGTTAACCAGGGAGGCTATTCAGACATTACACTAAGCCATGGTAGAGCCCACTAACCATCTTGCAGCAAGTGGTTAGTGAACATGGTTAGTCCGTGGTTAATAAACCACCATGGTTGGGACAGACACCTGTTCAGACATCACGCTAAGCCAATATGGTTGGTTCAAAACTCCTGACCATCATGACTTAGCATGATGTCTGAATAGGCCCAATATTACCTTCAAGAAAATATGTTACAGTAAATCTAACCAGAACTGGCCCAAAACAGTTTGGTGCTTGAAGAAGGAATGCCAAATGGAAATCCCTCTTCCAATAATTGATAAGGGGCACAATCCATTGGGAAGTTCTCCTGCACAAGTCCCATTGAACTGAACAGGAGCTGGACAAAACACTGCTTCTATCCATGGGTGGACAAAAAGTAGATTGGGATCTACTGATATCTGGGAGATTTTCAGGAGATCAGCAAGGGTGTCTGACTCCCAGTTGTTTAACAAAAGCAACAACCAAATGTCTTTCCCTACCTAAATTAGATTGCTGAAATGAAGAAAGCTGGGAGTAACCAGGAGTTGACTTTTGTGTGAAAGGGCTGTAAGTTCAGTGTAGTTCTGGTGCTGAAAACAATTTCCTAGGTTGCTTTCAGGTGAGACTTTTATCATGCCATCATCCTGACTCATTCACCACATTTTTCCACTCTATCCCTCCTGTGTTTCCCACCACTTCTTCTGTCTTTTTTCTTACTGCAGAAAATCGATTAAGAAAAACAAAGACGGAATCGCTGCGTGATGCCTTCCGGCTGCTAGTACTAGAATCCCCTCCATCTGGAAGCACTCCTAGGCTAAAAATGTACACAGTGGTAGCCTGTTCTTTAATTGTCTTTTGCAGCTGGCTCTGCTTAGAGGATCTGGGTGTTCTACTAGAAAACAATGTAGATCTGACAAGTCTGAAGTCTGCCCAGCCCAGGTCATACTGTAACACTGGAGTGGGCCAGATCAGTGTGACTCTGCCTTGCTTAATGGCAAACTCTGCCACCACCTCACCTAGCCATCATAGTAAAATCCCCTCTCCAATCAATCCTCCTTTGCTATCCTGAAGGGCACCTCTGTAGCAACAATGAGTTCCAGCACTTTCCTTAAAAAAAAAAAATCCTATAGCCAGACGGTGGTTGGTATCGAAATGACTGATCAGCCAATTTAACACTGTCTTCAGGCTGAAATGTTTTCAGTAGCAGGCCAAGAGCTTTAATAAATAAAAGGCATGGTAAGCACAATACACAAGCAGAATTCTAAGTTGAGGACTTCCGATCAGTTAACAGCACAAAGCGTGTTTGCCAGCTGACAGAATTAAAGACAGCAGTGGAGGCTTCCTTGTACAAGGTCTTGGATTTGTCAGCACTGATCATCCTTATATGTCTTTATTGTCTACCATGCCATTAGGAGGATTCCCACCCATTTGCATAAGTTGTCTCCACTATTTTCTCTGCAATACAGTATTTGCAGTAATGCTGTGAAAGCTGCAAAGACAGCAAGCCTAAGAGCAATTCGGAGGAATCAGTGACATTCAAAGGATCACATATGCTATATGCTTGCATGTCTGAAGGGTATATTTAGCAGACAATTGTTGATCCTCCCTTTAAAAAAAAATATATTCCAGGGCATGGTCTGAAGGCACATGAGGCAGCCACCTTGCTTGAAGTGAAGCAGATCTGGGTCTGGTAGTGCTTGGAGGGGAGACCACCTGGGAACCACATGTAGCCACCTTGAGTTCCATGATGGAAGAGAGGTGGGATATAAATCTAAGAAATAATAATAATAATAATAATAATAATAATAATAATAATAATATCATCCAGCTGTTAAGCTCAGAACTGTTTCCATCCTGGGTGGACAAGACAAGTTCCTTGGTTAGTGGAAAACAGTAGCGACAAACTAGGCTGTCTTTATATTAGTAAAGCTGGAGATAATTTTAGATGTTATACTAGGTAAAACAAAGTCAGTAGAAAGCAAATGGGGTAGCTTCTATGGTCTTCTTTCTTGTTCCCAGTGGTCCAAGGGGCACTGAAATCTGAAACCACCACATCACCTGGTGCAGTCCAGTTTGAATATCTGCAAATCCTCCATATCATCTTAAGACTCTGACTATGCAGATATCAGGACTCCAACATCAAGTGAGTCTTTCTCCCCCTATCCCTGCCAGCTTGCTTTTTGTAATATCTTGCCTGGTGAAGAGTTCTCTTGTGGATCACAACAATGGAATGAGAAGTGTGTTGGGGTATTATCTGCATTTTCATGACATCAGCTTTGATCCGTCAGGGACACATGAAGCAAGAAAAGCAGCGTATACAAGCACCAAAAAACTGCTTTTCCAGTCACACGGGCCTTGAAACTTCGGGGTTGGGTTGGCCAAGTCTGGGAGGATTGCTGAACATTATCAACCCGGGAAGTGCTGCTCAGCGGACGAGAGAGGCTTGTTTCCCACCCCAGCTCCCCCGGCTCTTAGGAATCAGAGAGCAAGTAATACCAATTCTGTAACTAGCCTGTCTTGTCCATTCATCAAAGTGCGATACCTCCCTGTCAGAATGGCAATTTACTTCAATGGGACTTGCCGCCCTCCTGGGGCAGGGTGATGGCAGCTTCCTCCTCCCGTTTGATTTATGAATGAGAAACAGCAGAGAGTGGAGCTGCTCCTGCATCCCTGACCCCACCATCCCCACTGCCTCTCGCCTGCTTGCTCCCTCCCTCCCTGGCTTGCAGATTCCTCCAGAAAGGCAGTCTGCTTGTTGTGAATGGGCGAGGGGCTACAGCAGGAAGTGGGAAAGGGAGTCTCCAAAAGCCCCTACTGTGCATCGGGAAAAAAGGGAAGGGGGGGAAGGGTGGTCCCACCCCTTGGCCATGTCACTGCCAGGTCACAGCCACATCACAGAGGCACACCCAGGATTTAATGCTGGGGGGGGGGGGGACAACCCAGCAGCAAAATAATTTCAGAGCCACTTTAACTTAAAAAAAAAAAAAACAGTAAAAGGAGTTTCTGAAAATGCAGCTTTTCAGGACAGAAGCTGCTGGACGGCTGTGGACTATAGATGACGTTATGTGATGTGAACGCCCTTGAAATGCTCCCACTCTACGCTCAATCAACCATGAAGATGGCCCCGAGGAGATCTTTCTTATGGCCCACATGGCCACCTTTGGTTTTTATAGACAAACTAAGCGCTCTACAATCACACAAACAAAATAATGGGCATAGGCCTTGACCTCATCTATGTAAGATCAGAGACACAGGGCGGAAGGAGAAAGGCAGGCAATGGAAATAGATCAGTCAGAGAGTGACAGCGTTTAGAGGTAAATTTTAGGCCCAAACTGCACATTACTTTAACGACATAGGCAGCAGCAACATCTTTTTTACTCTAAAGTAAGCTCAGGGGGTGTGACCAATGCAACCCCCCCCCCCCCCGCTTTCTAGAAATGTCTCTGAGCAAAGGACATGGCCAGGCAGCTATAGATATCACAACCTGGATGTCTATACATTCCAGGCTGCTGCTGCTGCTTCCCTTCCATCTCCCCCATGACTCAGCCTTATGTTAAATATGTACATACTGGAATCACCTGTAATGCACAGTCAGGTATTCCCAGGCTATTAATTGGTCAGTTTGACTGTCCTTCTCTGGGAGCTGCCCAGCCCTATAGGATTACCTTTGTTTGTGAAAGAAATGTCCTTTGTTGCTGGCTGGCTGGCTTGCAAAGCAACATGACCAGATTAAACCATGGTATGGAGCCGCAGGTGGGCCTCATCCCTCCCCACCCCCCACCTGGAAGCTGATTTGGTGAGCTACTCTTGGGATTCTGATAAGTACGTTCTAGTTAGCTAGTCTGATGTTTCATTTTATTTTAAAAACAACAAACCCTTTCTGAACATCTCTCTGCTGGGTTATTTAATAAAGATACTTAATTGGAAACTGGAGTCGATTTAATTATTTTAAAGGTTGGCCTCACTTATGCACTGGACTGCTTGGCAAACATGCCAGCCTGGTTCTAAGGAGTTCACAGGAAGCTCTAGAAAAGGCCCTTATCCCTTCCTATACAGAAAAGCCATAAGCGTGGATTCCCACATATCCAGGTTATGAGTTATTAAATATTAAGTAAGAGTTATTAATACGTGGGTGGTGGCAGCCTACATCTGAAAAATATAGACAATGGGTGTCTTGTAACCTATCCCAACTCACAGGGTTAGAGGTGCAGGCATATCATTTTCTCATAGGGAGCATGACCTGGAATGGGACAGTAGTGGGATGGGGCGGGGGAGGCATTAGCCTTTTGCCCTCTCCTTCAATCCACATCAGGCACACCGCACCTGCAATGGATGTTGCCAAATACTAATCAAAACAAATGGATCACTTTTTGGCAATGCAAATGGCAGGCATGGGTGCCCAGATCCAGCAGGGGGCAAAGGGTTAAAGCCCCCTACCTTCCACACTAGGGTTCCAATCCAGATTGAGTCCCCTGCACTTAGAGTAAGAAAGAAAAGAAGGGACATGTAGTTTGGTCCTTATTGTTCAGGCATTTAAAAACACCAACGGCATGAGCTGGCTGGATCCTATTTCACATTAACAATAGTAGCAGATGGGGAAAACTGCATTGAAGAGCCTCTGTGATTTTTTAAAAATTTTTTGGTCTCATATGAAAACTGTCTTGGTCTTGTGCTTCATATGAATGTATTCTAGGATAAAAAAAAAAATCAGTCTAAGGAAATATGAAGTCACTTACAAATGCACTCATGTACCAGAAAGCACGTAAATTATACACTAAAGCACTGCCTTAATATCTGTACTATGTAAGCAATAATCACATTCCATCTTCTAACTAACAGCAATCTGGGTATTTCAAATATATGCAACAGATGGAACATATGGATATAATCAGCAGGATAGGATCAGAATGATCAAACGAGAGGATAATAATTGCTGTGTCGCATCTCTGCTGCAGTACAAAAATGGAGATACCATTTTGGGTCATCCTTCCACCTGCGTCAGGAGCCCTGCTCAGCTTAGTTCCTTCTGTCTACCCAGTCGTTGTATGCCTTCACCATGTTCTCACCCCAGTACAAATGGTACGGCGCATGCCTGCACACATGGCTAAATGCAGTAACAAAGGCTTACATTACCTCATGTGACAGATAGAAGGCAGCAATTCCCAGCGGCCAGAAACAACAGAGCATGGAGAACACACTGAGCCCGAGATGGTCCCTGGGCGGCATCATAAGGAAATGGTCTTCACTGTCGGTGTCGCTTGAGTAATCACTCTGGAACAGTGAGAGGAAGGACACATAGAAAGGACACTTATTAGCAAGGCAAGTCCTTGCTGCCTGCAGAGGTGGAGACTGTGTGGCTCCTCAGATAGATGTTGGTGGATTGCAGCTCCCAGCAGCTCCATCAACAATGGTGGGGGATGATGGGAATTGCAGTCCAACATTTGGAGAGCCACTCATTCCCCATCCCTAGTCTACTATTTTCAGAAGGCTGCACAGAGTAACTTCTTAAACCGGCTAGATGAGAGCATCTTAAAAACAAACATGTTTGGCTGGCTTCATCACTATGAACGAGTGATCAAGGCCTTGGCGAAAGAAAGTTAGTCTTTTTTTTTTAATCACTGGAGATGGTTTCTTGAATGGACAATTGACTTGCAGGGTTAAGGTCTGAGAAAAGTGCTCTGCAGGATGGGCGAGTCTACAGGCAGCTGAAAGGGGAGAGTTTGTAGTTGGAAGTAACTGGGTCAAGGAGAAGGCCTTATGGGGCCAAAGCTGTGGCAGGAAAGAGTTAATTTTACCTTGCATAGTTTTAGAGGGTGTTTTAGGGTAGGAGAGAGTGGGATCCTTCAAGAAGATTTACAAGCCAGGGCACCTGGAGGAAGAGATGTGGGCATACCAGGATCAAAGGCACCAGGATGGAGGCCTTATCAGGGGCCCACGGTAGTAAAATAACTTGGCCTGCCAAGAGGCCAGCACAGCTGGGGAGGTGTGAAAAAACCCAGCTCATGCTCCCTGAAGGAATGGAGGGGGGATGAAAGAGTGAGGGACTGGGGTTGGAATGGGATAAAAAGAGAGCTGCAGCCATTCTTCTTGCTCCTTTGGTTTCCATCTGGTTTGGGTAGAAGGTGTTGGAGCGCTGGTGTTCACTAAGGATCCTACTCGGAGGTGTGAGTAGACTAGGGTTACGTAGTCTTTTATTGTTTCAGTCTATGTTGGGTTTCCAAACGGGGAGTTGATATTTGGGGGAATTCTAAATTGTACTTTCTCATTCCCTTACCCCTTATTAGTAAATAAACATCTACCTCAAAATCATTGCTATTTCTTTTCTGGGTCAGTGCTAAATTTAGTGGCTACCTACTCCCCCTCTGGGAAGGGAGGGGATTAGTGCCACACATACATTATCCTCACAATAGCCATGTATGGCAGGCCAATATTCTTATGTCATGGGGAGGGGGAGGCCAAGAGAAGAGAGGGTTTGTCTAAGGCGGGCATCCCCAATGTGGTGCCCTCCAGATGTTTTGGACTTCAACTCCCAGTGTCCCTGATAATGGGCCATACTGGCTGGGGCTTATGAGAGTTGTAGTCCAAAACATCAGGAGAGCACCATATTGGAAAAGGCAGGGCTAAGGCTACCACTATTTCTCCTTCTCTTTTATCTGCTTCAGGTCCTCTATAAACCTGGGGACCTGTGGGAATGATTATGCCAACTGACTCAGTCATCCTACTTTTCATAAGCTAACAGGGTCTTAAAAAAGCTGTCAAGCTCATTGAGTAAGTCCCCTAAATTTAGGGAAGGCAGTATAAGGCCCATAGGCTCCCCAGTAAAACTATTCCCTCCTCTCTCCCCAGCATCACCAACTCATGGGTGAGTCATCACACAGCAGCAGCCCAGGACTGCATAACGGTGATCATAAGGCTGCCAGCTCTTGAAATAATTTTTAAAATGTTGGCACTGTGGTGTGGCTGCAAATTGGAGGCTTCTGGGTCAGAAGGCAGAACCTAGAGTAAGTCTTGGTAGAGCCAGTTTTGCCAGGTCCATGGACAGTCGAGGGGAGAAAAATGGCCTTGCCCCTTGCTTTTCTGGCAAGTGATCCCAAAGCAAAAACAAAACAAAAACTCCACCAGCCAAACATATTTTTCTGATCACTTGACACCTAATTCTGCGTCAGGGGAAAATGCTGGGAGGGCTTAATATGGTCTACAGAGCTTATGTTGTTTACTCCTGTTCTGGGGAGTTCTAGAATAGGATTGATTCTTTGGGGAAACCCTAATGGTCGCTTCCCCCAACAGAATTGTTATTGGACAGGGTTTGTGGCAAATTCCATTGGACCAAACCTATAGCAATGTCCTGATGGAAGAAGCTATGGGAAATGTAGTCCAACAACATGTGGAGGGTTCCAGGTTGCCCACCCCTGATGAAGGGGTGATGAGGGCAATGGACCAGTGGCCATCTTGTGTGTAACAAGGAGAAACCCTTTGAATCCACTGCCCTGGAGCAGGGTGTCCTATCTGAAAAATGAAGATTATTTTGTTCCATTTCAGCTGCTTCAAATGTAAAGCCAATGGAGATTTTGGGGTGTTGATATTATCTCTACTGTGGATACTGTAGTCATACTGAGTGAATTTTCTAGACATTGAGCAATAGCTGTAGCGGATGTATGTGATGAAAAGAGACATTTCTGAATACAAGAGCATGACAGCTCAAGTGAAAAGACATCTCAGCCAGCTGACCCCCCCCCACGTGCAATCTTATTCAGACTTCTCATAATTCAGTATTTTTATTATTCAATATGTCTGTCTATCACTCAGCTAGTAGGCTAAAGAAGCACTGAATTATTCATAATCATGTGAAGTTACAGACAGTATGCAGGCATGGCAGCTTCAGAATGATCTGAAGCTTTTGTGCCTGAAGAGTTAAAATGCAGTCCCGTTTACTGATTCAAGAGTTTGTGTGGGCATGTGTGCAAGCATATTTGAGCGTCTCAATAGTTCACATTAGCCCCTCCCACCATCACCACTCACCCTTCTATAAATCTGACCTAAATTGTGAGCCTCTTGAATCTTGTGGGGAGCCTAAATCTTTGTCAATGGGTGACTTTGGGCCAGTCACAGACTCTCAGCCCAACCCACCTCACAGGGTTGTTGTTGTGAGGATAAAATGGAGAGGAGGATGATAATGTAAGCCGCCTTGGGTTCCTTGCAAGAGGAAAAAAGGCAGGGTATAAATGCAATAAATAAATAAATAAGAGGTTGTGGTTACAGAGGACCTCTCAGACTGGGAGGGGTATTTGCTCTCAGAACCAGCCATTGATGTCCTTGCCTCCTTTGGAGTTCCAGCGCCAGAGGAATCTGTGATGCCAGCACCTCTCCAACTTGGAGGAGTCACATGGCCCTCCTCAGATGCGGAGGACCACAGCTTGGAGGCTGCCCTGCGCGGAGATGCCGGGGACTGAACCTGGGACCTTCTGTGTGCAAAGCACCTGGTCTGCTGCGGGCCCTCCCATGTCTGACGAGGACGGCTGGCTCAGGACTGCCAGTGGGCTGCTCTTCCTGCTCACCATGAACCCACGGGTGTGGCTGGCCTGCCAGTCCCCTTAACAGCCCCTCCAGGGGGAAATGTGGGCAACACCCCACCACTCACCCTTGACTAATTGGGTCTAATGCCCAAGTGCCAAAAACAGCTCTGGCATAACAGGAGCTCACTTCAGAAGAACCGCCTGCATGTTGAATCAACATGTGAGTGGGGTTGTATTAGCTAGCGCATTAGGAACGGGGAAGAAACGAGTTTCAGTTCGTATTTGACCAAAATTGATCCAATTTGCACCTCCTGGAGTGAAATGCAGACTCGAATGCATTTGTGATTGGAAGTCTGTGCATTTCTGAGCTTGTAATGCAATTTGGGGCAACAACAAAAAATGTGCTTGAAAAATGTGTACATTTGGACAATACACAGAAAAAAGATGTGTACATTTAAAACACGTGTGCATGCGTGCACACACTCATGCTTTAGTCAATGGGAAAAAACACATACAATTGAAAAATGAGCACAAAAATGCATACATTTTGAAAAGGGCACGCTGAATTTTCCCATGCAGGAAAAAGATGACGCTTGCAGCCTGGTATGGCCTCGACTCAGAACGAGGTTTGCAGTGGAAACCAGAGAACTTTGATGAGCTCAAGTTTTGCTGATTTGCGCATCCTGCAATCTTGCACATGCTGGCTTTGCATGTGCAGCTGTGTGTGCAAAGGCTTCCCTGCTGCCAACACTCGCGATGCATGTCGAGCTGCAGAGGTAGTCAGCATGGCCCTGCTCACACACTGATTCAAAGCATGAGCGGTTCTTCTAAAGGGAGCTGCAGTACAGCCCATAACAGGGGAACAAGTGCCAGTAAACACAAGACGTGCTACGAGGGAGATGAAAGCACCAGATCCCAAACACCAACCAGGAATCTGGTTAAGATTCCTTCCCAACCATGTCAACTGGTGACTGACTCCTAGTCCATAGAAAAGGAAGCCATTTGATGGAAAACAGAAAGGGATAGGCTGAGACAGGCAAGAAAGCATTGGACGGCATCCAGGTAGGCCTGGAGTTTAGGACCCAGGAGTGCAGCAGAGGGAAGAGGCTCCTGCTCTGGCCCACTCCAGCCCTGCACACACACACACACACCAACTACCCAGCATGAATCTGATGGGCCTCAAAGAGGGCTACATTTCCCCAGGGCAGCTGAGTGGCCGGATGCATTGTGCACTGCCAGCAGGTCCTACTTGGAAGCGCTCTGTGCTGTTTCCTTTCCTGCCTCTTCCACACTGGGCACAAAAGGAGAGCATGTAGATAGCAGTTGGCTCAGTGACTCTAACTGAAGGCTACGAGACAAAGAAAATGGGTGGCACTCTGGGAGAGTTTTACAAACAGCACTTGCGATGATAAACCTGCATCAAGAGTTGAACTGCATGTGGATGCTCATCAGATAGAATGTTCCTGCATACAAAATAAAGTAGAAAAAATTAAATTCCCTTCATGTAGAAAATGAGCATGAGAGGGAGAAGCCTCCATTAGAACACTTTTCTCTCTGACATGTAGCTTTCTATGTGCAGGGTTTTGTTTGTCTCTGGAGGGGCATTCCAGCTTCATCTGGTGGATGAAGGTGAGAGCTGGCAACATGCCCAAAGACTCAGCTTTATGGCTTGGAAGATATTTGAACCCAGGTCACCCTGACTGGTGCAAGGCCAACGCTTTATTAGCTTTACAGCACACTGGCTGCAGAGGCACTAGGGAAGCAAATGGGATCAGCAACAATTTGGAGGGGGCTGCGCCAGTGGGAAGGACACGGCTGCCAGGGAAGGGTAAAGAAAGTAGTGTAAGATGGTGGAAGGCATGGATCCAGCCACCTCCCAGACAGTGTTGTCTTTATCTCCATTCCTACTAGTATTGTCCTACAAGCCTGTCCCCCTCACTTTAGTTTAGGATCACTGCCCCTTCATGGATCACTGCCTTGTTGTGGCGAAGGGGCTTGCGTAACTCAGTGAAGCCATAAGCTATGCCGTGCAGGGCCACCCAAGACAGACAGGTCATGGCGGAGAGTTCTGACAAAATGTGGTCCACTGGAGAAGGAAATGGCAACCCACTCCAGTATTCTTGCCAAGAAAACCCCATGGAACGTATCACAAGGCTAAAAGATATGACGCTGGAAGATGAGCCCCTCAGGTTGGAAGGTGTCCAATATACTACTGGGGAAGAGCAGAGGGAATTTCCAAGTAGCGCCAGAAAGAGTGAAGCGGCTGGGCCAAAGCCGAAAGGACACTCAGCTGTGGATGTGTCTGGTGGTGAAAAGAAAGTCCGATGCTGTAAAGAACAATATTGTTTAGGAACCTGGAATGTAAGATCAATGAATCAAGGTAAGCTGGAGGTGGTCAAACATGAGATGGCAAGATTGAACATCGACATCTTGGGAATCAGCGAACTAAAATGGACAAGCATGGGCAAATTTAATTCAGGTGACCATTATATCTACTACTGTGGGCAAGAATCCCTTAGAAGAAATGGAGTAGCAGTCATAGTCAACAAAAGGGTGGGAAAAGCAGTACTGGGGTACAATCTCAAAAACGACAGAATGATCTCAGTACGAATACAAGGCAAACCATTCAAGATCACAGTAATTCAAGTCTATGCCCCAACCAGTGATGCTGAAGAAGCTGAGGTTGATCGGTTCTATGAAGACCTACAACACTTTCTAGAACTAACACCAAAAAAAGATGTCCTCTTCATCATAGGGGATTGGAATGCTAAAGTAGGAAGTCAAGAAATCACCGGGATAACAGGCAAGCATGGCCTTGGTGTACAAAATGAAGCAGGCCAAAGGCTAATAAGAGTTTTGCCAAGAGTTTCGCTGATCATAGCAAACACTCTTTTCCAACAGCACAAGAGGCGACTCTACACAGAGACGTCACCAGATGGTCAATATCGAAATCAGATCGATTATGTCCTTTGCAGCCAAAGATGGAGAAGCTCTATACAGTCAGTAAAAACAAGACCTGGACTGACTGTGGCTCAGATCATGAGCTTCTTATTGCAAAATTTCAGCTGAAATTGAAGAACGTAGGGAAAACCACTAAACCATTCAGTATGACCTAAATCATATCCCTTATGAATATACAGTGGAGGTGACAAATAGATTGAAGGGATTAGACCTGATAGAGTGCCTGAGGAACTATGGACGGAGGTCCGTAACATTGTTCAGGAGGCAGCAACTAAATCCATCCCAAAGAAAAAGAAATGCAAGAAAGCAAAGTGGCTGTCTGATGAGGCTTTACAAGTAGCTGAAGAAAGAAGGGAAGCGAAAAGCAAGGGAGAAAGGGGAAGATATACCCAACTGAATGCAGATTTCCAGTGAATAGCAAGGAGAGACAAGAATGCCTTCTTAAATGAACAATGCAAAGAAATCGAAGAAAACAATAGAATGGGAAAGACTAGAGATCTCTTCAGAAAATCGAAGATCTCAAGGGAATGTTTTGTGCAAAGACGGGCATGATAAAGGACAAAGAAGGCAGGGACCTAACAGAAGCAGATGAGATTAAGAAGAGGTGGAAAGAATACACAGAAGAACTATACAGGAAAGATCTTAATGTCCCTGATAGCCATAATAGTGCAGTCACTGAACTTGAGCCAGACATCCTAGAGAATGAAGTCAAGTGGGCCTTAGGAAGCATTACTAACAACAAAGCTAGTGGAGATGACAGTATTCCAGCTGAGCTATTTAAAATCCTAAAAGATGCTGTTGAAGTGCTGCACTCAATATGCCAACAAATTTGGAACACTCAGCAGTGGCCACAAGACTGGAAAAGGTCAGTTTACATTCCAATTCCAAAGAAGGGCAATGCCAAAGAGTGTTCAAACTACCATACAATTGCGCTCATTTCACATGCCAGCAAGGTGATGCTCAAAATCCTACAAGCTAGGCTTCAGCAGTATGTGAACCGAGAACTACTGGAAGTACAAGCTGTGTTTCGAAGAGGCAAAGGAACTAGAGATCAAATCGCTAACATTCGCTGGATCATGGAGAAAGCAAGAGAATTCCAGAAAAACGTCTATTTCTGCTTCATTGACTATGCTAAAACCTTTGATTGTGTGGATCACAACAAACTGTGGCAAATTCTGAAAGAGATGGGAGTACTAGACCACCTTACCTGTCTCCTGAGAAACCTGTACGAGGGTCAAGAACCAACAGTAAGAACCGGACATGGAACAACCGATTGGTTCAAAATTGGGAAAGGAGTACGACAAGGCTGTATATTGTCACCCTGCTTATTTAACTTATATGCAGAGTACATCATGAGAAATGCCGGGTTGGATGAATCACAGGTTGGAATTAAGATTGCCGGGAGAATTATCAACAACCTCAGATACGCAGACGATACCACCCTAATGGCAGAAAGCGAAGAGGATCTCAAGAGCCTCTTGTTGAGGGTGAAAGTGGAGAGTGCAAAAGCTGGTTTGAAACTCAACATTAAAAAAACTAAGATCATGGCATCTGGCCCCATCACTTCCTGCCATATAGAAGGCGAAGTAATGGAAGCAGTGACAGATTTTATTTTCTTGGGCTCCAAGATCACCGCAGACGGTGACTGTAGCCATGAAATTAAAAGACGCTTGCTCCTTGGGACGAAAACTATGGCAAACCTAGACAGCATAGTAAGAAGCAGAGACATCACCTTGCCGACAAAGGTCCGTCTAATCAAAGCTATGGTTTTCCCAGTAGTAACGTATGGCTGTGAGAGCTGGACTATAAGGAAGGCTGAGCGCTGAAGAATCGATGCTTTGAAACTGTGGTGCTGGAGAAGACTTTTAGAAGTCCCCTGGACTGCAAGGAGGTCAAATCAATCAATCCTAAAGGAAATCAACCCTGACTGCTCATTGGAAGGACAGATACTGAAGCTGAAATATTTTGGCCACCTAATGCGAAGAGAAAACTCCCTGGAAAAGACCCTGATGCTGGGAAAGATTGAAGGCAAAAGGAGAAGGGGACGGCAGAACATGAGATGGCTAGATAGCATCACTGATACAATGAATATGGACTTGAGCACACTCCGGGAAAGAGCGCAGGAGAGGAAGGCCTGGCATGCTATGGTCCACGGGGTCACGAAGAGTCAGACACGACTTAACGACTGAACAACAACAAAGGAGCTCAGGGTGGCACACCTTAAGCCCTTTACCCTCACACCAGCCCTGTGAGGCAGGTGAGGCTGAGTGGCAGTGATGGGCCCAAGTTCACCCAGCAAACTTTATGCTGAGGAGGGATGTGAGCCCTGGTAATCCCAACCTAAACCCAGCACTCTCTGCTACATCATGCTCCTCGTTCCGCCCCTCCACCCAACCATACTATTCATTCAGTTTTTTAGTGAAAAGCCTTGGAATGTGCAGAGCTATCTCGAAACTACTGTGCAGACTTAAAGATGTTGCCTGAGCTTTGTGTCCAGTGACAGATTCTTCTTTCCCTGAAGAAAATAAAACTCTACAGATTAGTCAGCGTTCTTCATTGCATAGGGCATTGCTATAGTCAAACACTAAGGGCTTTGCCTAGAGGGAACAACTGAAGATTACCTGAGTGTCATTAAGAATAAGGATGCAAAAGAATTTTTGAAATGGGCATGAGGCAAAAGGTAAGGAGGGGCACGTTGGGTGAAAATCCAAATTAGGAGTTCTAGTTTGTGTTTTGGGAGGACGCAGTTGCTTAGACACGTTGCTGGGAGTGATCGTAGCAAACGCACCATGCACACTGAGCACGTTTCTGAGGAAAAGTCACTCAAAGCAATACATCAGCTGCCAATAGACAGAGGATTATTGCCCATGAGAATTAGCATCTAAACTCCAGAGTGCAGTTAGTTATAGTATTTCCACATAGGCATGTGAGAGGCTGGCCAAATAAAGCCTCATGACTATTTCCCTTATTTTAAGGGCCTAGAAATTGAGCCATGAGGGACAGTCATTTTCTTCTTTTCTTAATTGAAGCTTTTATCAGGCTGATTGACTGGCAAAGAGAATGAGCAAAATAATTTCCATTAATTGACTGCCTAAATCAATTAAGTCAGCAGATTAATTTAGAATACATCCAAGTTTGACACTATTGATTACTGATACTTGGGCAATGAGGGGATGTAGTTGATACAGCAGTTGTGGGGAACTGATGGCCCTTCTGATGTTGCTGGACTACAACTGTCACCATCCCTGACCAATGGGCGTTCTGGCTGAGGATGATGGAAATTGGAGTCCAACAACATCAGGAGGGCTAAAAGTCCCCCACCCCTGCCATTCAGCCTCCAGTGACCTTTCACTGTACTTCACTTCCTGATTTTGTGTGCACAGTAGTGTGATCAAGAGACACCTAGATTTAATTGTATTTTTAAAAAATATTGGCTGTGGGGTGCTGTGCAGACTTCTGTTTCCCAGTTATAGACACAAGAACTGGCTGTTGCTTGTACAAGTCTCACACATGTCAATTCAAACTGTTTTCTTTGAAGTAGCAATGATGTCCTTTTCTGCCCAGGTGCAAATTTCTTAATCAATTAACAGAATGCTTTCCAAAATAGCGTTGCAATGTCGGAGCAGTGACACCCGTCACAGCAGAAGCAGTGACACTTCTCCATCCTCCCTTCTGTTGCTTTTCTTACCGGACAAAACACTTTTGAGCATGTCTAGTGGTGTTGCAGGGACCGCGGTGCGGATGGGAACTGGAAGACTTCAGGATGCTGGGGATCCTTGTTGCCTCCCCTCACCACCCCCTTCCCCCTCCTTTGCATCCTCACCCGAGGTCAGAACTCCAGCCTTGAGTGAGTAAGCTGTTCCGGTACTTTCTGTGGCAGCTGCAGGTGGCAGGGGGAAACAATCCCTGTCAGGATTTCCCCTCTCAAGGTTGTAGCAGTGTCTATGACTTCGAAGGGGGAACACCGAAATATCCTATGGTCTCTTGGAAATTCTCCCAGGGACCATAGGATTGCTCCTTCATAATCTTGAATTAGAATATATTTCTCAGTTTCTCTCAAATGTGGCATTTTAATTAAAACATTAGCATGATTTGGTGGGGGTAGCAGGGATTCTCCCTGCCTTAGTAAAAATAATTTTCAGGGTCCCAGTTTGACTTTTTTGCCACTGCAAAATTTATAAAAAATAAACTCAACAACTGCATAAAAGAAGGGAAATCCAGACAGCAACCAGACCTACTTGATTTCATTTTATTTGCATTTTGTTTTTATTTACATTTTGTTTTTATTTACATTTTGTAATTTGCTCCTTTTTTGGCACTGAACTTTCTGTTGGCAGCTGAATGTATTGCTGGCACTGTTTACAGTATAGAGAAAAGTCCCTGGAGCAGCATCGATCAACTAAATGTTTAACATAATTGTCTTGCCAGAAAACCTGCATTTGAGCAATGATACTGAAAATGACTGGGCATCTAGGCAAGAATATTAATTCCTATACAAAGTTTATTGCAGTACCTAAAGGAGGGGTAGGAAATGTGTGGCCCTCCAGAGGTTGTTGGATTGCATAGCCAATGGTGAGGACAGATGGGAGTTGCAGTCCAAAAACAACCGGAGGGCCACACATTCCCCATTCTTGACTTAAGGGTTGAAATGCACTTTCTACAAAGATTCAGTGGCAATTTACAGACTGTAGACTACAGGTATGATCCAGTCAAAGTTAAGCACGTTGGGGCACAATCCTATCCAGATAAGCGGTTGCCTCCAAACTCGGAGGCGACCACCTATCCAAAGCAGGGCAGGAGAAGCACGGAGGGGATTGTTCCCTCTGTGCTTCTCCTGCCCTGCATTTTCGGCTAGACAGCCGATTGCGGCTGTCTAGCTGTGGGAGGATGGAGCTGGGGAGGAGGCTGCTGTACGACATATAGGATGTGTTGTGCAGGCATCTCCACCCTCCCTGCCCCGGAACACCCCCAGCCACGCCCCTTTTTGGCAGCTCCGCATTCCTCTTGCAAATGCGGAGGATGGGGCTGTTCAGTGTTGAAGTGTGGGGAGGTCAGTTCTCCGGGAACAGACCTCAGAGCCCGCACTCCAAGGTCGGTTCCTGGATAACACGATATCTACAGCCATCTAGCTGCTGTCTAGCAGCCATAGGATTGCTCCCTTAAAGTCACATTGATTTCAAAGGATGGCTAAGCATGTGCATAAATCTCTCCCACTGAAATCAACTGGACTAAAAAGTGCTTTACTTTCGCTAGATTGTGCTCGAGTGAAGAAAATAGCCTTTCCTCCAAACCCCAAATACATAAATAAATAAATGGACAAAAAGCAATCTGTCTATTTATCTGAGTCTGTGGAGAGATCTCCAACCCACACTTGCTATGCACAACCTTGTCAAGGCAGGCAGAATGAAATCTTTCGGATAGGGATGGGGGCTACTTTTCTGTGGAGAACTACCTTCCCTTGGGGCTATCTTGTGGGGGCAGTGTACTGGTGGTGGGTGGGGGAGGCCACTGCTTTTTCTATCCCTCCCCAACCAGCAGGCTGCTAGGGGAGGACTAATGGCTCATGTGCTACAGCCACATGGAAGTTGTGGCTATGGATGATGAATCTGTGAGGGCTCATTCACATGTGCAAGTGAATTGATGCAGCAGTTCACAAGTGATGGACTTGGATGTGTGAACAGGCCTCTTCATTATAAGTAAACTGGTCGGAGCATACAAGTCGTGACACATACCAGTACTAAACCATATTCTGAAATGCCCAGTCGATATTGCACCCAAATAATTCTTTCTTTCTTTTTTGTATATGCCGCCTGTGTAGTTTGACCAGGTGCAAAAGACAGCAGGTCTCCTGCATCGTTAAGCTGTGTAGAAGAGGGAATTTCAGCAGGTGTAGCTTTTCGTGCATCATCTTTCACATCTGGTCACCCTATGCCTACCTTGCCCTCTAAGCTCCATCACCCCATCCTTTAGCATGACAAATAGGCCAATGTTTCCCAAACTGCTAAGAGCTGAGAAACAGCATTTTTCTGAATTAAAACTGGAAGCAGCTTCACCTTTACACTCAAAATGGTTTATAGTGTACAAGAATAAGAATGACCTGCGATCAGAGGAGACTCCCCCTTCCCCAATGTTTCCAGATGAGTTCCTGTTCTGAATGTGCCTCCTGGTGGGACGAAAGCAAGCCCAGACACAATGGGAAGCATTCTCTGAATGTGGGTAATTCTGCTATGTCTCTGCACTGGGAGTACGTGATTGATGTAAACACACATGGTTCAGAGAGAAAGAGAGACCAATTGCAAGGCTGTGAGCCCAGAGCAGTGGCTCACACAGAGAAGCAAAGGACACCCTCTTCTGTGGGAGAGTGGTTTAGGCTACTAGCAGCCTTTAATTGTTTAAAAAATTGTTTTCTGTGGCACACGAATGTATCCTGGCACACTGTTTGGGGACTCATGCAACTGACAACAAGAAGAAGCAGACTTCCCTGACCTCTAGTTCCTGGAAGTCGTCATCTTCTTCCACATCATAGGAGAGGGTATGGATCTTGATTTCTTCTGTGGACAGGCTGACAAATTTGCCATCGGGGTAGTCCTGGCTGTCTTTGGTGGGCGACCTGTCCTCAATAAAGGTTGTTTCACAGCATTCCGTGCCAACGCTTTCTCCCCACGATCGCAGCATGCTCTCCGAGTACAGGATGATGTTTGGGTGAAAGCAGGACTCCACTGTCTGTGGTAGAGTATTGGGGTCAAGGAGTTGTTGCACTGGATCATTCCTGGGGTAATTTGGAGAGCAGAGAGTTGGGTACACAGACACCAGCCCGTCCCTGCCCTCGGCCATCAAGTTCCTTGTGTTAATCAACCCATTCCTCTTCTTGGTATCCACAGCCTTATCGTGCTTAAGCACACTTTTATGCTGAACTAAGCCATCCATCCTTGTTCCTTTTCCTTTGCTGTCTCAATGCATTGAAGTCCCTGTGAGGATTATCACATGGGATTAACTGATCCCATTTTCCTGAGGCAGGGATGGAAAAAGAATACAAATTAACATGAAAGAAACTGCCATCTCGCTCTGTGATGATGGTCTGATAAAAGTTCTTAGCAACTGAAAAGAGATTTAGCCCCAAGCCTTGCAAATTACTTTTCCAGAGCATTTGGTGCAAATGATCATTGTTAATTAAATGGAGATAGTTCTGAAAATTATTTCACAACAACACAGAGGACTCTCTGAGATTACTAGAGAGTTAGTGTAGCATAATAGCGAAGAGATGGAGGTAACCTCTGGTTCAAAGCTCACCTCTGCTATGTACTTACAAGGTGGCCTTTGGCAAGCTACTATTCTCTGTGACATCTTCAAGATAAGGATACTATTGACCCAGGTTACTGGGTTGGTGTTGTAAGGATTACTGAGATAATGTATGTGAAGGACTCTAAGGGTGCAATCCTATGCAAGTTTAGACAGAAAAAAGGCCTACAACTCCCAGCATGCTCTAGCCATGCTGGCTGGGGCATGCTGGGAGTTGTAGGTCTTTTTTCTGTCAAAACTTGCATAGGATTGCACCCTAACGCACTATATAAATATTTTTATCATCATCATCATCATCATCATCGGCATTGTTCTATCTCTACAGGTGGCCTTCACAACCAAATTCAAAAATATTTCTTTTAAATGGAGTGGAAAATACTGTATAAGAAGCATCACACTTTGCACTTTTAAAAAAAGAAAGGACAATACTGTTGTAATTGACTGATTTCAATTTCTTGTCAAGGCTTAGCATTGTTAATATTTGTAACAAATAAAAACTGTTATGGATGTCGCAGTTAAAAACTGTATACAATGAGAAAAGCAAAGCAACAGCAATATAATACAGGACCAAAACAAGTTGTCATAATTTAAAAACAACAACAGTGAATTATCATCAGAGAATTTTCAGTGTTCTCCAACTGCAGCTCTTTGAAAGCGGATACTTTGGCAATCAGGGCCCTATTGCCTCCATTAAAGATACACCATTTTGACTAAAATCTAACCCAGTCTAATGACTTAGTATGTGGGTACTTCCAGATGGAGGGCTTCTAATGTGAACAATCAGAAGACTTATGCATATCTTCCCTCTTTTCTCTTTAACAGATTTTCTGCAATAAGGAAAAGGACAAAAGAAGCAGTAAGAAAACATGGGAGGGTCACGAGTAGAGGATGATGACATTTGGCACCATAAAAGCCTCATCTGGAAGCCCACTCTATCTCTGATTATATTGTTGCAGACATTACACAAAATCTTTGAACTTCTGGTAGCTGGAAGGCAACACAGCACACCTCACATTAGAGCATCCATTACATACAAGAGGTAGAGTGCTAGTCTAGAGGGACTGCTGGTTTTTGGCTGTCTAGCTGTGTGGGGCCGACCGGGAGAGGAGGCTGTGTGGACAACACAGTGTCTAGTGGCCACAGGATTGCTCCCCAAACCGAATACTTAAAAATTTCCTTTCAGGAATCACTAACACAAGCCAGATAAAAAGAGAATTCTGCTCTGGTCCCAAATTACAGCGATTTTAATCATGTGCGTTATAAATTAATTTCTGTAGGCATAACAAAAGAGTTTCAGATTATGTCTGGTAAAGGGTCCCTTTCCATTAAACACTATGAGGTTGAAAATATTCCATAAAGCTGGTTTCTCCTATCATATTGCTATAGCAATGGGTAAAGCTACCCACAAACAAAGTTCTCTCTACCACACAAGCTATTAGAGGACTAAGGGGTGGGATTGCTAAACTTTTACCCTTAATTTAGCATAAAGAGCTATGGCCATATGTGAGTCTGATTCAAGTATATATGAATGCAGAGGAAAATGTATATAATCAACAAATGACAGCAACAAATAAGTATAGCTCTAGCCTTGTTCTAAAGACCCCATCCCCCAAGCACTAGTTCATCTGTTGCCAGTGAAATACTATAGAAAGGGGTAGTCAGCACTTCTGAAAAGCAAGCAGAGCTATGTAAATATCTCAAGCGCCTTGCTGACAGTTTTTATCCAATGCAGCTAATTGATTTTGTCAGTTTGGGGGATCAGCAACCCAATACAACATGCAAAGACATTTGGGTAAATCTGCTGGCAATTGTATTAGGATACTTCTAACACAGCTGTTTGCCATGTTAAGCATTCTCTGCTATGGTTTCTTCCTCCTTCCTGCATGAAAACTCCTAATCTGGAAGCAGAGAGACAGTGAGAATTCTTGGAGGAGTTTCTTTGCTATAAATACCCGCTAGCCCTGCAAACTATTCCTCTAAATGAAAAAAAAAAAAATGCTTTTGTTGCTGTGTTAACCTGCTCCCCCAGTTTTGCATTCCCTTTGGGGAGAACTACAGTGAAGTCATTATAAAAGTAAGCACTCTTAATAGTTCTATCATTTCTGCTTTCCTCTCTGTTTTCCTAGATCTCAAAAGTACTTTAGATTAACAGGTGGAAAAAAGTACTACTTCTAGGCATGTGATTTCCTGAACATATTTGGGCTCTCTGATTGTAACTCACGGATGGACATTCTTAGAGGCCACTTTATTCTCCAGATGCCACGGAACAGAAGGATAATTGTCTTGCACAAATAGAGCTGGAGGCCCCATTATATTATTATTATTAATAAAATGTATGTGTCCCTTCCCACCACAAAAAGCAGTCTTGAAGCAACTGACATAGACAATACAGACATCCATAATTAATACTGTGAAGGAAGGAAGGGGGTACCCTAACTCCCAGCAGCGTAGGCAGTCAGGATGTAAAATTTCCGAAAATCCTAAAGCCCTGCAAAACCCCCATACTGATGGTAATGAACCTCAAAATCCCGGATGACCCCACACAGCAGTTTTATGTCGATATCAAACAACATGGGGGATAAAATTGAGCACTGCGGAACCCCAAACTGGAGGATCCATGGAGCTAAACAACAGTCCCCAAGCACCGCCCTCTGGAAACAACCGGACTGGTAGAAGTGGAACCACTGCAAAGCAGTGCCCCAATTCCCAACCCAGACAGCCACTCCAGAAGGATACCATGATCGATGGTATCAAACACTGCTGAGAGAACAACAGACTTCCGCTGTCTCTTTCCTGACACAGGTCATTATACAGGACAACCAAGACAGTTTCAGTACCAAAACTGGGGCTGAACCCTGACCAAAATAGATCCAGAAAAGCAGTCTCATCCAAGAGTACTTGGATCTGGGCAGTGATCACCCACTCAAGGACTTGCCTCGGAAAGGGATCTGTGCAACCAACCTATAATTGTTCAGATCTTCTGGTTCCAGGGAGGGCTTCTTAAGAACTGGTCTTACCGTTGCCTCTTTCAGGTGATCCGAGACCACTCCATCTCATAAGGAAGCACTTTTCATCTCCGTGGCCCAACCAGACGTCTCTTCTCTGCTAGATTTCACCAGCCATGCAGGGCAAGGATCCAACATGCAAGTGGTTAATGTACCCATCCAAGCATCTGGTCCCTGTCCTCGAGCTGTACTAACTGAAACTCAGACTGCATTCTGGACACCTCATGAGATTGATCTGATAAAAGAGTGGAGTCAAGATCCTGACAGATGCAAGTGGTTTTATCCTCAAAATGCGAAGCAAACAGATCTCAGCAGGCTGCCAGGGATTCAACCACTTCCTTTGGGCCAGTGTGTAATAGTCCCCAAACTACCCGGAAAAGCTCTGCCGGTTGGCATAGAGAGGATGCAATGGAGGCAGTGAAGTAGCACGTCTTCGCTGCCTTCACTACCACTAAGTCAGCTTAGTGTTGATCACGTACCAGTGTACAATTGCATTTGTCAGCTGGAAAATCTTCCAGAGCTGACTGGAAACCAATTGGATTTGTCAGCCTCCAGGGATGGACCATCTTAATGGGTCCCCTGCCTCTGCAGAGGGGAAGAGCCACCAATACACTCTAGACCAGCACTTAATCTGAGAGGAAGTCTGGAGAGAAAGACAGAATTCTTAGACGACAGCGACACCCCCTCCCTGGTCCCTGGGTCTGCCCTGGTGCTGCCCCGAGAACCCAGGTGGACAAAACTGGGGAGTCTCACCCCACCCACTCACCCAAGTCTGAGTTATACATGCCAGGTCAGCATTCTCATCCACAATCAAATCATTAGTGAGGGAGATCTTATTAGACACCAGCCTGATGTTCAGCAGCAGCAACCACAGGCCCAAGGGCTGGTTGACAAGACAGCCACCATATCCCTGGTTTGAAGAGGGGCTGGCATGGGGCACAACCAGAAGATGTCTGCTCTGGAGGCCCCTGACTTGCGCCGCCCCTCTGCACCTGCTGTCCCTCCCCTGAGACCATTGAAATTGGAGCTCTGCTCGCTCCCCCCACCAAGCCCCCAGCTCCTCCTCTCAGGCACATGGCACACACCTCCTCCCAGCAGACTGAAAACAACACACACACACACAAATCCAAAGAGAGGAAGAAAAGCCTGTCAAACCCCTTGAATTACAGCTGAAAGTCCTGACTTGGCTCCCATCTGGGTGTGTTTCCTTTCAACTTCAGTGTAGCAAAACAGTTATCCTTGTTCCAATATTTCTGGCCCTGTGTCTCTTCCTTTGCCCTCCTTTTCCAGCCATTCCATTCCCCTTCCCACCCAATTTAGTTTTTCCCCTCTCAGTTAGTCAACATTCCATGACTACTGAGTCATCATTGGGCTTTTTTGGGGGGGTCCCTTTGGGGTTTAGTTCTTAAGACTCTCTGTATGCCTGAAACCTCAGGGTTACCCCAAGTATGCTGCTACCTGCCTCTCGTGCATGGGTGGTAACATTTTGGCTACTTCTGTGAGAGCACATGAAAACTTGAATTAGAAACAGAGGGACTGATGGGGTCCCAAATTTCATCTGACTGACAAGGAGCTCCAGTTTAACTCTGGGATTTTAAAAAGCCTTAAAAAGAAATTTTAAATGGCTTCTCTCTGTGTAATACTAAGAAGAAATTAGGAAATCATAAAAGGCATAGAATACTCCCGAGAACCTTTTATTGTATGTTGCAGTCCCTCTCAGCTAATGAACAATGGATTCAATGAAGAAGCTTTTCTACTTGCTTTATTAAATTCATTCATTGCTTCCCCTCATGGTATACATCCTCCATACAAATTCTAGTTTTGGATTATTCTTTCTATTTTATGAGTTAGCAAATGTTTGTACTGGGGCTAATTGGCAGTGTTTTTCATTATAAATAGACATTAATTGGCAAAACAATTTTTTGTTTTGTTTTTAGTTTAATTTTTGGATAGTCTAAAAATTTAATCCCCAATATGATTCCGAAGTCCTTGCAATTAAATCTGCAGTAATAATTTTTAAACCTCCATTTTTGTATATGATAGTTTTACCATCAAGGCAACCATGTCAGCAGAGAGGAATTTACAGTACTCATTTTTCTACCATTTATTTCATTTCTGTACCTCCCAATAGCCAAAGCTCTCTGGGCAGTTTACAAAAATTACAACCCCAAAGATAAAAGTATAATAAAGCAATATAAAATCTTTAACATACAAAATTTAAAAACAATTTAAAAAAAGTAAAAAACAATTACAATAAAATACCAGGACCTGACAAAAACAACTCACATTAAAAGCCCCATCATATGCCATCAAATGCCTGGGAATACAGGAAAGTCTTAACCTGATGCCAAAAAGATGACAACATTGGCACCAGGCAGACCTCATTTGGGAGAGTATTCCACAGTCAGGGGGCTACTACCGAGAAGGCCCTCTCCTTTGTTGCCATCCTCCAAGCTTCCCTTGGAGGAGGCACTTGGAGGAGGCTCTCCAGGCAATGTCAGACACTCCATCAGGTATTGTGGCCCCAAGCTGTGGAAGGCTTCATAGGTTAAAACCAGCACTTTGAATTTGGCTCGGAAATGTACAGGCGGTACAAGTAGACCAGAATTAGTGTTATATGCCCAGACCTTCTGGTCCTTGCTATCAATCCGGCTGCTGCATTTTGCATAAGCTGCAATTTCCAAACAATCTTCAAGGGCAGCCCTATGTAGAGTACTTTGCAGTAATCTAACTTGGAGGTTACCAGAACTGAGACTACCGAAGCCGGGTTATCCTTGTCCAGATAGGGGCATAACTGGGCTACCAGCTGAAGCTGGTAGATGGCACTCTGTGCCACTGAGACCACCTGAGCCTCAAGTGACAAATTAATAAACCATTTATTAATTATATTTTTAAAATCCTCATTTTCAAATGCCGTTCTGTTTATTTGTCCAGTTTCTAGAAATTCAGAACATTTAAGCCCTAAAACTATTAGTTACAAAGATAGCATTCTGGAGTTTGTAAGACTGCTCAGGGGTAATATGGTCATTTGAGCAGTGCTGTAAATTTGGCTCTAGAAGATGACCTGGGTTAAGAGAATAAGCTTACAATTTTAGATTGAGATTGTAGTTGTAAAACTGATGTTTGTCAGAATCAACCCAACTGCATTTAATAGGGATCCAGGGAAATTTAGAGTTAACGGTATTTAGGAATATGAACATGTATTATTTAATATTTATATAGTACCTATAATGCACTGGCATGTGTTGATGATTACAAACTTGGAAGCAAGTCCCAATACCTTCAAAGGAACTTTACTTCCATGTAAAGCAGCAATCTTAAACTTACTTTATGGTAAGCATGTCCAATGAAATCAAGACATGGTTAAGACCAGAATATTCACAATATACATGGTTAAGATCAGACTGCCAGCATGTTTGGGATCAGTGAGCAAGACAGTTACAAAGAAAGCTTTCCTAGCTATCTTTTGGTTCAAACTACCCTTTTTTTACTCCCTGCTTGCCATCTGAATTTCCAAGCCTTCTGCAATTAAGCAAGAAAATGGTTTGCTAGTTAATATTGCTCTTCAGAAGACAGATGTCTTCTGTCTATATAACATTGTAGAACTTGTACCAGTGCATAGTATCGGTGCTGTAGTTTAGCACTGCAATATTGACCCCCTTCCCCTCTCTTTGTTTTATTTAATAGTTTTTAAGTTATTGTATGTTAGCTGCCACAAAAAACTTTTGGCTGAGTGGCAGGGTTAAATAATTAGGATAAATAAATATACCAAAGCAGATTTTAATGTATGTTAATTCCTAGTTTTAGATGAACTTATGTTTTAAAATTATTTCTGTATTTAGTTTTAATTCTCCTTGAGATAAGCAAATGAGAGCATAGAATCTAATTACAATATGTAAAGGACAATATTGTAATCTGCCTTGGAGTCATATTTATTCCATTAATTTCAGAAGCTAGTGTTGCAATTTACTACAGAGTACTAGACTGGCTCAGTGACAGATTTTATTTTCTTGGGCTCCAAGATCACCGCAGATGGTGACTGTAGCCATGAAATTAAAAGACGCTTGCTCCATGGGAGGAAAGCTATGGCACACCTAGACAGCATAGTAAGAAGCAGAGACATCACCTTGCCGACAAAGGTTCAAAGCTATGGTTTTCCCAGTAGTAACGTATGGCTGTGAGAGCTGGACTATCAGGAAGGCTGAGCGCCGAAGAATTGATGCATTCGAACTGTGGTGCTGGAGAAGACTCTTACGAGTCCCCTGGACTGCAAGGAGGTCAATCAGTCAATCCTAAAGGAACTCAACCCTGACTGCTCATTGGAAGGACAGATACTGAAGCTGAAGCTCAAATATTTTGGCCACCTAACGCGAAGAGAAAGACTGAAGGCAAAAGGAGAAGGGGACGGCAGAGGATGAGGTGGCTAGATAGCATCACCAATGCAGTGAATATGAACTTGAGCACACTCCGGGAGAGAGCGGAGGACAGGAAGGCCTGGCGTGCTATGGTCCATGGGGTCACGAAGAGTTGGACACGACTTAACGACTGAACAACAACAACTAGACTGGCTTCTGGCCCTACACACATGACCCACACCAATGCAACTACATCACTAGTGCTATTCAGCCACATACCCCTGCCCGTTGTAATGATTACTAAGAACATAAGAACTGTGCTGGATCAGACCAAGGGTTCATGCCGCTTCCCAGAATGGTTAGTCAGATGTTTCTAGAAAGTCCACCAGTAGGGCATAAAGATGATAGCCCTCTCCCATAGTTTGTCCTACAGCATCTGGGATTCTGCCACAGAACATAAGTAGTTCCAGATTATTATTTATTTGTTTGCTTGTTTAGAGTATTTTTATCCTGCTCCTTGGCCAAAAAGGCTCCCAGAGGGGCTTACAAATAATCAATAAAAGTCTGCCCACAGGCTTCCAATCTAAAAGATACTGCACACAAGGGAAAAGAAGAGGGAGGGAAGAGCAGGAAAAAATCAAGTCTTTCAGCAGGGCTAGTGGAATGGACCTAATTCCCCTCTCATCTTGCACAGCCCGCTGCAATGGCTGCTGGTGGTGATGGTGGAGGGAGGAGGAGCCTTCATGAGCAAGGCCTTTCAGCAGGGCTGGTGCAATGGCCCTGATCCCCATTCCCAGTTAGTTATCATGGACATGGCTAATGGCCATTGATAGGCTTATCCTCTACAACTTTTAAAGGCATCTAAGCCAGTTGTCATCACCACATCTTGTGACAGTGAATTCCACAAGTTAATTATGTGTTGTAAGGGGAAGCACTTTAACTTAATTTACTGCCAAAGGAGCAAGAGAAAGAAAGACTACTATGACTTGGTAGTTAACTCCTCATGGTTACACAGCAGGAGAACTAGCTTGGTTGAGAGACTATGCCTGGAAATTGAGGAAGTCACCCAAATTTCAGAAATGTTTTCAAGGCACTTTTCAAACGGTAGAGAAACTGAGTTACTGTATGAGGTCAAGAAGGAAGAGGAGATACCAAATGAGACATTTTAATACACTTCAATCTTATGTTGGGCAAGAGCTCTCATACCCTCTGTTAGACAGCAAGCATGTGTTTTAGCTAGTTCCAAAACAAGATATCAAAGACACAACACTTTCCCCTCCCAATTGCGGGGGGGGGGATATTAACACAAGGCAACACCAGTGAGTGTCAGCCAGACTCCTCGTCAGATGAGGAGGCTGAGAAGAAAATGTTGCCTATGTATCTTGGGAGGTTGGACAGAGTTCTTTAGACAAGGGGGACATCAGTGCCATGCCATCTGAATCAAGAGGCAATGGAGCACTCGGTTACAGAGGGCAGACCTATAAGAAATGTGATGCCACAAATCTAGCATAAAGTTTATATTGTCATGATTGTTATGCTGTGGTTATGGATTTTTAAAAAAATGTTTGAATTGGTTTTGTTTTAATGTATGTGAAGATGCAAGGCGATGTCTTCTAAAATGGGGGTGGGTAGCAGCGTAAGAAGCCTTATACATCTTTAAAGGCAGTCCCAAGTAGGAGATAGGTATGGAGAGGCAGTCCCTGAAGGCCAGGGAGACTTCTGGAAGCCTAAAGACGCATGTGTGTGAAACAGAGGAGCGATCCTTGTGAGAAGAGCTGCAAAGGCCTGAATTCTGTGATCAGGAGTAGACAATTACAACACCAGTTGTTTTCCAAACCCTGAACTGAATTTGGTCTTTTCTGAAAAATAACCTGACTGAGCTACGAGGCTCAGGAATAGGCTATAACGATCCACAACAGTATTTTCAATATGATACTGGATATATTTCCATTCACTTTGGCAGATCTGGCACTTTGGCAACCAGAGGTGGGATGCTGTGTGGCACAGAACACCAGTAAAAGCTCCCCTAGGAAGACATTTTGGATAGGTGGGTTGTTTTGTTTTGCTGACACACAATGTCTGACCAGCTGCCACCTTTTGAACTGGGAATAAATTTTCTCCCAATTAAAATAGGTCCATAACAACCATGGTTTACACTGGTCCTCACTATTATTCCTGTGGTGTGTGGCTTGGCTCATTGGCCTGATTCCATCTTGCCTGAAAAAGCTTTCTGCATATAGCAAACTAGCACATCAGGGAGAAGGCAGGAGAGTATTTTTAACATGGGGGAACCACTCGAATATATGACACTTCCTTATCTGCAGCCTCAAGTACAGTAAAGAAGTAAACTGCCTTATTCAGCATACTGAATGGCTCTCATTCTAGATTTCTGCCCATCAAGCCACCGTGTTTAAACTGGCCTTTAGTTACGGCCGCAGAATGGGCACAACAGGAACAGGTGTGGCTACTGTTTTCAAAGTTGACTTTCTCAGGAAAACCATTTGGGGGAGGGTTGATACTTGCCTCCCACTTCAGAATCTGTTGCCCTAAGTGCCCTTGCCATGTTTTTCCTGATTGAAAACCTAATACATCAAACAAGTGAAAGTACCCATTGACTTTTATGGGACTAGGAAAAGCTCAAGTAAACACATATCTTCCCACCTCATGAATACAGGTTTCCCCAACTGCAGTCTCTTCTTTTGTCCTATCTAAGTTAGTGGAACAAATGTACTAAATTGATGTGTATGTGACAATAGAAAAAGTCTTAGCAGGCATGTAAAATTCTCTGGTGACCACATGTGGCCTCACTTAAGAAATCAATGGCCTATCAGACATGATTTCTTAAAAAAAAAACTTTAAAATATTTATTTAGATGAAATAGCACACAATAATTTAAATTAATTATGAAGTCACAAAGAGTAATCATTCACAATAAATATAAACAATTAATCATTACGTAGTGTATATACTACAAATATAAATATGACAATCTCTAGAAAACAGCTTTAAAGAAGGAACTATAAAACGTTAATACCTGATCATTAATTCTAATAATCACAGTAATCAAGTCATACTTTAACATGCACATAAAACGTTATTACCATTTACCAACATAAAACACACTAGATCTATAATACATATTACATCTATAATTCTACACCCGATACTATATCAAATTAAAAGAATAATGATTAATATCCAAATTATATCCATTTTTCATAAAGCTTATAAATGATATTCAGTTTTCATAGAATGTTCCTACCGATCACCTTCCTTCCCTCAACTGGACATAGTTGGTCACCTTTTGTCATTTCTGAAATATACCACACCTTAGATAACCAACATTTTACAGAAGGATTTACAAGAACCAACATTTAAAGGAAATGAGATTTTTTGCTGCCATCAACAAATTCCAAACTAACTTGTAATGTATAACTAACAACAACATAACTAAAAGATCCAAAGGTATCATATATCCAATCATTAGATTAACTATGTACTGAATCTTCCTCCAAAAGACAGAAATTTTTGGGCAGGATCACCAAATATGGCAAATATTTGCATTGTCTAAAGCCTATCTCCAACACTGGTACAACCCATTCTTATTGATCAAGCAGGTATTAAATGCTTATGCTATAATCTTTTATAACAATTTTCCTTAAAATTTTAACACAGAGATAGTGCTGGCCCTTTAGTGAAAATAAATTGTCACATTTATTCTGATAATGTTTCTCCCAGCATATTTTCCCATTTATTTCTAAAATGCTACTCAAAGCACCATTCAATTTAATAAAATTTCATAGATTTTAATTAGTCAATAATCTCTTCTTTGATCAACTAGATAGATAAATCTATATTCATTTTGCTCAAATTAATATTCTTTGTTAAATAATCGGACACTTGCAAATACTGGAACCACTGTGCCAGCTTATTCCCTAATTTGACACCAATATTGATTCTACTTAAATATGAAATACATTTTAACTTACTTGAATGTTGAGACGTGTTTCAGCTAGCCCTGCACAGAGGACTGTGAGCTTGAATGGTGTGCCAATTTCTTGGACACAGGTCAACAGCTGCTGAAAATCATTAGAGCAATTGCTTTTTCTATTCTTTTCAAACAAGCCTTTTAAAAAATGCCCTACATATCTCCCTGCAAAATATCATGGTTTCAAAGATAAGAATACTTAAATTCCCACAATATCTGCAAGACATCCTTAACTATTGATGCGCAGCCAGCCAGTACATCCATAATGTGGTTCATTATTCACACCAAACTATCAACATGCATGCTGCATTATAGAACACTTGTAAAGGCTGATTTTTCTGTTACCCTCATAATGACAAAACATGTTTGAGTCCACGCTTGTTTTGGAATCCTGTAGACGGGAACAGATTCCTTTCCACCAGAGCCAGTACAAACAGAGATGAAAGGTGAGGCTTTCAGGACTGACCCACAACATACTGAGCTGTTCATAGCAGAAACTCATTTTTTAAAGCAGCCATGTCTTGTTTACTCTGATAGCAGCTATTTCCCCTCAATTAGCTTTTTTAAAAGCTAGGTGCTGTAACCCAAGAAGGCAATGGGTCAGTGTGTAGCAATTCATGCTCCCCAGTGCAGGGCAAAGCATGTGATCACCTAAGCCAGTCGAAGGAACTTCTCCTTCCCTCTGTGTCTATACTGGCCACTAGTAGAAGAGAGTTAGTTGCTCCCTTCCACATGATTCCAAAACAAGCAGAAAGGGACTCAAATACATGCATGTTGCTCTGTAGGAGTGTAATGTGTGAATCAGCCCTATAACTTTTTGTTCTGAGGAAGAGACTACCTAAAGTTAGTGCTGGTTCTCACAGCAGCCACTCTGGCTTAGCATTGCATAGCTCTCTCCTTACGGCAAACAGGTTGCTCACCATGAGCAGAAGCTGCTATTTTGCATGCTTCTGCAGACTTCACCCTAATACCATGTATGCAAGATCCCACTCTTGTACTTCATGTTAATTACATCTTGAAAAATACTCTTCGGCTCTGCATTCACCATCAATAATGCATTCCAAGTCCACTTCATATATAAACAAATAATAAAAGAAGCATATAATAACATAATGGGCTTATCCAATGCAGCACTTGTGCAAGGCTGCTCCCTTAAGGGGAATTCCCTACCGCTAGGGGCAACCTCTGTTTGATTTTGCCTGATCCGCCTCCCACTGCAGCCCCCTACCCCACATCTGAGTGGGGTGCTGGAGGCTGCACTGGAGAATTTATACAGAATGTTTTTGAGCATTCAAAGCACTTCACATTGTTATTCTCAGCAAGATTTCCAGCCACTATTGTCGATGGCACTATGTTACAGATGGGGACCAGAGGCTGAGAAGACAATGGCTCACATAGTGAGATCACCGTGGCAGAAGCGAGATTTGCCCAGGGTACTTCTTGACTCACAGTTCAGCCTCTTTGCCACTATGTTATACTGGCTCTCCGGCATGGAAAATGCAAAGAAAATCCACTTTTAATGATTCCTCAACTACGTACCATAGCCCCTGAAGAGGCAGTTGAAGAGGAGAAAAGAGGCCACCAGTCTGCATTATGGTCTTGCATATGCCTTCCCGATCACATGACCAAGTGGACATTTTGAGTGGCGTTAGCATATCTGACTGGGTGGTGTCCTTGTTCTCAAGCCATCAGATGTTCACTTTTACCACAAATAAAAGATAGGATGGGACAGGACAACCCAAAATACTTTCCCCTATTAGAATTATTACCTCAAATATTAGCCAGAATTATTACCTCACAATACTAGTCATATTAGATCCCTAACTATCCATATTAGAATTATTACCTCAGTCTCCAGGGCGGGGTGGTGGTGGTGGAGAACTAGGTGTGCAGTAAACTCTGCAAAGTACAAAAGGGTAAGTCTCAAGTACTACTTGGAAGTAAGCCCCACTAAATCCAAAGGAACTTACAAATAAGTATGATTAGGATGACACTCCTAGAACTTGGACATTTTCATCATTTGCATTTTAAGACAAGACACAAGGGGCCATGGGGCTTCCTTTAGCATCTTCCCTTAAATTGCTGTCCTTAGGGAAACGTACATTAATTCCCAGGGATGCTCTAAAACAGATGCTAATTAAATTACTATACTCTTAGCCAGAAATCACAGAAAATGCATTTAAAGCTGAGCATTCTCCACAGCCATAAACATTTATTTGCTAGACTGCACCATCTCGAGCACGCTTTTCCGGTCTGAAGCCATAAAGGACCCATACTGCTAGCCCATGGCACCCAGCTGCACCTGCCTATAGACTGTCTCTGTGTGCGGGCGATGTTGCCTGCTGCTTCTTGGAGTTAACGACGATCCCTTTGGATTTGTCTCAGGCGCCTTTATGTGTGGCTCCCGCTGCGCTATTCGGGTGGGAATTACTTGAATGAATTTATATGACCAATCGGGGCCCGGGAGGGGGCCCATTCCCACCAAGCTGCGTTTCCCAACGTACAGGGATCGCAACTGCTCTCCAATGCGTCCCCGTGCCATTCCTTTGCGCGAGTGCCCCCCCGGCAAAATGCGATGCAGAAGTGCCGCATCTCGGCAGTGAAGCCGGCGCGTGCAAAACGAGCGAGGGAGAAGAGCCCGAGCCTCTAGGCGCCAGACCGGCAGTTATCTCAGGCCGATCGCGCCCAGAGGCATGCAACTGCTGCTGCCCGGGGATGGGAGGGGGCCCAGGGAGCGCCCGCGGGCAGAAGGTCCCAGGGCAGGCGCGATCCCTGAAAGCTCGGCGGCGGCCGCTGCGCTCTGCCTGAGCCCTTGGCGAGCTGCCGCTGCGCGTCGGAGCAGAGCGGACCACCCGGGGTTGGCCGGACCGACGCCCTGAAGACGGCAGACCGCTCTCCACGGGAGCGGCGGGCTGCAAGCGCGTTTCCGGCGAGATCCACGTCCCGCGCCGAGTCCTTCCCGCGAACCACCCCTCAGCGGCGCCTCGCGCCCTTCCCCGCAGCCCTGCGCCACTTGGCAGTCGCCCCGCCGCGGGAAGACGCGGCGCGCCGGCCCGCCCGGCCTCTCTGCCCCTGGGCGCACTTCCCGGAGGCACGCCCGGCCCCCGGCCCTGCCCTGCCGGCACTCACCTCCGGGCAAAGCAGCAGCAGCAGCAGGAAGGTGACTCAGGCGCCGCCGTCGAGCCGCCTGGGGCGGCGGCGGCGGCAGTCCTGGCGAAGTCTCTCCCGCGCCGCCTCCCGCGCCGCGCCGGCTTCTGCCCGCAGCGCCAGGGAGACGAGGCGCCCAGATCAAAGGCGAGCGGAGGGGGCGGCCGCCGCAGGCGGGGGCTTCAGGCAGGGGCGGCCCGGGCGCGGCGAGCCATCGCCTCGTGGTGGCGGGAAGAAGACGCGGGAGGGCGGCAGGCAGCGCCAGCACCCGGTCGGGGACGCGGAGACGCAGCGGCTGCCGCGGCCGTCCGCCCTACATGGTGCGGAGGCTGCGAGCCGGAGCCGGGCAGCGAGCAGCGGCAAGATTTCAACGCCGCCGCCGCAGGTCGCGCCGCCTCGACAGGAGGAATTTACAGCCCTGCACCGAAAATCGGGGAGACGGGGGACGCCGGGATCCATCCCCCGGGGTCCTAAAGGGAGCCCGCGCTGCTCCGGTGTACTGCAGAGGGAGTCGCTTCACCGAGCGCCAGGCACGAGGCAACCCGCGCCCCACACCTCCGGACCCGGGCAAGGAAGGCTAGCGTAAATCCACGCGAAAGAGCATCGGAACCCGAAGTGCAAGTCATCTACAGTGTCTGAAGTTACTTAAGAATTTTTTAGTAACGTTAATACAACTAAAAGCAACCAAGCGCTGTCAGTTGCGCAGTCATCCCAGTGCCTTAAGAAGGATGATGGTGATGATGATGGATGGATGGATTAGTTGAAATTATTCCTGGCTGGTCCCAACATAAAAGAATAAAAACAGCACCCAGTAAAACACAAATCAAAACCGGTAAAATAGTATCCATAAACAGCAGCAGGCCCTGCACAATACAAAGAAGAAAGGCATGCTGCATCGAAAATCTAGGGGCCTCTGGAAAATAAGGGTCTTCAGCCCTGTGGGAAAGAGAAGGGAGGAGGCTGAAGCTCAAAAAGTGGCCACAGAGAAGGCCCTGCTCCTTTCAGAGTCTAATCTCGACTGAAACTTGACACCAGATGTGGGCAATCTGTGGGCCACATGTGACCCTCTGAGGCTTTCCATGTGGCTCATATGGTTGCCCAAGTTGCCACCTCTGAATTTACCACTACCCAATTTACGCCCACCATTCAGCTGTTTGGCAGGTCGTGTGGAGTGCCATTATGATGAACAAGGTAGGGACTTTCCCGGGGTGCTGCCCGCCCCATAATCATCGCACATGGTAATCAGCTGTCTGGGGGGCTGTGTAGAAGTGCAATTTAAATGGGGATGGTGGTATGGACAGAGTCATCCCCGTGTGCTGCCCTCCCCATTAAAACTGTGTGCCTGCCCCGCTGGTTGGCACTGGGAAAAGCTGGGTGGGAGTCGCGATGGGATCTCGGTGCACACAGAGTGGAGGGTTAAACGTCCCCATCCCTGCATGCTGAGATGAAAGGTGTGTGTTTGGGGGGGGGGAAGGAGGAAGAAGATGTGTGTGTGCATGCAGAGCCCCCCAACCCGCTGCCCATTGCTCTATGTGACCATTGGTGGCAAAAGTTTGCCCACCCTTGCTTTATACTCATATAAAGTATTCCCAGAATGCTGGAATGCAAATAGTTCAGGGAGGGGTTTGAAATATCTGTGATGGAACCACATCCCTCTCTCCACCCTTGGCCATGGCCCTGTGGAAAGGACACACCTCTCAGGAAATAGGAGAGGTCTGGCCATTAAACCACCAGTTGGACTTTCTTGCAAACCAGTTAACTTAGCTGATAACTCTGCTGGGCTTCTGAGCAAGGATTTATTCTCTGTCCTCCCTCCTTGTCCTCCCAGTATAGAATCATAGAATAGCAGGGTTAGAAGGGGCCTATAAGACCGTCGAGTCCAACCCCCTGCTCAATGGAGGAATCTAAGTAAAAGCATCCCTGACAGATGGCTGTCCAGCTTCATCTTGAATGCCTCCAGTGTGGAAGAGCCCACTGCCTCCCTAGGGAATTGGTTCCATTGTCGTATTGCTCTAACAGTCAGGAGGTTTTTCCTGATGTTCAGCTGGAATCTGGCTTCCTGTAACTGGAGCCCATTATTCTGTGTCCTGCACTCTGGGATGATCAAGAAGAGATCCTGGCCTTCCTCTCTGTGACAACCTTTCAAGTACTTGAAGAGTGCCATCATATCTCCCCTCAGTCTTCTCTTCTCAAGGCTAAACATGCCCAGTTCTTTCAGTCTCTCCCCATAGGACTTTGTTTCCAGTCCCCCGATCATCTTTGTTGCCCTCCTCTGAACCTTCTCCAGTTTGTCTGCATCCTTCCTAAAGTGTGGCACCCAGAACTGGACACAGTACTCCAGATGAGGCCTAACCAGTGCTGAGTAGAGGGGAACTAGTACTTCCTGGGACTTGGAAGCTATGCTTCTCTTAATGCAGCCCAAAATAGCATTTGCCTTTTTTGTAGCCACATCATACTGTTGGCTCATATTCAGCCTGTGATCTACAACAATTGCAAGATCCTTCTTGCTTGTAGTGTTGTTGAGCCACGTATTCCCCATCTTGTAACTGTGCATTTGGTTTCTTTTTCCTAGGTGCAGAACTTGGCATTTATCCCTATTATATGTCATTCTCTTGTTTTCTGCCCAGCGCTCTAGTCTATCCAGATCACTTTGAATTTTGTTTCTGTCTTCCAAAGTATTAGCTATCCCTCCCAATTTTGTGTCATCTGCAAATTTGATCAGCGTTCCCTGCACCTCCTCCTCCAAGTCATTAATACAAATGTTGAAGAGCACTGGGCCCAGGACTGAGCCCTGCAGTACCCCACTTGTTACCTCTCCCCAGTTTGAGAAGGTCCCATTGATAAGCACTCTTTGAGTCCGATTCTGTCGCCAACTGTGGATCCACCGGATCGTTGTTTCATCTAGCCGACTTTGAGCTAGTTTGCTCATCAGGATATCATGGGGCACTTTGTCGAAAGCTTTGCTGAAGTCGAGGTATATGATGTCTACAGCACTCCTACAGTCCACAAGGGAGGTTACTTGATCAAAAAATGAGATCAGATTCGTCTGGCAGGATTTGTTCTTGACAAATCCATGTTGGCTTCGAGTCATCACTGCATTGTTTTCAAGGTGCTTACAGAATGATTGCTTTATCATCTGCTCCAGAATTTTCCCAGGGATTGATGTCAGACTGACTGGTCTGTAGTTCCCAGGTTCCTCCTTTTTGCCCTTTTTGAAGATAGGGACATTAGCCCTCCTCCAGTCATCCAGCACTTCACCCGTCCTCCATGATTTCTCAAAGAGAATAGACAGCGGTTCTGAGAGTTCTTCTGCCAGTTCCTTTATTACTCTAGGATGCAGTTCATCCGGCCCTCGAGATTTGAACTAAGTAATTAGGTGTTCCTTGACCATATGCCTATCAATCTCAAGCTGCAATCCTGCCCCTTCAGCCTGTACTTCACCTTTGCCAGGGGGTCATAGACCCTCTTTTGGGAGAAGACTGAGCCAAAGTAGGAATTGAGCACTTCTGCCTTTTCTTTGTCATCTTTTATCGTTTTGCCATCCTTATTTAATAGTTGAGCCACCATTTCTTTCCTCTGTCTTTTATTATGCATGTATCTGAAGAAAGCCTTTTTGTTGCTTTTAGCGTCCCTCGCTAACCTCAGCTCGTTCTCAGCTTTAGCCTTCCTGATGCCATCCCTGCAATTCTGTGCTACCTGCCTGTATTCTTCCTCTGTTGCTCGTCTTTCCTTCCTCTTCCTATATGTGTCCTTTTTTGTTTTCAGGTCATCTCTATGCTTTTTACAAAGCCACATTGGCTTCTTCTGTTGTCTTCTACCTTTTTTTCCTTGTTGGAATGGTTTGTAATTGTGCCTTGAGAATTTCCTTTTTTAAAAACTCCCACCCTTCTTGAACTCCTTTTCTCGTTAGAGTCACTTGCCATGGGACCTTACTTATCATTGTTCTGAGTTTATTAAAATCGGCTTTCCTAAAATCCACGGTAAGCATTTGGCTACACTCAGCTTTTGCTTCCTTTAGAACCAAGAACTCAAGTATAACATGGTTGCTTTCCCCCAAAGTTCCTGTAACTGCTACTTTATCCACTAAGTCATCTCTGTTGGTTAGGATCAAGTCAAGGATAGCCGATCCTCTAGTTCCTTCCTCTACTTTCTGTAGGAGGAAGTTATCCGCCACACAAGTCAGGAATTTCCTGGAGGGGCCATGTTTTGCAGAATTTGTCTCCCAACAAATATTGGGGAAATTGAAGTCCCCCATTACTACTACATCATGCTTCATTGAAACATTGGCTATTTGCTTTTCAAAAGTTTCATCCTCGTCTTCTCAGCTGGTAGTAGACTCCGACCACCATGTTCCTTTTATTCTTTGCTCCATTTATTTTAACCCAGATGCTCTCGATGGGGCTACCAAGCTTATCCTCCTGTATTTCTGTGCAGAGATACGTATTTTTCACATATAGTGCAACCCCACCTCCCCTTCTGTTCCTCCTGTTCTTTTTGAACAAGTTATATCCTTCAATTGCTCTATTCCAGTCATGAGAGTCATCCCACCAAGTCTCAAGTATAAGATAGTTATAGCTATCAAGTCATAATTTCCCTCCTGTATTAAGAGTTCAAGTATGTTCTGTTTGTTTCCCATACTCTGGGCATTAGTATATAGACATTGAAGACTATGGGCTTCATAGTCTGGCTTTCTTCCTACATGTTTGTGAAGATTATTATTATTGGGCGCTATTAGAGCTGTTCTCTCCGTTGCGGTGCATGAGCCTTCATTCATTGTTACCCCCAACTTTACGTCTCCCTTCCCCGTGGGATTCAGTTTAAAGCCCCCCTGATAAAGTTCTTCATGCTTTGGCCTAACAAATTCTTCCCAGCTTTTGTGAGGTGCAACCCGTCCCTTGCCAGCAGACCATCTTCCAGGAAGTATAGCCCATGGTCCCAGAATCAAATCTCTCTCGTCAGCACCACCTTCGTAGCCAGTCATCCCCCCAATGTATTTTTCTTTCCCTTTCTATCCCACTTCTAACTACTGGAAGGATGGATGAGCCCCAAAGTTCTTGAGTTTCCTTCCCAAAGCTTCGAAGTCTGACATGATTTCTTCGTAGCTCTTTTTGGTAGTATCATTTGTTCCCACATGGATGAGAAGAAAGGGATACCTGTCAGTGGGCTTTATGAGTGCAGGCAACCCTTCAGTCATGTCTCTAATCCATCCTCCCAGGAGACAGCATACCTAGCGAGTCCACAGGTCTTCGCGACATATTTGGGTTTCAATCCCACGCAGCAATGAGTCTCCCACTACTACTCCTCTTGTGGTTATAGGCCTTGGTTTCATTGCCTCTGCTTGACTGACCTCCAGCCTTTTGCTTGCTCTCATGCAGGTTCCCCTGTAATTCTTCCTCTGCAGGCTGTCCTCCAGTCTCATCCTCAAGGACCTGGAAACAGTTCCATAGTTCCAGTGCTTCCACTGGTGCAGAGTGGCTTCTAGTTCTTCTGCTCCTGTCACCCTTTTCCGAGGAGTATCCTCTTCTGCATTTTTCCTCACCTCAGCATTTCCCTCTTCTGCCTCAGCTTGCTGTTGCTCTTCAAGCTTCTGGTCTTCACTTTGCTGCTGTAGTTCCACCGTTCTGTCCAAGAACTCTTCATGTTCTCTTATTCCCTGGAGGGTCGACAGTTACCGCTCCAGTCCTCTTACTTTTTCTTCCAGCAATGTGATCAACTTGCACTTGTTGCACATGTAGGCCATGTTGGTCTCAGGCAAGAAAACAAACATTGCACACACCTTGCAGGTCACCACCACTGCAGAGTTTTGTCCTTCCACAGCCTCTTTTCCCTTTTTGTGTCCAGCTTTCTGATTGTTTTAGAGTAGCCTGTGCCTGGTCCTCTACTCACTGGAGGTTAAAAACAGAGTGCCACTGGTATGGAAGTGTGTGTTACAAGAAAAATAAAGTAAAAAAAGTTTTGTTTTTTTAAAAAAAATGTTAGGGGCCTCTCCCTTGACCTCCCCTGCCGACCTCCCTTGGCCAACTCCTGTTTGCTCTCTCTGATCGCTCGCTCTCTGGGAGCTTGCTTGCTTCTGTCATCCCTAGACCAGCTTGAGCACCTTCCTCTGCTCAGCTGGGAGGTGGGAAACAGACTGAAACTTCCTGCCCACACAGCTGCCACACTCCCTCAATTCAATTGGAGCTCTCAGGAACACCTGGTGAGCTCACAGTCACACAGAGGGAAAAGGACAGCCCCCTGGGCTTCCTCCAGCCCACTTACCTCTTTGCCTTTGTCTCCTTTGTCTCCTCTTTCACTGCAACTCCCCTGGCCAACTCCTGTTTGCTCGCTCTGATCACTCACTCTCTGGGAGTTTGCTTGCTTCTATAGTCCCTAGACCAGCTGGAGCAGCTTCCTCTGCTCTGCTCAGCTGGGAGGCGGGAAACAGTATGTGTGGGCTTGTAAGGGGGTCTCTGTCCCCGGAGGTCATACAGTGACAATGCTCCTTCAAACAGCAGAAGACTACCCCCATATCCCTTCAGAGGGCAATATCCTACCCTAAGCGTCAGAAGCGGCCATTGGCTGCCTATGTAGGCTGCCCTGCCTGCTCTTGTCCCATATGGGGTTTTTTTTATTTCATTTCATTTCTGTAACATCCCATAGCCAAAGCTGTCTGGGTAGTTCACAAAAATTAAAACCACAGAGTACAACATAAATCAGTATAATATATGAAAGCTTAAAACTATAATATACAAGTACAACCAGAGTAAAACCTAGTAGCAATTAAGAGATTTCAAATACAGATTATAAAAAGCATTGCTAAAAGACTAGAGTGCTAAAATGCTGGGAAAATAAAAAGGTCTTCACCTGGTGCCGAAAGCAGTACAACATAGGTTCACTGTCACCTCTGTAAAACAACATAAACCTGACCCATGTAAACAGAATAAGAGGGACAGAAGGACTGAAAGAGGGAAGCTTATCCCTAAAATTAGAGCAGCCAAAGTAGTTAAGGCCCGAAAGTGTTTTCATGTTTAATTGCTGCAATTTCTACATTCTATCATTTTTAGACCATCTAATAGCTTAAACGAGAGATGGTAGAAAGCTAGAGAGTTTCTATTCTAATTATTGAGTGAGCGAGTGCACTGGCTGCTTCACATGGTAGGCAATCTAGGAATGCCACAGGTGGGGGATAAGGAATTTCAATGAAAACATCTTTAGAAAAGCTTGCATTTGCTAAAATTCCCTGCACAAATTAACTGCTTATAGTGCTTTAGCATTTCAAGGCTACAATCCATCACAGAATTAAGCATACTCAGTCTACAATCCTATGCACACTTGGCAGAGAATAAGTCCCTTGAACTTGGTGAGACTTACTTCTGAATTGGATTGCCCTGCACAGCCCATTGAAATCAGTGGGCTCATACATGCTTAATTCTCTGCTGGATTGTGACCCAGATCTATGGATTTAAGCATGGAGGACCTCACATATCACCCATGAGTATCTGAAATTCATGTCAAATTGATTCCTCTAAATCAATGCCATGTAAACTCTTATTTTCTAAAGAGAAGTTCTTTGCATTGTTCCCATCTCAGTCGCATTCTCGGAGTGCAGTCGTATCTCTTCCTAGCACGCATCTGCAAGACTTTCTGGAGAGAGGGGTGGTGGGTCTTTGAGGCAGCCCACCCCTCCTTCCCTCACAGCCCAACTGTACTGCAGAGGAGCAAAGTGTGAAGCCAAGGCAAGCACAGGGTTCTCCCACATCACATTTCACCTCTATTTTTAGAGGAAATCTTCACACACTTCTAGTTCAGTGTCAAAGTGCCAGATCAGAAGGGTAGGGAGGTCTTGTGCATAGATAACGTCATTCCCACGCCCCCTTTTAAGCTAAAAAAAAGCCAGGTTCATTTAACCTCTGCTCATAAATACTGATTCTGCATCCCAACTTGATATCTTGTATGCATCTCTTCTAATTTACATTCTCCTTTCTCTCTGTGGGATACACTATTACAAGGTAGTTTTTCCTTATCCCTGGTAGAAGAAATAAGCTAAAACATCCAAGAACTGTATTTGCTTCTTTTGCAGCTGAATCACATCACTGACTCAATGTTATGAAACAGCTCTAACTTCCCCATTTGTTTGCAGACCGTATTCCATAGGCTGCTCTAGAGTTTCTCATAAGTAGTTATCCACAAAGCTCACCAGATTCCTCCCCATTCTCTGGCATACAGACAAAGAGCCAGTTATTTTGTCTGCTTCAGCCCTTAAGGTTTGGGATCTTACCCTTAAGAGCTTCTAGCTCCATGATCCCTCTGGTATCACTGCAGTGCCGGGTAGCATCAGCAACTGATGTCCTGTCTTCAGTATCTGATATATGGGTCTCCACTATTGGTATTCTGCTGTTAGCCTTTTCCACACAAGTGTGCAGCTCATCAGCTTTGGCTTTGAGGTCATGCTGGCCCTCTTTCAAAATCTTAGTCCCCTAGAGTGTGTTCTAAGGAACGTATGTATGTTACTCAGCTCTGATCTATTTGGCTCAGCCACCATTTGAGGGTGAGCAGCAGGGGTGACAGGCTACAGCTCCTTCATTCACTTTTGGTGGGATCCCGGGATGGCTTTCAGGGACTGCTGGGTCCTGGAGGAAAAGGCTATCAATGGCTACTAGCCCTGATGGCTATGTGCTACCTCCAGTACCAGAGGCAATGAGCCTGTGTACACCAGTTGCTGGGGAACATGGGTGGGAGGGGGTTGTTGTGCTCATGCCCTGCTTGAGCGCTCCTGGCCGACAGCTGGTTGGTCGTTGTGTGAACAAAATGCTGGACTAGATGGACCCTTGGTCTGACCCAGCATGGTTCCTGTTATGTTCTTATGATGGGGGACTACTCAGATGAATGCACTCCCTCTCACCCGTCAGGACTGCAGCACAAGATGAACCCAGATTGATTCAGCAGGCCTTCCTCAGGCACCAGAGCTCAACATGCTGCTTCCATCTTGCCCAGGTTCCCATTGGAGGTCATCCACATTTGAGTTAATTAAGAACCAGGTGATTTCCCCCACCCCACACCATTTATTATGGATTATTCGTTCATTCATTTAACATATTACTGTCCCACCATTAATTAATGAATAAATAGTAAAAAATAATACAGCAAAATAATAAAAGCATTTATCAACTACAAAGCAGCAAAGCAATACAATCACGGCAGCGGGATAAAAAACAAAGCCGAAACAGCCACCGTTTTAAAGGCTCGGGGAAATAAAAAGGTCTGCCTGATGCCCAAAAGATACAAGAGTGGGTGCCAAGGGAGCCTCCCAGGGACAGCATTTCAAAGGCGAGTGCCTCTACAGAGCAAGCCCTTTCTCCAGTCACCTCCCACTCACCTGGGGGGGGGGAGCAGAGACAGGACCCCGAGCATTAACTCGGTGTGCTGGTGGGTCCATTTGGGAAAAGGTACTCCTCTGGACACCTTGCTGGGTCCCAAGCCATGTAGGGCTTTAAAGGTAAACGCCAGCACTTGGAATTGTGCTCAAAAATGGATGAGCCGCCAGTGAAGTTGTTTCAAAATGGGCTGTTCCCATTATTTTGTTCCAGATAGCAACCTAGCAACTGTATTTTGAATTAAGTGAAGTTTCTGAGTTGCATTCAAAGGCAGCTCCACATGCAATGCCTTGCATTAGTTTAATCTGGAGGTTTCCAGAGCATGGGTAACTGCGGCCAGGCTTTCTCTTTCCAGGAGGGGTTACAGCGAGCACACCAGCTGAAGCTGGTGGAAGGTGCTCCATGCCCCGGCTGCTGCTTGGGGCCCCAGTGAGAAAGCTGGATCTATCAGTACCCACAGTCTGTCGACTTCTGGAGTGCAAAGCTGTCCAGAACCATCTGCCTGGATAGACAAACTACCTGACAACAAGACATTTGTCTTGTCAAGCTTGAGTTTCAGCAAATTAGCTCTCGTCTAACCCATTACTGATCTCAGAAGTTCAGCACTTCCACAACCTCACCTGAATCTAATGACAAGGAGAAATAGGGCTGGATGCATTACACCTTACTCCAAATTCTCAGATCACTTCATTCAGTGATTTAATGTTGAGGTTAAATGGGAGACAACATAGAACCCTATTGCACCCTGAAGCATAAATGCCTTAGGACAAGCAGTAGTCTCCCAGGGCCAGCACCACCTTCTGGAATCTGCCTGTCTAGGTAGGAATGGAACTGCTGAAGCTCAGTGCCCCTGATCTCCAAACTGGGTTGTTTTCAGTCTGGCACATGCTACCATTACCCGATCATTGCTCTTCCACTTTCAGCTACCTGCACAATTGCAATGGACTCTCCATACTTAAGGGGATACAGCACTTTTTGTGTGTGCATCCCACATGTTCCAACCACACTAGGGGATGGGGAAGAAATAGTTCATCTAAGCATGCCATTTTAAAATTATTTATCCCCCCAACCAATTTAATTATCAATTTCTAAAAACTGCACTAAAGCTCTTAGTCACTATTGTGCAATTACAATAATGTTTTTTAAAAGGTAGACTCCAAAGACTTTTTGTGCTAATTAATAGATAGGGGGATTAATATGGTGCTAAAGTGGCACCAACTTGGAAATGCAGCATGTTTTAAAAGGAGAGCTATTGTGGGAATATTTTAATACTTTTTCATACTTAAAAAGAAATAGACAAAAGGGTATTTTAGCACAAATTTAAAAATCCATTCAAAATTACAAAGCTGATAAAATTGCACCAATGGCAAAGGTAACAGTGAAATAGATGCCTGACACATCACTATATGTGTACAAAAGCACTTTAAAAAAGGTGGAAGAGTAGTGCTAAGGCAGTTTGTACCTGCAAAGAGTGTGCTGTTGTTCAGTTCTTAAAAAAAAAAAAAGTTGGGTTTTCTGCCATTTGCAAAATGACAGAAGGAACAAAGGAAACCACAGGAGGACAGCAAATAAGGGCTGTGCATCATATCTGGCCAAATCCAGAATCAAACTAGGCTGATTTAGTCATTATTAAAAGTTATAAACTGGCCTTCATCCACTAGGAATCTCAGGGTGGTGTACACCGCATTTTTAAAAACCCAGATCCAATATAAAAAACATACAATTACACATTTGAAGGCGCATCCACATGCAGTTTTCATCAGTTTGTTAGAAGGCTGTGCACTGATCACAAGATTTGGTTTGGACAGATTCAGATGCCAAAGCAGACCAAACCTGCTGAATCTGAACACTCTAGAAAAGTTGGGATTCAGAGGGACACAGAGACAGTGTGCCACCAAAATTTGATCCCTTCCTCCATTCTCCCTACAAGAAAAACACAAGGGTGTGGAGCGGGGAGAGAAGCAGGTGTAGTTTTGTGAGTGGTAGCTCCAGGTTCTAATAACATTGAAAGGTTTTACTAGGGCTCCCCTATCCTATTGCTCTGGGGGAGGGAGGTTGAAGTAATATATCACAGGACAGTTCAGTGTTTTTTGCTCATATTCTCTCCCAGGAGCAGGAACATTAAAAGAGGCTTGGTGGAGTCCGTGGGACCTGGGAGGGTGCAGCATTGGGTGCTTGCTTGGAGAATGCTGGATGTTCAAGCCCTTCTGCCTTTGCCATTGTATGCCCCACATCCATCATCCACCCCTGTCCTATTGCACTTTGTGTGACTTTGGTGCCAACTGAACAGAAAACATACATGTTTTAAATGTTTTCCATTCATTATAACTCTGTAACCCAGGGGTAACAAGGGGCTCACAGGCACCAGCGCACCCTGGACACCTTTCTTGGCCCCCGACCTGGATCCCTCCCAGGTTTTATTGGAGGGAAAACACATTTTGAGAAGGAGTGTGTGTGTGTGTGTGTGGGGGGGGGGGGTGATCCAGAGTGAGAGAGAAAAAGAAACAGGGGGAATGACTTCGCTGGTAGTGGGGGTGGGGGCAGTGTGAGTAAAAAGAGTTTGCCTTCTGTTGGTGCTGAGAAACTGGGTTCAAAGAGTCGTTTAGGGCACAATTCTATGCATGCTTAGGTAGAAAAAAAAGTCCTATAACTCCCAGCATTCCTCAGCCTCATGGCTGGCTGAGGGATGGTGGGAGTTGTAGGACTTCTTTCTCTATATACATGCACAGGATTGCACCCTTAGTGTGTTGGGGCTCAGACCCCACCAATCCCTTGTACTCAGTCTTTGGGGCAGGTTACTTGTCCTTTGTGACTAGCCACACCTCCCATGGCAGCCATTTTGTGGTGGTGCCTAGGACAGTTTTTTAAATAGCCGAATGTGTCCATTGGCCAAAAAAGGTTGCCTTTCCTGCACCTATTCTTCTGAAATTTTGCAAGTTTCTTCCTAGGGACACCTCTAATTTCTATGAAAATGGTGAATGCCATTTCCATACAAATTGCCCCAAACCCATTGGGGTGGTGGTAAGGGAAGTGAATCATTTACCCTGCCCAACCCCAAATTTGAACACTGTCTTTCCACAAAATATGCTGCACCTATCCTGAAATTTTGCAAGTTTCTTAGGGCCATCCCTGTGCTATATATCATTTTCATAGCAATTGACCAAAAACAGGGGAATGAGTGCATATTTTTTCTTGGAAACCCCCAAAAGGTAAAGGCTGCTCTTGCACAAAGGTCTCTGAACCTGTTCATCTGAAACTTTGTAGCTTTGATCCCCTCAGAAGTGGCAACTGTCCCCATAGATTTCATCCAATTCTTGCAAGAAATAAAAACAATTATTGGCAGTTTCCTTTTTAAAAAGTCGAAATGTAAAAGCATATAGCACACAATCCCTGCACCTATTTGCCTGACAATTGGCAGATGTAATCCCCTCATTAGGGACTACTATGTTTGCAAATTTCATCCCATCCTGATGAACAGAAAAAAAGTTATAAATTGCCAATAATAGTCAATGGGAGTCATGAAGATTTGGATTTCTGAATCAGCCTCCAAATTGATCTGAGCTGGATTGGTCTGTTTTCTGAATCAATGAATTGGAATCCGAACTGAGTTTTGTGGTCATTGCACAACCCTACAAAAAACTGATGACAGCATGTAGATGTTCTTTTAAAAATGAATAACGTGGCAACTGCAATTTTACAGCAAACACCTAGCGTGGAAAGGCTTTACAGAAAAATACCATGGTTCAGGGCACTGAAAGTAACTGGGAGGTCAGAGAATTAGCAGGGTTGCATTCTTCCCACCTTCAGTAAAGGAGATGGTTACCTTGTCGTGGTACTGGAGCTTGAGCACCTCAATGACGTCGTGAGCTAAACTGTGAAGGGACACCCAAAACAGGAAGGTCATGGCAGAGAGGTCAAACTAAATATGATCCCTGGGGAAGGAAACGGCAACCCACCCCAGTATTCTTGCCATGAAAACTAAATGGATCAGTACAACCAGAGATATGTCGGTATACCATCGGAGGATGGGACTCCCAGGTCGGAAGATGGTCAAAAAGCTACTGGGGAGGAACAGAGGATAAGTTCAACTAGCCCTAGATGTGATGACGCAGTTAGCTCAAAGCTGAAAGGACGGCTAGCAGCCGATGGTGCTGGTGGTGAACGACGAATCCGATGTTCTAAAGATCAACACACCATAGGAACCTGGAATGTAAGATCTATGAGCCAGGGCAAATTGGATGTGGTTATTGGGGAGATGTCAAGATTAAATATATTCATTTTGGGTGTCAGTGAACTGAAATGGACTGGAATGGGCCACTTCACATCAAATGACCACCAGATCTACTACAGTGGACAAGAGGACCACAGAAGAAAAGGAGTAGTCTTCATAATTAATAATAAAGTGGCTAAAGCAGTGCTTGGATACAATCCAAAAAATGACAGAATGATCTCAATTCGAATTCAGGGTAAGCCATTTAACATCACAGTGATCCAAATATACGCCCCAACCAGATGCTGAAGAAGCAAAAGTAGATCAGTTCTATGAGGATCTGCAGCACCTACTGGATAGTACGCCAAACAAAGATGTTATTTTCATTACAGGAGACTGGAATACTAAGGTGGGTAGTCAAACGACACCTGGAATTACAGGCAAGCATGGTGTGGAAGAACAAAATGAAGCAGGACATAGGCTGATAGAATTTTGCCAAGACAACTCACTGTGCATAACAAACACTCTCTTCCAACAACCTAAGAGACGACTTTATACATGAACTTCACCAGACGGTCGACACCGAAATCAGATTGACTACATCCTTTGTAGCCAAAGGTGGTGGACATCTATGCAGTCGATAAAAACAAGACCTGGAGCTGATTGTAGTTCAGTTCACGAACTTCTTATTGCACAATTTAGAATCAGACTAAAGAGAATAGGGAAGACCCACAGATCAGGTAGATATGAGCTCACTAATATGAATATGCAGTGGAGGTGAAGAATAGATTTAAGGGACTAGATTTAGTAGATAGGGTCCCGGAAGAACTATGGACAGAAGTTCGCAACATTGTTCAGGAGGCGGCAACAAAAAACATCCCAAAGAAAAAGAAAACCAAGAAGGCAAGATGGCTGTCTGCTGAGACACTGGAAGCAGCCCAAGAAAGAAGGAAAGCAAAAGGCAACAATGCTAGGGGGAAATATGCCCAATTAAATGCAAAATTCCAGAGGTTAGTCAGAAGAGATAAGGAATTATTTTTAAACAAGCAATGCGCGGAAGCAGAAGAAGATAATAGAATAGGAAGGACAAGAGACCTCTTCCAGAAAATTAGAAACTTTGGAGGTAAATTCCAGGCAAAAATGGGTATGATCAAAAACAAAGATGACAAGGACCTAACAGAAGCAGAAGAGATCAAGAAAAGGTGGCAAGAATATACGGAAGATCTGTATAGGAAGGATAATAATATCAGGGATAGATTTGACGGTGTGGTCAGTGAGCTAGAGCCAGACATCCTGAAGAGTGAGGTTGAATGGGCCTTAAGAAGCATTGCTAATAACAAGGTAGCAGGAGATGACGGTATCCCAGCTGAACTGTTTAAAATCTTGCAAGATGATGCTGTCAAGGTGATGCATGCCATATGCCAGCTAATTTGGAAAACACAAGAATGGCCAACAGATTGGAAAAAATCAACCTATATCCCCATACCAAAAAAGGGAAGCACCAAAGAATGTTCAAACTATCGAACAGTGGCACTTATTTCACATTCCAGTAAGGTAATGCTCAAGATCTTGCAAGGTAGACTCCAGCAATTCATGGAACGAGAATTGCCAGATGTACAAGCTGGGTTTAGAAAAGGCAGAGGAACTCGAGACCAAATTGCCAATATCTGCTAGATAATGGAGAAAGCCAGGGAGTTTCAGAAAAACATCTATCTCTGTTTTATTGACTATTCTAAAGCCTTTGTGGATCATAACAAATTGTGGCAAGTTCTTGGTGGTATGGGGATACCAAGTCACCTTTTCTGCCTCCTGAGGAATCTGTATAATGACCAAGTAGCAACGGTAAGAACAGAACACGGAACAACGGACTGGTTTAAGATTGGGAAAGGAGTACGGCAGGGTTGTATACTCTCACCCTACCTATTCAACTTGTACACAGAACACATCATGCGACGTGCTGGCCTTTATGAATCCAAGGCTGGACTTAAAATCGCTGGAAGAAACATTAACAATCTCCGATATGCAGATGATACCACTTTGATGGCTGAAAGCGAGGAGGAGCTGAGGAACCTCATGACGAAGGTGAAAGAAGAAAGTGCAAAAGCTGGGTTGCAGTTAAAACTCAAAAAAACCAAGATTATGGCAACCAGCTTGATTGATAACTGGCAAATAGAGGGAGAAAATGTGGAGGCAGTGACAGACTTTGTCTTTCTAGGCGCAAAGATTACTGCAGATGCTGACTGCAGTCAGGAAATCAGAAGACGTTTACTTCTTGGGAGGACAGCAATGACAATTCTTGATAAAATAGTTAAGAGCAGAGAGATCACACTGACAACAAAGGTCTGCATAGTTAAAGCAATGGTATTCCCCGTAGTAACCTATGGCTGTGAGAGCTGGACCATAAGGAAGGCTGAGCGAAGGAAGATAGTTGCTTTTGAACTGTGGTGCTGGAGGAAAATTCTGAGAGTGCCTTGGACTGCAAGAAGATCAAACCAGTCCATACTCCAGGAAATAAAGCCAGATTGCTCACTTGAGGGAAGGATATTAAAGGCAAAACTGAAGTACTTTGGCCACCTAATGAGAAGACAGGATACCCTGGAGAAGATGCTAGGGAAAGTGGAAGGCAAAAGGAAGAGGGGCCGACCAAGGGCAAGGTAGATGGATGATATTCTGGAGGTGACAGACTAGACCTTGGGGGAGCTGGGGGTGGCGATGGCTGACAGGAAGCTCTGGCGTGGGCTGGTCCATGAAGTCATGAAGAGTCGGAAGCGACTGACCGAATAAACAACAACAAATTCTTCCCACGCTTCTCCCAGCAAAGGTCATCCAAGGCAGTTCCAGTGCCAAAACTGGGCCTGAAGCCAGATTGAAATGGATCTAGATTCTTAGGGGTTATTGACAAATTTAAAAATTGGATGAGTGATTATCTAGGTTCTAGATAATCAGTTTCATCCCGTTTCTAAATTTGACAATAAAATCTAAAATATAATTTCTTGACACTTCTATTTGATTCAGACTCCTTTCCTGAATTTTTTTTGTCATGGCACAAGTATCTCTCCTCTATCTTCCTCAGTGAAGATAGATGTAAAGAATTCATCCAGCTTCTCTGCAGTCTCCTCCTTTTTCACTTCTTTGGTATTTACGGAGCAATCCTATGATCCCTGGGAAAATATCCCAGGAATCATTTCTAACCCTTGGGTTGGCACCCAGGGCTGGGTTCAGTGTCTAGGGGTTATCCTTCCGTAATTTGCCCAGGAAACCTGAGATCTGGATGTCTGAGTAGCAGTCTTCCCCCAGCACACACTCTGGAGATATGTACAAGTAATGGTTTTTATTCAAGTCAACAGTCAATCAACAAGAGATCAGCAACATAAACCAAAAATATCTTAGTCCCACACATCCCACTTTCTCTCAAGGTCTAGATATGCCGATGGAAGTCTGTGTCCTTTGGCCTTACCCAGTTAGTGAAGGGATGCAGCCGGTGATTAGGGATCTTCTAGGCGCAGAATTTGAGAGTGTTGCAATAACTTGCACCTGCAAGGGGCAGCAGCAATGACTGGGGCGCATTGTAACAAGGAACCCCAACCAGCGGGTGGTGGCAGGAAGGTAGGCGCAGGATTGGGTAGTTCAGCTTCTCAATCTTTCTTTAATAAACATGAGAGAGTTCAACATACATCTGGTCCAGTCTTTCTCACCATAAAGGAAAACTACAGTTCCCAATGCCCCAGCGTCTTCCTGCCCAGACGTGCGACCCCCGCGCTCCAATGGCCACTTAGCTCGGGGCGAGCCGGCGCCCGGTCAGCACGCCCCTGCGGGGGGCTGGGGAGAAGGCACAAGCGTCCCAGACACCCTTTTGTTCCTTCGCTCGTTTCACCTGCTGGGTGAAGCGTGGGAACCGCTCTGCCCAGAAGGCAAAAGAGCTCCTCCGTGGCTCGGCATGCGGGGCTCCTCCGCACTCCCGGCTTCCACGCCCCCGCTGGAGCAAGTTCTTCTCTGGACAGCTGTGCACAGGCGCTGCCACACTGGGGGATTTCCTCCCAATGCAGAGGCCACCTTCAGATGAGGGTTTGTTCGGGACCAGAGGGGGGGAAAGGGTTAATCCCCCCGCCTGCTCTGATCCCGAGGATGATCAGCTTCCCCCACCTCCCAACTGATGCCACAGTCTGGCCCCAAGGCGGGGCTGGAGCAAAGCGCCTAACAGGCGCGCCGCTGCAGTTGTGCTGCCATCCGCGAGGCAGCAGAGCGGCCCGCCAATCCACCAGCTCTGAAGCCCGGGACGGGCGGGGAGCGTGCTTGCCCCCAACCGGCTGCTCCCGAGGCACCGCAAGGGAGCGGCCTACCCCAGACCAGACTCCCCCAGCCCTCCAGGGGCGCTGGACGCCAACTCCCAGAACCCGCAGAGAAGGCGCTCCCCCTTGTTGTCCTATAGCGGGCCAAGGGTGCTCGGGGAAGAGCCTTCCCTCGCGATCGTAAGCCGTGGGCAGGCCGATGCGGGGAGAGGGGCTCCCAGCGGAGCCAGGCCTGGCAGCGGCCGAAGCGCTGCGCGCGGGCTTGGCTTAGCGGGGCGACGGTGCCACCTGGCGCCCTCCCCAGGGTCGCCTGCTCCCTCCGAGCGTCGCTGCGATCCGCACAGTGGGGCTTTCCCAGCAGGAATGTACTGCTGTGAGCGATCCCTCGCGCAAGGCAAAGTCTTTCGCGGGGCCTTGGCCTTGGCCTTGGCAGGGAAGGCCCATTTGCTTTGCAAAACGCGCGTATGACACACACGCAGAGAGAGGCGACGGCTCGGTCCCGCTCCCTCCCGGACTCTCCTCGGAGAGAGGTGCGGCTACAGGAACTTCAAGATTTACCACTCCACCACTGGGCGCACCTGAAGGTATTTGGGTTCCAGGTCGTTCAGGGCTTTGAAGCTGAGCACCAGCACCTCGAAGTGGGCTTGAAAGCAAGCAAATCCACAGCACCGCCAGAACGGGCACACGACGGTTCTGCCTGGCTGTAGCGGTGACAGTACCGTCCGCTGCCTTCCGCCGCAGCTGAGGCTCCCAGGGCAGCGTCAACGGGAGCTCCGGGGACAGCACACTTCGGTCAGCTGGTCAGGAGCGCCTTCCCGCGTGGAGGGCCCTTCTGTTGAGAGGGGGAAGCTCACGTGTGGCTGGAGAGCATTCCAGCATGGCCTGCGTGGGGAGCCACAGCGACCACACAGGCTGGCACTGGCCTGGCCAAACCGGCAGCCTCAGTCGAGTGAGGAAGCACGGCGATGGGCTGTGGGCCAACACCTCTTGTGCAGCCTGCAGGCTGGCTTCAGTCACCTAGGCATGGACACAATGTGGCACATCAGCTGCCCCCCCGCACGGTCCGAGCGCAGGGGTGCGTAGAAGGTAGACTCCGCTGCAGTGGTGGGCCATTAGCTAATTTCCCGCAGTCCAGCGACTTCTCGGATTCTTGCGAAGAGTGCTGGACTGGACATGCACTGGGCTTCTCTACATGAAGCAAAAATCCCGCATCCTTACCAGGGCTTTCTTCTTCTGGAGTCTTTCTGGGTTTACGACGGGCCCCTTTAAATGGCGAACGCATGATTTGGAATTGACAACTTCCCTTCTCGGACGGCAATGCTCTATATGGCCAATGAAACAGCACCACGTAGTGGCTGAATTATAGTGCAACAGCAGCATTTCATATAGCCGATATTGCGCCATTAAGGTTTATTCCAGTTTACTTCTGATTTTTTTTTGAAAGTGGAATAAAGGGGGAAAAGCAGAGGAGATGTCCTGGAGGCTGATGACGCTGTGTAAAGGACCTGCTAACTTCCACAAGTGGCCAGTCATGAGCGTGCAATAAAAGCATGTAGGAATGCCCATTGGTCTGACTGAACAAGGCAGTTTTTGTGTTCATAAGGATCAAAGTAGGCATGTTATGGGAGATCCGTGAACAACATCTCCCCCATTAAATAGATAGATACAGAGCTCCCCCCTCCCCAATTCAGATTACGACAGAGTGTCAGGGCCCAGCTTCAGTACTGCAGTGGGCCTTGTAGGTTATAGCCAGGATTTGATTAGCTGTAGCCTGGAAGGGCTTGGGCCAATTCAACCTCTGGAATGTCAGTCTGTGTGAGCTCATCTCTGCCAGTGTTCTCAGCGCAGAGCCAGGGGGAGTCACCTGACTCCCTGCCCACCTGCTGGTCTGGCCTAGGGAGGCTGGGAGCTGTCTTTGAGAACCTGACAGAGGTGGGGTGGGGTTTACAGAAGGGTTGCCCAGGTTGAAGTGTCACTGCTGGAGGGCTGAGCAGTGCCGCCTTGTTCAGACAGGGGCCTTGCTGAAAGGCTAAAGGCCCTTGTCTGTCAAGGGATCTGGAAGGGGTGTCCTACAGTCACGCTTTCCCTTTTAAGCTGATGCAAAGGCAAAGAGCCTTTGCTAGGAACATCTCGTCTTCATTGCCCAAAGCCTTCTCTGTTTGGATCCATCATCGTCTGGGCTTTTGGAGGCACTCTGCACATGGACCAGAACTTTGTATTGTTAAGGACTTGACATGAAAAGTACTGTGAGGCTTTTCATAGACTTGAACTCTCGTTGCTGTGGATTGTGTGCCTGTGTTTGTAGTCAGCCCAGTGTAAAGCAGGCTGGATTTGATCTACCACTTTTGGACTTCCCTCTGCCAGAACTCATGCAGCGTGGAGTTGCCAATGCAAACGCGGTGGCCTGGAACTCCTTGCGTGTGTGGGTATGCCCTTGCCTTGATCTTGATGGGCCTTGACCATGTAGCCTAGAGTTATCAACAATAGATTCATAGTTGGACTCTCTATGGGTGTGGGTTGTTTAGGCCTTTCAAGAAGTTATCCCCTGATTGCCTGATGAGTTCATTCCAGGAATCATTCCCTGCCCATGTCTGGGGTTGGAGCCCCATGAAAGGATTGTCTGGGTTAGGTACCCAGGAATCCAGAGTCCCATCCCTTGTGTTCAGAACTGTGGAGATGGCAACGGAGAAACCATGTTGAGGATCTCAGTCACGGTAGCAGTGTTTAGCTTTGAACTGTTCTGGAATTACATAGAGCCTATAGCTACCGACCATCAGCTATATGATTTCTGAAGAGTGTAACCATTAAGCTTTTGCTGGGGGATTCCCTGCAATAAAGAAATCTCACTGATTTGGGTGTCCAATGTCAGATTGCCTGAGTGTGTGTGCTGGGGGGATCGGGAAACCTGACACAACGGTGCTTGGGGAGGGAGTTTAACCTGTTCCCCTTATGTCATCTTTCTGATCGAAAGGTCCCTGGAAGCTGCTATTTGGTCAAATAGTTGTGGGGAGCCCTGGCTGCTATTAACATTTCATAAAACCCCAGGAGATCCAGTTCACGTGTGTCCTACAGGACATGTAGTTTCAGTAGCCAAGCATTTTTCTTTGGGCCCAGTAGAAGCTGGTAACACAATGTTTTTACTGGCTTTGCTTTCTGTATTTCTGGCAACGAACCAGGAGGATAAAATCCTGACCTAGCTGTAATATTCTAGTTGGTCAGTACCTCTCCAGACAAAATGGTTAACATTTTGCTTATAAACAGAAAAATGAGTATAATTAAAATTTAATATTACAAGTCCCACAACCAGTGTAAACATGTTTCTAGATACATGGTGCACATCCTAAAGAGGCAGGCCATCTGGAATATCTGCCATTTGGCTGGCGGGGTGGATTGGTTGTCCCAGTACTCTGGCGATGGTCACAAGCTCTAGTTCTGCATTGCAGCTTCCTTCCAGGGTGGAGGGCAGTTTTTTGAGAAAGCGGCAAAGCTGTAGAAGTAAGCCTTCTCGATTTTGTGGACAGATATGGCAGCAAGATTATTGATTCTGAGCCAAGTACATGAGCTTCTGTAGACAAGCAGAACTGCCTCACACAGTCCTCTATCTTTGCCTGCCATGTACAATATCCTAGCACTTTCCTATTATTTTTTATTTTCACACTTAACATTAGCAGCATTTTCAGGGCAGGAGCTCCACAGTCAGCTGGTAGTGCCATTAGCAGATTTTGTACAGGCACACAGTCCTTGACTCAGTAGGCAGTTCAGCAGTGGGTGGCAAATATTCAGGTATGAGCTGATAAACATTTTTTTTTTAAATCCTGCAATAAAGAGCGTAAACTATTTACATCAGCATTGTGCACTTATGTGTTAATGTAGAAAATACTCCTTGGAAAAGATTATGCTTAATAGCTTAAATATGAATTGTAACAAGCTTATGTTCTGCATAAAGATCACTCTCTGCAGAAAGATCAGAAGTGATGTTCTATCAGCTGTTCTGAAGTGCTCATGAAGATTCTGACTATGTTCGCAGGCTCGCATTTAAATCTTCTGTCATTGAGGAAAGATAGCATATTAACTGAAAAGATGTAAAGTGAGATTTTAATGGTCGTGACCCACATCATAAGGTTGCCACCTTTTTTTCCTCACCCTGTTCCTGAGTCATTAACAGCAGCCCAACACACAGAAATGTAGGACATGTAACGGCCAGGTGAAGCTTTAGGATGGGGATAAAGGCCAAACAGTCTTTTGATTACCTTATCTTTAAATGAAAAGCAGCTGAAGAGGGGCAGCAAAACAGAGGAGCAGTGAAGGTGGAGGGAATGCACAATCCTTTCCTTCTAATTGTTTTTCTGTTAGGTCACACGCGCACACACACCACCTGCTTTTCCAGCGTAGTGCAGGGGAAGGAAACATATACATTTAGAGTTCTACACTAGACTATGAATTGGCTGTTAATCCACTATATCTGCTTTTGGTTTTGTCGCAGAACTGAGATCCAAGCGCTACACAAAGAGCGTTTCCTTCTTTTCCACTACATAACCTCTAGGTGGCACTGTGGAATAGCTGAATAGCGCAAATACACAAGAGGAAATCACACTTTCTTTCACTTCCACAGTTAAATGCTGCATTTTACCTGCAACCCAGAGAGAGTCTGTTATACACATTTAATTTGGCCTAAGTGTTGGGGATAGCTTCAGCTATATATCATGCTGCTGTTAAAGGCACACAGTAAGTAAAAAGCCCCAGCTTCCAAGAAATTCTAGTGCAAAAAGAGTTCATTAAATTTCTTCTCACTCCCCACAAATCTTAGTTTTCTTAAAGCACAAAGTCATTAATTGAAAGCACATGTAGACGTATTACAAGAATTAATATCTGGAAACCAATAAATGTTGAGCTATACATAGCTCTTCATCATCAGGGGTAATACTAAAACAAACCAACAGGTAAAGCATTGTACATGAGTGATTGGAGTGAATCAAGCAACAGAATAGCTTCATCCAACTACTTTCAGTGGTCTGAGAGCTGGAAGTGTATTTTGGCGCACAAACTGACATCTTCACAACGAATCAGCTCTATTTACTAGTTGGCTTGACCTACCAGTAAGGGCGTCATAATTATGGAGCAGGCATTACATACAAAACCCCCAAAGAGAGAGAACATTGAAATGTGGAATACCTTTCCCGTGCAGGGCTTTTGAAATCGATTGTCTTTTATTTGCAAATGATCCTGTGGGCAAATGTTTAATCTCGACTTGATCAAAATTTGATGGGGCTGCCAGGGGGCAGATTAAATTGTTTTGTGGGCTGCCCAATGGCTGTCTCCACTTTTAGGTGAATAAATAATGTTCAACCATCCATTGTCCTTTTAATCATTTTAAGATTAAGCAAATAAAAATTAGATTCAAGACAAGTGAGTCACCGAACAAGTGAGTCATTGAACCCAGAGTCCGACAGGATGAGCTCCCCGCAAAATCAGTTTGGAGGCTCAACACCTTTTTTGGTCTGTTAATTTGCAACAAACTTAAAACCTAATCTTTCCCAATTCTCCCCCATATCAGAATATGCTAGAAAACATTGTCCAAGGGCACATTCCACAGGAAAGTTTCGGAGTACCCCCACCCCCTGGTTCTTGTTGACTGGAAATTTCTCCCAACTCTCATGGAAAGGTACCACTGGCCCATCTCCACAGTCAGACAGCCCTTTGCCTGTGCATGGGACATGCCCCAAAAGCATGCCATTCACAAGGCCATGCCTGACTGGAGAACCCCCCCCCCACCACCACCCTCCTCCCCTGATTCAACGTGGTTAAAAATGAGGATTGTTCTTCTCTGGTGCAGGAGGGCATGGTGTGCTTTCCTTCCCCCTTCATGCATCTAGATACTGACCACAGGATGAGAAACAGAGAATCTGCGTAGTTAAGATTCACTGGTTCCATTTTGAGAATTTAATCTTTTGAATTTATTATTAAGGGCCATAATTATGGTTTCTATTTCTTCCCGCTGATGAAGACCTGTTAGGCTGAAACGCATTTGGGTTTGTATATTTTGTATCAGTATAGCCTTTTTCGAAACCAGTATTGTCACTATGTATGTATGTAAAATGTAGGACTGTTCATTCATTGTTCTTTTAAAATTTTATATGATGTTTATGTTATTTTTAAAATGTATTTTACACTTCGTATGTTATATTAGTCATTGTATTAAAAAATATTCTTAAAAGCTTCCTTACACCTATTTTGCTTCTCTCACAAAAATTAAAACCACAAAATACAATATAAAATATAATAGCTTAAAGCTATAGTATAAAAGTACAGCCAGAGTAAAACCTAGCAACAATGCAGAGATTAAAAATGCAATAACATTTAAAACAACAGAGCTAAAAGACTAGAATGCTAAAATGCCTGGGAAAATAAAAAGGTCTTCACCTGGTGCCAGAAAGAGTACAATGTAGGCGCCAGGCAAACGTCTTTAGGAAGCTCATTCCGCAATTGGGGTGCCACAGCAGAAAAGTCCCTCTTCTTGGTATCCGCCTTAGAAATGCACAGATACTGTGACACTAGTTACATGGTATTGTTCATGAACTAGTAGTTAATTGCTTTTCCTATTATTCTGAACTTTGGGAATGAGTTGGCTGGAAGTATTTTATTTACTTATTTATTACATTTCTATATCGCCCAATAGCCAAAGCACTCTGAGTGGTTATTAGTACTATGATGTTGCTCTGTAATGTTATATGTTATCAATAACGACTGGAACGGTGACAGTTGTCAAAGCCTTTATTGGAGAGATGTTTTAAGTGACAATCATCCTCTCAGCCCTCTCTAATAGATATGTGGAGTAGAGATCAGGATACATGGTGGTTATGACCCGCTCATTCCTCAGCCACCTGCAACATGGGAAGACTAACTCTGAACTATGTTTCAGGGCTGTTCCTTAGTCCTCACCCCCCAAGCTGCAATGTGAAGAAAACAAAATTGGATTACATTTGCAGGATGATTGTAGGTCATTTTCTCACAGCCTCACCCTACCTACAGTATGGAGACAATAACTGTTTAACGAATATTTAAAAACTAAATGTGCCCACCCATTTCCTACACTAAGAGCGCAGTCCTATGCGTACTTAGGCAGAAAAAGGTCCTACAACTCTGTGCTGGGGAATGCTGGGAGTTGTAGGACTTTTTTCAGTCTAAACATGCATAGGATTGCATGTTTGCAAGACCTTAGTTAGGAAGAGCATGGCCTCTCTGACCTTTGCTTCCTTCTTTTTGTTGGGGGGGAATGAGAAGCGGCTTCCTCCAATCACAGCTGTATCCTGCAGTTGTCATTTCCCCGCCTCCGGCCCAACAACTGTGGAAGTATCACCTGCATCAAAGGAATTATCACTCTAATTTCTGAAGTCTATCGCTCAGCCTTCCGAACATTAATCTCTCGGTAGATCCGTTTGCCATTTTGGAAAAGGGCAATTCACCAGCGGAGGAGGAAACAGAGGCATGACGCACGTCACCAGCGTAGGGAGCGACGTGGACGACGCCGTGGCCAATATCCGAAACGCTAATGAAAGCCATAGAAATAAGAAAAATGAAGAGGGATGTGCAGTTGTGTACGGATGAATTCCTGGTTCTTTTTGAAGTTATTGTTCTATATTTTGAATCGGGGAATGGATTTTTTTTTATCACACTTCCATGTGTTGGTTGGCTTAGCTTGTGCCACGATGCTTGTGACACCAGCGACAACTGCGCTGTAAACGACCACTGGGTAATAATGTGACTGTCCCGTTCTGCACTGAATGGCTTTCTCACTTCAGTGGCTGCACAGACACATCGACACCGCCACCTGCACAGCATAAACCCCCGCAACTCTCCGCAGCACTCCATATATCTGATGAGGTGGACCGTAGTCCACGAAACAGAAGAGCCAAGTCTTTAAGGGCGCAATCTGCGCTGGCTGGGGAATGCTGGGAGTTGTAGGACGTTGTTCTGCCTAAGCGTGCGCCGGGTTGCGCCCTGAGGCGTCACAAGGCCGTGTCGTTGCCCTGCGGGCGGCTTCCACTTCCGTGCCCAGAGAAGCGGGCACGGAGGCCAGACGCGGCGTTCGCAACCAGCCCGGGCGCCGGCGCCGTGGACGAGCCCACCCTTTTCGAGTCTATGGTTGAGGCGCCGTCGCTGCCGCCATTTTAACTCAGGGCGAGCCGCTGCCGCTGAGCTGTCCTTCCCGGCGCGGGTGCGGTGTGGCGTCGGGAGCCGGTCGAAGCCTGTGAAGAGGAGAGCATCGCTGGGGTAAAAAACTGGCCGGGTGAGCGGGTGGGTGAGGCCTACTGCTGCTCCCCTGTTAAACGTTGATATTTCCCCAGCAGGTGGGGAGAGGCAGAGGGGCCACATTACGGACTCCTGGGTCTGCTCGGCGGGCGGGGGGAGCGGCACCGGCACCGGCACGTGGGCCTGGTCCTCTCCGATGTGGCCAAGTCTGGCCTTTACTTCCTCTGACTGCACGAGGGGCCTCAGGCGCTGCTCTTCCGAACCCCTCTCCCTGCGTATAGAAAACTAGCATGGCAGGGAGAACATACGAAGAGCCCTGCTGGATCAGACCAAGGGCCCATGTAGTCCAGCATTCTGTTCACACAGCGGCCAGCCAGCTAGCTGCCCATGGGAAACCCGCTCTCCGGACACGAGCGCAACAGCACCCTCCCACCCATGTGCCCCAGCACCTGGTGTACGTAGGCTCACAACCCTTGATACTGGAGGTACCACATAGCCATCAGGACTAGGAGCCATTGATAGCCGTCTCTGGGAATTTGTCCAACCCCCGCTGAAAGCCATCCAGGTTGGTGGCCATCGCTACAGCCTGTGGTAGCGAATTCCATAGTTGAGCTCTGCGCTGTGTGAAGAAGTCCTTCCTTTCATCTGTCCTGACTCTCCCGCCAATCAGCTTCATGGGATGACCCCGGGTTCTAGTATTCTGAGAGAGGGAGAAAAATGGCTCCCTATCCACGTTCTCCCCACCATGCATAATTTTGTAGACCTCTATCATGTCTCCCCTTACTTTTTCCCAGCTAAACAATCCCAGCTGGTGTAACCTTCTCTCACTGGGGAGATGCTCCAGCCCCTTGAACATTTTAGTTGCCCTTTTCTGCACTTTTTCCAGCTCTATAATATCTTTTTTTAGGCGTGGTGACCAAAACTGTACCCAGTATTCCAAATGTGGTTGCACCATAGATTTGTATAAAGGCAGCATGATATTGGCAGTTTTATTCTCAATTCCTTCACTAATTATGCCTAACACAGAGTTTGCCTCTTTTACAGCAGCTGCACACTGGGTTGACACTTTCATCGAGCTGTCCACCGCAACCCCAAGATCTCTTTCTTGGTCAGTCACCTCTGGCTCAGATCCCATCAGGTTATACTTTTAGTTGGGATTTTTTGCCCCAGTGTGCATCACTTTACACTTGCTTACATTGAACCACATTTGCCATTTGGATGCCCATTCTCCCAGTTTGGAGAGATCCTTTTGGAGCTCCTCACAATCTCTTTTTGTTTTAATCACCCTAAATAATTTGGTGTCCTTGGCAAACTTGGCCACTTCACTGCACACTCCTCATTCCAGACCAGAGAAGAGCGCTACCCTTGCCTTTTTATGTATTACTATATTTCTGTGCCACCCTTCTTCCCTCCAAATACCGGAGTGATGCACAAAAAACATGAGCAATGAGCTATAGGAAATACAAACAATAGACCTTCACCCTGCCATGCTGGTTTTCTGTGGGCAAGGAACTCTTTCATGTGGGGTCTTAGGAATCCCCCATCTGTGGTCTGAAGTGGTACAGCTCAGACACAGCCTAGCCACCTGCCAAATTAAGCCTTAAGAAAGGGATAGGGAAACTTTCTCCCCTTCCTCTCTCATAATACTCTGAGTCTCCCAATAAAACTGATCTGGGGCATTTTCCACATGGACAAGAGGAAGCACTTCATCTCACAACGTGTAATTAACTTATGGAATTCATTGCCACAAGATCTGATTATTGGCCACTAGCCTAAATCATAGCTTCTAAAAAAGGATTGGGCAAATTAATAGTAGAAATTAATAGGTGTTCCAATGGCTATCAGGCAGGATAGTTAAATGGGATTTCCTTCTTTAGACGCAATGTACCTCAAATATTGTGGACAGCCAGCCAGGGAAGGCCATTTGCCTTCATGCTGTGCTAATAAACTTTCTCAGGGGATAAGCCTGGATGACACTGTTAGAAAGATAATTCTGGGCAAGCTGGATCTTTGATACAAACCAGAAAGGCAGTTCTTATGATGATAAACTGAGTCTTGCTATACAGTCTGATCTCTACAAAGATACATGGCATGAGTATTCAAGGGCAGTTGGCGGATGCATTTTTTGCAGCCCAATCTTAGCCATGTTTCTTCAAAAGTTAAGTCTCATAGATTTCAGTGAGACTTTGAGGCAGGTTTGGTTAGGAGTGCTGTAAAAGGAAGGCAGAGTTTTCCTCTGAACTCAGGGAGGCTGATGAATCCTGTCTGCCAGTCTGGCCCATGATTTCTTTGGAGAACAAAGTGGCTCAATGTTGGATAGGAAATAACTGCAAAATTTCTCTAGTTGAAAGTCCTGCCCTATTTCTCTGTCTTGTTTTGAGGTTTCTTCCAGGTCAGGGATGGCCAACATGTGTGTGTATGGGGGGGGGGGGGGGATGCTCTGTTGCCCAGACAGAATTAGTCCAGAGAAATATATTTATTTATTTACTTCTATACCATCCAATAGCCGAAGCTGTCTGGGCGGTTCACAAAAATTACAACTGCAGCATAAAACAATATGAAATATGAAAGCTTAATGTAGAGCTAGCTAAACCTTTGGAAGCTCCTTGTGTTGGTATTCAACTTGCATGAACAGTATAGTGTTGGAGGAGGGGACTTGTGTGGGATCACGATGGCCTTGTGGGCCCCTTCTAACCCTACTATTCTGTGATTCTATGATCACAACACATCCTTGATCTTATGCAGTTATTTATAAGACTAGCTGGCTCAGTACTATCTGAAGCAACTTTCAGTGGTCTGAAAGCTGGAAGTGTATTTTGGTGCACAAACTGACATCTTCACAACGAATCAGCTCTATTTACTAGTTGGCTTTACCTACCAGTAAGGGCTTCGTAATTATGGAGTAGGCATTACATACAAAACCCCCAAAGAGAGAGAACATTGAAGTGTGGAATACCTTTCCCGTGCAGGGCTTTTGAAATCGATTGTCTTTTATTTGCAAATGATCCTGTGGGCAAATGTTTAATCTCGACTTGATCAAAATTTGATGGGGCTGCCAGGGGGCAGATTAAATTGTTTTGTGGGCTGCCCAATGGCTGTCTCCACTTTTAGGTGAATAAATAATGTTCCTATTCATTTTTAAGCTTCTGTTATAATATAAGCATATAACAAGTTGAGGCCAGGAAGTGGAATTATGCAAATAGAGTGGCTACTTCTGTTTTGAGATTCTGCCTTCTTGTTTTCTTGATGCCCTACTTTGCAAAGGGAAGTCAGATGAAAAGGTTATGAGCCCAGTATGTATTTTTCCCAGCGGTGCAGCTAGGTAATTTTAGACCCTGGACTTAATGATCTCATGGGAGGCCTCTTTAGACGGCCTTGTGTTCTATTTTAGCTGTGAAGCATCCAATTCACTCCCCCGCCCCCCCGCACTGCACTGCTATTCCATGTTTTACAACTACTTCTACATTCCTGATACGTTGGAATGTTTGCCAATGTTTGTTGTGATTAGTAGCTATCTTTGGGGTAATGAGATCTAATATCAATTTCTAATAAAGATAATTCTTACTCTGAAAGATGTCTGTTTTTTTGAGGATGTTTTCACAGTTAAATGCGCAAAGGAATTACCATTATAAGACATTTCAGATTCCATTGTCTTAAAGATCATTTCTAATTCAAGCACATGGAACATTCAATGTCATTTATTCTGCTGACTGACCTTTTCAATTAACCACCCGCTTTAGGTTGCCTCTCCTTTGTATTCCATTTCTTCCACGTTTCTTCTCTTTTGGGGAGGTATGCTTATTTTTAAAAAACACTGATACCATGTGGTGGCTTAAACCCGAAGGCTAGGGATTTATGCCTCTGCCACTTTTATTTATTTATGGCACTTGTATCTCCAGAATGGTTTATGTATGGTTTATAGGCACTTTTCAACCCAGGTTATTTTAAAATTTGTTTTATTTATAATACTTTTATACTGCTTAGAGCACAATTCTATGTATGTTTAGACAGAAAAAAGTGCTACAACTCCCAGCATGCCCAGCCAGCCATGCTGGGTATAACAATATAAAAACAAGATAAAAGAATAAATAATTTAAGACATTACAACACAATAAAAGAGGGGAGTAATAGAGTCTCCCACAGCTCAGGGAAAGCCTGTGTGAACAAGTGTGTTTTCAAGAGGCATTTCAAGCTTGCCACTGTTTCTGCTTCTCAAACCACATATTGGAGAGTGTTCCAAAGGGTGGGTGCCACCACTGAGAAGGCATCTTACCTACTGCTACCGTGTGATGGGTTGTGTCAGACCCACTGAACTTTAGCAGTAGATCAGTATCATGTGCCTTACAGACCCCACTGTTTTGCACCACTTCATATCAAAGCCCTTGAATACCTTTGAATACATGTTACATATTAATGAGTTGCCAGTGTAATTGATGGGAAGAAACTTATGATGGCTGCTATGGAAATGGCTCCAAATATTCATAAAGAAACTTGTCTGTCTTTGCAGAAACATTGCAGTTCTATGGCGACGTACCTAGAGTTTATTCAACAAAATGAAGAGCGTGATGGAGTGCGTTTTAGCTGGAACGTATGGCCCTCCAGCAGACTGGAGGCTACAAGAATGGTTGTCCCATTGGCCTGCCTGCTAACACCCTTGAAAGAACGATTAGACCTGCCTCCTGTCCAGTATGAGCCAGTGCTGTGCAGTAGGCCAACATGCAAAACTGTACTCAATCCACTTTGGTATGGATTTGTTTAATGTATTTTGTTTCACAGAGAAGCAACAGCTGTAATGTGGGTTTGTTTGGGTTTTGGATAGGTGGGTGGCTGTATATTTCGTTAGTAAACTTAGATGCAGTCTTGAGCTTTGCAGAATTTTTCTGCAAGTAAAGATAGACTTAATGGGAGGATCTTCCATGTCCAAGTATTCCTAACAATACAGTGATAAAAAGTGATTATTTTTTTAAAAATGTAAATACTAAGTTTCTCTTAAAGAATAACTTGGTTAATGTTTAAATCTGAATATAAGCATGGTAGCCATACAGTTAATCTCTAAACTGAATCAGTAACCAGGTTTGGAAGACATGCTGCGGCTTGTTGTGGGTTATTTAAGCTGTGATGAGCTGCGGTGCCTGTGGGCGCCAGGGTGCATATGCAATCCCTGCTTGGGAGTTGTTGTGTCGTGCAAACCCAGCAAGCATGAATTATGCGAGGGTTGTTTAATTCTCACATAACCCAGACACACAGGTTCTCACAACACAACAACCCCCGAGTGAGGGTTGCATATTCAAAATGGCTGCCGCATGTGCCCAGCACGCACCACAGCCTTACAGCATGTTCGTGTCATGCGGACAGCCCCTGAGTCATCTACCAGATACAATGGCTTGGGCTGGACATCATGCTAAACCAGCCTTCCCCAACCTAGTGTCCTCCAGATATTTTGGACTTCAACTCCCATCAGTCCTAGTTAGCATGGCCAGTGGTTAGGAATGCTGGAAGTTGTAGTCCAAAACATCTGGAGGGTACCAGGTTGGTGAAGGATACTCACTCCCCCCTCATCCTCCAATGAGACTGGAAACTTTCGTGTACATTTTTACCAGACTGCAGCTTGTTGTGTCATCTGAACTGACAAAATATGGTTAATGTTAACTTTGGGTTATTTGAAACATGTGTTATGAAGCTGGCTTATTTAAACAAACCATAGTTAACATTAACTACTGTTTAGAATTTGGACAGCATGCTAAATTGTGGCTAATTGAAATTGGAAGTAAAAGCTTCTGATTTTTTCATGGCTGTGCTGGCAGAGGAGAGGGGAGGGGAGAAGCTGGTGAACCCAAGGCTTGCTGTGGCTCATTCTCTTCACATTGTGGTTTAGCAGACCTCCAAATGTGGCCAATGGGTTAAAGGAGGAGTCACTGTGTAAGTGAAGAACCAAGCTGATGTTTCTTAGATATCAATATTAACCCTTTGGCCTAGGAAACCTAGGCATTTCATATTCACCTGATGAAAATAAAATGCTCTAATCTGGCCAGTAAATATAAAACCTTGTTTTCTGACTTCTCAGTCATGGGCATTTCATTTTTTTCTGCTACTTTGTTTTTATGAGGGA